>NC_071355.1:232390026-233045026 GCF_943734655.1 Sabethes cyaneus
ATGCGTGAGCAATCTTTTTGAATAATAACTGAACTAAGTTATGATGCGGAATAAAATTTCCCAGCAATTTATTCAATTTATATATTAATCGTTAAGTTTCCGTCCGTATAGAGATACAAACCAACTAGCACACCGATAACAGAGCATTGAAAATTGTTGATTTCTATCTCAAATGATACATAAGAAGTTATAACGAAATTTCCTTTCCCCCAATAGGTGGGTTGAGTCGGGGTTTTGTTATACTTTTGCTGCTAACTAATCATTTACAAATAAAGACGTTGAAGCCAGGGTTATTACCCTGTGTAATGATTTCGCGAAAAAATTAACCTCAAGTTTTTCTTGCCATTAGGCTTTGCGTAGCTCTTATTTCGAGGTTAATTTCTTTTATTCTTGATGTTTACTAGATTTAGTTTCGCTCTCGAGGATTATTATCTTATCATTTTTACGGCCAGCAATTAAATCAATCAAGGCAGAGAAAAACAAACAATAATATATATGAAGAGAAAACTTATTTTACATGGCCAACAAAGTAAATGGGTTCCAATGGTTGTATTTTATTTTTAATTTTTTGCTTCATTTTATTTTATTACAAAAGTTTTAACCAAATATAGGTTATTCGCGTCTGTAAAAGTATATTTATAATACATTTAAATTTAAATAAGCCTAATAAAAGCCTCATTTATACTGAAGTATAATAATCTTATGTCTTTAAAGTATTCCAAGAGAATTTCAGTTTTGGGTTCATCGTCTTCCAGAGCCACTAATTAATCGACGGAATAATGTTCCCATGTATCGCTATATGTATTTACTGTAATCTATAAGGATACGTTGTACTGATCGTGAACTTCAAATACGTCACAAGTTGAGCTCTTTAAACCTCTCATTTAATGTCCGTGTGTTGGTCTTGATTGGAGCTTACATTTTATTTGTTTCGTTTTTTTTAATGTCTTAATTTTTCCACATTTTTGTTTATCGATGCGATAATTTATGTAGAAGTCAGACTATGATCTATTTCCAAATTTTCAATTTGGGAAAGTTTCCCAGCTCTCGCCAGTTGAGCTGAAAAACTTTTTCATGAAAAACTTTTTCATGATTGAATTCCACTAATCACTTGATAGTGGAATTTACATTTCGGGATGTTATCGATTAAATTTTCCTACTCCAGTTTTAAACATCTTCGAAAACTGTAAGTATTTCAATTAGATTATGGCCGCATTATAGAGCCCGGCAGAAAATATTCAAAACGACCTTGTAATTTATAAAAATCATAAAATATGCGATTCCTTTACCATCAGAAGCTATTCACATTACCAGTGTAGGAACAAACTAAATCTCGCGCCAATTCAATGCCAAACGACAATTTTTCAAAGCCGTTTCAAAGCAGGTTTGAAGTCGAATTCCGGATCTCACTGCGTGCCCGGCTGGGGCAGGCTCTCGCGCAAAGGGCTAAAACATTTTTCGCTCTGACGCGAAAACATTTCGGTACGCTGAATCATCCGCGAAACTTGTTACCTAAAAGCCGCTCCGATAATCCCCCTTGACCTGCACCTTTCCTTGCTGGCTGGCCGGGCGATCGGTCCGGTCGGTCGGTCGGTCGGTTGGTCGGTTGGTCGTTTGCCAGGGAGGAGCAGAAGAAGACACGCAAACAGACCGAAACTGAAAACCTGATCGGGACAATCCTACCGACCACCGCAGTCAATATGGCCCAAGGCCTGGCTCGAGATGCTGCCTGCCTGCCCTGTCGGATGGACGCGGACGGTAACATCATCAAATGGGAAAAAGGGGGGATGCGACGAATACTGTTGTATGGTGAATCTCGCTCTATGGTAGGTATGTCGTGTCGAACGAGGTGACGGTGGTAGTCCAAGATCTGGTTTCGAAGATCGCGAGAGAGGTGTGCCATGGGTTCTACGCCGTATCCTCCCGCGGGGGGTGGCTGACGACGGAGGGATGCAGAATTCGATACTGATAAAAGGCCGAAGAGCAAAAAGCTGCCTCAACGCGCAAAAATTTCTCATGCACGGTTCACAGTGTGTGTGTGCTGTCTGTATGTTGAAATATCGCAATGTGTGTGTGTGTGCAGATTTGGCTCTTGGTTATGCTGCCGCAGGATTTTATGTATGCGAGTGGCGATTCTGCGCCGTCGTCGCCACCGCAGCCGCTTTTGGACACGCCACAGTTACGAGCGGTCGTGAGACATGCTTTCTCAGGGAATGTTATGCTGTATTTTTTTATTAGGATTTTTTCTTTCGCCCGCCTGAACCCGGTGACTTTGATATTACTTGTTGATTTCTTGAAAACTGAGCCACACACGCAGCCCGTCGCCTTTAATGAATGTATTTCGAAATTATGCTTGATACTTGAAGGATTAAATTAGACTGCAATAATGAGCTGGGTAAATAAATTGACGCCGAAATGAAATCCACTGCGCGGTTAATTTTGGGACTTTTATCTTTGGTGGAGATTTTTATGTAATTGAACAAAATATCACAACGACAAAAATTACTTTGAGTAACAATTACTTTCAATTAATATTAAAATTCTATAAATGCATTAAAATTTTAAATTAGTCAACACTGACGAAAGCAAAAAGATGATAGCCACTTCGAATATCTCTAAACTGCGCACAATCATAACTTTTTTGATGCGACTTCAACTGCACAAAGAGCGGCACATATGCCAGAAGATGCCATTCCCGCGCACAGTTCAGCCTCCAAATCCCGGGCCGAACAGAACGGATTCTATGTGCGAACACAGCAGGAAAACCAACGGACGGAAAATTATTGCAATCATGATAGATGATCACGACCCTACGGATGCGATAACGGCGGACCCTTTGGCTCCGCGGGTTTTCGGCTGCGACCAATGCTGTTCAGGAAGCCGTCGTCATCCTTGCGCATAACAAGCACAACACAACTGCAGCTCAGCTCAGCTCGGCTCAGAGTGGCTGGCAACTGACCGGGAAGGAAGAAAAATAACCCAAACACAGCATAGCGATGATGGCACTTTAGCGGCACTCGGCAGCATTTCGAACTTGTGAACCGCAGAGAGGAACCATATGAGAAAACCAATAATGGGCCTGAGGTGCACCTCAGCACAAGCATATTTCAGCATCGCGTTGCTACACAACACAACCATTTGAGAGGAGCACGTGGTATCCGTGAGCTAGCCTCCTCTCCCTTGAGCCAACCACCACCACAACCGCGCCGCAAGATCGCGCGCGTGATTTGTTTTGAAAACGGGCGGATGATGTTGACGTTCGGTCCGCTCAATTCGGAGACCGCCAAGTTGTGTCATTTTAACGGTAATGGTAATAGAGATTTCCTAACCGAGATTTCTCTTTTTCAAGAGGCAGTTTACATACCACGGACGGGGTACTTTACGGTATTCGGAACTGTTAACGTGCCGAAGTTCGGTGGCACTGCACTCTGCTGCTAATTGACATCGTTTTCATCATCCATTTCGATACAGATAATTTCTGCGTTAGTTCGAAAATCGGTAGTCGTACGATGATGATCTAACGCACCGGAAAAAGGAACTTTTTAACTTTTTAATGAACGTAAAGCTAACGAGCGACTTCAACTAAACTGGATTTCTATTCAACAACAACAACAAAAAAGCTTTTTACTACCAGCTTCATTTGGATTGTCGAATTACCACAACAAAAACAAGGAACTAGTGGAAAGCCGTTGGCGTTGAGCTGTTTACCTTCTTCGTCACTTTTTACGCAATGCATAAAGTCGATTGATTGGGTTAGGTCTACTCAGCCGGTGAGGTGTTTTGATTGTTCAACTACTTTCGAAACTAACGAGCAAAAAAAGGCTGTTCGCTTACTATAGGTACGTACCTACTAGAAGTGGGGGCTTTATGAAACGTTGATGAGTGTTTTTCGACGAGAGTTAATGTAGGTGGACTGAGTACGAGAAAAAAGTGAGTCCTGAACCATTCACGTTATGAATGAATCAAATTTTGAAACATTTTCAAGAATCGTTTTACGGATGTGTACTGGCGTGTCTAGGAAGGAGTATACAGGAGGCACGTACCTCAAAAAAAAAGTTTCTAGTTTGCTTTTGTCAAAAATGCCGTTCCATTGGAGGTAAAAACGAAACACCATGCGTCTCCATTTCATTCCAGCAACTTTTTTAAAACATATACAAAAATGATACGTAAAGATACAAGTATTATACAGTAATGTTCCGACTTTGTCCACCCACGATTTTATCAGCTTTTTATCCCGATTTTGTCAGCCTATAAATTTTGTTTAACTTAACTAAGTACAACTTTGTAAAACAGGAAGAAGTCATACAACAACTACAAAAACTGATTTTAACGATTTTTCATTCGTGAGAAATAGGATTTTTCTATCTTTGCTGAAGAGATAAAAGGTTACTGTCTTCAGCAAAATTTCTTATAATAATATGCTGTAAAACTTTGCAGAACACATCAATGTGTTATATTGAAACTGAAGAAAAATAAATTTTTTATTGCACTTTTAAGGGGATTAATCAAGATTTTGATTTCGCTGGACGATAGAACTTTTAATTTTAGGAAACTCTTTCAAAGATTCCATAAACCTAAATCCAAGTTTTCCCGCTCAAAGCCAATGCGCTCAAAAAAGGTTCTGGACCAGTGTGCTGTACCCGGTTCATTGAGCCGTCGGTTGGCCAATTGAGGGTTAAAATTTAATTTTTAGTAGAAGTCTTCGATATTGCAAGGTCTTAAGTCTTGAAGCTTGAAAAAAATTTCCCGATTTTGTCAGTTTCCCCATTTTTTCAGCCCGAAATTCAACATGGGGCTGACAAAATCGGAAATTTACTGTAGAAAAAATAGAAAAAAGAATGATTGTATCATTCAGCGCTTTGAAGTCTCATATTCAATTAATGCAATACGTTGAATTGATGCAATATGCTGCTCATTCTTTGTTGTTTGTAGAATAGATGAAATGGGACGAAATGAAATGAAATGAAGCATTGCCAACATAAAACCAACGATTCGAGCGAATCACTTGCGATTATGTTCCTTCTTGGCAATAGTAGGGTATGTTGCTGGTTCGTCGTAATTGCCTATTCCCGTTCTATCCAACACAAATTATTAAAAATATTAGCATTTTATGACACACAATGCAAAACTAGTTATTCCCTAATATTATAGTTGGTTGTCTATCATACGCGATCAATCAAAGTGAGTTGAGATCTATTTAAATGCTTTTGATCATTAAAGAAGTCCTACCAGCCAAATTTCCTAAGTTTTTTCGTGCGACGAAGAAGAAAATGTCGACTAATCGTTTTAATTTCCGTCATTCATAAATGAAAATAACTCATGCAAGGCGTTGTCGTATTCTACAGCCAGGAAAACTTGCCTTCGTAAACATTGTTGTGATTTTTAGTTCGGACGATGAAAAATTTGGATGGATGGATTTTAAAACGGTACGACGAATTTTAGAAATAAAGTCAGTTGCGTAATTTCAATAATATGCTTTAATAATCGCTTTTCAGTGGTTTCAAAGTTCACGGATCGGAAGGTAAGTGTGTTTTAGTCAAATCAGCACAAGAACTTTTGGAGTATTCATTAAATCCATCCAACAAATGATGAAAATTAGTATGGCTTTATTTACTACGACGGGAATTAGAAATAAACCCTATATGAAATCAAATGTGAATCATTTTCAAAATGATAAAATATCAGTCAAGAGCATGAAAATTGACTGACGGGTTAGTCGAGCAATTATTCAGCACTGCAATGCATAAATGAATTATTTTGAAGGGTAGAAAACTGAGAAAGGCATATTCTGTCAGCAGTTCAGTAGTCATGTCCATGGGCTGACAGATAAAACAATACTACCAAAGTTAAAACTGTATGCACTGAATGCGCTTTATATTTGTGTTCATTTGTCTTCAGGGCTGTCGATTTTTACGAGCACTGGTATCATCTAAATATATAGAAATGAAGTTTGCTTCACCATAACACTGGAACAAATGGACCGTTTGGTACTACATTTGGCACACATATTCCTTGACAGAAGTGAACCAGCACCAGCATTAAGCATTGCCAAAAGGAAGGTGATCCAAATAAGCACAAGAGGTTGCGTTTTTCATGTATTTGTACAATACAAGTAGCAGGGAAACAGGGGGGGATATTGTACCACTTACGGGAGAGGTCAAAATAAGGAAAAAATCTTCTTCGATTGTGGTTGTTTGATTATGTTTTTTTTTATTTATTAAAAGTGATCTTATTTATATATCTCTGTCGTTGCACTTATTAGTTGTCTTTTGGTTATAACGTATAAGTCATAGTTATCTACTGTTTTACATTTGTTGATACTTGATAGTTAATACTTAATATAAATATATTTACTCTGGTTACTTTAGTGCATAAATGCACCCGTTTTTTATCTCATGAATTATTATTTGCTCTTTTTATGATGTTTGTTATATTATAATTGAGTGTTATTGGATCATAATTATATATATTACCTTGACGCTGCTTTCTATTGTTGTTTCCATTTTTTTGTAGTTGGAGTGATTTCATTATATTTTTCTTTGTTTTCTTAGCTCTCAAGGGAAACATGGTATTAAAATTGATTCGTTGTACGTATATTCATTGCACTCATCATCCATTTTATCTATTGCTGCTAATTATTATTTTACTATTTTTTGACTGCAGCTTCCGTTACTTCTCTTTAGCTGTTCTCATGATAAATCATGCAATCCTCACATAAAATAACTATCTTATATCAATCCAAACTCTTAATATTTTCTTATTTAATGCTTAATATTGATTGTTGTTGTTATTGGAGAATATGATAAAATATTAAAATATATAATTGTATTTGATACAGATACAGATACTAAGTATCTGCTTTTTGTCGTTTGTTATTGGTTAGGAAAAATCTCCTAACCATGATGATGGTGCCATGATCACCATCTATCTTCACAATCAGGATGACGCAAAAACCCATCTTTTTAAATTATAATAAATGTAGTGTGAGAATTATAAACGTATCGGCATAATACAATATAGAAAATACAATCAATCTGAATAAACATCATAAGTACAGTACTTTAAAATATGTAGCACCAATATATGTATATGTATATAAAAGTGAGCATGAGTTTGTATGTTTGTTTGTTTGTTTGTATGTTCCGCCATAACTCCAGAACGCCTGAATAGTTCTCCATCAAACTTGGCAGCCATGTTCCTTGACATAAGGGATTGTGAGAAAAAAGAGGGATCCACCAAGAAGTGATATAGCATAGCATAGCATAAAGAGGTGCACAAATTCGTAGTTGGTGCCAGCAATAATGCTTTGTTCAAAAGAACAAGTACCTAACTTGTGTTTGCTACCAGCAACATGAAGCTTGGGCTTTAATTTCATAGACTAATCTCAAGTTTTTAGTCTTGACCCTGAAATGAGGTCATACATATAAATTAATATTTTTTTTTTCCAGAGAACCGCAGATAACTCTACGTGCCTTCATAAATGTCCGGGATCCACCGAGGAGTGATATACGGAAAAAATCCGCCAGTCGTCTTATATTCGAATCTCGGCTGGGAGGTGCTATAGAGTCAGTAGGATCGTTGCACTAGCCCCGTAATTGTCCTGTACTCCCATCGCTGGCTGCGATAAAGAATGCTCAAGTTCTCAACAGGACGTTTATACCCATGGCTTTGCTTTGCTTTTTTTTTAATTTAGGTCAGGGACTTCAGGCAGAAAATATTCTTAAAAGGGGTTTACCAAAAAAAAATGAACATGACCTAGCTTTAACCAGTTTGGGTGGAAATTACTTTTAGTCAAAACATTTTTCAGTCGAAATTGAAAATAAACTAAAACTAAGTATTTTTCGTTTGACTTGAGCTTAAGTAAATAAAAATAGATATGAACATTTTTGCTAAACTAGGACTTGAGCTTGGGCTTGGTTTTGGGCTTATGGTTGGGCTTGAACTTGAAATTGGATTTTAACTTGAACATTGCTTTAGTTTTGGTGTTAGACTTAGACGTAGACTCGATCCTTCTAACCAGCGTATGATGAAATCAAATGAGTAGTTTGTACGGATGTCTTCCCAGTAACGATATCTAAGCTGTATTACAACGGGGGTGCAATTTAGATCGAGGAGGAACAGCTAATGACGGGATGAGACGACAGAGTAAATCTGCTTCGGCAAATGCCAAACCCAGAATGTTCCATGCTTGCCGAAATGCCAAAATGTTAATACAAAACTGGCTACAAAACGAGCTACTGCATATTGCAAAGTTTGGTTCCCCATCAAACGCTAATGATCACTTGTTTTCGATGGCTACCAATATTTAGTAAAAGTTATTAGTAAAAAGTTAGTAAATATCACAAACATATCTTTGGTAACGACGCGATTTATTTTAGCGGCAACAGCACACGATTTGATACGTTCACAATTAAAATTCATCCCAATACATTCTGATAAAAAATATTTAAAACGTTTATATGACAAGAAGGTAACTGGTAACGTAGATAGCTAGCAAATAGTATTGGTCCAACCGCTGACACTTGCGCACATCGAAAACTGCATAAAAATAAAACTGGCATCGAAATCTGTCCAACTTTATTTATACAGTATCAATTGACTCGATGGACAAATTTGCAATTGCAAGTAACCAAAAGCAACCGAAATATATAATTAGTACGGTCAGGGACTGACTAATGGACTATAATTAAAAAATTATAATGTACATTTTCTATCAAATAGCAGTTCAAAATAATACTGTTTGTTTTGCAACGCTGGGACCTATGTTACCCTCAATACTGCTACCCTAGTATATGTCTACAATAAACCATTACACAGGTAAAATTGCTTGCAACTGTAATTGAAACCCAGTGAGGAAAACTCGAACCATTTGTTTAAATTTTCCTCACCAGCTGAACCAACCTCGCTTCGCATCGACACGCCAACGACGGACCACTAGTTGCGTGAGCAAACATACATCAAGTGGCAGGGTGCCACAGTCACTGGTTCATTCATAAATGTAGGTAGGTAGATACCCCGAGCGCGCAACATCCAAATAATCCGTCCGCCCGCCCGAAGGTGAAATCCCCCTGCCCTTGAAGTGCACCGACTGGAACGACGACGACACGGCTTGATGTGCATAATTTTTCCAGCACGAGATATCATTTAGTTCATTTAGCGTGATTTGCATGAGCGTTGTCACAGCCGCGCAAGCGACGGGTAAAAGTAAAATCTACCGGATAATTACCCTCCTCCTCCTCCCCGTGATTGCTACTGCTGCGTACCGTACGTACGTACCTCTCGGGGCGAGCAAGTGGGCGCAGCCAATCCACGGCACTACGGTAGCTAACTTGATGGATACTCATTATTGACGAAAGGTCGTCAGCTCCCGAGTGTTGAGCGCATATTTTAATCGCATTTCATCTCCTTCGTTTACCAGTGTGTACTGTCATGTATACCGGGATCTGCGCAGGATTGTGAGGACCTCTCAGTGGAGCCTTTTAGCCTACGGCTTCGACTGCGACCGAACGCTAATAGTCCGTAACGACTGCCTTTTTTATTAACGACAAGCTACTAGGCAACCGGAGGAAATCGGATCCGATACCGATGAAGGTGGGGTAAAGGAAGCTGGTCCTGTCCCGTATTTGCGATAAGCAGGCAAACCGGGCTAGTTGCGGAGGCCACAGTTGTTGGTTGCACTGCTGTGTCGGAGCCCAGGCCTTCACGAGCTCTCGGACGAACTGGTTCCTTTGACTGGATGCGAAGATCGTAAACAGGTTTGCTTTCAATGCAGGGCTTTTATGTCAGTATTGATGGAAAATAAGTGCAATTTCTGTCGTGCAACGACGTCGTACGGGGTTGCCTTCTTTTTGTTCGGATGTATCTATCAGACCATGATCAATGTTATGATTTTCAGTGTCATCATTTTTAACTACTTGTAGAAGTTTCCTTTTGAGCTGCCTCCGGTGGCGTAGTTGGTGAAGCGACCGGTATCTTCGGACGGGAAATCTACAAAGCTCGCTAATCCCTAAGCGTAGGGGCAGGGAGACGGAGAGAGCGGGAGTGAGTGAGTGAGTGTCTATTCATTCGTAGGATTTATTCATCCGGCTTTGGGCATGAGAATGCCTTTTAATTGTCGCAATTGTTGCTCCATTATCGACAAACGCGGAAGCGACAACGAAGTTGAACGACGGAGATCACGTTTGACCTGAATTACACCATTATTGCATTATGGTTGGGTGCCGAGAGGAAATGTGATGCCGGGGACGCTGGGCTCCTGTCACATTCCGTATGGTTCATGGCTGCCATCAAATCAGTTTCTCCGGGCGGGTGGCTTGGTGCGCGGAGCAAATCTTATATTGCTATATTTTCTTTTTAATGGTTGCAAGTTGTTGTATAGGACATTAAATGTTCATTTAACCTGTAAGGTATACCAAGTTACGATAAAATATGAAATTATGATAAAATAGCGCATAAGTCCATCATCCAGTGCCTTGGTACTCCCACTTTGGCATGAACTTCTTCCTGCCAACTTTGTTTATGTTCTTCGAGAAAAGATATCTAAGAGACAGTATCTATAAGATGTATCATAGAATCGCCCAGCAATTGTGTTTTGATTATTTTAATCGCAGCTGATTATGAGTAACATAATTTATTAATTTCTATAAATTTCCTCTTTCTCGGATTCTGCTGAGAAGCTTAACACGGGAACATAAATTAACAAATAATTTTACTCTAACCTGATTATTTTATATAATTACATGATACATGATTATTTTAATCGTAGCTGATTATGAGTACCTAACATAATTTATTAGCTTATGTTACCATATTAAGCATCTCAGCAGAATCTGAGATAGACGAATCTTTTTGAAATTGGTAAATTACGCTACTCATACTCAGCTGCGATTAAATAAATCAAAACGCAATTGCTGAGCGATTCTGTGAACAGACAGACAACAAGTTGGAAACAAATTACGTTTCTGTCAGAATAATATGATAAATAAAGAGTAGAATTAACAGGAAAAGATTCATATTTTGCAATAATTTAGTAAGATTTTAATTTACCAGTTCTCTATTCATTATACTGGAAAGCTAATCAGTGTGATGTAGCAAAAATGTAATTTTACTGTTGATTATTTATGGAGGAATACGATGGAGTTAGAATTTTTAAAATAAAATTTTACTCATTGAAAGAAAACTTTAGTTTTTAAATTGAAATTTAAAAATATTTGGCAACACTGCCCTTAAAAATAATATTTTTTCGGATTCCTTGGGCAATTTCCTTTGGAAACAAGATAAAATTGTCTTTCTAAACCTAGTGTGTCAAGAGCTACAAGCAAAAGAAAATAGGAGGATTTAACGAAAACGTGTCTTTTGTTTAAAAATTTTTCTTGCAGACCTGAAACGAACAATCTGAAAAAAATTGGTTCAAATAGGAGAAGGTTGATTACAAGTTTGTACTTTTTCTCGGTCACTTGACGTGGAATAACTCATATTTATACACGATAATATCCGATGAAACGCGACTCTCTCTGTACCGATATACAAATCTGTGCAGCAAATCGTATATGTATCAGTTATTATCAATATATACGATAGAAAATCAACTCGGGTACACTTTATTTAACTTTAGTTACGATCAGAACCAATTTAACCGGATTCAAACCAATTTCTCCGCCTAAGTCCTGTGAATCGCAGCTAGTGATGAACTTTTGAACCAAAGCGGACTGGACAAAAAAGAGACTTCACAAACCCCCTTATTAGGTGTGCATTTTAAACATACCCCAAGAATCCCTTCTCACGATTTTGTTATCTTGCTAATTTTTGAAGTGAGGTTTTTCTTGATTCAGGGAAACTTGCGACCAAATTACACTCAGAGAAACCAGGATTTTTTTGTGCAGTACCCTAATGATCCTCGCTAGTAGTTTCCAGTCACATATTGCACTTCTACGTAAGTTTTGTTTTTCGCGATCCGACTTTGGAGTTTTCCCGGTAACGTTTAGGCACGGTACATTCAGCCGTTTTTGGGAAATTCAAGAACCTTTGCGAACACTTTTTGGACACCTTTTGGACTTTTGAACTCTTGGACTCTTATTCTCTTGGACTCCTGAACCCTTGGATCCGTGAACATGATTTTTAGTTAGTTTGCCAGTAAACAGTATTTCAGGAATGCGACTAAGACTTTGAACAATTTTGGGTGGTACCTTTTAGGCCCTCTTTGGAAAAAAAAACTCTAGTTGAACTCTTTTGAAACTTTTTTCGGACACTTTTTGGGCTCTTTTCCAGTTTGTTTTGGACTCTTTATGGATTCATCTTGAACTTGAATTTATAATCTTCCGAGATTCTTCTGGGACACTTCTAGCACTTTTTTGGGACTTTTCTGGAACTCTTCAGGGACTCTTCTGGAAGTCTTCTGGAACCCTTGCCGATGTTAATTTAACTCTCGTGCCAACGTAAGAACACCACAATAACAAGATATAGTCACGGACGAGACACAACACTTATTACTCGTACAAAACGTTAAAAGCAAATTGTTTTTTCAACTTACATGACGACCGGTTTCTGTAATTTTGCTTGGAATCCTCTGGAGTATTCCTTGGATTCTTCTGGGCACTTTTGGAGTTCTTCTAGGGTTCTACTAGAACTTATCTTGGACTCGTTTTGAACACTTATCTGGGACTCGATTTATAGGCATGCTAAAACGTAACAGAATTCACTCGAATACTAATGCCACTTGGTGAAAAACTTGTGAAATTTTTTCCACCGTTTGAAAGATCTTGGTCTGCGGATCAACTTTGCTGAAAACAGTAATTTTCTTTATTGATGAAATTCCGAAATATACCGAGATAAAGTTAACGGTTCATAGCCGTTGTACAAAATACAACAGCGCGAGTAACACAGGGTTAAAATCTTCTGTGATTCTTGTGGCGCTTTTCTGAAACTCTTCTGAGATTCTTCTGGCCCTCTTCTGGAATTATTCCGGGTCTCTTATAAGAGCCTTCCAGAACTCTTCTTGGGATCTGCTGTAACTCTTCTGCGACTCTTCTGCGACTCTTCTGGTACCAATCATCTACTTTTGGAATTTTCAGGGACTCTTTTAGAACTCTCTTGGTACTCTCCTGAGACTCTTCAGAGACTCTTCTGGAACTCATGCAGGGCTCTTCTGGGATTCTTCTGAAACTCTCCTGAAACTCTTGTAGGGCTCTTCTTGGATTCTTGTGGGATATTTCTGATACGTTTCTAGACATGGGACTTTTCTGCGACTCTCCTATCACTTCCCTGTGACATCTCTGGTAGTTTTTTGTAACTCTTCAGGAACTCTTTTTTGAATCTTTTGGGACTTTTCCGTTACCAATCATCTGTGACTCTTTTTGGAATTTTCAGGGACTCTTTTTGGACTCTTTTAGAACTCTTTTAGTACCCTCCTGAGACTCTTCTGAAACTCTTGTAGGACTCCTCTGGAATTTTCTAGGACTATCTTGATACTTTTCTGGACGTCTTCTGAGACTATTTCGGGTCTCTTACGAGACCGTTCTGGAACTCTTCTTGGAATCTGTTGTATTACTTATGGGAATTTATCTGGGACTCTCCCAGAACGCTACTGTGACTTTTCTGGGACTCTTTTTGAACACTTCTAGTACACTTTTTCGAATCTTTTGGGACACTTTTGAGACTCTTCAGAGACACTTCTGGGACTATTTTGGGTCTCTTATGAGACCTTCCTCGAACTCTTCCTGAAAGCTGCTGTGATTTTTCTGGAACTTTGGGATTCTTTTAGACTCTTCTATGACTCTTCTGATACCTTTCTGGAAATCTTATAAGACTCGTTTTGGACTCTTTTAGAACTCTCCTTGGACCTTTTTGGAACTGTTCTAGAACTCTTCTGGGACTATTTTGGGACACTTCTTGGAATCTTCTGATACTCTTTTTGGACTTTTCTAGAACTATCCTAGAACGCTTCTTGGGATCTGTTATAACTCTTCTGGAATTTTTCTGTGACCCTTCGGAACCAATCATTCGAGGCTCTTTTT
The DNA here is from genome assembly GCF_943734655.1 of Sabethes cyaneus. Lineage (NCBI taxonomy): Eukaryota > Metazoa > Arthropoda > Insecta > Diptera > Culicidae > Sabethes > Sabethes cyaneus. Next base: position 232,404,039 of record NC_071355.1, read on the forward strand.
GGAATCTTCAAGGACTCTTTTTGGACTCTTTTAGAACTCTTTAGTTACTCTCCTTGGTCTCTTCAGAGACTATTCTGAAACACTTGTAGGACTCTTCTGGGATTCTTCTGAAACTCTTCTGCAACTTTTTTAGAACTCTTCTGGGACTCTTCTGACACTTTTCTGGACAATTTCTAAGACTGCTTCAGGTCTTTTATAAGACCGTTATTGAACTCTTCTTGGTACTTTTTTGAAACTCTTCCGGGACTCTTTTTCGAATCTTCTGGCATTCTTTTGGGACTCTGCAGAGACACTTCTGGGACTATATCGGGTTTCTTGTGAGACTTTTCAAAAACTCTTCTTGAAGTGAAGTGAAGTCTGCTGTGATTCTTTTGGAGCTTTAGAGATCTTTTCAGACTCTTGTGGAACTCTTTTGTGACTCTACTGGTACCTTTCTGGAATTCTTATGAAACTCTTTTGGGGCTATTTTAGAACTCTTCTTGGACCTTTTTGGAACTGTTCTAGAACTTTTCTGGGACTATTCCGGGATTCTTCTTGGAATCTTCGGTGACTCTTTTTAGACTTTTCTAGAACTCTTCTAGAACTCTTCCTGGGATCTGCTGTAACTCTTCAGGAACTCTTCTGTGACTCTTCTGTTACCAATCATCTGTGACTCTTTTTGGAATCTTCAGGGATTCTTTATGGACTCTTTTAGAACTCTTTTGGTACTCTCCTGGGACTCTTAGAGACTGTTCTGGAACACTTGTAGGACTCTTTTGGGTTTCTACTAGGACTCTTCTGTGACTGTTCTGGACATCTTCTGGGACTATTACAGGTGTTTTATGAGACTGTTCTTGAACTCTCGTTGGAATATGCAGTGATTCTCATGAGACTTTTCTGGGACCCTTCTGGAGCTCCCCTGTGATTCTTCTGGTATTTTTTGGAACTCTTTTTCGAATCTTCTGGGACACTTCTGTTACCCATCAGATCATATTCCGGGTCTCTTACGAGATCTTTCTAGAGCTCTTCTAAACATCTGCTACTGTTCTTCTTCTTCTGCAACTTTTCTGTGACTCTTTTGACTCATCTGGGATTCTTCTGGAACTCTTCGGTGACTCTGCTAGTACCTTTCTGGGCGCTTTTTGAACTCATTTTGGACTTTTTTGGAACTGTCCTAGACAGGGCCCGGCATCGTCGAAACAAATAAATGAAACTGACTTTCTCTTACCTTCGCTTCATACATGAAGTGACTTGCGTCGTTTGTTGAACTGAACGTTTCAAGCAAGCTTCAGTTGAAGTTGGTGGCTGTTTCAATTGACGACGGCAGAAAGTCAGGCACGATTTGTCGACATTGACAAGGTTAACTTTAATATGCGTTGCATTGTAGGAATTGTTACTCAAATTCAATTCATTTGCATTCATAGTTGCTGGTCTTATTCTGAATATTTGATAGAAAAGTACTAATGAAAAGTTGAAACTGATCGTCATGACGAAGTGAAACCCGTTTTGCTGACGCTGGCTGAAGCTAGTTTGAAACTGAAGCGGTGCTGCTTCTGTAGAAACCGAAGCTTCACTGCTTCATTTATGAGTAACGCTATGCAATTGAAGGTGACGTTGTAGGGCCCTGGTCCTACACGCTTAAAAACTTAGCAAAATTTACCGAAATTTGGACAGCCGAGCGTTCGGTAAAAATTTCAGTTTTGCAATTCGACGTTTACGGATCTTTACTAACGTTTGGCATCATAAAAAAATTTACCGAACGCTCGGCTGTCCAAATCTTGGCAAAATTTTGCTGACTACGGCACTTTTTTTAAGTGTGTAGAACACTTCTGGGACTAATCTGGAAATCTTCTTGGAATCTTCTGTGACTCTTTTTGGACTTTCCTAGAACTCTTCTAAGGCTCTTTTTAGATTCTACTGAGAATATTCCGAATCTGTTATGAAACTATTCTAGAACTCTTCTTGGAATCTGCAGTGACTCTTCTGGGACTCTTCGGGAACTCTTCTGTGACTCTCCTGCTACTTTCTGGAAATCTTCTAGACCTTTTCTGCTATCTTTGGTTTAGCGCGATTGGACTTCGAAGTTCTCCCGATAACCTTTAGGCACGGTATTTACAGTGGTGTTGGTAAATTCGAAAACCTTTGCCGTCATGCTTACTAGCTATAATATGGTTCATAACGTGAATGTGCATATTTTTTCACGTCCTTTGCACTTTATATTCCGAATCAAAACGCATTGGTTTCTCGCTGCGATAACCAGTTAGTAATTGGAAAGAAACGGCCAGATACCAACTCCAAGAAAAATGCCAATAAAACATTACATTACGTACTTTTACGGCTGCTTACAATACCGTTTTTTATACGCGGCTTAGGCCCAGATCACGAAGGTTGTATTTCTTTTAGGTACACTGATAAAATTGTAGCACAAACAAACAAACAAACGAACTTAACTCATAGAAAAGAAAATCCTTTTTGGAAAACATCGTCACTATAGTTAAAGTTATAAATTCCTCTGTTATGTACATTACGACGCAATGTTTTACAGCTGATGTGGATGGATCTAACGCAAGAGTTGCGTGTGTTTGTCTGTTTTGCAAAGTTTTTAGCCAAGATAGCCATCAACACCCAGTCGCTGTGTGCCAACTGAGATAGTTAAGCCATTCACATTATACACTATTGAAAGCGATAAGTTCTTTTCGTTTTATAGCTCAGCCAATAGAATTTACGACGGTTCCTTAGAATTTCAGAGCATAATGCATAAAAATTCTGATGACATACTGACTAAAGAGAACGTGAAATTCTTTCCCGTTTCCAGTTTATTTAGTTTGCATTGAAATGACTTCAGTTGTTATGCACACAATATGGATAGATCAATCAACGCTCAAGTACCTACCAGGGCATACTACATACGCACTTTTCAAAACTTATTAGACTTGGCTGCGAAACTTACGTAAGGCTGATAATAAACTTTCAATGGCAGTGTGTAATACAGTAATTGCTTGTGTAACCATAGGTTGCAATCACTTCGATACACAGTTGAGGAGGGAAATCGTATTTTCAGTCGTAAATGCCGACCAATTTGATGGATCGCGCTATCACTGCACTGGCGTGTTCAGGCCTTAAGAGGAATATTATTAAATATGTCGACTGAGAATGCTTCATAATACAAGTCGTAGACTGAATCACAACCGTCTGGACAATTGACAAGAAAAAGGTAGCACACGTGCCCCAGTTCTCCCCACCCTGGGCACGCCAGCAAACGTTGTTCTACATTGGTAATCGAATTGAGTTTCCGGCAGACCTTTACGGTGTCATTAAGTTTTGCTCTTGTATTTATTCTTCTTTTTATTTGATCATGCTTGAACGATGAGTATTTTAGTATGTAATTGGTCATCCCAGAGCGCAGTGGTTGCAGTGATTTCTTTTATGTGTAACCCGTCCTTCGATAAGCCTTTCATAAAATATAGATCACTGTTTAATTCCGAATTTATTTTCACATTCTACGAAGAAGTGCACGGCTACCATGGAATAATCTTTATTATCTTTATTTTATGACAACTAGTGCCATTATTTTTATTGTTGCCATTACAAAACGATCAGGAAAATATATTTACGGAGATGCCAATACGTGCGTTTGCTCGTTTAATTCTGCGGCGGTTCGACCGGTTCGGCCATCAAGCTCAAGTCCATTTTCGGAACGAAAATTGTGTGACAATCTTCTGATTTCAGCGCGGTTTTGTTCAAGTTTCGCTCTTCACGGTTCCATTGAGCAAAATTCATGACCCGATTTAATAAGCAGTTCACCCTCGGCCGTCATTACGCACAGATTCGGACTCGGACAGATCGCTCCAGGGCTAATTAGTAGTGACCTATACCACCCTATAAATGCCCCCCCTTAGGGTTCTCGCCGCATAAGGTGCGTAATTAGGTATCACGCGTGCACGGCAGATTTCATCACGCAGCACACACCGTTCGACGACCAGTTGCAGGTTTCTCTTTTTTTGCTCGCCTCTTGATTAACGCTCACCTGGATGTCATTAACGCAAAAGACTTCAATGCGACAAGCGACGAACCTGCGTCAACGACAACGACGACGACGACAACAACCACGAGATGTTGACCTCGATTATGACTCGCGACTAGCTGCTACCGACGGCCACGATGTGATGCCAATAGGCAGCCAAGTTGAACCGGCCGAAGTAAATAAGATGGTAGATGAAAATGATCACAAAGGCATCCAACCACTTCGAAGAACGCGTGATGCTCGGAGTATGTTGCAACGGGAGGCCGGGATACAGTCCAGTTCGATTAAAATATGCATGATATAAGCGGACTTTATCGTCGACGGCTCACTTCCTGTTGGTTTCACTCGGTATTCGGGATCAACTTTCATGATACTGGCGCCTTTCACTAGTGTCCAACCAGAAAAAAGCTGCGAATCCAAACGATTGCGCTTACAACCGAGCGAGCAGCGCCGGCCAATGCGAAAACTTGTCATAACTTGTATGTTGCTCCACGACCACCAGGCCGTTTGCTTGCTTGCAATAAAGGGTTCACTTATTTCGGTAGGATGCGCAAACCGGGTCTCATTTGCTAGCAAACGAGCATTTCTTACGAAAGCGTTAAGCAGTTTTCCACTCAGCTGTGCTTTTGCTTGGATGGTAATTATAGTGATTTGTTGTTATTACCTATTAATTCACAACTCAGTGTTGGCGAGCTGCCATTGCTAGTCAAAGTGGCAAAGTACCTTGCAGCAGTACTGCTCATTTGTTGAATTGCGTTTTCGGCGATTTTGGTGACATAAGAAGGTGAAATTTTCCCATGCAAAAGTTGATTGGTTACCTCAGCTCGTTCGAGGTTTAGGAGAGGCCGTGGCTCGTGCTTTATACTTCATAGTAGGATCACTTTTTTGTCGGCCGTGTCATTTGATTACTTACGCATACGTAAGCGCAGGGGCAGCAGCTTTCAAGCATTATTCAACACCCCATTGAGCTTAGAAAAGTTACCGTCAAACAGTCAGTTATTTCCTGCAACCTCGAGCTGCTTTTGAAATGACTGGCTTCCACCCGATCTCCCACTTCTAGCCTCGTGTGTCGCTGGCAGCACGATACCGTCATCCGTCGTCCGTCGTTCCCTACCAAGGCGGACAGTAATAAATCTCATTTGTTTATTAACCTTTTCATTTCAAACCCAAGTGCAATTTACAGCATAGTTAGAAAAATAAATCTTGCCAATCTCGACTGTTTCTTTTCGAGAACAACTGACATCGCGGACGGAACAAAACTCAATCTCGGAAATCTTTGCATCAGCGCACCAAATCGCTCGGCAAAAAATCACTCCGAATCAGAGCACAGTGGGACGTCATTCGTTAAATTATACACTCCCGCGACACACCGCCATGAATAGCATGAACCACAGAAAAAAAACCGAACCAGGTACTCTCGAGTCGATGTGCAACGTTAGAAAATCTAATGGCAATCTTGAGTTTACAATAATTGCCACCGTGGACCACGGTACAGTAGACTACTTCCCATTACCGACCCGTTTTCCTGTACACCTTTTACACCTCCTCCTTGTTAATACACAAGCGCAATACATTCATCACACGCTTTCCCGGAATTTATTCCGAGCCGCGAAATAGATTGCCATATCGAAGAAGTGCAAAAAAAAAATCCACTCCATCCCGAACCTCAGTCACTCAGAGAAAAATCTCGGGCACAAACTTGGAATGCTGCGCCACACGATGACAGTCAGGGAAAGTCATCTTCGACGGTCGCGTCGTCGGTCGAACGTTCTTCTTCTGCTTTGAAAGGGAGCAAAGAACGGAAAAAGCTTCCTCACAATCTATTCAATCAAGTTTGAATTCAATTCTAGTCCGTTCCGTTCCGTCCTGCTTTTTCTGCCAACCCACGGCTTGAGTGTGTGTTTTTCTTTCTGTTACCTTCCGCTGCATCGTTACTGCCAAGCCAGTAACCATGGGATGCTTGTTTTTGCTTGCACTTCGATCGGAATTGTTCCATAACTAGTACGTGCAGGAGAGGTCGAGGGTTGGCGCGGATTCCACCGAATGCTAGCAGACTAATGGCGTTTTTTTTTTTGCTTTTGCAATCTCAACTGGATAGTGGGAAAATGTTTTCCAATTGCCAATCTCTCCGGAGTAGAAGTTCTTTTAACTGCAATTATGTGCTGGGTTTGCTCGGGAAAACTTCTTTGTTTCTTGCAGGGTTTCGGCGGGATGGTCCCAAGATGCAAGCGACGCCGGGTACGCTGGTTGGCGTAAACGGTAAAACGTAAAAAGTGTTATTAGCTTGATTTATACGAGGTCGATTGCGGATGTGCGAATGTAACGTGACATTATTTCAATACACATCGATTTCCTAGGAAAGGTAATTACAAATTTTATTTCTAGAAAGCAGCCAATATCTCAAATTACATAAAATTAATAAATCATTTATGAAGCCTTGGAAAGTTAATTGGATTGCATGCTTGAGTTTGGACCTCTCTCTTGCGCTACCCGTTATTATTATATATAATAACATTACATAATTTCATATATCTTTTATGTTCGAATATTTGGTAGTTAATTTTTTTCAAACCGACAACATTTGGTGACATAAAATTGGCTAGGCCGCTCAGGCACAGCGTGAAGTAGGCATTTCCTTTCATGAATTAAATTATAATTTCTAATTTTACGGAATTTATCATATGCCTATGAGTACTATTTAGGGATTTCTGAATATCTGTCATGGATATAATAAAACACTTTAATGGAAAGACTAAATTACAAAGATCATCGAATATTTCAAAAAGCAGAGGGCAGTAATGGAAATTTTACTTTACATACAAATTCAAGCACATTTCGCTTTAAAAAAAAATTCGAAAGAACAAAAATTCCAGCTTTATTTTTCATTTAACAGGGCTGAAAATAAAAACATCGACATGAGACCATGAGAAATCATTACAAAACATTTCGCAAAATATTAATTTAATTGCTTTAATTCTGTTTCACCAAATTGATGTGCATTTGTGAAATGTAGAAGCATGGTCTAACATCAAACAAATGGTCGCAGAAAAAAATACAAAAATTGTAAAACATATTTTCATTTCCAACATCTAAGTTAAAAGCAAAACAATCAGCTTGCTTCCAAACTATGTAGTATATGTAGTTGTTACTGAAAGATAGTTTCCTTCGGACAGAACAAGAAATATGATCAATACTATAAGCATTCTGGCATATAGTTTTTCGAGCATTCGTAAGATTCGTAAAAGTGGCCAATTAGAGAAAATTCATACAGGAAACTAGTAGCCACACAAATAATATCAGTAAAAAGCAAGAAATGAAAAATATAAAGTAAAATGTAAAAAATAAAAAAATAAAAAGTAAAAAGAAAAAAGCAAGAAGTAAAAAGTAAAAAGCAAGTAAAAGTAAAAAAAGTCGGAAAGTCAAAATCAAATCAAAGATCGCAGATTGAAAATCACAAGTTGAAGATTAAAAACCTAACATGCAAAATCGAAAGTCGAAAATCGAAAATCGAGAATCATAAATCAATAATCGAGTCGAGAATCGTAAATCAATAAAAATTGAAAATCAAAAATCAAAAGACCAAAATCGAAAGACGAAAATCTGCAAAACTCAAAAGTCAAGAATCAAAAATTAAAAGTTAGAAATCAGAAGCAGAAAATTCAAAAAACAAAAGCTCAAAGTCCAAATACAATGTTTTCAAGTTTCCAAACACAATGTTTCGGTCTAGACCGAAAAGCCACATCTTTTAATAAAAATTTAACGGTCTATTATAATTATCAATGTTTTCAAGTGAAAAGAGAGAAGTCAAGTCAATGATCAAAAGGTAAAATTTTAGTAGATCAAAAATCAAAATACCAAAATAAAACACCGAAAATTAAAAAATCGAAAATCAGAAATTAAAAATCGAAAGAAAATTTTCATGTCCAAGTCCAAAGTCAAGAATTAAAGGTCAAAAGTCAACAATCTTAAATCTAAAGTTAAAAGTTGAATTTCGAATATCGAAAATCAAAGATTGGCAGATCGAAGATCGAATAGAAGATTGAAAATCGAAATTCAAAAATCGAAACTGCAAAATTGAGTGTATTAAGAATCGAAAAACGGATGGTAATAATTGAGAATTATAATTCAAGAATCTAAAATAGGAACGGACATTGCCAATCAAATATCGGAAATCATAAATCAAAAATCGAACACTATGGATCTAAACTTGAAGCCGAAAATCGTAAATCGAAAATCTTAAATCGTAGATCAAATATGGCAAATCAAAATTTGAATATCGAGCACGATCATGAGCATGAGCATGAGCATGAACAATCACACACATCGTAGTTGCACCTCTGTGATTGAACTGAGCTAATGAAGTTGCACAAAGAACCATATAGATATCATTTTGATTTACCATCTTCAATGTATAACAATTTAGTACCTACGCCTTTAAATAGATCAATAACGGCGCCGGTCACGTCCTTGTGGTTGTTAGGGAAGGGAAGGATTGTTAGTTCAACATTCGCAGTTATGAGACCGAGTTTAACTCTGCATCTCCACGAATGTCACAGGAAGGACGATCAAAAATCAAAATTTGAATATCGAAAGCCGATAATCCAGAATCAAAAATCGAAAAACGGAAATCAAATATCAACAATCGAAAACTAAAAACTGAAAATTGAAAATCACAAGATGCAAATCGAAAGGCAAATATCTTTAAAAGTCAATACTCAAAAATGAATTAATTAGTTGAATGTCAAAAAACAAAATTAAAAAGCAAAACTCCAGACTTTTGACTTTTTTCAAAAAAGAGAAAGTAAGAAACCTTAAGTTAAAAATTTTAAGTCTAAAGTTAGAAGGCGAAAATTGAATATCAAAAATCGAAAATCAAAGATCGAAGACTAAACAACGGAAATCGATAGTTGAAAGTTAAAAATCCAAAATCGAAAGTGTAAATTTGAATATTGAGAATCGAAAAGCGAAGGGTAAAAATCGATATTCGAAAATCATGTATCAAATATCGAAAAATCGAAATCGAAAATCAAAAGACAAATATCTTCTAAAGTCAAAATTCAAAAGTAAAACTAGTTTAAAATCAAAAAACAAAAGTCAATTTAAATTTAAAATTAAAACTTAATATCGGAAGTAAAAGGTTCAAAAGTCAAATCCCAGAAGGTCCAACATTGAAAGTTAAACGTCAAGAATTAAAAAATAAGTCTGAAGTTCTAAACACAAAAGTTAAATTCAAATGTTTTCAGTTTTTGTAGAAATCAGAACAGATTTTTGTCGGAAAGAATTTAAAAATCTGTTCTAATTAAAATGCAAAAGCCAAACAACGAAAATCAAAACTTGAAAATGAAAAATTGAGAATCGAAACTCTAAAATCAGCTGTGGAAATCAGTAGGCGAAAATCAAAAATCGAGAATGCAAAATTTAATATCAAAAATTGTAGGACAAAAATCAATAATCGAGTATCATAAATAAAATCAGAAATCGAAAATGGCAAATCGAATACCGAAAATAGAGGTTAAAAAATCGACGTTAAAAGTCAAAATTCAAAAGTCGTTGAAAGCCAAAAGTGAAGCCAAATGTTAAAATTCAAAAAACAAAGAGTTAAAGCCAAAGTACGAAAATCAATAGTCAAATCTTAAAAATCAATAGTCAACAACCGATAATCAATAGTCACAAGTCAAAAGTCAAAGAGTTCGAAAGTTTAAACTCAAGAGTTGAAACTAAACATTGAAAATCTAAAGTCCAAGGTGGAGAATGTTCCAGTATTTTATGAACTTTCCGAATATTGGAATACGCAAGAATCGTGCTTTTTTAATTTATCCCTAGTAACAATGTAGGTTTTATTACACGCTTATAACGGTTTTACCATCATAAAAGTGCAATAAAACTAATGTTGTTACTTGGGATCTGACATTTTTAGAACAATTTACAAAAACTAAAAGATTCGTCTATTGTGGTATTCACATAATTTCCAATCCGTAATAAAATTTGACTTCTGTAGTTTAAAATTGAAATTGGGTGTATTTTTTGCAATATTGGGTACTCTCTGAATAAAATTGTGAGTTAAAATGGATAACAAACACTAGGATTTGAGTGGAATAATCAAAGAGACAAATGTTAAAAAGCTACCACTAATGAAATAAATTCAATTTTACACAGATGGAGAGTTTTGAATAAAATAAACTGTTTTGTGAATCGAATATAATAAAATAATAACGAAGTTTCGATAAACTGGAATTTGTTATATGTATATCAAAATGTCGAATCTATACCTATAAAAAAGGATGTCCCGTCTGTCTGTCTGTCAGTCCGTATGTTCCTTATAGAATCAAAAACTACTGAACCAATCGGCGTGAAAATTTGCATGTAGAGGTTTTTGGGGCCAGGAAAGGTTTGAGTGATATAAGGGGAATTATAACTCCTCTCCCCTTTAGGAGTTGGGGCTTCCATACAAATTTCCTCATAACTCGAGAACTAATCAAGCAAATGGAGCCAAATTTGGAATGTGTGTGTTTTTGGAGACAAAAATTTTTTCTATGATGAATTGGGAACGCTCCCCATTTTAGGAGGGGGGGCTCCTATACAAATGAAATACAAATTTCCTCATAACTTGAGAACTAATCAAGCAAATGGAACCATATTTGGCATGTGGGTGTTTTTGGAGGCAACCATTTTTTCCATGATGAATTAGGACTTCTTACCTTTTTAGGAAGGGGGGGGGGCTCCCATACGAACGAAATACAAATTTCCTCATAAGTCTAGAACTAATCAAGCAAACGGAACCAAACTTAACATATGGGTATTTTGTAGGCAAGAATATTTTCTATGGTGAATTAGGACCCCTCCCCACTTTAGGAGGGGCCCCCTTCCCCTTTTAAGAGGGGGGCTCCCATACAAATGAAATTCAAATTTCCTTATAATTTGAGTACTAATCAACCCAATGGAACCAAATTTAGCATGTAGGAGATTTTTGAGTCTTGAATTTATTTTATGATAATTAGAGACCTCTCACCCCTGTGGTAGGGGGGTATGGACTCTCGTACAAATAAAATAGAAATTTTTGCGAAACTCAAAAACTAACCGAACTCGAAAAATTCGAGACTCTTCCATAAAACATTAATCAATAACAAGACCACAAAAACTATCTATAAACTCGAGTCTTTTTTGACACGGTTTGTTTTTTTTTCGATTACTCAAGAACGGTGCAATTTTGGGACCATTTACAAAATACGTGACGAATGTCGGGCCTCTCCCAAACGTATTGAGAAATAAATGAATGGTCCCTAAATAGTACCGTTCTCAATATTCGAAAAAACAGACCGTGTAAAAAAGTACTTGAGTGTAGTAACACTAGATCATTCAGGACGAGACGGCCGCGAGTGTTGCCGGCGACCCGCCGTCGGAAGCGCCGCCCACTGTGGGGAGGCAACTCCCCGCACAAATCACTACTGTCTAGGTTTATTTATTTTCCTAGATCTACCTGGGTTTCCTGGAACGAGCGTCAGTGAGTAAGGAGAGAATCGCGAAATGGTACTTTCCACAAAAAAGTTTTCCGTGAAATGGTACATTCCGCTTAAGGTTTTTCGCAAAATGATATTCGGCGTAATGTTGTACAATCATGGCGAATATTACTATCCGCTTTCTGGCTATGCAATGAGGGGACAGGTGAGTTGTTTTCTACTTTACTGTGAGGAAAAATTGCAAATTTGTATATTAAACTACCCATTTCAGGTAACTAATAAGCCGTAACGTAAGCAGCAAATCAGCGTATCTGGCATTTTATACTGCACGTTATTGTATGTTAGCTTTTTGACTGCATAGGTGTTGTAAATTGGCATCCAAAATTGTAGTTAAATTCTTCGTGTCGGTAATTAGCTGTAAATTAGCATTGTCAGCACTATAAGAAGGTTATCAGTAAAGTAGCTATATATTTTGCCAAAACAGCATTTAAGTAGCATTTAAGGCGACTTAAATGCTTATTGACCTATATTTGAATAGTATTGGTGATGCTCATTGGTTACCTGAGATGCTTTCATAGTTACGTAACTGCCAAAATGAATCATCTAAGGTTGAACTCCTCAGAAACTTGCAAAACTCGAGATTGTGACAAAGATCATCCGAGATTCATGATTTATGTACAACACAGATTAATTTGTGGCAATACGAAGTTTGTCGGGTCAGCTAGTAATTTATAAAATACATTATATAGGACCTTACCAATGCATCGAAAACAAAGCATAATTTCTACGTTTCTAGCTAGAAAATTTCTTATTAGAACATCAAAATTGGACACATAATGTTTTACCATATTTGTCATTCGCCTAGAACCACTACTCTACTTCGCGCTCACTATGCAGCTCCAGATTCACCGCGCGGCCCAAGGCTATATGGCGACCAATCACCGGCGCGCCGCGCCGCTTGGAAATAATGAAACGACAAGACGGATGCCCGTATTCTAACTAGCCTGCTCGTCTGTAGATTTGTGTCTCGGACGTGACTTCAAAGCATTGTCATTCGCCTGTGATTCGCCTTCAGCGCCACCCCACCATCTTCACAGCATTCAATCTCGAAGCTGGAGTTCTGGACTGAACTGGCAATCTTATGTGGCAGCACCACAGAATATTGTTCTTCGATTGTTCCGCCGCCCGCTGCTGCCTGCGCTGATGGATGAACAAGCGGCGGATCGCAATTGTTAGACCCGACGCTCCGTCGCCCAGAGCACCACCCGGACCGGACCGGCGGGCTGCTGCCTCAAGCCGCGAATAGCATTAAATTAACATTTAAAACTACCCGTCGAAAATTCCGTGCCAACCGAGTCCGAGTGTGCAAAGCTTGATCGATTGAATTATTTTGATTCGCCTCGACGGCCTCGACGGAATGATGAATGATTTATTGACGTTTGATCGATTTGAATGGACGGCGGACCTTGGCGGTGGTACTTGGCCAATAAATTTTATCGTCTAAACGCGCAATTTCGTGGATGAAGAGATGCGACTCTTTGTATCTTCGGTTAATGGTGAAACAAAATCGGTTCCAGTACCCAGGCGAACCGAATGCTAATGGCTCGGAGCCGGAATCATACCATTTTGCCGGGACCCACGGTCTCGTCACCGCCGTGTATGGCACTGACGTGAAATGCATCGCCGACCTCTCAATCAACCGCCAACCGCCTCCGCCGTCCGCCGCCAGGCACGGTAATGGAAAGGTGAGATCTTCGGCTTTCAGAGCGCTAAATTACAAGCTCCCATAGTTAAGCGTTATTGGTTTTGAAATTAGAGTCGTGATACGGTGCCAAGATTCGTCGAACACGATTCTCTAATTTAGCGCCGGAGCAGAAAAAAAGAGAAAGGTAGCCACTATAGGAAGCCGCCATTACTATGTTATTGGAAGTTGAATGAATTGACTACCTGAAGTTTTGATTTGAACGCCACCATAAGCGGATTGCCAGTGGCGCATCTTTACTATAATATTTCGGCTGCGAGTTTCGGCTGATAAAACAGGCCCCAAACAAATCATTTATTCATTCTCACGTAAAATCGATTGACCGCCAACGATTCTGCCCTGTGAAAAATTTAATCAAATCAATCGATCGCTTTGCATGAGTAATATTTACAACGGAACAAAGCCACGACCTAAGCTATCTCGCGTGCCAACGCGCTTACAAAAGCTCCTTTTGAGCGACAGTTGCCCGTCCGAAAAGAAACTTCGTCTTAAACATTTACTGCTGTTTAACATTCCACCGGCACGGTACCTATTTATTTTTTTATCTCTTTAGCTGCCGAGATCCGCGCCGTTATGCGGTAGCGGCGTTTATGCTCTCGCTGCGCACATTGAGCTGGCTGCGTACTAATAATAACACGCAATAATTATTCAATTCGTTTGTACCCACATACACGTACGTATGTATGAGCGCGCCGTGACTCAGCTCAATATTGGCCTGACTGGACTGGACAGCAATACGACCGCGTCGTGGACTTTTCAGGGGCATCTGGTTCGTTCGGATGCTGCCGCTGCTGGACTCGGGACGATCGAATTCGCTCACGCAGACTGTCTTGGTCAAGCGGACGCGGGAATCAAAGCATTGAGGCTTGTGCACAAGGGTGCTGCTGTTGGTGGTTGGCCGGAGGCGGTGACGGTGACGGTAATGACGGGTTGAGGTTGCTGTCGGAGGGTAACTTTAATTTGGTGGGTTGGTATTGCAAAAAAAAACGAATAACCCAAACCTTGCCGGCTCGGAAAAATTGAGCTATGGGAATGAGATTTGGAGGTTGTGATTATTTTTGACATTTTCACATGAGAGATTCCGGTCGGACAGCAATGTTTTTCTGTGCACCGCCGAACTGCCGCGCCGCCGCCGGTGCGGTGTGACAATCTCGGCTTGTAATTGCATGTTTTAGGACCGCATGAATGAGCACCGAAATAAACCGCACCGATGCCATCTGGATGGATGGCGGTTGGGTTGGTTGGGCTGCTTCATGCTTGGCCGATGCCGACCGACGACTACGACGACGGCGACGAATGATTGCAAGTTCACACGGTTCTGCTAATTGCCTGCGTCGCGCAGTGTTGACAGCACCGCCGGTTGGTGGTGGTTTTCAGCTCATCAATCTTCTTCGCTACTGAATGTTTTCCACCTGCCCGCAAAAAAAAATGATTGCAAAGACATATTGCATCTGTTTTGTTTAGTAAAAATATTTAATAGGCGAAAGCGATGGTTCCGAGCGGAATATCTTATATAATTATCTCGTTAGATTATAATTAGCTCCTTAGATAACTCACCTATTAATGGTTTGTGACCTGCAATGAACAATAAGAAATATTAGAAATATAATAAAAAGTTAATTGTTTTCGAGTGTCTTAGTAGGATAACTAGTAACTTCACTATTGAAAACATATTATTTCAAAATAGCATTTAAAAGACCCAATTTTAATAACTCGTTGAACGTTGATTCGTTTGAAAACGCTGTTGAACAAGATAATGACTATTTGGTACCATTTGGTAAATACTACAAACTGCTGTGACAATCTAGAATGGACTGTTGTTGAACAAATCGTCAGTTGAATAATTGAATAAATCGTTTCTAACTTACAAGCTTATGCTTGTAATTACCCTCGACAGCGTACATTCATTGAGGGTGGGGTCTGCCACGAAGTATGCGACCTCTTCCTTCTGTTCTCTGCTGAAAATATTTTTGTCTACTCTTTCGTCGGGCATACTGGTCACGTGTTCAGCCCACCACACCCACCTCATTGTACTACCTTCACTATATCAGGATACTTGTAGACTTGATACAGCTAGTGGTTGATGCGTCTGCGCTATACTCCATTTTCCATTTTGTCATCAAGTATTGATTGCCAGGCACTCGTCAATCAGCTTTTTGTGCGAAGTTTTGTGCGAATTTGCTATGGGACTTCAACTGACTACGTAATCCGTAGAAAACCCGATTCGTGGCTGCAATTCGTCGTTTTACTTCACGGCTTACATCGTCACGAGCGTACCAAAGTATACGGATTCCTCCACTACTTCATAGCGTTCCCCATCCAGTTCTCTGTCGGCGCCAACACCATTTAGACTCCAAACGATTTTTTTTTTTTGTTTTTACTGGTACTGGCTTTATCGCGGTCAAACGTAAAACTCTTTTTTGATTAAAGCAGAGGAGCGTTTGGTGCGAAAAATGTTAGACTGAATACTGGGCAAGTTTCGATCTGCGGCTAAAAATATTGGGCTTAGCGTGGCACCGGGACTCCAACCCGGAATTTCTCGATTAGTACTCGAGTGCTTTACGCATTTAAACTATACCACACCCATATATTAATTAGTCTCAGATCTAGTTTTTGTCCTACCAGTCCAAGCGTTCCATCTTTCGCACACATACGCTCCCCCGGTGACGGTTATTATTTGTAATACGACTGCCCTTTGTTTCTACACGAGAAGATAGACTGTTATCGACTGCATTGTGAAGAAGCTAACAGTCTGGTGCTTACCGTCGTCGAGGCACAACGGTGTTAAACCACACCGGGGTGTGTTTTTTGTTTTTACTGGTACTCCAAACGATTCCAGCCAGCAACCATGTACTTCATTTAGGTGATGTTAATGATAAGTTCATTCATTGACCGTCGCAAGAATCAGCTTAACTGGTTTCGTCGGAAAACCTAGAGCATCATCTACCACAGCTAATTTCGTATGACTGAAACGCACGCCGCCTTAAAGTTCACAAACAGATGATGAGTCTGCAAGTTATACTTGCAAAACTTGCCCAGTAACTAACACGGAGTAAAGATTTGATCCGTCGTTAAACGACCATTACGAAAATCAGCTTGGTACTCGCCAATAAAGGACTCCGGCAAAGGTCTCAGTCTAGAACATGATACGGCGGCACTATAGGCAGAATTGAGCAATGTATTACCTCGATACTTTTTACACTCTAGTCGATATCCGTTTTTAAATGAGGCCATCCAACCACTCCTCCGGCATTCATTCTACCGCGCAGATCCTGATAATAATCTGGTGGATTGCTGCGTACAGCCGCTAGCTCCCCGCTTTTAGAAGTCCAGCCAGGATACTGTTTTTCCCAGCAGCCGAGCCGTTTTCAGCTCACTAATTGCCTTCTTAACCTCTTCCTGTTGTAATGGTGACTCCACAGCTTGGTCATCGCTCACAATTTTTATCCTGTTCCTACTGACCTCCGTGTATACCTCTTCATTCAAGAGCGTCTGAAAGTGCTCCTTCCATCTGGCGACTACAGCTGTTCTACAGCATGGTACGTGCGTGAACAAAGGACGATCGGCTCGATTACTGTAAATACCACGGCATTACGCTAAACAACAACCCAGGTAACAATTTCAGTTCTATTACCCTCTTATTGCGGGTTTTTATGACCAATTTTGGTCACCAGGACCGTCATAGGTACGTAATAAAACTAGCATTGTTACTTGGGAAGGTACCGTCGCATCATATTTTCGTGCAATATACGGTACAGTTGAGCGCAAACAGCTATGGTAGATAATGTACGAGAACGGTTTTCCGAACAAACTTATGTAGCTGATCAAAGCTACTTGACGAAGTTTCATTTTCGTATTATGTCTCATTCGCTGTGCACGTAGCAGAGTTTGAGTTACGGTCGTTGATAATAAATGCACTAAAAGATTTGTCGAGATGAGATCTGTTGAAATCCCTTAAAAATAAACGAAAGAACACGAAGCGTTGGAACTATAGAAGTCAAAAAGGTTGTTTGAGAGCGAATTCGTCGCAGTTGCGACCGGTCCGCTCGGAAAATGGCAGTTGAGCTGAATATCAACAGGGAATCTCTTGGTCAAATTTTGAAAATGGATCTGGATATGAAAACATTTAAAAACGTAAAATCCATGGATTAACGGAAACAACAAAACAAAAACGGCAGGAAAGATGCAAACTGCTGCTCCGTCGGCAGGGTGATTCCGAAGTGATGAAATGATTTCTGATGAAAAGTTGTTTGTTCTTCAAACCACTGTCATGCTTAAAATGATCGATTGTGGTCGGTTTCGATCATGGACGTTCTAAAGCACAAACGGAATGTACCACGATTACCAAAATTCGTCAGCGGTCATGGTAAGGGAACGGAAACTTCCTTTGGTATTTATTAAACAAGGATGGGACAGTTAATCTAAAAAAATCTACACTTGTGCATCATATTTATATTCATATATTTATGCATGCATAAATTTGGGACCCAGCCGTTTTTCCGCAGTATTTTATTTTCTCGGTCCAATCTTTTAAATAATATAAATAGTTGGAGTATGGAGTATTATAAAAATCAGGAACATTAGCAGAGCCAGAAATTACTGCAACTAAAATAATTGATGGGTCCCAAATTTATGCATGCACAAATACCTGTATTTGTGGCGGATCTGGCCTTACACGTTTGGGGAATATATGGTGAAGAAGATTACTGCTTCCAACAGCATGGAGCTCAAGCCCACACTGAAAATCTTGTGCAGAGGTGGTGCAAAGCCTATCTGACTGATTTCATATCGAAAAATCAGAAACGTTGTATTCCAAACCGCGTAGCTAGCCTAGACCTACGCAAGGCGGGTTTTTGCGAAGAAACCTTGAATATAAAAGAAAACTTTTCACACCATATTTGTTCTAACACAACTTGTGGTGTAAAATAGCGTTAAGCAAATAACGATCAGCCAATTAATGAACCGTCCAATTAACAAACCCTCAATTAGCGAATCATTCCTATATTTTAGAATAGAAATCTCCCTCACGCACGTAGCTATTGACAAAATTCTAGGAAAAAAATTAAATCTTCAAATTAATATGTCATTGGATTTATATGAGCCAAAATTAAAATAATACTATATATAGCATACGTTTGTCTGCGCTGAAAATTATCAAAAAGCAAGCTTGGCGCTCTTTGCTAGATTCTTTGCTATCTGAACATATTGTCCTGCCTGCTCTCTCATTCCGCGGTTGCAATCGTCAAGGCACGAAAATTGATTTACATTAGCCAGTCCATGACTGCACATGTCGCCTATTTGCAGCGTTATGTAGCTAGCAAAACGATAATGGCTTGGCTTTTCTTCGAGAAGTTCAATAGTCTTTACATGTCAAGAAGGCAGTACGACGCAACCGCCTCAATGTTATTCTGCTTCTCTGTCTTGAAGCAGCAACAGCAGCCCTAACCATAAACTTGGTGAATGTAATCGTCGTTCTTCGACATGGAGAATGTACGGGAAAATTTTGACTTGAAAGTTTCCGATGATTTTCACTATGTAGTAATTAGAAGACAATTTTTTTAAGAAAGCCACTGTAGCAGCTTGCTGTATCTTTTAAGAATAGAATGGTATGCAAACCAGCAAAATCCGTTCTAAATTGTAGGTGCTATTAGCGTTCAAATTTTTTTCATTCTTTCGTGATGCTGGCTTGAATCCAAATTTTGGATTGACACCTTGCGGTAAGACGTAGTTCTACGTCAAAAGAAATGTCATCCAAGTTCTCCTGATTTGAACCCACTAGATTGTTGTATATGGTAGTACATGCAGCAGAAGCTCAAGGATTATAAATATCATAATTTGAATGAATTTAAGTTAGTTATCAACAACCCAAGTAACCATAAGCATTAATCTAAAACTGTATATTGGAAATAATTCTGCATCCCAAGTGCCAAACTTTTGTATATTAGCAATCTTAATGCTTATAAAACGTATATTAACATTGTTGATGCATAGAAGCATTAACGTAAATCAGCATTAAAGAAAGCAATATACGCGCATATAACGTAACAATATAATGTATTTAGTCAATTGCATTAAAACGAGCCGTAAGTGTTGATGAACGGATTGTACTTGACTTCTTATTTTGGTATTCTGCGGCCACTATTTGTGCCCTCTTCCATCT
Source organism: Sabethes cyaneus (assembly GCF_943734655.1). Lineage (NCBI taxonomy): Eukaryota > Metazoa > Arthropoda > Insecta > Diptera > Culicidae > Sabethes > Sabethes cyaneus. The sequence goes on from NC_071355.1 coordinate 232,423,421, forward strand.
GACGGTTGCCGTCTTTTTCTACCCTATTGGTAATGCAGGATAAGTAGCTATGATATGAGAGGGAATATCACCAAGATTTAAATACGACTAATTTCACCTCACTCAATCACATCCGCTATGGTTTAGATAGCAAAGGTGCAAGGAAACGAATGAGGTTGCATGACTAACTCCCGGTTCGAGCCCTGTCTAGGTGGTAAGATTATTCAGCATTTCCAAAAATGGTTCTGTTTGTCCTGCTCACCTTGAGATGCAGCAAGGAAAAAAATCGCTAGCTTTTTTAGTTTTTTAAATCCCGACCGAATCTATTTTTATTTACCATAACAAGCAAACGATATGCCATCGATACTTTTTCGATACGTCGATAATGTAGACAAAATGACGTTTCGTTTAAGCCTCAAACAAACACTGATAATGCTTATTTGATGCTTGTGGCGTAGCATTTTAACAACCCGCTATTTCGCCTTTTTAGCATTATGTGAGTTCTACAGAAGTATATAAAGAAAAATATGCTTTTAATCATAGTTCTGTATGCTTATACAATGTTGTCCAAGGACTAGTGTTTAGTGCTTACTGGTTACTTGGGAAGATATGGGATTATCCGATGGAAATAGTGCGTGCCGCATGTAACGACTTCAAAAAGCGTAAGCTTGTCCTTGTTATGCAGGCAAAAGGTGATTCAATAGAGTAATGATTGTTCGTTGCGTTCTGTATCTATGGGTCAACAACTTCTAAAATTAAAATTCGAAATAAAACCTTTACTTACAAAAATATATGACTTTGTTTTTGTTCGAGTACATATGTGTCACACTGTACAAAACGCTAATCAGACCCGTAGTCCTCTACGGATTTTGCTTACGGAAGATATACGTGTACGTATTTAAACGAAAGGTGTTGCAGATTGTCTTCGGCGGAGTACAAACGGAAAGCGGAGAGTGGCAGAGGCGTATGAATCACGAGCTACAGGCAGTGCTTGGAGAGATTCCCATCGTACACCTGACGACTAAGTTAGGAGACTACGGTGGGCCAGCTACGTCGCAAGGATACCGGACGATTGTGAAGTGAAATCCGTTCTCTTCAAGAACCCCATCGGCACCAGGAATACAGAGGCCCAACGTGCTAGGTGACTCGACCAGGTTGAAGCCGATTTGCGTGTGTCGAGACACGCAACGAATTGGCGACGAGTAGTCCAGGACCGAGTACAATGGAGAGGAACTGTTGATACGGCAAGAGCCACCCCGGCTCTCGGCTGTTAAAGTAAGTAAGTAAAATCCCTCCTTTCTCTGGAAAGGGGGCTCTAATACAAATGAAACACAAATTTCTGCATAACACGAGAACTAACGAGGCAAATGGAACCAAATTTGGCATGTGAAGGTTGGTTTTTGAAGGCAAGAAATATTTCTATGCAGGTTCGAACCCCCTCCCCCCTCTGGAATATAATCGAAGTCACTCAATAGCAAACGAAAACATTTTAACAATACTCATTTCGAAAAAAACAACCATAAACGTGCTACTTCTATCAAATTTTCATTCATTTAGTTGCAAACGTAGCAACGCTCGTACCGGGTTCAGTTAGCAATCAATAAAGGAAAAAAATCGCAATTCAATGAATATAAATATTCACCCTTAGACTTGTTTACAACCGTATCCTATATTCGAACGAATAGTTGATTTCGAACAAAACGGGCAGCACGATTCTCATATTCGAATGAACAAAGGGAAAGGACGTTTGAATTTGAACGTTCAAATCGTGTCGAACGAACGCAAGAATACAAATTGGCTATACTTTCGACCGAATATTAATGAAACAGACCAAAACTGATAACTTGTTGTGGCGGATGTGTATTCAATTCGTGTTTACAAATGTTTGGAGCACTAAATTGACTGATTGAACTAGATATGAAATTACCTGTTCGTGAAGTGAAGAATGTATTTTATGTTTTAAAAATATGATTGGTTTGTAGTCAGAAAGAATATTTGCTGGAATAAACTAGCGATAAAAGTATATGCATGAATGTTTTACAAAAGTACTGAACCATTAATATAAATCGTTATTTATATAACATTAATATTTTTTTGTTCATTTTACGTCTAATTGGACTCCTTCAAAATACAAACAAGCTCATAAAAATAGTCTTTAGTGTTAGCGTGGGTTAGTTTTAGTGCAATATTCTTGGGATATGGCGGTTCGGTTTGGAGTAAGAATACTAGATGTGGTCCTCGTAACGTGTCGTTCTCGACTATATTGTACTGAAATATTTCTTCCTATGCTATGTGTCGTACGTTTTACGCTATGCGCTGTGTCAGCGTATAATTGTCACCGTTCGACGCGGTACAGTCCGTTTACGCTTATACAGCATAAACGATCCGCGTCGCGCTGAACCATTTCAATCATGAGCGTCCACCACACGCCCTATTTACATTTTTTAAAAATTGTTATCTATAGTTAAGAATTTTTAAACTAAACAAGGAAATATGAACTAGGATTTATATAATGCGTATTATTCCCATGTAATTTGAAAGAACTCATTATAAAGCAATCGTCCACCACACGTCCTATTGTTTCAAATTATATGTATTATTATATTCATTCCTTATAACTTTTTATTCTATTTTTATGTATTATATCCTCTTTACCATTGATCACTACCCTTATATTTGGGTCTATGTCCTCTACTACTCTGTATGGACCTATAAATTTATTGTCCAATTTTTTACCTATTTCATTTTTAATTAGGACTAAGTCATCTTTGTTATAACATTTTGGTACAATGTTTAAGTTATTTTTTATTGTTCTTTTCATCTTGCTAGAAAGAAGGTTTTCTCTTATTTCTTGATGGCATACTTGTAACTTTAACGTCAATTGCTTGCTATAGTTGTCTATGTCATAAATAGGCACTGGATTATCATTTGTTAAATTTGAAGGCATGTTACTATTTTTTCCGAATACTAAATAAAAAGGTGTGTATCCAGTGTTAGTGTGAACGGTATTGTTATATGCGAATGTGTAAAATGGTATCCAATGTACCCAAGAAAATAATTTTTCGTTACAATAGATGCGTAAAAAGTTTCCTAAACATTTGTGTGTGTTCTCCAAAGAACCTATAGTTTCATGATGGTAAGCTGTAGAATTTAGTTTTTGAATATTCAATAATTTGGCAATGGATGTAAACAAACTCGACATAAACTCTGTTCCTCTATCCGACGCAATTCGTTGTGGAACACCATATTTTAAAATAACATGCTCCACGAATGCTTTAGCTACTGTCTCTGTTGACTTGTTAGGTATCGGTGTTGCGGTTATAAATTTTGTTAACTCGCATTGCGTTGTTAGTATATATTCGTATCCATTGGTAGGTATCAAAGGACCAACCAAATCTACGTAGATTTTTTCAAATGCTGTGCTTGCTGTTGTCGTAATGATCATTGGAGTTTTTCCGCATCTTCCAACTTTTGATATCTGGCATTGCTTGCATTTTTTAATGAAATTCTCTACATCGCATTTCATGTTTTTCCAAAAATATCTTTTGCTTATAGTTGCAAGTGTGCGTCTAATACCCGCATGTCCCGCTGTCGGTAATATATGGTAGTCGTTTAGTATTAAAAGCTTTGACCTTTCGTCTGTTACTTCTTCTATTTGCTCTCCGATTTTTATTAAAATTGGTAATGTTTTTACTGATGATGGTCGACCATATATCTGTAGTTCTTCATATTTTTTAATGACGTCATATGTCTCCTTATTATTTTTGATGATTATATATTTTATATTATTAATTTTTGAATATTCCGCCACCTTCGACAACATTGCCCGTAGGTCAATTTGTGTCCTTTTGAGGGGAATTTCAATTACATCTGTGGAGATTTGCATGCTTTTTATGTTATCTTTCATTACCATTTTAACGTATTTGTCTTGTTTAGACGAAGGTTGATCAGTCCTATCGTCATTCGCTTTTTCGCCTTTAAGTTTCGAAGCTCTGGTAACGACTAGAACAGTTTTTCCATGAAGTGTTTTCAGGTCTTGAATCGAAATGCGTGACAACGCGTCCGCTATCACATTCTCGCTTCCTTTCCTGAAAGTTACTTCAAAATCATATTCTTCTAAAGCTAACCTGAATTTTGTTAATCTGCTGGAGGGGTCAGCTAAAGTAAAAAGGTAAACTAATGGTCTATGGTCACTGTAGACTTCAAATCTTCTTCCATACAGGTATGGTCGAAAATGCTTGATAGCCCACACCATAGCCAATAACTCCTTTTCTATCGTACTGTAATTTGATTCGGCTTTATTCAGAGTCTTGCTGGCATATGCAACCGGTTTGCCGTTGCTATTAGATAGCACAGCACCAATTGCATATCCAGACGCATCCGTATGTAAGTTGAATTTGTTGGTCTCCGTTAGATCCGGGTAATCCAGTACTGGTGGATTTATAAAACATTGTTTTAAATTCTCGAATGAGTTGTGGCATTCGCTACTCCATTCAAACTTTACACCCTTTCTGGTCAACTTGTTTAACGGTGTGCAAAGCCTAGCAAAGTCTTTTATGTGCTTCCGATAGTAATTTGCGAAAGCAACGAATCGCTTGACTTCATCCGCAGTGGAAGGGATCGGCCATTTTTTCACTGCTTCGATTTTAGCAGGATCAGGCCTGATGCCTTCAGCAGATATGTAATGTCCCAGGTATACTAAATTTTCTTGCAAAAAATTGCATTTTTCGGGGTTTAGTTTTAAATTTACCTCTCGCAATCTTCGGAAAACGTTCGAGAGATTTTTGTTATGCTCTTCTAGATTTCTACCAAATATGATGAGATCATCCAAATATACTAAACACTTCTCTCCATTAAGACCTGCCATCGCTATGGTCATTAGTCTTGAAAATGATGCTGGGCTTATTTTTAGTCCCATTGGAAGCCTTGTCATCTGATATTGTCCAGACGACGTCGAGAAAGCTGTTAGTGGCCTATCCTCTTGCTTCAAATTGCATTGGTAGTACCCTTGGGACAAGTCTAAATGCGAAAAGTACTTCGCTCCTGCCAATGAGTCTATGACCTCCTCTATATTTGGGAGTGGAAATGTATCGTTCTCAAGAACATTGTTAAGTTTCCGATAATCAACAACCAACCTCCATTTCTTTTTGTCATTCGCCGACTTTTTTGGCACTAGTAAAATTGGGCTATTCCATTCGGAACTAGTCTTTTCAATGACTCCATCTGACATCATCCTATCAATCTGGTCATTTATTTCCCTTTTTTGCGCCAGGGGAAGGCGATATTGTTTAGAAAATATTGGAGTTGTGCCATCCTTTATTTTAATACTGGATGTGTACTTATCCGTTACTGTTAATTTATCGTCTTTCAAGCAAAACACATCAGCGTATTTTAAGCATAGCCTCTGCATCTCTGCCTGATCTTGTTTTGTCAAATGTTTCAAGTTCAACTCATTTAAAAGTTTACTTGCTCTATTAGTATCGTATTTTGGCAGTTTAATTTTTCCTACCACATTGTAATCCCTTAGATCCTTTGTTTCAATATTTTTTGTTTCAATGCAAATTTCCTTATTTGCTATATTAATAATTCTTACGGGTAATTTCCCTTCTTTTGGAACTGATATTGAATTTGCTATGAAAACATGTGGCACTATTTCTTGTTGTAGTACCACACAAGTACCCGTCACACCGGTATCAACGTACCTTACCACCTCAGTACGAGCCGGTATAATGTAGCATGTTTCAGTTTTTGGTTGTTGCAATCTCATCTCCATACCCACAAAATCAACAATGGCTCCAAATTCTCTCAAAAAATCTGTGCCAATCAAGCCGTTAACTGCATCCGGCAAGCTCTCTATAATATTAAATTTAATGGGATATTCCACAGACTTGTACCCCACAAAAGTGTCAACGGATCCCAGAGTACGGGTTACTCCGTTTACACCACTGATTTCTAATGTGTGTGAATTATTGATATTGATAAATTCGGGAAGACATCTTTTGTCCAGAATACAACAAGATGCTCCACTGTCAATTTTGAGTTCTATTACTCTGCCAAATAATTTAAATTTTGCTCTGAGAGCCTTCTTCGCACTAAAATTAACGAAAAAGATCGATTAATTGTGCCTCTTCTACAGGTTGTTGTTGTTGCTGTTGTTGTGTTTGTTGTTGCTGTTGTTGTCGTTGCTGAGGTTCGGCCATATGTGCCACATGTCCGTTGTTCCTCCCGCGACTGTTATTTCCTCGGTAGGTTTGGTTGGTTTGGTGGTTATTGTTATAACCATAGTTGTTATTGTGTTGTGTACCCCTACCACGGTACCTAGTGTTTCCTCGGTAACCACCACGACCTCTAGAGCTTCCTCGGCTTCTCCAATTATTTCGATCGTTGCCCCTATAGGGCGTTCTTCCTGATGTGCACCATAGTGCCATCATATTTTCTAAACTATTTTCAGTTTTTGGAGTACTTTGGCACTCCAACGCATCCGATATCGCTTTATTTAGCGATGTCGGATTCCGTGCTTTTACGAAAAATTGTGTTGAGGGATCTTTCAATCCCTCGACAAATGCCTGAACCGCTACAGGTTCGACAATATTTAGGGCTGCCGCCTCACTTGGGAAAGTTCCCATTGAAACGTGTGCGGCTGCCAATTTAGCGGACAGGTTTTCTATGTCCGCGCCGAACTCTGCGATTTGTTTAGAATGTTGTTTTTTCAATGCCATCTCCTTTTCCACCGCTCTCGGTGTAATCTTCACCGAAAATTTTCTTTTCAGTGCATCAAACGCCTCGGCGGTTGTTCGGGCATTATCGATTGTCCCGTGGGCTGCGCCTACTAGTCTTGTTTTTAAAAATTTCAGGACGTCTGCTGGTGGAACTCCGTTGGAGTATTCCTCCAGCAATTCGACGGTTTCAATAAATATGGACAGTTTCGATGGTTCGCCATTATATCTGTCGACTACCTTCATGGCCAAGCTAAGGTCTAGTTTGGTCGCCATTTCGTAGCGTTCTTCTTCTTCGAAGTCTGAAAATTCTTCTTGAAGAACTTCCTCGTCGTCGTTTGATTCCTCTGAGTCTTCTTCGTTATCTTGTATTTTCGAATTTTCACCCTCACCCCCTTTAGTGCCTTCAGGGGCTAAGGTGTCGTCTAGGTTAGCAGGTACTGAGCCAAGCAGCTTATAGCACTGCCTAGCAACAGACTTTAGTTGTAGATATCTTCTTTTAAATTGGGCTTTAGTCTCTATTGCTTTACGTTTGTTTACGGCCCTTTTTAGCTCTTCTAATATGGTTTGGATTTCCTTTATTTTCCTTACCTTAGTGCCTGGTTTATAATTGGCATGTTTTTTTAAATTAGCATGTAATTTCCCTAACGCATCTCCTGCTTTGAAAAATTCTTCCATTCCAGTGATAGTGCCTAAAACAAAATTTTTTTTTTTTGTAAAGTAATTTATATTCTTCTTTTTTAACTAATGGATACTTCCCAATTATTTCTCTGGTTATATTTGAGATGTTCTATGGTCATCCCATTTGACATTTTTTCCGCGCAGCAGCCGAAATTTCCCATATCTCGCTAGTGTGAAGTTTTCCATCCATCCGAAGCTGGAATCATCGAACGAAATTTTCTCTCGCAGTCATCGTCTGGTTGATTGAAATCATTTCCAGTTGTACAACTGAATCAGCACTTTTATCCGTAGAATGTATGTCGATGTACGAATGCAACGTGGAAGCTACTTGGGACAGCACTACACTTTTTTTTTTTTTTTTTTTTTTATACGTTTGTTTTTTAAAGCAATTGTTTATTGTTTTAATTGTTTTTATTTTGAATCACAACATTTGGTAGTTTCTTACACGTTTGGCAAATTTGCCATACTAATAGCTCTTTGGGCGACACTTTCTGTCTGTTGGCGGTGCAGTTTTGCTACTATCCGCACTACAATGTATCCTACAGCCAACGCTGCTATCACGCACAGTGCAATTGTCTGTGCGGTATGGTTCTGTTCAATGACGCTATTTGATGCGGCCGGTGCGATGATTTCATCCGCACTAAACCATCCCATTTTAATTTTTTTTTTTTTCACTCTACGATTCACGTATTACGTGGTCTCTTCCAGAACACTGTTCGAAGCGTGCTTTTTCGCTTTGCAACCAACAAGGACGTTTTTCATTGCACAATTTCTGAAACTATAACTTCCGGAACAAAACTCGACCACTTTTTTTTTTTTTTTTAACTTGGGCATCTCCAACGCGTGAATCAGAAAATTTAACCGTATCGAAACTCGCTTTCACTGCATACTGGCGAGGATCGCCATGCAATATTCTTGGGATATGGCGGTTCGGTTTGGAGTAAGAATACTAGATGTGGTCCTCGTAACGTGTCGTTCTCGACTATATTGTACTGAAATATTTCTTCCTATGCTATGTGTCGTACGTTTTACGCTATGCGCTGTGTCAGCGTATAATTGTCACCGTTCGACGCGGTACAGTCCGTTTACGCTTATACAGCATAAACGATCCGCGTCGCGCTGAACCATTTCAATCATGAGCGTCCACCACATAGTGTATGAAATACATACCAAAAGAATAAAGAACACAAAAAAGGGTATAATGCAAAGGTATGCGTTTCACATTCTCGCAGGTTTGAGGAGCTTAGTTAGAGATGAATTAAATAATAACAACATTGAATTTATTTTGAGGAATAATAAATTGATTTGGATCGGTAATAATATCATACTAACAAGCCTAATCGTTGAGTATAACAGTTATTTGCATTTGACTGTGCAATTCTTTCGGATAATTCTTACCAATCAATTTATGAATCAAATCCATTAAAAGTTCTTATGACTGTAGGTATCGGATGGATACCACAGTATCTAATTTGGCCGCGAAAATTACTGAAAAAATTACAACGAAGATTTGATTCTGATGTGTACTCGAAGTTGTCAAAAAATTCTTGGCTTAAAAAATGGAAAACCTGCACGCAAAATTGCACACTGATAATGGGGCGAATACACAAAGCCAGAAAGTGTTTCATGGCGTTTAAGTTGGTGGTGCAATGTTTCCGTTCTTGGAAGGTTTTAAATAGATATTGCATACCATTAAAACTGCAGCAAACGGAATTTTGTGTTTTCTAAAGGACCTAGTCGGGTTAACTTTTACAAGAAAATTTTTTTTAACCAGCTCAAGTGATGGGTACTGGGAATTAAAAAACTAACATTTGTTCATTTGTACTCGTAGCGATTGCTACAGGCACCCGCTAACGCATAAAACAAAATATTACGTATAGGCTCAAATTACAGGACCTAAAAATAACCCGAAGAAAATAACCTTCCTTGGGAGCACCTCCATTTTCCATTTTGTTCAAACACTAAAAACCGCCTGCAGGAAAACTGGAAATTTTTATGTGCAAAAAAAACATTAAAGTTGCTCTACACCCACCCATCCTGCCAAGTTATAGCGGCGCAAAACGCCATTTCACGCGGAAAAGCGATTTCACGAGCAGGGCAGACAAAATTTCCACACCACTTGGTATCGGGCCGCGCTTCGGTTCGTCGATTGCCTCAGCAGCAACGGCAGCAGCAGCATCTCGAACAGCCCGAACAATCGAACTCGATTCGACATTAAAATTACACCCCAGCATCGCATCGCCCAAACCGGTACCGGCTGGCAGTGCCGCGAGCGTGCAAAGGCAGCGGAAAAAAAGTTTAAATGCCAAACTCATTACCCTTCATTATTAGTTTGCTGTTACAGCAGTTCTGTGCATTTTTTTTTTGTTCGATCGTTGGATTGCTGCTGCAGTCGGTTGCCATTCCAGTTCGGTCGCCTCCGGTCGGTCGATCGGCTGGAAAATATTGCTGCTCTGGAGCGTTTTCCCGACCGGCCGGAAACCCGATCGCAACGGGCGCAAATTTGCGTGCACATCTGGAACACAGTTTTGCTACTTCTTCGGCTAACGCTCGCTCAACCCTTTGCTTTACTTTGCTTTGCTTGCTTACCCAGAAATCTGTGCGCCACAGGGAAAGTCATTGCTTTCCCATTCCCATGCGGGCGGGATGAAACAACACCGGACGAAATCAATAAATTTCACGAATATCGGGTGATTTAAAATGCCTTTGTTTCATGCTCTACAATAATGAGCTGATTCCGGAGGGCAGCACAGCGCAGCGGCGCGGCAGGTTCCGTCCGCGTGTTGAGTGTGTACTATTTTTGGGGACTTTTACGATGGACCGTCCCGTCCCGCGATGTGTCTGTGTGTCTGTGTGCCATCAGACAGAAGGATTGCCGTGTTTTCTGGCCGGCCGTCAATTACCGTCTCTCTCGGATCGCTTGATATGTGTCGATCGGATTGATCGGTTCAATTGTTTTGCTTTTCTCTCGGCAGGAGAAAACTACGGAAATCAATGGACGGAAATTCATCGATGAAACCGTGAAATGCTGATAAGTGAATTGATACGAAGGTTGCATTTTACATTACCCCAGTTGGTGCAAACCTTTCGAAGCACGTAGCATCGCTTGAATGGTTTCGAGAAGCACTGCTGAGGGGATCGCTGTGCAGAACGACCAACCAGTGATGTGGAACGTGATTACTTGTGATCACTTTACGCTTGATTCGTGATGCGTGTTTTTGCGCCTGCTTCAGTCTTGCGATATCCGAAGTGACATTTTGCGATCGGAGGAAAAAGGATTGTCTTTCGAGTCTGGTTGACGACGACCGACGGTGCGGAGTCCATGCTGCCGACGGGCGCAATTGGAGCGTGTGATTGTCAGTGGATATGAACTGACAGAAGAAATTGTGGGATGATAAACAACGTCGGTCGATTAAATTTGCTTGACAAATAATAATCGCACAGGCGCTGTTGAATGAATTATTATGAGCGACAGTTTGTTGAAGTCCAACAAAGCTTCAACAATATTTTGATTCACAATAATGATTGCTGTCATTGAAAAGTGATGTACGATTATTTAGGAAACACTTTAAAATCAAAATCTATATTATTAGTTGCTTCGGATCATCATCACGATCATGTCAATCACGACTTCGGAATCTTTTGCTTATATTTGGCAAGGCCTTCACTCTTTACGGTAGAATAAAGTGAATTCATCACGCAGTAATCTATAACCTAAACATGGCATAACCTTCGACTAATGTGCTCAAAGTCATTAATTTATACAATAGGGCTTACCAAGAAGCGAAACATTCTCATAACATTCAAAGCTACTCTACCATCGACCGTATGTATGTATGTGTGGACGCAGTTAACGACGATCATTTGCGACTCTAATGAGATCTGCGAAATTTAGAACCTGAAGGTCAGCACTGTCAGCTGGCGACCGATTCCGAACCCCTAGAAGAAGTTAGCTTCTGTGGCTGCTCTCTGTTTGGCTGTACATATACTCAGATTTAACGATTCGAAAATTGAAATCCCACCGCGACCACTTCCGGACTCCGTTGCCAACACGCCACCACCACCGCTAGCCTCCACAATAGTCAAAAGATCAAGTTAAGGCGACCTTCCGCTTCTTTGGTGGTTTCCACCCAGCTAATCTCGGCGGGTTAGGCAATTATTCCTCTTGCTGTACACTGTTCTTTGTACATCCGCGATCGGTCGGTCGGTCGCTAACTCTCCGGCTAGGCGATGAGAACCGTACGTCCCCACGGACAAGAACATTGTTCATAGCTCCGGCTCCGCGGACGGTGATTCTTTTTCCACAGAAAATTCTATGTCTGTTACGTTGCGTTGTGTTACGTTGGTTGCCTCAACGCTGCTGGTTGCAGGTTGGGGTCATTTTTCAAGATTTCACTCTTTTTATGTTCCATGTCAAATTATATTGAAAATTTCCCCTTACGATTCCGGAGGCTTACGGCCGTCATTAGCGGGGCGGAAATTGAGACAACCCAGCGCAGAACAGCGATTACTATCGTCGCCTAAGCTTTTGTCGCCCTTCCGCGGAGGAATTTCGGGTGAACCGAACTCTACCAAAAGATGATAGAGTGAAGAATAATTCCATAATAAAACCTAATGATTACGTGTGGAAATAATCCCATAAAACAGATTCTTCCGCATATAAATCCCTTCCCTAAAGCTGTTTAGTCTCCTGTCAATTACTGTGCTCGACGGAATGCCCGGTAGGATCGTGGCATTATGTTTTTTTCTCGGTTTGTGTGTGGTCCAATCACCAATTCGAAGTTATTTGCTTCGGTCTCTCATCGCAAGGGTGAGGTTCGATTCAATCTTTTGAACTTTACCCGCAGGTAAAGAGCACAATTTCGATACTTCTGTGTATTTGTGTGTGTATGTGTCTGTGTGTTTTGATAACTAACTGCTTCAGCTGAGCTGGCGAGTATTTCAGTTTGATACCTGGCTTCGAGCTGATAATTGCCGGATTAAGTGAGATTATTCCTCGGCAGTTCAACACTTCACGGGCGCACCAGAAGGTTCTTAGCCGGTATGCGCTCGCAACCATCGCGTGCTGCCTGCCAGAAGGTAACGGGTTTCACCCGGTCGATCAGTCCGACGTTGCAAGCCAAAGAATCTATATAGTTTCCAGTTGCGGCTATTGGAATGGGGGTGATGTAACAATCCACCTACTACGGATAGCGTTTTGCTGTAACGGCGCATACGGTGGGGAGAAGCAGTCGAAAAAAAAGCTTTTAAAAATGTGATAATTCCAGTAAATGTAGATTTAGGTGAATCATGGCACAGCATTATTTGTTGGCATAGACTGAATCTGTATCTGTTTATATTTGTGAATCAACAACAATAAATTAGGTCGAATATCTTTGGTGTCACCATAAAATATGCTTGTTGTTGGTCGGATTAACTTAGCCACAGTTCATTAGTGCTTAGAATAGGAACGGTTCTCCGTAAGGAACTTTAGTGCTTTACTTCTATGCCATATCGTAGTTCCGACACACATAACAAATCATTTGATAAGTCGCGTGACTAACCAATAGAAGGCACGTTCGAACCAAAAATTTGAAAAATTCCATAACTTTCGTTTCGTAACAAGTTTTAGTAGTCCAAGATCCTCGCTACATTTGATCTCTTGCAGAAAGTACTTGGAATTTTTAGCTGTAATTCAAGCTACCAAGTCTTGTCCAAGACCAAGAAAATCTTGTGTGTGATGAATTTACGTTTCGTATGATGAAATGGCGCTAGAACATGAAGATCTGTTTCACTAAAAATGTAAGTTACGAAATATTTTGTCCGTCTGTCGTGTGTAAAGAAAAGAGATTTGCAAAGTTACTCCGTTGCAGCAATTCGGTAGAATGGAGGGAGCATTGTAAGGCAGTGGAGTTGTGGAAAATCGATTTCGCCATTTGAAGCTTTTGATACAAACAAATGCTTGGTGAACTTTCCTGTATCGTTCCATTCTCGCTAGACCAAGCGAAAGGCAACGGTCCGGATACCGTGGGACATTTACTGGATTACGGTGAACACAGGTAATTTCGATCTCTCAACTAAAGTAATCGATTTTTAGAAGATTGGATACGTGTTTGGTACGAGATCACATTCCAAGCACATTTTGCACCAACTCGTAGTTGACGCTCAGTTATTGACTGGTGTTGTTACCGATGAAATCGGGCTGTGAAGATCGTATGTAAGACAAACTATACATATGCAATCATGGCATGGTCTGCTTAATATGCAGTCGTCGTGGTTCTGTGGTTTGCAGCGACGTCGGCTGCTCCTACAGTAATATGACAAACGAGCTCAACTTCAATTCACGATCATGTCAGCTTTATCGTAGAAAAAAGTGATCTCGCTCTTTTTCGATACTATTTTTGTCATGTGCTTTATTAGCATACGTATAATCAAAGATTACAGAACTCAAGACTGGGTATTCTGTCAAATCTTTATGGACAGGGTTAACACGCCCTCCACGGTGGTAATTGTTAGTTTGTGTATATGGTATTAATCTAACGTCTCTGTCACACTGATGATGTCAGTCATGGCACTGATGGCACTGACATCGTACATCACCACTACACGCATACATTCTTTCTGATGGTTGCGATCATTAAAACTTATAAGCAATGGTAACTCCATTGAGATAGTAGATGGCGTTAGTAGAATAACATTTGAAGAATACCATTTGAATGAAAGATTTTAAATGCTAAAAGCTATTTTACAACTGAACGAAACATAGCTGTTAATATGACGTTGGATAGAAGAAATGTCCAACAATTTTATAGTAGCAACCTATTTATAACAATCTTTTATACGTTTAATAGTGAAAATGTGTGTGAAGTTTCAAGATCAAATTGCCCTATACATTTTCTTCATTATTACCATGCTTCACAGGCAGGGACGACAGATAAGATTTCACCATCTGTTTAGTGTGGCTTTCTTTTACAAAAGAAAGTAATAAAACCCCCTCCCCTCGTCCCAACTAGTGATGTCCGGTAATCGCTCGATTAATCGATTAGAACATGAAAAAATCAAATTTATAATCGAATACTGCCGACACAAGTAATTCATTAATCGAATAGTTCAAAGGGGATAAAAAATATGCGAATAATCCCCATTAATCGTTCATAATCATACGATTAATCGGATAATTTAATGAAATATCCGAATATTTACAGTCGAATACTGAACTAATCGATCAGTGCATACAACGCTAACCGATTAATTGGTAATCGAATAATTGAAAATTTCATACATCAGTAGTCCCAACAGGTCGAAAATTCTTTACGGAGTTTAAACCTATACCGATTCGATAGGGAAGTACGTCAGAGCCAGAGTGCGAAACCCCCCCTTTTCTTCAGCCGATTTTTTCGTTTGAACATTTAACCCAATTTGATGTCATTAAAGTAAACAGTTTCAACCGATTTTATCTGTCAACATTGAACCTAGTCCAATTTGATGTCCTGAAAGTGAAACGTCATAGAAAAGTGAGTGGTCATCTTTTCCTTTTGCCAGATTGCATCCATATACTGCAAGAATTTGTTCGGAACTATTATCTCGCACAGAAACAGAACTTAAGGGATATTTGTGCATGTGACGCGACGTAGCAATTCTCAAAGCGAGGAAAATCAACGACTGTCTTATCCGAGAATAGTTTTTGAGCGTTTCATTCGCTGCTTTGCATCAGTTAATTGCATACAAATAACTGTAAGGTATAGCGTGGAAAGGAACTAGTAAGATGCAGAGGACGTTAGCTAATTGATATGTTATCTGGCTTTGTACATATTAGTTGTAAGACAATTATACTTCAAATCGTGGATTCAATTTCGTGCAAATTGACAAATGCGAATTAGTGTTGTAAATGATAGCCCAGAACAGTTATTTTTTTTTCGGTTTAACCGTAGTTCTAAGCAAGCTTCTTAAGTAAGCAAACCTCGTCAACTGCATACCAGTTTCAAGCCCAGTTTGCATTAGTCTTTGATCTTATGATTTGACATGAAGTAATACAGTAGTGACCCGATTTTGTCATCCCCATGATGAATTTAGGGGTGACAAAAACGGGACAGTGACAAAATCGGGTATTTTTTCAATTTTTATTTTTTTGCAGATATCTTAGAACGAACTACATATATTTCATTATGATCACTTTTAGGACATTTCGCACTTCCTTCTACCTCTCTGTGGACATTTGTCACCTGTTCACAGCGACAGCACATGTCCCACAGGTATGAAAACATGCGTTTTTTTATTGCGCCGAAATGGTTGATTATACAGGTTAACTATGTTCAGAGAAATTTCACAGCGTAAAAAACTCTTTCTTATGGTATGAACGAACGAACGTATGAACACATTTGACATGTTTGAAAATGATTTTCAAACTAAGCTTTTGATAAATCAAAAGCGTGACAAAATCGGGTCAAAAACGTGACAAAATCGGGGAGTGACAAAATCGGGTTACCACTGTATCATCGAGTAAAACATGTTATCAATATAACGAGTATTATTCGACATAGCGTTACGTCACCCTTTCGTACAACCCTTAGGGCTGTATACCTTGTAGTTTTTTTGGATTTTTTCTCGCGACATAATATGTGTTTATAAAACTTGAACCTAATGTTGACCTAATTTTGACATCTATGTTTACGTCAATCTATTGCGACGAAGAAGAATTTGGTCAAGTTTCGACGAGCGCGAAATGAGTTGACCACGATTCTGAAGAGGAAAAAGTGGCAGAAGGAGTACAAAGAGCGCGAAGAGAACTCTACAAAAAAAGGCCCAAGAACCGCTAGCAGGATGGTAAATGGTTGAATAATACGCTCCAGAACCACCACGAAGTTCCACAGCCTCTTATTCAGCAACTCCTATCTCTACCTCCTCGTGGTATCATCCAGCATCCAGGAAACTAGGGTCGTATGTGGACAGAGACTCATGAGAAGGCTGAGTGTAAACTCTCCGCCTGCAGGACGGTTCTTGTAGAAGGTATAACTACTAGGAACCAAAGCAGAGGGTCCAAAGTCCCTAAAGGAGATGGTTTTAATAGCTGTTATCCATGGCAATTATGTAAAAACTTGAATGGATAAACCCCTAATCCAAGGTGTGACGCGACCCGTGCCGAGGGATGAATGTTGGAGGGGGTTCTATAAATTCTCTCGCCGCAACGGAGCCTGTGGAGTACAAGGGGGCCCTCCACAGTAATCTGCCCTAGCTACATCAAGCCGGTCACTGATGCAGTGGACGATTTCTTACCGTGCAAGCTCTCTCTGCCGAAAAAAACAAAGACACGAAAGAGGTGGAGGGAAGAATAGGAGCATAGGGGAGGAACATCTATCCCCAACCAGATGCTCTCACAGATTTTGTTAGCAAGTAAGCATAGCATAGCATAGCAAGAGGATTCGTAGGGTAGTACCAAAAATGCCCGTGCTACTGCGGATCAAATTTTTACTCTCTGACAAATCCTCTAGAAATCTCGGCAGTACCACATGCCACCCATCGGATACATCTTTGTGGATGCAGCATACGACTCAGTCAAGCGCAAACAGCTATGACAGATAATGCACAAGTACGGTTATCCGAACAAAGTAACGTGGCTGAAATAAAGCTACACTGGAGCGAGCGATGTGTTACGTGCTAGGTTACGTGTGTGTTTTGAAGGCACTCTTTTTGCTCAACATATTTTTATGATTACTTTTTATAAATCCCTTTTTTGTGTAGCATTTCCAAATCCGCCGCATTAAATAGTATCGAAAAAGCTTATATCGATACTTCACGAATGATACATCGAGGGTATCGACAAAGCGGCGGATTTGATATTGATAATCAATTTTCGATGCTTTTAGGAATTTCGCCCAATGCTAAGTTGCTCATGAGTTGTTTGCCTTGCGAGTGGGCTATGTAGAAAGACGCTATAGCGCTACGAGGCTGTGCGTTCGCGAATGTGTAGGTAGCAGAATGTCTGGCCAAAGCGACGGCGGGTGTCTAGCGTACACTTGCGGCAATGGCGTACTCATACTAATAGCGTTCGCATAATCGCTCGTGTGAGAGTAGGCATCGTTTGATTTTCTCTCGATTTGCAACATTGCTTAAGGAGATAGAAGAATGGTTTCTTAGACAAAGTTGTAGCCAAACTATTTATAAATAATTTTGTTAAAGACATCGTAGGTAAATTTTTAAAAGTTTATATCGGATGTTTTCATGAAGCCAAAAAAATCTCTCCAAAATGCTGATTTTATCAGATCATAATGCTTAACAGAGTTGTTTCTCATAAATCTGAAGACACATTTTGGTAGAATGATGTTGAAAACTCGTACTTATGAAAGGCAAACACGTTTTACCTTTGTTTTCTGTGATTTTTAGTCTCGTTCAGATTTATATATCTTAAAATCAAAATTGACCTTTTCTGAAAGCTTTATCTCCAATCTCCAAAACAGACTTACTACTTTCATAAGTAGTAAGTCTGTTTTTCTCCTATCTTGGGTAATTTCTGTTTAATTATTTCATTTTAACCAGTATTAATGCTCAAGTTATCGACAAAAGAAGTCTACATTATTTCTAATCTCTCAAATATATTTGTACTGTTTGTGCTTGCAAGACGATGAAATTCTGCATTGGGAAACTACAATTTGCCCTGATTGCATACATCCCGTTTAACGCTTTGAATGAATGAGTAATAGCGCTAAAACAACCCATACTTGCTTGCGGGTCACAGGAAATTCAGGATGTACGCAATGAAAGATTGGTTGGCTTGGCTTTGGTTAGCGACACAGACAAATTAAAACTTTCCTAATTGCCCTAAGGAATTTTAAAACTTGATGATCATCACAAGCTTCAATCTTCTGTCGAGTGTGTTACAATTACACCATTATACATTACTGCAATCCACAAGGCTAATAGTGTTCCGCTTTTGTCAGCATTAATGATATTAACTCGCCCAGTTTTGAGATATTGCGTGCCGTGCCCCAAGGTAGACGGAGTCTTTGATATTTGTTAATTCAATACTAAACGATTAATCGATAATTCAATAATTCAAAATTCAAGACATCACTAGTTCCACCAAATAATAATAAGACATAAAAAATGTTTAACATTATTTAGACATACTTTTAGACCACAAATTAATTCGACATAACTTCCACCCAAGGGTCCTACTAAAAGTAAGTCCTAGTAAAACATATATTCTGCAACAAACAGTGAAAATAAGTAGCAACATGCCCGTCTATTACAGCAGCTACATTTGACAACAGGTAAAGTCAACCATAACCATAATGACAACAGCTCAAATAGCATCGAATGAAATCGTGAAAATAGTCTTCCCCTTCGCTTCAACCAAAGCGCTTATTCTATCGGGACAATACTTTTGATCTCATAGTGAGCAAAAAGAACCATACAAATATTTCTCGCTCTGGGGTCTCATTAGGTGCAAATTCCGCAATATAAATCGTAATAAAACAGTATGCTCGACAAAACACTGAACGAACTTATTTGCCACTCCGATAGAATCGCCCGGGGTACAGAAATGCTCAGCCGAAGCAATTTATTAAATAATTAAAGTTTTAATAGATGTCCATTATTGTGAAAATGAAGTACCTCCTCTAACATTTTTCATAAAGATCATGCAGCAATTTACAAGTGATATTGTGTAAAAAACATATTACTTTTGCAGTGAGTTCAAACTAAATTGCTTTTAGGATCGAACAACACATTACCAATAAGATTACTCAAGTGGTTCCAAATAAAGCATATTGTAACAACCATTCGGAGGCACTTGCGCCATAAAAGCCACGAAATTTATCATTTTATATTAGATTCTGCTTACTATTTACTAGACAACTAGACGCTTTCAACAAACTCCGTGCCACGTTGGCGCGCACACACACACAGACACACACGTGTTCATGATGCATTTTCTGGACCGCATTTCACAGGATGGTAGCGTCTTTTTCCTGGATTTAATTCGTTCCAGTTCATTGAAAGCAGCTACAATCCAGGTCTACTGCTTGACTCTGGCTCGGGCTCGGGTTGATTGGCCCGGCTTTTGCAGCTTTTGCGATTGCATTCACTCCGCTCTGCGCTGGCTGGTTGGCTGGCTGGCTGGCTGCTGCGCTCTGGTTCACAATGTGGGTAGTTCAATTGCAACATTTACGTTCCCATCATCATCGGGGTCTCCCGTCTCCAAGCGAGGAAGTGTAGAACGCCGCCCAGTCAGCCGCCAATTTCCTCGCTCATGTTTTACTGTCTTGTTGTCTTATGGACAGTGTGGCTGGCCAGATTCCGGCAGAGATCTCGGGGAGTGCTGCCAGCACGGCCCACGTTGCAGTGCAGTGTGGACTTTCGATGGCTGGGCAGAAATAAAAAAAAAACGAGAGCATCCTGTTTGGATGTAATTTAAATTGTAAATAAATCATTGAAACTAACCGGAGCACCGTGCTGAAGCGAGAAAGAAGACTTGGCTAGAATTTATTTTAGACGGTAATCGTTTCGTTTTGCTCCACCAGGTTGAGCTCTGATGAAGCAGGCGGAAGTCGGCGCACCGCCACCCATGCCAGCATCCGGGAGGGTGACCCCGGCCGGACTGGGGTGCGGAAATCCTAGCCCCAGAGGGGGCTATACCTTCTTGGTTGTGCTGTGCTGTGCGACGCCAAATGGGATCTGGTCTTGGACTGGTGTTTTGAGTTTTGCGGATGGCACAAAAAGAACATTGTTTCAGTTTGAAAGCTTCTACGTCTCGGTTTCATGTTTTATGTACTCGTGCCAACGATGTACGTTCCTACTACGGCGTACATAGGCCGTTGCCGGGATGGCGGCGATCCAGCGACGAGCATGAATTTATATTTTGCCGCGTTTTAGCAGTTTGTTGTTTTGCTTGCTTGCTGGCTTGCTTGCTCGTTTGGTGGACCAAACTAGTTAGTATACGACGGTGGCCAGTGTTGGCTGCAGTCGTTCTATCTAAAATCACGAAATGTGCCTTCGAGAGTTTCACTTTGATTGGCGGTATTTCTCAGGGTGTCTTTATTTTTTCGTTTTTTACTTAGTTTGTTACGTTGTATGTAGGTACCATCATTGCTATTATTTACCGGACCGGTCACGAAGAAGAGTGGAATGTTTAGAATTCCTCCTTCGAGACCCTCCATCAAGTGGTCGCTCGGAAAGTGACTTCATTCTTCCAAATGATAACCATAAACTTTGAGTGAAGCGGCTAGCTTTTCGCTTCAAATTTGGAATGATAGATAAATTAAGTTCTGTGTGATTTGCGAGTGTCTTAATGAATGAGAGAAATAAAAAAGAATTATGACGCCGAAGGCGTTACGAATCGTCAATTGTTGACGGTGCTTCGTAGAACTGTGATGATGTTATTATTTTGTGCCCTTTCAAACTTGCGGACTAGAGTTTCACAGGTTCATACTAATTGAGTGGCTAGCAGAGTAAAACTCTGTTAAATATACTGTAAACCGGATGGATCCAAATTTTACGACCACTTATGTTATATTTTACTACCACAAACCACGGCATACGATCGGTCATTTGTTTTTCTGTCATAGTTCGGGAACGAAAATAAACACCATCGTGAAATTTTCATTACAAAAAGATTATAAATTAGCAAAAAACAAAAAAAAATATTTAAAAATTCTTCCCTACGGTAGGAAATTTTGTGGAAAACTGTTTCCACACAAAATTGATTCAAAAGTTATGAATTTATAAAACAAGTAATGTTCGAGAAAATTCAAAAATTTGCATTGAAGTTATCTGGGAAAGTTGGACAACTCGATTTCTTTAGATATTTCATCGAACCTATGTACCAAGGGCCATGGACCAAACTTAAATGATAATTTTGAAAAATGCCAAAGACCAAAATCAAAAACTTACTCAAGCGCGTTTCCATACAAGGTTTTAGTTTGGCATTGCAACATTGAAAATAAAGGGTTATTGTACAATTTTACAACACGATTTTCTTTTAAGACATCAATTTGATATAAATTCTATCATACTTTGCTCTCCAAAATGACCCAGAGAGAATAATTCATTGGATTTGCGGCTGGCGAATTCGAAAGCCCTTGTGTTGTCGAAATGACGTTCGGAACTTTGGTTTTCAGCCAGTCTTAGTTCACTCGCGATTTGTGAGACGGTGCGAGTCTTTTTGAAACGTCCATGGTCTGGCTTCGAAATTTTTGTTCGCCCACGGCTTCAAAGCAGCCTTAGGAACACTTCCCTGGTAACCAACCGATGATGACTCAATTTCTCGTATGAACGTCTGGGCAAAGTAAACCTTCATGGATTGCTCAATTAAAAAATTTGATCAAAAAACATCATGTTCAGAAATTTCGGCTAAGCGAAGCAACGCGGCGTTTGCCTCTATCAACTGTAACTTGTTGCTTCTTCGGTATAAAATCATGCGCCTTTCATAACTTGTAAGACTTGATCTTGAGCTAATTTTTCCATATGGGTCGGATGCTGCAATCGGATTTTTTCAGTTCGTTAGCCATTTGACTGACACTTCGTCGTGAATTTCGCTAAAGTCGCTTATTCACTTTACAAACCATCTAAGGTGATAGGTTGCAGTCTTTTGATGACCACCTCTATAGCCTTTTATAGCGTTACCTCTATATTATTATATGGTACGAAAAACAAAAACAAAATCTTCATTCACAACGAGGTGTTTAAGCTCACGAACAATCACTGGTTGTGATGTTCCAGCTAAATATAAAGCTATCACACTTTTACATTTGAATTCCGTCTTATTCACCTTTGACAAAATGCTTTTGCACGCTTGTAAACAATAGTCAGAACTAACATTTAGCAAATTTATAGACGGCTGCTGGCTAGTGTAGCAGCTGCGACAAAGTCCTGAAGTTGTTTAAACATCGCTTGCCGGACCCTGATGCTACTGTACACTGGAAATTACTGCGTTGAAATGGATATAAGATTGCATTCCTTCGCATTCTCCATGTTTTCATATAAAACTTGATTTCTAACAGCATATCGATACAAGAAAACGGTCATCACGCACTTCTCAAAGTACAGTTTACTTTCAAGACATTAATGTGGTCTAGGTTCAATGGAAACAAACACTTTTATGCCTATTGGGACGAGGAGACTGTGTCACTTTGTTACTAAAATGGAAATGATCAAAGTTACAGTCAACTTATAGTGTATAAAATTAGCTTGCTGTGAAGTATGGCAAGAAAATATGTGAGAAAAATTAACCTTGAAACAACAGCACACCACACACACGCTCAAAACTCGAGGAGAATATTTTGTTGTTTTTGAGCAATAATCTATTACTTTTTTCGTCTTATAACCGTACTTTACACGAAAAGAGTAACAACCAAAGGGTAATATCTAAGTGTGCGTTTCTACAATGAACATCACATTCACAAAGTGCTGTACATGTGTTAGTTAGAGATTAGTTCTTGTAGCTGTATTGATGTAATACTCGCTCATTACTCTATTTTTTATTTGTTAATTTCGGCGCCAGTATATGTGTACACTATCGCCGAATCAAGCAGTTGTGATTTCAAAAACTTGTTTCCAGTTTCCAAACCACTAGTTTCTGTTTGCCTCTTCATAGGGTCCCAGTACATAACCAGTACAAGATGTTTCTGTTCTTGAGTTAATTTCTCTTACAAGAGGAAAGTTGATTGATGGTAATTAATTGATCACACGAACGAAATGCCAAAACATTGCATTTACTTCGTCAACAATATTGTCATATCGTATTGCTGTATGTTTTACATATTTTTTAAAAACAGATTCTGTAATTAGAATCCAGTTGGTTATTCACCAACAACGTCTTTTATTGTGAATCGTTTAACCGTTTAAGGGGCCATCCATATACCACGTGGACAGTTTAGAGGGGGGTGGGGGATATGGAAATGTCCACGGAAGGGGGGAGGGGGTATCGTAAATTTCCACGTGGACAAGTTTTTTTTTTCATACCAACAACAGAAATTAGAAACAGAAATATTGAATTAATAATACATAACCATTGATCAGTGATTGTTTTTAGGCTCAAATAAAGTTTTATCTTCTGATGAAGCATATGTCGACATAAACACATGAACCGAGCATTACGGAAGGTTTCGTCTTCAGTAGATTTTACGAACCGCGTCACAACGGAAAGGTCCTGTGTTGTGTTGAAGTAGACGGAAAAGCTGAGATGCTCTAGTTAGACAGGGATACTCTTGACGGAGAAGAATCATCAAGCAAAAGTCAAACTTAAACTGACTTTCTTGCAGTCGATAATAATTCGCTGTAGACAAGATTACTATGAACAGAAGAATTCAGGTCCTAACACCTTGCATACGAATTTTAACGCTGCGGAAATTCGCCAGAAAATGCACGGAAAAACCCTAATTTCCGCAGCGACTCAAAATTACATTGTGTCAGCCTTTAGACTGGAGCGTATGTTTTTTATAAATACTGCATAAATCAAAATAAAAATAAAAGGTCTCTAATGAGAGCCTTGAGTGACTTGAATGATTGGATTCAGTTTCTTTGCGAATAATCCAGTTTCTTTGAACTGAATAATTTGTTAACAACGATTAAAGCCATTTCAGGATTAAAGCCATGGTTCAATTCTTATTTTTTGCAATTTGAAAAGTAGCATTAATATATTAATGCGATGTCTTAGTAAAGTTCGTTTAAGGCTTCTACGTGGTAAGAGAATTTTTTAATCGAGCAAAAAAAATATGGATTTCAGGCATTTTTATTTTAAGTTTAAACGTGAAAGCCAAATCTATTCTTGCTTGTATTATATACGTTGTTAATTTCCATGGAAAAATCTACGAAAAAAGACAAAAACGAAAATTTTTTTGGTCGTTTTTCGGAAATTCCGCTGTTTGAATTGCTATTTCTATTTCATGCTAGAAGCGTTAACTCAACTCGTACACTCATTTTTCAAGCTTTTTAGGCTGTAGAGCCCACAGACAATTGATTTTATAAAAAAAATTTAACTCATATCCTATAAATTATTTTTTTTGCTCTCCGTTTTTTCAAGCCAATTTCCAAGGGGGGGAGGGTGACAAAAACTTTCGAAATGATTTGCAATGGCCTAAATAACTCAAAAGTTTTATTCAGGACTTCCAGGACACCAAATTCGTCAACGTTCAGTGTTTAAATGATAAAATTGGTCGAAGGGAAGAGATAATTTTACAACTTTACAAAATTATTTACTTTCAGGACATCAACTTGATCTAGGTTTTATCGAAATAAATAATTTTTGACCTGTTGGGACGGGAAAGCGCTGTCATTTTTTTCAATAAATCGAAGTAAACGTAACCAAAGGTGTATAAGATTGTATGATCGGCTGATTTGTTCATTGGCTTCACACTGCCTGCCTATTCATACTTATTTCAATAGTAATTCGTTAAATTTTTAATACATTCTCTATATCAAGCAACGCATAGACAAAATTCCGGTGGAAATTTGATGGAATTACCAACAAGACCACAGTTTTTCTTTGCCAGCAGCATAATTTCTTATTGCAAACGATTTGCGGATTAAATTATACTTGGTTATACGAATTCAAACATGTAATTTGGACGCATAAAATAAAAGGGAATGAATCAGAAAAAAAATATTTAATAACAATAACAATTGCCCTAACATGAATAAATACTGCACCTCAAGAGGTTATAATCACATAAATTTAAAGCCATAAACGAACCGGACTGTCAGAATGAAATAACCAGCCCGGCCAAACCCAACATCCCACACCCTCGCACACGCTCGGACGTTATTTGTTGGTAATTTTATCAGAATTGCTCAACATTCCAGTGAAAAGACCTCTTTGAAATCGGCTTATTTTCAATTCCATTACGTTGCTGCCTTATTACCATAAGCGTATAAATAATTTAAAATCCACTTACTGCAAACACACACACACATCCGCTCGGTTCGCTCCTTCGGGCTCGTTCCAATAAACTGTCAACTGCAACTGCAAAAATCCACTTCACAATCAGCCCAAAACATAACCACTCTGCAACCTTCGGGAAGCTACTTCACTACGCACCAAATCCAGTAAAAATGCACAGTTGTTTTGATAATTTTTTTTCTCTCTACCTCTGCACCTTCACACGCGTCTTCAAATCTTCAGTCACCGCTATAAACAGGCCATCCTTTTCACTCGCACTTGGTTCTATCGTGCATACCTTAAGGTTACCCCGTCCGTACCGAGTTCACTTCTTTTGTGCTCCTTTGCTAAAGCAAAGAAAAAAAGCCCTTTCAAGACTCCACGTGTTTTCCCCGAAAAAACAACTTCCACACCGACAACCACTTCTTGCACATCTAGTTTAGGCTGGAACCTCGTTTTCAATCGCTTTGCAGCTCTTCCCGCCGAGTATCCCAAAATTGGAACAGAAAAATCTTCTGTCTTCTTGTTATTATTTCCTTAATATTGCGCTTTAGAGAGCGTACGTGTATCGTCTTCACTGCGAAGCCGTTTATTTCGCCTTGAGCCTTCTTCTACGTTTTCGTTGCCTCTCGCCTTCTTCGGTTCGGGATGCCACCCCGAAAACAGTTTGCCGGTGCTCGACGAACACGGGCTTCAAGCTTCGCAACTTCTTGACCCAGAGTTGTTAGTGGCAGCAACGGTTCCGACGAGGAAGAGAGAGAAAAAGACAGATAGACACACAGACATAGCGAGCCTATCTGGAGATGCTGTCGGTTTGCCGTTTTGGTCCAGAAAAGGCAAAAGAATCTATCCACTTCACGTTTTTCCTCCGCTAGCGGTACCCTTGGCCACAACCTAACCAACCATCCAGGGCACTCACTACTGGCGAGCCACGATCTCCGACAACATCAGCAAACTGGGAACTACGGAGCAACTTTGCTCTTTACAACTTGGATGTTTTCCACTTTACACCGCCAGTAAGGCAAGGCACAAACTATCACTTCACAGTGCTCCGGGACTACACACGACACTGTGGGAAACGAAGGCACAGCACACTACAAATCGGTTTATTGCGACACAAACTCCACAGAGTACACTCCACTCGCTTCGACAGCAAAACTGGAATAAAAACATAACAAACTGCGAAAGCACTAATATGGCTGCTTCTTTGACTTCGTTCGAACAAAACTCCACTCTCTCACCTGCTGCGATCGTCCGTCTCTCCAGCTCTCTCACGGTTACCTTTTTGAAAAGTCTCCCACATCCCAACGGTGACGGCGACGGGTTGATTTGATGCTGGCCAAATTGAAATGGCACACACTTGATCGCAGCAACATAGCACGAGCTGAGCAACATATTTTTCGCTCTCCTCCTTTCTCTCTCGATCTTGCTGCGCAGAGCAGCAGCGGGTGAAATCGCAGTTGCTCAAAGAAAACTTTTTATGTTTTACTTCACCTGGGGTGGTTCCTTCGGTCCTTCGGAAGAAAAAAAGCAATATAATTGTCGCAAAAAGATTGTTATTTTGAGTCTAGAATGGAATGTGACAAATTCGCACAAAATGTTTGGATCATTTTTGGATTAAGGTTCAAGCAGGCAGTCTTCATTAAGTTTACGAATAATTAAGGTCTTTAACATGCATTCACCGCATTCTTTCTTTCTATAAGAACAGAATGAATACATTTCCATGGTCAGAATTGTCGCATTAAGCATAAAACTGCTTTTAAAATGCATATTCAATGATAATTTGTTGAACCTTAATAGAGCAATTATCCCCAATTATTCAATATATATTTGTAGGCAGTTTTATGCAGAACTATGTGATGAGGTGCAGCAATCGCTAATTCTTTTTAAGACCGAAAGGATTGCAGGCTTGTTTAAAAATTAAATTATATAATGCTCATACTTAACAATATCTGCTCACTGCATAGTTCTGCATAATGAATCTAATCCCAAATAATCGTAAGCATTATACAACATGATGGCACCAATTTTACTGAGTATCAACATCTGCAATGCAATTTTTATTACCCATAAACTTTTTTATTGCTATATACCAAGTCATCCCGTGTATCATAAAGCAATTTAAATTCAGACTCACGACTGACATGGGAATACTGGCGTGATCAACTGAAAGTATTTTCAAAGTTTTGTCATTAACAATAAGTGCATTCTCTAACTGCATGACATTTCTGCTTTTCTTGTAATAGTGTAACAACATCATCTTCAAAATCATTTGTTTGATAGTCTGTTGTCGAATGAGATTTTGTTGAGATTAAAATTGTTAGAATAACAAGCAGGGTTGTCTTGTTCTCTGTGGATTGAATACACTTATTTGACTGCACCACCTACCCCTCCACCTTAGTAAGCTAATTATTATCTGCAAAACTACTAAACTAAGTATTCCTGTATCTTTTGTATTTAAGGCGCACTCTTGGTTTACACCCGTTGTGGTGCACAAAGAGCACTCTTTGTGTAGCACTTAGTGTTAACCGGGAGTGCACCTTAAATACAAAAGAGAGAACAATACTTAATTCCGAAATTTTGTAGATAAGGTCTGTGCTTTATACATAACATTTATAAATTTCGCTTGGCTGAAGTCGTACGGACAAACAAGTGTAAAATAAGTAAAATCAGAGCACAAAGAGCAGGGTTGGTCTAACCAGGGTTGGTCTAACTGTAGTAAATACTAGCTGTAATACGGTTTTTTTCCTTCGGCTTTTAACTTTAAATGTAACAAAGCAGTTAAAATATTATTTGAAGAGCTCATCTGGCAAGATTTTTGTGCCGGATTAAGCTTCCCAGATGCATAAAATACATTCCAAACCATAAAAAATCCTCCTTCAAAATTGTCAGTAGATAGATACCCTGGATCAGTTCGTAGATTCGAGTTGGCTTCGAGGTACGTCGCAGGCCGAACAAACAAGTCGTGGTATGTTCGAATCTCGACTAGGAGAAAACCTATCGTGACGCAAACAACGATTCTGATCACAACCTTTTGATAGTTTGTACGCCAAATACTTCCTGTTGGTACCACCATTCAGTATTATCGCCCGCCACGGTACAGTCTAGAACAACTCAAGCTAACCGAAGTCGTTACGGAATACGCGCAAACCCTTGAGGCATCGCTACCGGATAGGGGAGAGCTAACCAAAACCATTCTTGAAGACTGCTGGTATAGCGTCAAATCAGCCACCAACATCGCAGCGGAATATACCGTTATGTTCATGGAGAGGAATCGTCGCAACGACTGGTTCGACGAGTAATGCCAAACAGTATTCCTCTTCTTCTGTTGGGTACTCTTACCACTCCGTCCATTATTTTGAACTATTGCGGTATGCCCCGTTTATTTCTTCTACTGTATTGAAGCGTACAGCGTAAGCTTACCTATCACTTATTGAGGAAGTGATAGGCTGGTAACTGGAGCGAGACAGGTACCAATCAGGGATGGCGGCATTAGATGAGAAGTACTTGCCTAGAGGTTATGAGGTCTGTTACCTTGACGGATGAACGTGAGACGCACTATACTGAGCGCGTGAAAGCAAAAGAAGAATATAGAGGCAACAGGTGGAATGACAACATCAGTACGACTGAATAGGTGAAGTGATCGAAGTCATCATGCTGGCAGTCAGCTGGCTGGTAAAGATGGCATCGCAGTGGAGATTATGAAGATGGGCTCGGACAGGTTGGCAACTTGTTTGATCTGAAAAACTAAACAGCTACCAGAGAAATTCTAGAAGGGTGTAAAAAGCCAGGTATCAGGAAGGAAGACAAGTTGGAAAGTGGTAACTACCAAGTGTCCACTATTCTCAACGCCGCCTATAAAGTACTTCCTCAGATCGTCTTTCGCCGAGTATCGCCGCTAGCAAGTAGGTAAATTTGTGGCAAGTTATCAAACCAGTTTTGTGGATGGGCGATCAACAATGGGCAAAATCTTTGCGTTGCGGTAGGTCCTCCAAAACTGTCACAAATACCAAATCTCTACGAACCACCTATTCATAGATTTCAAGGCCATTTATGATACTATCGACCGTGAAGAGCTATGAAAAATAATGGACAAAAACGGGTTTTCCGGGATGTTGACAAGAATGATTTAGGCCACGGTGTACAGTGCTGTGAGAAGATATCAGTGCGCTATCAGGCGCCTTTGAAACTCGCAAGCCGATGGTATTGCCTGCCTACTGTTCAACAATGCGTGAGAAGGTGTTATATATAACATGCGAGCTTTAATGAGCGGGGCACGATCTTCAATAATTCCATTCAATTTATCTGCTTTGTTGACAACGTGAATATTATCGGAAGGACGTACTAAGCGGTTACTTACCAGTATACTTAAAACGTGAAGCGGAGAAAATTGAATCGCTAAGGAATACGTCAAAACCCAAATATCTGTTAGTAGAAGCGCGAGCTAGCTCGCATAGGCAATAATGTCGTAATCGTAGTTTGTAAGGAACAAGTGGAAGTGGTAGACGAATTTGTATACCTCGAATGCTTGGAGACATCGGATAATAACTGGAGCAGAGAAATATACTGTAATAAAAAATACACTACTAAGCGTACCATGTAAAAGACGCTAATAAGGCCGGTAGGCCTCTACAGATCTTGTGAGCACTGACCATTTTCGAACGTCGTGTGCTTAGGACTTGTTTAGATCATATCACAACGCTCCGCATCATGTTGGAGCAGATCAACGATTTCTAGGACTCTATTCTACTGATGTTCGTTGACTTTCGAAAACCATTTGACCAACTCAACCACGAACACATCTTTTTTATAATACCGGCGTGGTCTAGGTGCCAACTTGCACACCTATACTAGTTACTACGTACCCTAATTACTGCATCCGTCCCCTAAGCCCTAGACTGCCTCTACGAACCTATAGCTAAGCTATGTCAAGCCCTGTCGTTGTGCCCGTTCTAGCCGTTGCAACTCGGCCATCACGTCCGTTAAAATCCTATCTACGGCACTTCACGTGCGCTATTCTGAACATGTCCTCTTGCTTAGCATTGTCCCGTTCCCTCTACCACTTATTTATAGAGTCCGGTCTAAATCTATTCCGAATGCTTCAGAAAATTCTCTGCCTTTGGTACTCGACATTCTCGCCTAGAAGTAGGCATATAGGGCGCATACCCGCAATAATACCTATTGCTTCTAGTGATACGGTGGGATACCCACACGCAACCCACAGCGCCACCAGTCTGAACACTTCAGACATACCTGATTGCGCTGACTGCCCAGAGACCCAAGCCGCCTCACCATACATTAGCACCGACTTGACTACGCTGACCATCAAATGTCTCTTAGTGCTGCTAGGTCCCTAGCCATTCAGCATAATCTTAAATAGCGCAATAGCCGCCGTTGACGTATTACCACAAGCATAATCCATATGACTGGTGAAATTCAACCTATTGTCAGCCCTGACACCCAAGAACTTAATTTTGACCTCTAGGATTTCCTTGCAGTTGCTCATTTCAGCTTCCGTCTTATGGTGTGCCAATCGTAGATTTATACTAGCCTACCACCCTTCTAATAGGCTTAGGGCATCTGATGCCAGCATTTCCCCCTTTCAGAGGAACTCACCTACCACTGTTAGGACGATATCATTGGCGAAGCCGGTGATCTGGGTGATTGGTGAAGCCCCATTGAGCAGCTTGAGACCGAGAATTAAACCCTGCGGAACACCCGCAGTGGCTTTGTACTTCTTCGCGTCATCGTCTGTGTCGTACACCGGTTCTCAAACTAGCTTCTAAGCAATAGCACGGTTGTTACAAATAGTTGTAGTAACCGAATTATAATTAATTTCAGTCGTAATCAGGGCTTCGACCGATCCTTTTTTTCTACCGCAGTCCCACCAACGCGCATTCAAGTTCACACCGTCCGTTTAGTGATGGAATACGAACGCTATGCATAACACAACTGGCAGTTTGCTCAGTCAAACGCCGATGGCACGCAGTAGTATGAACGGATTCTAAAACTTTTTAACATTTTCGTTTCGATCAAGTTGCCTTTACCGTTTGGAGCAGCGAATGACTGCAAAACAGTCAAATGACTGGCAGTCACCACGCTTACGAAAAGCAACCGCACAATCGTATGATTCAATACTACAAAAAAAAACAACCACTACATGTGCATGGAAGAAGTCGGTCGGACTCCGTCCAATACAAACGAATATTTTGCTTGCGTCGGACCGACGTCCGGGTGACAAACTATTACTGTGAGCAGCCGATTCGGAGACAAAAAGAGAAACGAAAAAATACGTCAGCGTATGCTTCCAGTCAGTTTGCAGTTTATATTCTCAAAGCGCAAAGCAAAACGGGAGATCGACTGTTTGCTTTTGCAGAGATGCCACATGAATTGTAAGACGGCAGCAGCGCAGGCAGCAGCGCAAGCGGCAGCTTGACTGAATTGAAAAAACAGTCAAATGATCGTTCAAAAAGCGGAGTTTGAATGCGGAAAGTTCGCATTCACGGCAGTCACATTCAACTTGCGATCCCTTTTCAAGCCCTGGTCGTAATCCGGTTGCTTCAACCAAATTGACCTAAAGTGAGCTACTTGGGTAAATAGGAAGTCCGACATCCACACCTTGTGGAGCGCTAGAGCGATCGTTAAGTTCCTCACCCTTATCTATAACGGACTTGATGGCATTGTCGGTGAACTTCCACTTGCGTAAACCATACTGCGTATTTACCAGCCCGGTCTCGCTTTCCATAACGGACTTACTTAATCACTTAGGTGGCTTGCCGTCCTAAGACAAAGCCTGTTGAACAAAGTTTCTCCACGTAACTCGGTTGAGGGCTCCCGCTCTCCAATTCCTCGGACACCGAGTACTCTCCGCAAGATCGCGCTCCACCTGGTCTAATCATCTTGCTCGCTGCGCTCCTGGTCGTCTTGTTCCTACCGAATTTGAGGCGAACACCATCTTTGCAGGGTAGTTATCCGGCATTCTTGCAACATGCGCTGCCCATCGTATCCGTCCAGCTTTAGCCACCTTCTGGATACTGGGTTCGCCATAGACCTGTGCGAGTTCATGGTTCATCCTCCGCCCCCATACTCCGTTCTCCTGTACGCCGCCGAAGATCGTTCTTAGTACTCGTCGTTCGAAAACTCCGAGCACTCGCAGGTCCTCCTCGAGCATTGTCCATGTTTCATGCCCGTAGAGAACAACCGGTCTAATAAGCGACTTGTGCAGGGTGTACGGGTGTATACTTTGTACGGGGATTTAGTCTGCTCGACCGCAATTGCTTGTGGAGCCCATAGTAAGCACGACTTCCGCTGATAATACGCCTCCGAATCTCACGGCTGGTATCATTGTCCGCCGTTACCAGTGAGCCAAGGTAGACAAATTCATCGACTACCTCAAACTCATCGCCGTCGATCAATATACTACTGCCCAAGCGGGGTCGTTCGGCCTCGGTTCCGCTGGCCAGCATGTACTTTGTTTTAGATGTATTTACCTTTAACCCAATCTTTTTTGCTTCGCGCTTTACACCCCTATTCTGTATTTCTAACGAGTTTATGTTTCGATCGAAACTGACATTTCGTTCGAAAAAACAGCGGTTCGAACGAAAGATTTTCATATGAAAAAACAAGTCGAACGAAATATTTGCCAAGTCGATCGAAATATTTCAACTCGTTCGAAATACAGAATATGGGTGTTAGTCTGGTGTACTGTTCAGCCACCGCCACAGATGTTCTGCCGATAATATCCATGTCATCGGCAAAGCAGACGAATTGACTAGATTTGTTGAATATCGTGCCCCACGTGTTGATATCCGGTTCATAACACCTTGTAGCGCTATGTTGAACAGCAGGCATGAAAGACCATCACCTTGACGAAGCCCTCTGTGTGATTCGAGTGAACTTGACAATCCACCCGAAATCCGAACACAGCACTGTGTACCATCCATCGTAGATTTAATCAGTTTGATGAGCTTCCTGGGGAAGCTGTTCTCGTCCATGATTTTCCATAGCTCTTTCCGGTCGATGGTATCATATGCGGCTTTGAAGTCAACGAATAAATGATGCGTGGGAACTCTGTATTCACGGCCCTTTTGGAGGATTTGCCGCAGTGTAAATATTTGATCCGCTGTAGACCGACCTTCGACGAAGCCGGCTTGATAAGTTCCCACAAATCTATTCGCAATTGGTGATAGACGGCGGAAAATGATTTGGGACAGCACTTTATAGGCGGCATTGAGAATGGTGATCGCTCGATAGCTCTCACAGTCCAGCTTGTCGCCCTTTTTATAGATCGGGCAGATAACCCCATCTTTCCACTCCTCCGGTAGCTGTTCCGTATCCCAAATTCTAGCAATTAGTCGGTGTAGACAAACGGCCAGCTTTTCTGGTCCCATTTTAATAAGCTCCGCTCCGATGCCATCTTTTCCAGCTGACTTGTTGTTCTTTAGCTGCATGATGGCCTCCTTAACTTCGCCTATCGTTGGGGCTGGCACCTCTTCCCCGTTTGTTGCACCGGCGAAATCGCTTTCCCCGCCGCCATGGCTCTCCGCCTGGGCGCCATTCAGGTGTTCGTCGAAGTGCTGCTTCCACCCATCGGTCACCTCACGATCGTCCGTCAGAATACTGCCAGTCTTATCCCGACACATTTCGGCTCGCGGCACAAAGCTTTTCCGGGAACCGTGAAGTTTCTGGTAGAAGTTTTGCATTTCCTGAAAACGATGCAGCCGCTCCAACTCTGCATATTCCTGTTCTTCCAGGTAGGTAGCGCTTTTTCTCCCGAAAGATTTGGTTTCGCTGCATCTTCTTCTGTTTGTGTCTTTCCATGTTCTGACGTGTGGCACTGCGCATCTTGGCCGCCCGCGCAGCGTTCTCCTCATCCATCACCCTCCTATATTCGTCGTCAAACCAATCGTTCCGCTGATTCCGGGCCACATGCCCGATTGAGCTCTCCGCTACACTGCTGATGGCTGTTTTGATGGTGTTCAACAGTCCTCGAGAGGGGCTTCGTCCAGCTCGTCCTCTTCCGGCAGCGCAGCTTCGAGTGAATGCGCGTAGTTTGCGGCGACGACGTCTGGCAGCTTCAGCCGCGCGAGATCTACCCGAGGCTGGCGTCGGTACCGAATGTTGTTCACAACGGAGAGTCTTGGGCGCATCTTAACCATCACTAGGTAGTGGTCCGAGTCAACATTAGCGGTTCAATAGAATCTGACGTCGATAATGTCTGAGAAGTCCCGACTGTCGATCTCTTTGGTACTTGCGGAACCTTTATAAAAAGAACGGACAAATTTATTTCCGTGCTTTAGTGTACGTCTTGACTCGCTCACAGTCCACTTCAGAATTAAAAGTCTCGGTGATGGCGTCGTACGGGTCTCCTTCATATAGCGGGAACATTTTTTCAATCGTCTACTGACGTATGTGCTTATGCAGTGGGGCGAAAAGCTCACAGAGAGCATTGAACCGGTAGTTCGCTATAGGATAGGATGGGATCGGGATCGGTGGTTTTGAATTGTCGTCTCCGACTCGGTTTACACTTGCCTTATCTCCAACTTCAGTGATCCGGGTTTTAGGATACACCGGTCGGGGTGGTGACTAGTTTAGTGATAATTTAGTCGATTCCCGTCTCTTGAAATCGTTACAACCGTCGACAGTGGAGATCTCTAATTTCATTTCTTTTATTCTGTCGGACCGGTGGACATGCACCAATAAGTAAGTAAATAAGTGTGCTTCTTAGGACCATCTTTGGTAGGGTAGGCGAGAACGCTGTATCTAGGAGACGGATGAACCACGAGCTGGCGCAACTCTTCGGTGAACCTAGTATCCAGAAAGCCGCTTAACCCAGATAACCAATAAGCATTCATATAAGAAGTAAATCAATCGTTTATTAGCATCCCTGGCGTCTTATACTGCAGGTTGCTATTTATCAGCTTTCTAACTGCATAACTGTTGAAAATTGGCATCCACAATTCTATTTAAATTCTTCTTGTCGGTAACAAGCTGCAAATAAGCATTGTCAGCACTATAAGAGGGCTAGCAGTAAAGTAGCCGCTTATTTGGCCAAAACAGCATTTAAGTAGCATTTAAAGCAACTTAAATGCTTATTGGCTTGCATATTAAATTGCATTAGAAATGCTTATTGGTTACCTGGAAAGCTGTAATGGTATACCATGGACGGGACATGTTCGTCTCGCATTCAGTGGATACTAGACACAGAGGTGCACAGCGAGGAATTGGAGACAAACAGCCATTGACCGAGTTTGTTGGCGTAATTCACAATTTATTTTATTGACAAACTTTTAAATGCAATCAGATAAATTTCTATGAACAGTTTCCCTATAATTAGCAGAACAATATTAAACAAGACAAACTGAAAACATACCACAGTCAGAGCACTGTTGGTAAAACTTTCACTACACAGTCAGCACATTAAGGGCGATCTACAATTCATGATGCAAAATATTTTTCCATTGGATTGAATTAGACTTTGTTCATCAAAGCAGAAACAACACTTCACATGGAAACAGCAGCAGTAAACAGAACCATTCATTCGAATACTAATTGATTGGAATAAACAATGAATTCACCACAGACGATCCGCACCGAACCGATCCGGCTAGGATAAACATCCTCCTGCGATTGGAGATCGTCAGCTCATACACAGATTGTTCAGCACGCGCGGTTAATTTGTTTATTCTCAGTTTCGAATGTTCTTTGTAGGTAGGTACTAGGTAGGTAGGTATTTGGCATTACTCACCAGCTTAAAAAATCTACACTAGATGAGAAAATTTCCAGGTCTTACAATCTTGATGGATGGCTTGAAAATCGTGCAGATTGACAACGGTTGAGATTTAAGCAAAGACTTTCAAGGTAAACAGAGAATCTTTTGGCGATTGTCAGTTCCAAATGCGTACACCTAACAAACCTACACTCCCTGCCATGTTTGCCGTATGTACCAACATATGTTTGTTTAGCTTTTTTCCGCATGCTCAGCAAACTGTGCTTCCTCCTGGTACGACACACCTACCGAAATGTCAATAAACAACGAGTTTAGCGTTTGATTTGCCAAGAACAACCGAACGCGCTGTGTTCTGTCGTTATTACTATTTTTTATTGTTATTATTAGTATTATTATTCGCGTTTTTCTCCCTCATTTTTTATCGCCTGCCGGTTCGAGTGGAAGCAGACATTCGACAGCCGGTTTAATGCGTTTAATGGCGAGTACACATGCGATCGCCAAAGAGAAATATTTGTTGTATACAACAACCAAGCAGGACGACGGTGTGCCTGTGCGCCGTAAGTCGTTAACGGCAGCGACGATGGCGGCGACGACGATGACGACGACGAGCAAACTTTTTGCTTCGGTTCACAGTGAAGCGATTTGTTTTGTGTTATTTTTTTCTTCTCTATTTTTCTTCAGCCGTTTCCGTGCGGTATGGATCTCATTCAACTTTGCAGCTTCTACAGCCGTTTGAAATTAACCCACTAAACTGCCCCATTCAGCTTCTTCATCTGCCT
Organism: Sabethes cyaneus; assembly: GCF_943734655.1. NCBI lineage: Eukaryota > Metazoa > Arthropoda > Insecta > Diptera > Culicidae > Sabethes > Sabethes cyaneus. The sequence continues at coordinate 232,460,156 of NC_071355.1, forward strand.
GCCATCATCGCCCTGCCGGGCCCGGGCCGGTAGTGGTTTAACTATCGCCTCGCCGGGGTTTCACTTCCCGGATGACGGAAGCAATTGGCATGCGATTCAACTTCAGGTTGGGTTTCAAACTAAACATCAACAATGGCTTCATTTGATAGCTCGTCTGACGGATGAAATTCGACGGAGATGATGGCAAAGGTAAAAGGAAACCGATCGCAACCGTTGGCAGTTGGATGAAAGAGACCAATTAATTCATACTGTAGGATTGTTTGACTTCGGTTTTGAAACTACGACGGTTGGAAAGTTGAATAATTTGATAATAAATAAGAATTATTTAATAAGCAGTAGATTTTTTCACGATTTCGGAATAACAACGATCGTAACTTCCAATTCGCATAGCATAGTTGCCAATCCAAGATCTATTTTCTAAGGGCGATCTTAGTTAAGTGGATAATGGTGCTAAAAAAAGCGGATCCTACAGAGCCGCATCTAACATCGTCAAGAGAAATAAATAATTAGAGAAACATTGATCCACATTCTTGTATTTGATAGACGACTATTCGGTACTATCACCGTGTGTACAAAATCTCCGTTTTTGCCCGCCAAGCACGTTCTCCTCATTGCAATTTCTTTTCTCAACACAACTCGTTAGCAGTGCAAACATCGCTCCGATGGTAAACATGTTCGCCAATAAAGGCAGCAGGAAGGGGTCCGAGAACTGTGTGGGCCAACATTTTGCGGGGTATCTTCGTTTGAAGTTACACACATTCCACTCCAGTTGAAGCCATCATACGCGCATTCGAAGCAACGAGCGGACGCCGTCGCGATCGGATCGCGCCCGGCGGCCACCGCTACAAAGAGTCACTGTCACGGCCGTAAGTGGCAAACCGACAGAAATATCCTATATAACGGCCAAAGGAAGCAAAGCATACCCCGCGACACATTCATCCACGTATCAGAGGGTGTCTTTGAAATTTGAAACTCAACACTTTTCAACAGGATTGAAAAAGAACTAAACATTATAAACCTGATGACCCAGGACAACCTCCATCGATTGTATAGCTACAGTATAATCAGCGACTATTATTCGCAAAACAAGGCTTGCCCTTCACGTACCCGTTTATGTGCTACGACACGGGTTGCAAGATTGCGCCCTAAAAGCCGCGAGTGGAGCAAAATGCACCGATCTTGATCATGAGATTATCTACGTCATAAACATATCAAGCGAAAGAAAACCTGCCCCGCAAGACACCACTCTACTACACTACCGTCGACTTCGATAGCCCCAAGGGCGCTCTCCGCGAGATGAACCCGGACGAGATTTTTGCACTGATCCACACACCGACAACTGTTAACAAGCCCGGTAACTACAGCACAGGAACGTACGCGCCAGCGAACGAACGACAGCAAACAACCTGAACGACAACGCGGACAACGTGAATGATCCCCTGGGAAACAGCACTATCCATCGCGCCCTGCAGTGTAGGAAGCGCACACATCATCCCGATTCGGAAACTTGCTGTCCCATTGCCTCGCTCACTTCCTCCTGTGTACAAAGCTTCCCAACCCAACCAGTGCGGCAGCACCCCGTGACCGTGGTCTAATAAATTCACTTTTTCTCTCGCTGCGATTACCTCACCGTACCGAGGCACAGTTCCTCTCCGACCGAAGTCGCACTATGGGAAGATCAACCAACAGCAATCAAAGGAATTCAGAACCACGGAAAGAACTGCCGCCACCATTCACTACCGCATCCGAACAATGGAACCTGGCACGGTTCTATACACCAGCCGAGCCGGTCGGCGGTGCCGGTGGTGGCCGTGATTTAGTCGGCTTTGATGCTCCTTTGTCACGTCCGCCCCATCAGCGGCATTGGGTCAAAGCTCACGTATCAAAGGGGTAGGTTGGGTGTGAAAAAATAATTTCATGGCATTAATGAACAAGAAAATTATTGCTCACAAATGATTGTTATTCTTGGGACCTGCATATTAATAGGTAATTAGATGTGCCATAAATAAATATAAATCTTCAGGTTTCAATCATTTAACACGCCAAGACAACTTTTGATACAAAATACATCCCGTATAATGGCTTTTAACATAAATGATATACACAAATGAAATCCACCTCAGCTGAAACCTAGTAATTCTCCACGATTACCGTGGCAAAACACCACATACTCGCAGAGACAGTTCAACCTTTTATAAAATGTCGGAGTATAATTTTAGCTAGGGAAGTTGAAAAATCAATGTGCACAGAACTAACGACAATTAGTTTATATTTTATTTCACGTCATTTTGATTTCCCCTTAATGCTGTTTGACATCTATTTAACTATTCTGTTCGATATACTTCATGGCAAATTTAGTGTATTACTTGATTCCAAGAAATGTAATTTGGGTGGTTGGATGGCCTCATTTGCCCAATTTTCAAAAAGGGACATCGACTGGAGTGTAAAAACTATTGAAGAATTACATTGCTCAATTGTGCCTACAAGGTGCTTTCCCATATCCTGTTCTGTAGACTGAGACCATTAGCGGAGTCCTTCGTCGGCGAGTACCAAGCTGGTTTTCGCGAGGGTCGCTCCATGACGGATCACATGTTTACCCTGCGTCAGTTGCTAGACAAGTTCCGGGAGTACAACTTGCGGACACACCATCTGTTTGTGAACTTTAAAGCGGCGTACGATCCAGTTAAACTAAATGAGCTGTGGCAGATAATGCTAGAACATGATTTTCCGACGAAACTAGTTACGTTGATCCGTGCGACGCTGGACGGATCCATATCATGCGTTAGAATAGCGGGTGAGACCTCAGCTGCTTTCCTGACGTTGGATGGAGTGAAGTAAGGGGATGCACTCTCTAACCTACTATTCAACATTGCCTTGGAAGATGCATTACGAAGAACAAACGTGGAAAGGAATGGAACTATCATCACGAAATCTCACATACTTCTTGGTTTTGCGGATGACGTCGATATCATCGGAATCAACCGTAGAGCAGTGGAAGAGGCCTTCAGGCCCTTTAAAAGGGAAGCTGCGAGATTGGGACTTACCATTAATACCACCAAAACGAAGTACATGGTTGCTGGTAGGGAACGTGGGAGCCCAAGTGGTGTTGGTGCCGAGGTGGAGTTAGATGGGGAACGATATGAAGTAGTGGAGGAATTTATATACCTTGGTACCCTCATAACATGTGACAACGATGTAAGCCGCGAAGTAAAACGACGAGTTGCAGCCGCGAATCGGGTTTTCTACGGATTACGTAGCCAGCTGAAGTCCCGTAGTTTGCAAATTCGCACAAAACTGGCGCTCTACAGAACACTAATCCTCCCGGTGGCCCTTTACGGACACGAATCATGGAAGCTAAAGGAAGCTGATCGGCGAGTGCTTGGGGTTTTTGAGCGTAAAATTCTGCGATCTATATTTGGTGGCAAAATGGAAAATGGAGTGTGGGTGCTGTCGAAGACGATGCACGTTCAGCTGGTGTTCGTGGGGATTGGAGAATGGCAGCCCAGGGCCGACGGTACTGGAGGACCATAATTTGTTCAGCGCAAGATCGGTAACGGACCATTGCCACTAAAGTAAAGTAAGTAAGTAATTTGGGTTCTCAATTCGACCACCGACCGACCAAGTATCACCGAGTAATCAAGATATCAAATTTTGGTTTTCAATTGTCTCTTCGATCGTGTTTTAAAAATATATTCATGGTAGACTCTGTTGTCATTGTCATCGTCGTCAGTAGCCTAGAGTCGGGTCGCGGTAGAGGTGGGGTAGCTCGAGCTGTTTTGAGCAGTTGTCCCCATTCAACTCGATCTTGGCCCACTCGCCGTCAATTTGCTAGTCGTCTCAAAAGTCGGAAATCACATTCGACCTGATAGAGACATCTTACACGTTGTGTCCCCCTGTTCCTAGTGCTAGTGGGGGTTTTGACTGACTTTCGCCAGATGTACTATGGGACCTGCTGCTGCTGATAGAGTCAGTAGGATCGCTACACTAGCCCCGTAATTGTCCTGTACTCTAATAACCGGCTGTGAAGCCTGTTGGTAAAGAAGGGTCGAGTCTTAAAGACGTTTATAACCCAAGGCTTTGCTTTGTTACGATGGGAATCTCTCCAAGCAGTGCATGTAGCTCGTGATCATGCGCCTCCGACACCCTTCGCTTTCAGTTTGTACTCCCCCTTGTCCGCAGTAGTTTTCGCTCGAATACAGCAAAGGTGCGTATGTCCTCCGTGACCAGCGTCACAGCCTCAAGTCCATAAAGAACTACTGGTTTTATAAGGGCATTGTCAGCTTCGCACGGCGGCGTATGCTTCTTGATCGTAACGTTTTGCGAAGGGCCAAGTAGGCCCGATTTCCCGCTTAAATGCGTCGCTGGATCTCCTTACTAGTGTTATTGTCCGCGGTCACCAGAAATTCCAAATACACGAACTAACTCCTAGTTCGTCGTCATTAACGATTACCGTCGGTGGAAGTAACGCGTTTGTTTCCTTTGAGCCTCTTCCTTTGATGTATTTGGTCTTTGACGCATATATTTTTGGTCCAATCCTCCCAGCCTCCACTTTCATTCTGGCGTAGATTGTCTTCGCGGTCGCAAAGTCTCTAGCAATAATGTCAAAGTCATCTGCAAAGCCTAGGATTTGGCTATCCTAAATGAAAATCGTACCTCGCGTTTCGATGCGCGCTCTAAGGATCATCCCATCATGAGCGATATTGAACAGCAAGCAGGATAAGCCGTCACCTTGTCGTTGCAGTGTCTGGAAAGGACTCGAGGGTATCCCCGAAATGTGCACGAAACACATCAATTTAGGTCTGATCAGTTTATGTGTAGACCCGTTTTCGTATATCAACTGCCTTTGCTGGTCTCGACCGACTGTATCGTATGCTGCTTTGAAAGCAATAAAGATGTGATGCGTGGGTACATGTTACTCCCAACATTTCTGCAAGATGTGTTGGATGGTAAAAATTTGGTCCGTGCCCAAGTAACAACTCTAAAGCCACTTGGTTTTACTTGAAATGGCTGTACCGCGTCTCTTATAAACTTACCATAAGTGTGGCATAGCAATACAAAATGACGAACCTATCAAAATTGATCTTATCATGGCTGCTTGTCAAACCGCAAAAAACTGTTAGTATTATAAAGCTATTAAAACGGTAACACCCTGACCAAACAGTTTTTCTGCTGCTATTTTATGAAGAATACTAAAGTTCAACACTAAATCATATGGCAATATGGTCACGCAAAAGGCCATATTGCCATATTCTAGTATTTTGTTTTACCTCGCAAACGTTATGCATAAAGAAACTTATTATAGATCGCTTTTCCTGTCGCAGGAAGCAACTAAAATGAATCAGCAACCCGATCATTCGTCTGATTTCTTGGAGTCTTCTAGCCGCACCTTCTAGCTTGGTCACTCAATTACAAATTGAAGTATTTTCAGGTATGACCAGCCAGTGTTGAAAAATTCATAGCAGCAAGAAACTCAATTAGATTTCAAGCACCATGAAATTTCAACCTTGATCAGAAGCGCCGAACTCACATATGAATTTCTCTTGCTATTATACGCGATGTCTCTGTTACTATGCGATGTGAACCAAATTCAGCTGTGAGCATTTTGCTTACTTCTTCCACAGCTGGCATTTCATACAACGAACCAGAGAGCGAAAGAGAATTAACCGCCAGAGAAAACATCAGCAGCGAAAAAAGCTAGCACACATTCATGAATTAAGATGGCAAACAAATTAGCGGAATTTACATTTTTCCTTCGCGGGAATCGACATTTTCTTAACTAGAAAGTAAAAAGCCTAATAAGAACTAGATAAACATGTAGTTTAAAAGTGTGTTTTAGTTTAACTTTACGATTTATTTAGAGATTCATTCTCTTACGCTCACTCACAGTTACGTATCGCACGAGAGAATGCCTATGCTGTTCAACAACGATTTTGTATGTATATGTGTATAGCTCCGGGCAAAGCAGAATGTGATCAAGCGAGAAGAAATATGTGTGAGTTTTGTGCTTCTAGCTATGAAAACAGAAAAAATCACGCGTGAGTTTTTTCTGCATAGGATCAAGTTGACATGATTCACAGTTGATTTTGATTTTTGGTGAGTTTTGAGATTTTGAGTTTTTAACATCACTGTTAGCCACTCGGAGGCGCTGCGCAGGGGCTTGGGATGGCAGAACTATGCTATCATACTTACCTTCCCCGTTTTGTACCCTTTCATTTCAAAACAAACGGTACTTTACATAATACAAATTAAAAATAAAGATAAACATTTTATTATATGTTCGTATAATTTACCAGTTCTTGACAAATTTCCAGTTCTATGCGTTTTTATCTGACAAAAGACAACAGTTCAACCGTGCGAGTAACGACTACAATAAACGCAACAGATTTCTGTACCAATGATATATTCTGCGTATGCAAACGTCTCTGTGCAGGAAACCAAACCGTTTGTGGTATTCCGTAAATTCCAAGAAGAATGAAGCTGGTCTGCTACTGTTAGTTGATCTTGGTGAGCAAGCTATTAACTCTGAACTTCAGAAATGTGATCTTTTTACCCAACTCAACCCCTTATAAACTCGTTCAACGAAAGCTCTACCTTATCTGATCAGGTCGCCATTGCCACTGACTATTGTCCTTTCATATGCTGCTGGTCCGCACGGCATTCTGAAGCGTTCATGCTGAAGTTGTGTTTAGAAGTGTTGCTTGTTCCACTTACCAAATTATTCAACAGATCAGTGTAAATCAGTGCAAATTAACTGAACCGTGGAAACGCTCATTTATGCTCTCTTTTTAAATGAAAGAAAACGTTTCGTTTGTTCGGAATGACAGAGAAATCAGTTTTCAAACCTTTTGAGATCACCATCAAGGAGGCGTTTTCCCGCTCCTATTCTAGGCGGATTGTTGCGACACATTTGACCGTATTTGCATCACCGCAAGGTCACAAAATGGACAACGGCGGTCAAGTTGATGCTGTCTTCACTGATCTCAAGGCAGTATTTGATCGAGTGAATCACGGAATTGATCACCTCGTTCAGATCCTATTTGACAAACCGATCGCTTTGCGTTAAGATCGGAGCTTCTCGTTCTGATGTATTTACAATTGTTCCCGGCGTTCTGCAGGGGAGTAAAGTTGGCCCGCTTTTGTTTTCGCTATTTTTCAACGCACTTTTTGTTGCACTGCCATTTGTACGCTGTCAGTTTTACGCACAAAATATGTAACATCGTCGACGCAACAGTGCTGCGACTGCTTGCAACTAAACGCAGATCGTATATTGATGTTGGTGCTCTCGGCATATTTTGACACTTAGCATCAAATTTCATCGCAGACAGAGACCGATCCTGTTTGTATATTCAATTGAAATTCGTTCCTTGACGTAAAACGCTTCTCTTTTTGTTTCGTTGTAATCTCATTTTAAATGAATCGTGTTGGGTGTTGAATTAGTATTTGAAAACTGCACGAATTCATACATTACTCATAACACACTTGATCACCGCGTGCGATGGACGCGGTCTGACGCGTTTGGAAAACAACAATAGCTTCAACGGTAGTTCAGCAGGAGTACTGCCTTAGAGCCACTTTTGCTTGAATAATCCTACTAAATTCAAGCCGCTTAGCTTTATCCGCAGGCAGTAGCTCCTGTACTGAAGCTGTGCTGCTGTGCGGAAAGGATTCCAACCAACATTTTTGTTTAAGAATAGATTATTCAACTTTTGACAGCTGATTTCCATGGAACAAGTGCTTGATAAGCTATTATACAACAAAAATGTTACTTGAGGATGCCCTTTTTCCTAGGTCAGCACGCTCCACATCTTCCAGTGTAACACGGAGAGCTTTGCTTTGTGTTTCTCTTAGGATCATTCCCCACGATCCACAAAACTTCATGGTCAATTGCGGATGCCACTTGCTTATGCTACTCTCATCGAAGGCTAGTTTAAAACAAAACGTTCTTCAGTTATTCTTTGCTGAACCAGCATAGGAAAAAGAAAAAGAAGACAAAATCGAAGTGAACTCTGTTACTGCCTTTGGATTTACCTTTGCAATGTTTCAACTTTCAGTTCTATTCTGTGCTATCAAATTCATAGTCTTGTCTCTAACCACCACCAAGCCCCTGACAAGACGCCTTATAGTTACCTAACGTTGGAGGTACATTTAGGCGTTTTGATCCAGGTTGCCTCAGTTACAGTAAATCTAGGTTATCACATCAAAAAAGTGTTTTTACCGGTATGTATTATAGAAATTTACTTTGTGGATTCATTATCAGTTAAACGCGAGGCGAAGCACCCGGGCCCAACTAGTGTTTAATAACTATGTAATGAAGGAGATTTGATCATATGCGTGGAAAGATTTTTTTCGAATATTTACACCGAACTACGTAGCACCCTGTTTATGCAGGGAAGGTTACTGATGTTTACAAACGGCTCTTCTCAGCAGTCAAAAACAACGCAAGAGTGGTGTCGTCAGAATTTACCCTATTACATTTTATCACAAGAATGGCATGCACCATCACCGGATCTCAATTCCTCGCAATAGTGACGTACAGATTCGATTTCATATGGAAGAAAATCCATTTCTGGTAAGGAACGACTATTTTTAATTTCTTTTGTAGTAGAACTAAATGAATTTTTTCTTTTCTCGAAATTTTCATGTTAATTCGTTAATTCTACTGAGATGCTAGAAAATAATTTATAATCATTCTGACACTGTTTTGATTTTAATATGTGCTACTTCGAATGTGCTCTCATCACAAAAGCATTTCTGTAGGCGTCCTATTCTTATGATGGGAGAAAAAATAATCGCTTAGTAAATTATTTTCTTTTCAACCACAAGCGGTAAGCTATTTCATTTCACGCTTACCTCACGCTAAAACAGACCCGGTTACATATATATACTCGAATCCATAAGGTTCGCAAAGACTTCCGATCGTGTACGATCGTAACAGAGTCGCTCTTTCACGGGAAAGCCGCACGTTCGCAAAACTGTTCCGTCAAATTAATCATTTCATTTCATTTTTTTTCGCCAACCCACTCAAGACCTCGTTTTCTTCTCTCTTTCGTCGTCATGCGATCACAATTCAATTGAATAGTTTTACGCATCATTGAGCATAATTGTTTGCTAAATTCTTTGCTTCCCCCACGTTGTGCCATGCCTGTGCCTTGCACAGCATGCAAGCACCACGCCACCGGCGCGCCATTTCCAAGACCCGAAGGATTGTGAAGGGGTTGAGCGCTGTGGGTTTTGAACAACAGCAAAATTTATCGAACGCCATCACTCACTCCCGTGAAGCCTTTTCTTTCCGGCCGTATGGTTTTCTTTCGCAGAGCAGAGGGTCCTCATTGGGATGGATTTTATTTGTCACTTACTTCCGACAGAGTTAAACGCCGATCGGTGGTGTAATGTTGATTTCTTTTATTTGTTATTTAATGCAGGATTGGACTATTAAGAAGAGCTCGCTGTTTTCTTAGTTGTTGAATTGGTTATTTAACCATTAATTAGCGGCTCTGCGCTCTACCAAACTTACGACTCATAAACGGAATGTATGAAGCAATCTGTCACTCGTTCTAATAAGCCATATTGCGCCACTTTTCTTTTGAAGCCTGCCTGAGCACCGTTGGTTGGTTGAGTAATGAGTACTTTCATTTATCGGTACCTCAAAGGGTTTCGAACAAGCTTTCTTCGCAGATGCCGTTTGAGGGTTCTTGAATAATAATCGACGGTACATGAAACATTGACTTCACCGCGAGCTTATTGTTAGGTTAGCTCCTCCTCGAGTTTTTGAAAAAGTCGATTGTGCTGGATGCTGGCTCAAGTATCGATGTCACTTTTTCGAACTTACAACAGTCTAAGAGGTTCGTTGTTCCAAATTTCACTTAAGCATAAGTAGGTACTACACAAATAACGCAAAATATGCTTCATTTTTGTCGTTTCGCTTTGTGTTAGGTAGATGGGTTCTAAAGAGGAGGTTGCATTTAAAAGACATCTTCTTTCGTTATATTCCATGAACCACACGAAACGAAAGAGAAATTTTCTCATGGGTTGGGAAGGAGTCACTTTCAAAAGATGAATGGATTACAATCGGTGGTGTTTATTGAAAATTTGATCCCCAGGGGGAAAAGAGTTTAAAATACGCATTGATGTTAGTTGTACTATTGATTCAATAGTCTTGAACAATGCAATGTTAAATTAGAATCGTCGTATCAAAAATAGATGCTATCCTAGTAAGTTCCGTCAACCCAATGATCTTCTATTGAGACATAATTCACATAAAAAATGACTTTGCACCCAGCCTTACAAGCAGAACAGGCGCTGCTCATTGTTTGCAGATGCGTGGGAGTTAGACTTGACGGATGCTGCAAACGTTGGTTGGTTGAAGGAGACGAAAGGCAAATAATGAGAATATTTGAAAAATTCCTGCCGGTCTCTGCTAGTCACACTACTTTTTTTCTCTCACTCTCGGGTCGGTCTGGATACGGTCCATTGAAGGGAAGCGAAAATTAAAAGAAAAAAATCAGCATCGATAGACCAAGAGACGTTTTCAAGTAGGTAACAGACGTCTCAGGGTTACGTTTGAACGTCATCGTTCTTTGTTGTACGATGGACCTACTACTCTATCGGTCTGTTTGGACCACTTGCCGAGTGAGTGCTGAGTGGTGCGGCGAACCACGGTGAAGTGGATGTGGATGGTGCGTGTTCCTTGTTGCCACCTCTTTTGAGCATCGGGTTCCGGCTTCTCCTGGTGCGCAGTCAGACTGTCAGCTTGCCAGAGAGATCGTCCTTATAAATTATTTATACGCACATTCCTTGAGTGATTGTTCGTGAGAAATCGGTGTTTGCTAAAATGGGTGATTCACAGGATTTAGCTTGGAATTGGAAGAGAATGTTAAGGAGACGTAATGATTTTATTTATTCTGCGCAGTTGGATGCTGTTGGCATTAACGTGATTGTGATGAATGTTTACCGTAACTGCAAAACGGTTGACGCTAAGTAGGAAATGGCATCTAGAAATGTTTCATTTCCAGGTTAATAATACTGAAATTTAATTCGTCAATATTCTGTAGTAAAACTAGACTAGCTGAATAAGTATTTTGATTAATGTTTATGTTACAATTTTTTCTATAACAAATTAGAAAGTTCGAAAACAGACACTGATGAAGCCTGCAAATACGTTGTCGAAATACGTATCTGTCGCGAATAAATGTAAATAGTAGAATATTATTTGGAAAAGTTTTCTTTTTATTCAATTGCAGGTTTCGTATTCTAAAGGGTGTCCCACATCAAATTGCACCACGGACGAAACGCTGTAGAAAATTACCTAATGACCCGATCCTTTTTAAAAACTTTCAGACAATAAAATATAACCCATTAGTAAGCTTTTGGCATATTTATTTCATTCAACTTCAATACCATATGCTCGCACCTTACGCTTAACTCCACTCATAAGGTTATGTACAACATCTGACTGCAGCTTCTTCTGTTCGCAACCCCACTTTTTCTTCATGTGTTCCTCAGATTTGACCTCCTTGGGATGTTTCCGTAGTGCCTGCTTAAAAATAGCCCAGTATTTGTCGAAGGGCTTTAGTTCCGGACCGTTGGGAGGATGTCCTTGAGTATGAAATTAACCCCGCTGGCTTCATACCACTCCACTTGAATAGTGGCACGAAGCTAGATCCGGCCAGAAGATCGTAGGACCATCGTATTACTTAAACAGAGGAAGCAGACGTTTCTGTAGACACTTCTTGAGGTAGATCTGCCCGTGTACAGTCCCGGTAGACACGAACGGCGCACTCCGCTTGCCACATGAGCATATCTCTTTCCTGGCAAACTTTGAAAGTTTCTGCTTTCTTATTTCCTCCGGAACATCAAACTTGTGCTGGGCGGTGAAGAACGGTAGCCCCGGAAGCTGCCGGAAGTCCGCCTTGACGTAAGTCTCATCATCCATGATGAGACAATGATACTTCGTCAGCGTCAGGGAGTACAGTTTCTGGGCCCGTGACTTTCTCACCGTATTTTGCCATTCGTCACGATTTGAAGCTTTCTGTACTTTGTATGTATGCAGTCCCTCCCGTTCTGAATGAAACACTGGGACAAATTCAGCTTTAGAATTTTGGCTTCATTCCTGACCGAAGCATTGGGATTCTGCTTAAACGCTTCCACGACACGCTGGTGACCCTGATCACTAAAAGAACATCCATTCTGACCGAATTTCTCCTTCCGTTCGATGTTTCGTAGCAACATTTAACCACACGACTCACAGTTGAATGCACGATTCCGTGTTGTTTTCCGATGTCCCGATAAAATAGTTGAAGATTTTCCAAGTGCTTGCACAAAATCAATTCACGACGTTCCTTTTCGGGTGACGCCATTTTTCCAATTTTCGAAAAACTGACAGCGATAAAAATACAGTGTAAAGAATAAACTCTAACCTATTTCTACCTATATTTTCAAGAGAAAATACCCAATGGGTAATTTTCTACAGCGTTTCTTCCGTGGTGCAGTCTGATGTGGGACACCCTTTACTAAGACGCGCCAAAAAACTTTAGTAAATTATATTTTAATTTTTCTTATAGAAAAAAATGATGGACAAAACACGAAGAAACTCCGCAAAGCCCTTATCATCTTGCAGGTTGAAAGCTTCCACCATCTTCACCGTAGCTTAGCTGTGGTCGGTTTCCTAACGCAGCGTCACCACCTCTGGGACGCCTGGGTCTCCTAAAATGACTTCACCACCTAGCATAGCGTCGAATGGTGAATCCTTAGATATCTCCCAAGTCATCTGTAGGACGCAGTTCAATTCTCGATAGGGGCGCACTTGAGCTTTATTTGCGAATCTGCTCTTACTCGAATGACATAACCACCTCACATATAGTGATGAAATTCTGCCAAACTTCCACCATGTTCACCGTAACTAGTAACTTATTAGTGACTAAGTGAACATTCATTTAGTGACTATTAACTTATTAGTATCGTAGCACCGGAACTACAAAAGATACAGCAGGACTTTATTCAGCAACATTGTAGATAATAACTAATTCTGAAAATGTCCCATACCTAACTTTGTCAAATTTTGCTTGGCTGAGACGATATTGTAAAATGAATCAAAGTTGAGTCAAAGTCCCAAGTAGCACTTGTAACTAATCATAAAAATAAAAAAATACAAAAAGGTTGCACAGCAGTTACATTTAGGATACTTGTAACGAGTTAGGTTACATAAAATTAAAAATAGTTACTTTTTAGTTTTCTAGTGACAAAAATCTCAAAAAGTTACCAGGTAGTTACCAAATGACCAAATTGAAACCTTTTTTTTGAACTGTCAACAACTTGGTCGTCGCAAAACAGTCACCTTTCAGTTACGAGTTACCAAATAGTTACCAAGTGACACAAATGAAACCTTTTTCCAAACTGTCATCAACTTGCTGGTCGCAAAACAGTTAATTTTCCGTTACGAGCAGTTACGAAGTCAAAAAAAGTCGGCTAGTAACATTTTCGCAACAATTTGTTCACTGTTCCTTGTAAACACAACGGATTAAGGAAAAACTAGACCTGAAGAATATTGCTAATGGTAAAGAAAAACAATTGGTACACGGGTTGTGAAATGCTCTTGTAAATGCGTTTATTTACTTAATTGATAGTACTTGGAATCTTCTCCGCCCAGACATTGGTATTAAGTAAACAAATGATGATTATTCTCAAACGTCAAAACGATCAAGTTACATCGAAACGAAACCGGCAATGAAAATAGGTTACAGTGTAACTTAGAAATGACGACATAAGAAATAAGTGACTACAACAGATTTAATATTGGTTACCGTATAACCGATACCGTAACCAGGTCGAAGGCTAAGGTTACGTACAACTAGAATGTAACTGAAATGTAACCTTCTATGATTAACACTGGTGGTAACTGTTTTATTCAAACTGAAACTATTCTTTGATATTAAATTAACACTTTCTTTTCACAACAATCACTAAAAATACCTTTTCCCGATATCAACAATGTGAACAATGAACAATGGCTGCTTAAAATCATTTCATGCAATATGCCGAAAACGATACAAAACTTCAAGGACGATGGTGTAGTAGTTAGAACCAAAGGCAAAATGGCTATGAATTTTACTGTGATAGAAGTGATAGCGAAAACACCTTGATTTTTAATGGTTTCTAGGTGAATGCTCCACTAATTCATTTTTGCTAAGAATAAATTTAAAAAATCAAAAAATTAAAATTTAAATCTTTATATTTGATTGACAAAACATCAATTTTTCAAAGAAGTAAATAACGAAAAGCTATATTAAATAAGAGCGCGTGAATTTTTCAAAGCTAGAATCATGCATTTCACCATAAATTTGAAACTGCATTAAAATTTGTGTTGAAATAATAATTTATACACTCTTCTATATTCAACAGTTAAATTTACTGCTTGACATTGACAGCCATAGATTGAAATAATAAACCTGCTACATTTTCGCTATGCAATAAAAGTTACAAGATAACTAATTTGCCACCAATTGAAAGTCAATTTACAGTTTATGTGTAACTTCAATAGTAACCATTTTGTAACTATACATGTTACATATTGGTTATTGAGTAACTGTTAATGCAACCAGATTTAGTTACATAAGTTGCGCTATTTCGGTTACACAACTGTTATATTTTAGGTTACTGTAACCGAAGTTTTACATTTAAATTTGTCGCATATCAGCCGCTGCGACTCAATTGTGACAACGTGTGCTACTTGGGGTGATTGCGCCATCCCTGCTACCAACAAAACAAATAAACATCTTGTTCCAATACGTTATTCAGTTTTCGAAAAATAGGTAGTTTGTCGTAGTGGTCGTTAGCAAAGAGCCGGGGTGATTTTTGCTGTTTCAGACAGTCCGTCACCGTTTTCCCAGGAGTCGTAAAAATCACAAATTGCTGTCATCTAGCACGTTAGCTCCCTCTGTTCTTGGGGGGTCATTGAAAAGAAATGTTTTCGTCACACTGTCGACCGGCATTCTTACAACGTATCCAGCGCCAACTTTCACCCCAGATGTACGATAAGAAACTCTTCAAGCAGTGCTTGTAGCCCATAATTCAAATATAAAACTCTTATGGGAGGCGGTCCTGACCGACGGATTCGTTGATCTTTAGCAACCCGATTTCTCGTTTGACTTCTCGGAGATTAGGTCCTGGGACATTACAATCTTCCTTCTGCAACTTTGCCATTGAGGTGTTCATCAAAAAACTGTTGCCGCCTGTCGAAACGAGTCTTCAAAGATTAAAGAGGAAGAGTACCAGCACCGCGCAGAGAAAGTATGTTCGTGTTGTTAGAGAAGAATCGACCATCCATGGGAACGTGGTCAATCTGGTTCATTGTATGTCGGTCAGGTGATATCCAGGACTTTTTGGATACCCTTGCCTGGGAAAAACAAGCTTCGGATCACCGGCCCGCGTATGGGAGCATTTGCTCTAACTGTTTTATTCATACGGCCTAATATTGGGGGTTTTCGACATTTCGACACACTAATATTCAATAAGTTTTCGATAACCGTTGCAGTTCAATACCCTTTAATACCGCTTATTTGGTTTCGAGGTACAATGCTGGTCTAAAAGCCAGTCGTCATATGTTCGAATCTAGGTCAGGCAGTGTTGCTAGATAGAGTCAATAGGATTGTTGCACTAGCCCCGTAACTGTCCTGTACTCTAATAGGCGGCAGAAAAGTCTGTTGATAAATAAAGGACAAGTCGTAGAAAAGACGTTTAAGCACAAGGCTTTCCTTTGCAGTTCAATGCAGTCCGTTATAATTCGGACGACAAGAAAAAATTTCAGATCATCAGCGTAAAAGAGTTTACAACCAGGCGGGATAATAAAACACACCTCATTTAAGACTATAGAGAACAGTAGCGGTCCCAGGTTATTCCCCTGTGGAACACCAGACAGGGTAATGAAACTGTCTGATTCAATGTGGGCAAATTTAACAGAGAGCGAGCGGTCAACGAAATAAGATTTCAGCCACTCAGTAAAGTGTAGTGAGGCTCCGAGACGTTCATTTGCTGGACAAGAGACCGACAACCATTGTGGGGTCTATTTTATTCCGCAGCTGATTTAAGCACCAATGGTGCTCATTATAGATGCCAGATATAGATACATAAAGTTAAGGGGACATAAACGATTAAAACTTTTGAAAATACCATTATTTTTTTTAATTTCAGATTTTGATTCTGCAGTCTTTTCCGCTAATTTTGATACTAATTTTGTAGTGATCCGACCACGGGAAGCGGCCAAAAAACGATCATTTACAGAAGCGTTCCAGTGCGGCGTGGAACAGCCTCTTCGGAAAAAACGCCGCTCCTGAAAAACTACGATTTTCAAACTTTATGTAACTTTTTTTTAGAAACTACACAACGTATTGGAACAAACTTTTTTTTTGTTTTGTTGGTAGTAGCTTCACAAAGACTTTTATAACTTTTGTGCTTTGTAAATTAAACACAGCCAGATAAAAAAGAAAAAGAAGACAGAATTTTATTTTTTCGGTCATCTTTTCCTCTTCTTTTTCGTTTTTTTCAAGCTGCATTTCGTTTACTAACCTCAAAAGTTATAAAAGTCTTTGTGAAGCTACTACCAACGAAACAGAAAAAAGTTTGTTCCAATAGGCTATGTAGTTTCTGAGAAAAAGGTACATAAAGTTTCAAAATGCTGGTTTTTCAAGAGCGGCGTTTTATTCCGTCGAGGTTGTTCCTCGCCGCACTGGAACGCTTATGTGTATGATCGTTTTTCGGCCACTTCCCGTGGTCGGATCATTATAAAATTGGTATCAAAATAAGCGGAAAAGACTGTAGAATCAAAATCTAAAATAAAAAATAATGATTTTTTAAAATTTTTAGTCGTTTATGTCCCTTTAAATAAAAAAATACAGTTGTTGGGGTTTGTCACCGTAAAATTCTATATATTACTCTTGTTGACTTTTTCGGTGAGAAATAAGAACTAAAATGTTTTCAGCGGACGTTTCGACTTACTATGCTTCAGTCATTTACTACGCGTTGAACATCTATTCTCACTGCCTCGTCCTTTATAACTATGTAACTTTATAACGTTATAAAGGACGAGGCAGTGAGAATAGATGTTCAACGCGTAGTAAATGACTGAAGCATAGTAAGTCGAAACGTCCGCTGAAAACATTTTAGTTCTTATTTCTCACCGAAAAAGTCAACAAGAGTAATATATAAAAAAAATACAGGGTATGAAATAGGGAAGGCAAATGAGGAGCGTCCAATATAGCTCTAGCCATCCCAAGTCCCTACCTAGCGCCTCCACGTGGTCATACCTGGTAAAGCTCTATTGAGTAGCCAAGCTAGGAGGTGCGTTGCTGGGTGGTTCCCGGCCACCTGGTCTCAAAACCGCGGTTTTGGGCAGACGGTGGAGCCACACGGCCTAGCTAACAGGTAAGCCTAATAAGTTATTTTAATTATTTTTTTTGTTTTAGCTTATGAAGCATCTCCTGCTATATAGTAAAAACCTTGGCCAAAACGAGTTTTAATACTGCACATGGATACCAGAATGAAAATTTAAATTAACTATTAGAAGCATTTATGGAACCTCAAAGGACGCTACTCTATTCCATACGAAGGACTGCTGGTGAGATTGTTCTATTTTTACCATATATACCACATTTCATCTTAACAGTATTATTATTGATATCATAAATGTGGAAGGGTGGATGACGGAGTGGATTGCCAACCTGAATCCTGGTCTGAAGCAAATATGGCACTTCTCAATTCAGAACAAACAAATCATCACGTGGGTTAAAGTTGGTACAGCGAAATCGATTATTACATGGAAGGATCCTAATGCTGGAAGGCGACTCTTATAACCCGGGAATGCGCACAAGTGCCTCTGCTTGTGGGTCCGCCCAATCCCTTTTGGCCCTTCTGTAACAACATTAGTGTGAAATTCATTTGATAATCAAATTTGGATCTACTGTAATTCTACCCACATACATTGGCAAGTCCTTGAAATGATGGTGGCTTTCGCTACTACTACTACTACTACTACTTTAAATAAAAAAAATACAGATGCGGTGTTGTAATGCGTGGAGTTTGTTGTATATGTGTATTGTTGTGTATGATTTTTTTTCATTCACTCGTGGTCGAATTGTTAAAAAATTACTATAAAAAAGCCGACAAGTGTAGAAAATCGAAGTCTGAAATACAAAATTCTGATTTGTATCCTAAACACTGTGTACTTTGATGTTCTTAAAAATAATTATCTTTTTTCAAGTGCCTGTTGAAACAACTCCTATAATACCACAACTACGTGCTACGTTTTGTAAAACATCGATATCGGTTGGTACGCAGGTTGGTGTTGCAGATGCAACACCCCTGTATGCTAAATACCAATATGCTTCTGTGTATGGACTTGGACAGATTCCATATAAAAATTAAAAATAATTATCTTTTTATTCAGGTAAGCAATAAGAAGTCGAATTCAAGTTGGAATATTTAAGGTTAAGTTATAATATTCTCTCAGATAATTGCAAATAATTGCGGATAATTGCAGTTTGATCACAAGGTTGGTAAAGAACGACAGATCATGAAGGTACTTGAATGAAAAGAAGTTTTTTTTTAATTTGCCTTTATTTTTTACCAATATTAACTAAGTGTTTCTTATGAGGGAGTGAACGTGTTTTTTGTGAAAAACGAACATTGGAAGAACTGAGAAATTGATATGCAAAATGTGAAAAATAATTGACTGTCCAGGTGGTATTAACTAAGTGATTCAGCTTGTGCTTGCCATACTAATAAGAAAACAAACAAACACTGTCAATCATAAACAAGTTTTAGGCAAGGTTAATTAACTCACCTTGGTTTTAGGTTCATCACGCTAACAGTATATTTTCTCGAATGATCTTTGACTAAGGATTTTCAATTATCTTTAATAGAAATAGACAGTTACTTTGAACCCTACAGTATTTGAACATGTTGAAGTATTATTTCTAGACTGAATAAACGCAGTTGTTTCGCGTACCTAAAACAACCTTAAGAGATTTATTAGGTATCAGAACAAACTTCTGCAAAATAATTTTCGAATCTTTGTTGATTTTGTTTAAGTATTCCATTAAAATAAGGAATATATTTCATTGGATAACGCTCCGTAGTCAATTATGTAATATCTCATTTGTATCAACTAGGATGACCGCATCGCCGGATTAGGAAGCCTACGGACTCACCTTCAATCATCGTCTAAACCCCGTTCGAACCAATCACGGTCATATCGCATACGAGGAGGTGTTCATAGGAAAATCTGTCGGGAGTCCGTAAACCACATGAAAAAAGACCGTTTAGCGACTCTATCCGGTGTGGTGATCTCGTCAACCGCAAATGCCGAAGATCGAAAGGGAGCACAACAAGAGAGCAACTCCCACTACCCAGTACATCAGTACATCAACCAACGTCGTCGTAGACGACAACGACGACGACGATGGCGGCGACAATGGTAATTGTTTCTGCACGACTTGACGGAAACCCACAAAAATTCGATCCTCCTGCCAGCGGCGAATACACTATACAGCCAGCGCGCTCCGTTCAAGGGAAAACAAAGCCACAGCGCAAATTGACCGGATGAGTGACTGACGAACTGATTGACTTGACACCGACCGACCGGCCGGCCGTGGTCCAGAGAACGTCCAATCGGTATCGGTCCGTACGTCCGTCCATCCGTCTGGCAGGGAGTAGTGGGTGGCTTGAGGGAGCTATGTAGAAAGACGCGCGGCGGCAGGGTCCGTTTCGTGTCGCGCGCGAAATTCCAATTCTCGGGCATAATGAGGCACGGTATACCTAGCGGCAGAACGACAGATCCGTCGAGAGCCCGAGTCGAGGCGAGGCGGCAGCAGCTTAGCATAGGCGTTTGGAATTGTAGAATAACACATACCCACATACATACATACATAACTTCAACGAACGCGCAGCGCACGCCAACAACGGATAAAAACCATTCTATCACATAGGTAGCATGCGATTCTGGGCCCGGGTGGCGTTCGTGTGTTCCCAGAAATAGGTGTGAATTACTGCTGGGATATGTTAATCAGTGCGATTTGTCGCATAAACGTACGAGTATGTGAAAGGTTCGAAATTAAAACACAACGCGTATTAGTCAGTTAGTCGGTTGGATTATAGCAGGCACGCGAACGGAAGAAACTTGCATCGGAAATTGTGTACAAGTTATGCTTTCGTTAAAAGTTTTTCTCAACATAGATTGTTCGTGGGGTGGGTTTTATGCTATCCGCTGTATGCAACGCTGATGCAATGATGGTTCGTACAAAGTGAGCCTGAATGTAGGCAACAATAATCGATTTGTCTGATTTTGCCATGGCATATTTACTTACCACGTAACCGTTCAAGGAAAGTTTCAAGTGATTTTAATTGATTTTATAAGGAATTCTATATTCTTTAAGGAATTCTTTATTCTATACTATGTGTTCAATTACTTGTAGAGACTTTTTAAGAATATTAGAATTATTTTATTTGATATAATTACAGTGCTTCCACAATTATGGGTCACGTAACGAATCGTCGCACTACAAAATAAATTATTTTCCAGTTTAAAGTAAACCGTTTACCACAACAATCAGACACACTTCGAAAAAATCTTGTAATTTTACGTCTTCTGACCTGCACATAAATGGAACATCGCAAATTATTTCACTTAAAGGCTTGTTTATTACGTGTGGATTGATATAAAAACATATCTTTAAAAGCGGGTAAGGCTGCTTACGTTTTATTTTATGGAAAATTGCATCAGATTTCTATTTACGTCGAATGTGAGATTCATTTTTTCGTTCTGTGTATATTCTGATTAGGGGGAAGGGTTGCCAAGTGGCCGGTTTTTAGCCGGCCCGACCGGTTTTCCCTTACAAAGCCGGTGGTCGGTCAATCCGGCACTAAGGCCGGTTTTCCGACATATGAAACCGGATTTTTACTTTTTGCCTGATTTGTTAAATTTTCTGATATATTTATTAGCAATCCTGAGCAGCGGATCACTAAAGATAGCTATAGTTTTGCAGTGATAATATCTTGCTTCTGGCGGTAATTTACATTAAATTGTCCAGTAGCGCCAGGAACAAGTTGTTGCCACTCTAAAACTAGCTATCTTCAATAAACCATTGATCCATTCAATGTTCGTTGTGGTTGCGGCTGTGATACCCCGCAGTTCGGTATCTCCACAACTGACTGCTCATCCCATTTACATGGGACACTGTCAACCGACTCCCGCTTTCTTTCTGTGACGGTTACATGCTACACATTCCAGACAATATGCAATAATCAGCCCGGTGTCACCAATACAATCTCACATATGATTTGACAGCACCCCCATACTGATGGGCCCCTCGATGCTGGGCCCCAAACAACAATGGCCGCTACATAGAATTTTTATGAAGTGATTTTCCGCCCAGTGCTTTTGACGTTTAGAATTTAGGCATAGAAAAATGGCGATGTGCCGAGGGGTCGGAAATAATCCTCTAAAAATTAGGGGGAAGTCCCCCAGTACCGGAAACCTAAGGATTTTGACATATTTGTCAACACTTGGCATAACTCAAGTTTTTATTCACCGGAAGAGTAATTTAGAAGCCTATTTTCTAATAAAAATAGGATACACGTAATTGCATCACCAATGAATCATTTTAGAAGCCAAATGGGAAATCGATAAAAATCATTACTTAAAAAATGTGTCTCCCAGTACCGGACACTTAGCAGCAATCATAAAATAAACCAATTCAGGGCTTATTGCTTACTCACTTACTTAATTGGCCTAACATCTTACGACAAGGCCTGTGCAGTATAATTTCCCCATCTATTTCGGTTCATGGCAGCTGATCTCTAGTTCCGCGGGCACTCAGTGCTCGCCAGATCTCGCTCCACCTGGTTCTGCCACCTCGTTCGCTGCCATTTTTGCAGGATAGTTGTCCGGCATTCTAGCAACATGTCCTGCCCAACGTATCCCTCTAGCTTTAATCACTTTCGGAATACTTGGTTCGCCGTAGAGACGCGCGATTTACTCGCGAGACCATTTACTTGCACTCCACCAAAGATGGTTCTTAGCCCCGCCGTTCGAAAACTCCGAGTACTAGTAGGTCCTCTTCCAGCAGTGTCCACGTTTCGTGCCCGTAGAGGACAACCTGTCTAAATAGCGTTTTGTACAGTGTGCACTATGTACGGGAGCTCAGATTAATCGACCGCAAATGTTTGTGGAGTCCGTAGTAGGCCCAACTTCCGCTGATAATACGCCTTTTAATCTCACGGCTGGTATTGCTGTATTCTGTTGCCAGTGAGCCAAGGTATACGAACTCGTCGACTACCTCAAACTCATTCCCGTCGATTACCACGATGCTGCCTAAGCGGGCCCTGTCGCGCTCGGTCCCGCCCGCCAGCATATACTTCGTTTTAGACGTATTTATCTTCAATCCAATCTTCTCTGCTTCGCGTTTTAGTCTGGTGTACTGATCTTCCACCGCCTCAAATGTTCTTTCGACAGCATCCACGTCGTCAGCAAAGCAGATAAATTGACTGCATTTATTGAAAATCGTGCCCCGCATTTCGATCACCGCTCGTCTTATAACACCTTCAAGCGCAATGTTGAATAGCAGGCAGGAAAGATCATCTCCTTGTCGAAGTCCCCTGCGAGATTCGAATGGGTCCGACAATTCACCCGAGATTCTCACGCAGCACTGGATCCCATCCATCGTAACCATGATAAGTCTAGTAAGCCGGAAAGCCGTTTTCATCCAAAATTTTCCCTAGCTCTTGTCGATTTACACTATCATATGCGGCTTTGAAATCGATGAACAGGTGATGCGTGGAGACTCGGAATTTACGGCACTTCTGGAGGATCTGCCGCAGGGTGAAGATTTGGTCCGTTGTAGACCGACCCTCCATGAAGCCGGCCTGGTAACTTCCCACAAATCTATTGGCTATTGGCGATAGTCGATGAAAGATGACTTGGGACAGCACTTTGTAGGCTGTATTCAGGATAGTGATTACTCGGTAGTTCTCACAATCCAGCTAATCGCCTTTTTTGTAGATAGGGCAAATAACCCCGTCTTTCCACTCCTCCGGTAGTCGTTCCGTATCCCAAATCTTGACAATCAGTTGATGCAGACAGCCGGCCAACTTGTCCGGGCCCGTTTTAATAAGTTCCGCTACAGTGTCATCCTTTCCCGCTGCTTTGTTGTTCTTCAGCCGCTGGATGACTTCTTTATCTTCCTTTATCGATGGGGGTGGCACATCTTCATTGCTTGCTACACTAATGTGGTCACTTCCTCCGCTATCATGGTCTTCCGCCTGCACGCCATTTAGGTGTTCATCGTAGTGCTGCTTCCACCTTTCGATCACCGCACGGTTATCAGTCAAGATGCCTCTATCTTTATCTCTGCACATTTTGGCCCGCGGCACAGAGCCTTTGCGAGATCCGTTGAGTCTCTAATAGAACTTCCGTGTGTCGTACTGCTGCTCGAGTTCTTCGCACTTCTCCTCTTGGTGGCGCTTCTTCTCCTTGAAGAGTCGGGGTTGCTCCCTTCGCTTCTGTTTGTATCGCTCCACATTCTAACGGGTGGCCCTACGCAGCATTTGTACCCGCGCTGCGTTCTTCTCAGCCAATATCTGCTGGCATTCCTCGTCAAACCATTCGTTACGTCGATTCGGTGCCACACGGCCTAGGACGTTCTCCGCTGCGCTGCTAATGGCTGTTTTCACGACATTCCAACAGTCCTCAAGAGGGGCTTCATCCAGCTCACCCCCTTCTGCCAGCCCGGTTTCGAGAGATAACGCGTAATTTTCGGCGTCCTCCGGTTGCTTCAGTCGCGCTAGATTATACCGTGGCGGGTGCCGGTATCGTATGTTGTTCACAACAGATAGTTTTTGACGTATCATTACCATCACTAGGTAGTGATCCGAATTAATGTTAGCGCCCGGATAGGTTCTGACGTCGATAATGTCCGAAAAGTGCTGACCATCTATCAGAACGTGATCGATTTGTGACTCTGTCTGGTTGGGTAGAGGTTATGCTGGAAGAAGGTACTACGTATGGCCATGTTCTTGGAGGCGGTAAAGTCGACAAGTCTTAGGCCGTTTTCATTCGTTTGCGGGTGAGCGATGAACCGTCCAATCACCGGTTTAATTTGCTCCTGCTGACCAACCTGAGCATTACAGTCCCCGATGGTAATTTTGACATCATGTCTTGGGTAGTATTCACGCTACAACTGCGCGTAGAATTCATCTGGGACTTCCGAGGTGAGGGCTGTGCACGTTAATTATGCTAATATTAAAGAATCGGCCCTTGATTCTTAATCTGCAAACTCGGGGGTTGATCGGCCACCACCCTATCACCCGCTTCTGCATCTCGCCCATCACTATAAAAGCTGTGCTCAGTTCGTGTGTATTGCCGCAGCTCTGGTAGATGGTATGACCATCTTTATACTTACGTACCATCGTTCCGTTCCAGCATACCTCCTGCAGCGCTACGATGTCGAACTTGCGGCTCTTCATTTCTTTAGAAAGCACGTGGATACTTGGGTACAATCTGGATTTATTGAAAATCGTGCCCGCATTTCGATCGCCGCTCGTCTTATAACACCTTCAAGCGTAATGTTGAATAGCAGGCAGGAAAGACCATCTCCTTATCGAAGTCCCCTGCGAGATTCGAATGGGTCCGACGATCCACCCGAGATTCTCACACAGCGCTGGATCCCATCCATCGTAGCCATGATAAGTCTAGTAAGCTTACTCGGAAAGCCGTTTTCGTCCATAATTTTCCATAGCTCTTGTCGATTTACGCTATCATATGCGGCATTGAAAGCGATGAACAGGTGATGCGTGGGGACTCGGAATTCGTGGTACTTCTGGAGAATCTGCGGCAGGGTGAAGATTTGGTCTGTTGTAGACCGACCCTCCATGAAGCCGGCCTGTTAGCTTCCCACAAATCTATTGGCTATTGGCAATAGTCGATGAAAGATGACTTGGGGGTACAGGGTAGACCCTGTGATTTGCCGATACTGGTGAACCTTTGAACCACAGCGGACCCAGTCCACAGTCCATCGTTAAGAATTTCGAAGTGATTTTCAAGGAAACGAGCTCTAGGAAGTCAAATCTAGGAGCAGTTGTAATGTTTGGTTGACCCAAAAGTGGATTTTGTTCTTCAAAACTCCAGTAACTGTTGTAAGCAAAGCACAAAAATGTTCTCAAATTTTCTACCCACAGTAAAAAGACGCCAAACAGCACCAGAATCGATGTGGTAATTTTAATTTTGGAACAATGTTTCTTTATTATTTAGCAGTTGTCACATTTGCAGGAATTACGATTACTTAGTATGTACAGAAAATGACGGAGCAAATACTTACTTACGATACCGGCCGGGGAATTTCCGCCGCCGTTTGTCTTGTTCTATTGACTTATGTTTTGTGTATGTGTTTGCAGCATGCAGTAACCACCCCCTTCTCCTGAACCTGCGCTGGATCATCGCGAAATACAGTAAGTTAAATTAGTTATTGGCTAGAGTAGAGCTTAAGGGTAGAGCTTTTTGGGATATTGGGGCCATTCAAACCGGCCGCGAGGGCGCCTTCCGATTGGGTGGCGGTGGAGGTGGCGCCCGCATCCGGTTCGACTGGGACGAAGCGAGCACCGTACCGGCGGCTACCGATTCGATCAGATTGTGGTGCTGTCCTGGCACGATTCCGCCGCCGACCGTGGCGGTGTTCGATGATTCGTCCTCATCTTCGTCGGACGACACGGAGTTGACGTCCGAATTGGACGGCGTAGGCGAGGGTGGCGAGAGAGTTTCCTGCTCCTGCAGCATCGTACGGAACTCCTGAATCGATTCGTTCAGGGCCCACAGTTGGGACAGCAGCGACAGATCCAGCTGTCTTAAGCCGTACTGGAAGGAAAGAAGAGACGGAAAAGTATGTTAGTAGTTTGAGTTAGATAACAACAGCTATTAAATCGAAAATATTGTGGTGAAACTGTAACCAACAAGAACAGTTAATGCTTGTAGAGATAACTTTATCGCTGTGGAAAAGATAATTACAAATTGTTTTAGCGCTATTGTGAAGAATTTGTTCAACATAATTACTTCCCATGACAAGAAAAAGTAGTTTCC
The DNA here is from genome assembly GCF_943734655.1 of Sabethes cyaneus. NCBI lineage: Eukaryota > Metazoa > Arthropoda > Insecta > Diptera > Culicidae > Sabethes > Sabethes cyaneus. Next base: position 232,486,272 of record NC_071355.1, read on the forward strand.
ACGGCAGCGGTCATTAAAAACAGTTCGCTGGCAAAGCTGGAACGAAAGCAGAACTTTTTACCATTCTGCTAGAGCAATTGTGTAGTCACTTTTGGAATGTGTTTCTTTCCTATGGCATCATAGTTTTTAACAGACACATATAGTAGAACGATTGCTTCGAAATATTCACTTAAATTTACTTGAACTTAAACTTCGAAAGGCAAACATTACACCACACCGTTAGGTGGATTTAAACAGGTAACCTATACGGCACACAATGAAGCACCTGGGAGAGATAATTTTAAAAACTTGTTTTTTGCGGAATTCCCACACTACTAGAACGGTCATCACCAGCACAACAACCGGACCCGTTCTGAACTGCAACCAGTCGACAAATCACAGCGAGTAATTACTACAACAGCATCGTAAAATAAATGTGTAATAGTTTTCTCAAGATGATGAAGCTGTTTGTTATGGTTGTAGTAACTCATGCGCAAAGAATTTAAAATGTTTTGCTTAAAATTTCCGGTATTATAAATGCCTGAATTCTATTAAATACAATACATTTCACCTACCCTGTTATCAACATCCTTTCAAAACAATAAATTGTTTTTCTATCAGTTACTGCAATCTGGTACCTTCCGGCTGATCACCCACTGTATAGAAAGTGCATTAAAATTGGCACTATGATACTATCTATTACTGCACTGAAATGGTTTAAGCTCGCGATAAGCGCCTGCTGCTGCTGGGGTTGCTACCGCCGCCATCATCCGTTGGCTTTACGCCGTGTTCAATTAGTGTTATCTCCGATAAACAACCGGCGGCGGCCAATTGTGCAATTGTCGCTATATAAACTCTAACTCTCACTCGAGCGCCCCGCAGCAGGAAAGCTGCAAACGGATTTCAATCAAATGCCAGTTGCAATGCAGCGCGGTAGCGCGAAAAAAAAAAAAAACAAACGCAAATTTAAATGTGATTTAGTGACTTTCGACTGCAGTCGTCTGCACTAGGCTGCACTGCAGCCAAACGGCTGCCGGTCATTGCAATGGGAGGAAGTCAGCTTAACGAGAGAGGGAAATGTAACAAAGTGTTTAATCCTATTCAAGCGTACTAAAATGTCACACTTCAAGTGGTTTTATTGAGGAAATAGTGCGATGCGGAATAAGCAAAGGAGGGCAGAGGCAGCCGACTTCAATTCAAATATAATAAGAAAACCGCTCAGCTCAGCCCGGAGAAAGAAGGTCTTATTTCCTACGGTTCCTTTCTGGCTGATTGCCGACATAAGCTGCTCCGGTCCGGATTGATAGACGGGCGCAGGAAAATTGCAAATTACATAAAAAAGCACTTTTTCTCGAGTTTTATTTGTGACTTTAATCTGTCGGCGGCGATTATGAGGACCCTTGCAACCCGGCCCAGTAAGTCAGTAAGCTAAACTATACGCAAAGCCAGAGGATCAAGTGGTGGAGGTAATTGATTTGTTTGAGTTTCTATTTCTATGGTAGTTTGCGGAATTACCAGCCGATTAACGTATGATATTAACGTTTACATTATACCTCGAAAAGCAACCGTGCTATATTTTATACTTGTAGGAAATTTCCCATACGTAAAAGTTGCTCATGACCCCGATTTTTACTATAATTTCCCTTACCCATAAAAATTTGCAAATAACTTCACGCTAAAATTTTTATCTACGTTTCATGAAGTAGGGATATAAATTTAATTACAATTTTATAGGAAAATAAATGGCCACGGTATGTTAAATAATAACCGTTGTACCGTTGTCATTAATTTTACTGTAAAACTCTAATTAAATTTTTATCAACTGTTTTTATTCATAAAACTTAATCACAAAACTAGTGCACACTAAAATCTTACTGGTGTTGTTTTTTTTTTATTTGTCAGTGTAAAGGGCATAGATTACTGCATTTTATATTTATTGAAAATTGTTTCAGACTTACTTCTTACCCTAGTCAATTGCTCGAATCTTGGCTTGAACTTTTTCTTGTTGGTTGCAATTCCACTCTTTTTCAGTTTGCGCTACACAATGGATCAGTTTGGCTCAATTGCCCTTAGCTTCAGGGTGTTGATTGGGTTTAACTCCCGTGTGGAACAGTGACGCCATTGTCATTGTACCACTATTTGTTCGAATTCTAATTTAAAAGAGAACAATCTCTTCTGAAGGTACTGCTTCTGATACATTTTGTTGGTCACAAAAGTTCCAAAAACGTTATTTTTCACTCCGCTGCTGCAACTTGTCAAACAAGATTTTTTTTTCGGGAATTTCGACCGGCTGAAAATGGCCTTAGAGTATGTTTCATCATTCATAATGACGCAAAGTATGGATTGCCAGCAAATTCTCGTAGAATTTGGTTGAGCGTTTCTTTGTTTTTCATTACAGTCTGGTAATGGTAATATTATTATCGAGTGAATTCACGAATTCACGAGAAATTTTACGGAAAAATTCTTTTTCATTCTGATGCTACTCGATTTTACGAATTTAAAGCAAAGCCATGGGTATAAACATCCTTCAGAGCTTGACCCTTTTTTATCGACAGACCTCGCTAGCCGGTTATTAGAGTACCGTGAAAGCACCAGTCGCCGCGCAGTTCCAGTGGCTGCGCACCCGGCCATATTTTCATTAATTAGATAAAATTAAGATAAAACATATAATTTTATGCATACAGTTCTGTTGTTACACTTTTTCTGTTTATGTTCAGCAAACATTTTCGTATGCATATCAGAGTAACAAACGAGTTATATGTACCAATATATACCCTGAACAATCGTATCTGTTGCACAAAAGTAGCATATGCGTACTAATTTGGAGGCCATATACGTACTACAAAATATTAACAATTAAACAATTAACAACAATTCAACTTTATAAATCTTTTTATGCGATAAGACCTGACTCAAAGCGATTAGTTTTATAATGCTATACAATTCTTTACTGGAAGTCGCAATTCAATCACTTACTATCGTCAAATATGACAGAATATAAACTTGTGTGCATTACACTAGGCTACATTTATGATACTGAATTTATTAAAAATCAATCACGATAATTTGATATAAGAGTTGGTGTTTACTGGGTTGTTAGCATCGTACCCCGAAGCTAACTGGGAGGGCAAGTTTACGAATTTATATATTTCTTTTAGTATTGGTGTCGATTAAATTTTATATAAAAGCAACTTACTCCACATTACGGAGAAAATTCTGTAAACAAACCAAGGTGCACCCATGGGTGACTCTTTTTCGCTATCTCTTTTTATGACAATCGTAAGCATAAACGGATAGATAGAAACCCCTTACCAGGCCAGTGATTGTGAAGCTTTTTTTACAACAGCAGTTTTTACAATAGACGAAGGAAACGGTATAAAAAAAGTGGAAGGTTGGTTTCAAGACTACGCAAAGTTGATGTAATAAAATGTTGGTGCAGATCACAAAAAGCCTGCGGTACTGTTCTACCTTTGTGATTCCTCAATAACCTTCAGGCCAATTAGCAGATTTTTGATAATTGCCTAGCTATTAATAAGTACTAGCGGCTTGCAAAAAAAGCTGTAAAGGGAGCCAGCTATAACCGAATTCGAACCAAACTTATACCCTAGCCCTGTGAAGAAGAAGAAGAAGAAGAAGAAGAAGAAGAAGAAGAAGAAGAAGAAGAAGAAGAAGAAGAAGAAGAAGAAGAAGAAGAAGAAGAAGAAGAAGGAGTATACCGCATCTAGCGTTAATTTTCATTTTTCAGTTACGGCCGTCGTCCAGCGTTGCCAGACTTTGCTGAAGATAAATCCGTAGTTTTAAGATCTGCGTTTTTGTCAACGAGAAAAGGGTAACAATTTCGTTTCAAAATTAAGAAAGAAGCGAAATTTAATCGGAACAACAAGTTGAGCAGGTAGACGCCTTTCAATATCTTGATAGACAGATGACGTCCGACGGTGGTACCATGACTGATACAGTCACACGGATCAGGAAGGCCAGGGGTGCCTTTGAAGGTCTGCGAAACATTTGACGCTCAAACCAGATCACTTTACAAAATTTAATCAAATTTTATATTAAATAAAAGTTGATACTAAACATGTACTGCAGATTTGTTAGTATTAAGTATTTGTTAGTTTTGCTAAAAAGTGTAAATTAATTTCGATATGTATAGTTTACTAACGCTTCTTTTTACACGAAAACTTTAATCACTTTTTCGTTATGTACAGATACTAACGCTTCTTTTTACACGAAAATTTTTATCACTTTTTCGTTATCTTTTCATCGCATTTTTATCACGTTTGTGTTGAATTGTAAGAAGGCTAAAATTCAACAGTTTCTAATTATCGCGCAAAAAGAGTAAAGTTAATAAATGCAAATATACTCAAGTCTCTTTTCACACGTTTTTTCTTTGATTTTTCTTTCATTTTTTGTAACTTGCGTTCCCGATTTTCGGATTTCCTTTTTGCTTTTTCGTTTTCAGTTCTCGTCTTTTTCTAACTCTCTCCCTTCTTGTTTTTCGATTTCGTCTGTCTGTCTGTCTGTCTGTCTGTCTGTATGTTCCTTATAGACTCGGAAACTACTGAACCGATCGGCGTGAAAATTTGCATGTAGGGGTTTTTGGGGCTAGGGAAGATTCTCTTGATGGCAAAAGACCCCTCCCCCCCACTAAGAGGGGAGGGGGCTCCCATACAAATCTATGCCTATAAAAATGGATTTCTGTCTGCTCTATGTTCCTTATAGAAGCGAAAAATACAGAACCGATCGGAGTAAAAATTTGCATGTAGGAGTTTTTGGTGCCAGGGAAGGTTCTTATGATGGTTAGAGATTCCTCCCCCACTAAGAGGGGGGGGGGGGGCTCCCATACTAATCTATACCTATAAAAATGGATTTCTGTCTGTCTGCCCGAATGTTCCTTATAGAATCGAAAACTACTGAACCGATCGGCGTGAAAATTTGCATATAGGGGTTTTTGGGGCCAGGGAAGGTTCTTGGTTCTTATGATGGTTAGAAACCCCTCCCCTAAGAGGGGGGGTTCCCATACAAATGAAACACAAATTTCAGCATAACTCGAGTACTAATCAAGCAAATAAAACCAAATTTTACAAGTAGGTGTTTTTTAGAGACAAGTATTTTTTCTATGGTGAATTAAAACCCCTCTCCACTTTAGGAAGGGGGGCTCCCATACAAATACAAGTTTTCTCATAACTCCAGAACTAATCAAGCAAATGGAACCAAATTTATCATGTGGGTCTTTTTGCACGCAAATTTTTTTTCTATGGTGAATTGAGACCCCTCCCCTCTTTAGGAGCGGAATTATGACCCCTCTCCCTTTTAAGAAGGGGGGGGGCTTCCACACAAATGAAATACAAATTTCCTCATAACTCGTGAACCAATCAAGCAAATGGAACAAAATTTGACACGTGGGTGTTTTTGGAGACAAGAATATTTTCTATGGTGAATTGAGACCCCTCCACACTTTAGGAGGGGCGGCTTCTATACAAATTAAATACAAATTTCCTCATAACTCGAAAACTAATTAATCAAATGGAACCATATTTGGCGTGTGGGTGTTTTTGGAGGCATGAATTTTTTCTATGATGAATTAGGACCCCTTACCTTTTTAGGAGGGGGGGCTCTCATACACATGCAATACAAATTCCCTCATAACTCGAGAAATAACCAAGCAAATGGAACAAAATTTGACATGTGGGTGTTTTTGGAGACAAGAATGTTTTCTATGGTGAATTGAAACCTCTTCCAGCTTTAGGAGGGGGGCTCCCATACAAATGAAATACAAATTTCCTCATAACTAGAGAACTAAGCAAGCAAATGGAACCAAATTTGGCATGGGGGAGTTTTGGAGGCAGGAATTCTTTTAATGATGGTTTGAGACCCCTCACCCCTGTGGTAGGGGGATAAGGACTCTCATACAAATAAAGCAGAAATTTTTGCGTAACTCAAAAACTAATCGAACTCGAGAAATTTTAGACTCTTTCATAAAACATTAATCAATAACAAGACCACCAAAAACTATGAATAGTAACATTAGATAATTCCGCGAAACGGCCACAGGCCGCGAGTGTTGCCGGCGACCTGCCGTCTGAAGCGCCGGCCACTGCAGGGGGCAGCCCCCCGTAGAGATCACCTCTATCTAGGTTTATTTATTTTTCTAGGTCTACTGACCTCTATTACTTTCCTTCAGTTAGGTCACCCCTGCGAAATGGTACTTTCTACGAAATGATTTTCCGTGAAATGGTACATCCCGCGTAAGGTTTTTCACGAAATGGTATCCTGCGAAACTCTATATTCCGCGTTGTGGTCAACCGAGAATTGGTGTTCCGCAAAATGGTATTCGGCGAAATGGTTTGTAATGATGGCGAATATTTAAATGCTATCCGCTTTATTTTATCAGGCTAAGTAATGGAGGGAGTTGTTTTCTACTTTACTGTGAGGAAAATTTATATATTAAAACACCCATGAACTGCCCAGAAACTTGCAAAACTCAAGATTGTGACAAAGGTCATCCGAGATTCACGATTTATGTACAACACAGTTTAATTTGTGGCAATCCGAAGTTTGTCGGGTCAGCTAGTCTAAAATAAAAACATATTGATTTAAAACAAAAACATAATTGTCAAGTTCCCTTAACTAAATTAGGTGAAATTTTAAAATCATTTACCAATAAAATAAATGGCAGCACTTTCTGTGTATCCGTTTTTTTGTGTTCAACTTAAATTTGTAAATTTTATTTTTATTTTTATTTACGTATTATCCGTTAAAAAGACTATTTGAGAAAAGTGACTACTTTTTCCCACAGACGGTCAATTTTACTCAATCCAAACAAACACTTGCGTTTTATTATAGACCTACGGTTTACCGGTTTAACGGGTTTAATGACAAAAAACGGAGCGAAAAGTATGCATTATTATTCAAATTGTTATTGTGGGTATGAAATGGGGAAGACAAACAAGAAAGCGACCAATATAGCTTTTGCCATCTCAAGCCTCTACCTAGCGCCTCCACGCGGCCATACCCGATAATGCTCTATTGAGCAGCTAAGCTTGGAGATGCGATGCTGCATGGTTCCCGGCTGCCTGATTTTAAAACTGCGATTTTGGGTATACGGCTGAACCACACGGCCAGGTAAGCCTAATATGTTATTCTAATAATTTGTTTTGTTTTAGTTCGCCAAGCATCTCCTACTGTACAGAGAAAACTTTGGCCGCGACAAGTTTAAATAATGCACATGGATATTGGAAGTAAAAATTTAATTAATTATTGGATATTAGAAGCACTGATGGAAACTCAAATGACGCAATAATATTTCATTCGACGGATTGTTGGTGAGATTGTTCTATTTTTTGCCATATACGCTCTATTTCATTTTATTTTTACTATTATATTCATATCGTATATTACTGGGTACAAGAACACCTATGAAGATTGCGTGAATTTTTGTGCATCATCTTAAAGTAGGTGTTCAATTAACGTACCCATTTCTACAATCTTAAGGACATGGCCAGGTGTATGGTGTACTTATGGGTACACCATATCAGTCACCATGTTTCATGGTGTGTACGATTGTCTATGCTAAGCTATGCAATGCTATTATTATTCAAATTGTTATTGTATGCTAAAACGGAACAATCAGACAAAGAGCACGAACCCATGAACCTGCTGTTTAATTGTAAAATGTAGAACAATTGAGTGATGGTCCCATTTAAGCGGTTAAGCGCAAGTAATGAATTATTTCAAAGAGACTATAATGTTTGTTACCATTCTAATTTCGGTCGTTAAACTTTCTTGCGCTAGTCTAATCGCGCACCCAATAGTTATTTTTATACCTTCACTAAATAATTGAAATTCCTCTACTTTTTTCGCATTTCCCACTTGACATTTTTGTGCATGGGTAGGCCAATGATGCTAGTTCGCTTCAAACGAAAGCGACTTCTGGTTTGACGTTGGGAAATCTTTAGCAGTTCGGTCTAGAATTTCGTTCAATGGCAAAACTACAATAAAAATAAATGCCAAATTACCATTAACCTTTGGCAGTGTCATTTGCTGATCGGAATGCATAGCAGAGAAAAACGACGCCAGCAGTCCGGTCGGTCAGTCAGTCGGTAGCGCCCTTAGAGAACAGGTTAATGAAAAAAATTGTTGTTAACCTTCCCAGCGGCTGTATCACGACATCGATCCTCGACAAAATGCATTTCAATTTCCGATGCATATAATCAGCTTCGGTCTGCTCCGCAGCAGAAACTAGAAACGCGGGGCAACATACCAAACCCACATGCATAAGGTTCGGCCATTAGATCAGCGCCGCTTACAGATCAGTTTCTATCGAATGGGCTGTGAATTATCCTGCAGCCATCCAATCTAGTAGGTGCCATGTAGGTCCATTAATTACACGGTGGGTGTGCAATACCGGCTCCGAGGAGAAATTCCTTTCAGGCCGCGGCGCGGTAAATCTCAAAGAGCATTTGCTAGTAGAGCAAAGCAGGAAGCGTGCCATAATTCAAATTATCAATGGATGGCTCCTGCCTGGCTGCAAGGTAAGAAATCGGCTAGAAAACATCGATCATTTCTCTACCTTCATTACTGCCCGAAACTGGTTAAACAGTTCAGTACCGGTTTCTACCGTTAGTGAACCCAATCGTTTTGATAAACGTACTCTCGATCTGTCCAGGTCTGAAAAATCCTCGCATCCCAGATAATTCATTCGATTGTGCAAACGGTCCGAACGGCGCGTAATAACATTCCGCCCATCGATTACATAGCGTCAATCAAATTAAATCATACCGCACCATCGGCATTCACCCAATTTTTCCAGCGATCAACCGTAAACAAAATGCCTCTAAGCCATTCGTTTAAGAGAAAATAAGAGGGGAAAACAAACCGAACGGTACAATTTACTTTAATCGATTAGATAATTTACTGTCTGCGGTTCCGAAATACATATTGTTCACCGTTCATTTCTCATCAGCTTTTTTTTTTATCTCATGGTTTGAGAAAGCAGCACAGCATTGTATACGACTCTTTGTGGTCCAGTTTTCCACTTCACAATTTTTTTCCTGGTATATATCAAGCTATCTGTTTCCCTGGAAAAGTCACTACCGGCGCGCCGGTGGGTGGAGCGCACCGACAACGGCAGCACTGGTTGGGAGTTTCCCGCCCACAGATCCACTTTTCCATGGGTAGGCAATTTTTGGTACCGTTTCTTAAACGGCTGTAAACTGTTTTGGATTCATTCTAGTTCGTTTCCTGAAACACGCATTTTCTTATCAGCCCCTTTCGTTAAGTGTCCTAATGGAAAACTTTAAATAGAGAAAGGAAAAAATAACATAAAAACTATTTTCCGTTTATTTCTAATGATAGAATTAAATGAAACGCAGTTTTTCTCACCTGTTCTTTCATTTTTCATGCTCTAAGAATCGATGCTGCTACGCTCAGCAGTCAATCATATTGATTTTTCCACTCTTTTTTTTTCAATTACCGAAACAGCAGCAGGCTCTCTTTCGGCACTCCCAAGGTCAATGTCAGTGCAGTAAAAGCAGCGTTTCGTTCAGCTGTCAATGCCAGATGCTGGAGCTACCGCAGACAACCGAAGACGCCGAACGGTGGCGATCCGCGTGAAGTCCGCACATGCTGCGAAAGCATAGACACGCCGAGACTGATGGCGATAATAAGGCGGTAATGAGTCATTATTTTCATTTCTTTGTAGTGGCTATTTTGACTGTTGCTGCTGCTGCTGCTGCCACTGCTGCATCACGATCTGATGAGATACTGTATGAGCGAAAAAAACAATGTTTTTTTTTGCTTTTTGTTAAAACAGCTCCATTTTAATTATCAAACAACATACCGAACATACACTCCTGCAGATGGCCTTGAACGGGGAAATCAAGAGCATCTCGTTCAGCTGGTACACTGTACACTGTACCATATTGCCTTCAGGGTGTTGTTTATGTAATTTTAATTACTGGCAGCATGATGTGATTCATTGAGGCTCAACCTAACTTAAGCCTCACCTTGATCAAGTTGAATCTCCCAGTTGAATTTCAAGTTTAGGAATTCGTCAAAGTAAATCCTCCGAATGCTAACGAGGAAGTAGCAAAACCGTTAATGCATCAACCATTTGTTCAATTATTTTGCATTCGACCTTTAGCTTCAGCTGGCCCCCATTTGCCATGCACTGAAGGTTCCACTTATGTTATCATTAAATGCACCTGTCAAGAGGCAGTTTATTCCCGTCACAGGGCAACTAAACTGTTGTTTATGCAGCAATTTTTTACGTTGAAAACGCACTCCAACCGAGGCAAAACGCTGCAGAAAAAGCAACCTCTGCCTCCGGGCGACACAGTATTTGATCATCTCGACCTGATCGTAAATCTACCGGTACGTACTCGCAGGCTTGCTGGTATTTCATTTGCATTCACATGAATAATGGTCAAACGATGCCAGCAGCAGCAGGAGTAGCACCCACCGTTCGCAGTGAATTTCTTGCAAGTTCATCCTTTGCACACTCTCCGAGACGGGCATTTTGCAACAAAGTTACAAACGGTCAATTAATTTACCCGTGTAGCGACCGCGCGCGACAGCCAAATGGATCCGGTTCAGAGAACAACCGTACCAAATCGAAATGTCGTCGCTCCTGTCAACATTAGTCGGCTTAATCGATTCGCTCATTACTTCCTCACGACCTACCATAACTACTTTAGCTGGTAAGATCAGCGGGGCCAATTGAGCACCAGAAATCCATCCATCAGTGGTGATAATTCAATTAGCCTGACAGCGGACGCAGTTCGGCACTAGCATAATTCAATTTGCAGAAAAAGTACACTCGAATGTCTGTGAAACCCCATTGACATATTTGTTGCCACCGCCTCCACCGGATAATGGCGAAAGTGTTAACAATTGGTCACCCACCAGACGAGACGCAGAGGAAAATTTTTAGGCTTGGCAGGTCTCAATTGACCGTACCATTTATGAATGCTAATTGGAACGACGATAGGGTCAAACCGCCCGCTCGCCCTAGAAGGGAAAGCGTCAACCGAAGCTGGTAAAATTTCCGATACCCGAGAAGTCGTGGGCCGATTAATAAATGACACTTTATTAAAACCGCATGCTTGAGCTGAACCACCGACCACGTATGGATTAGAAATACATAATTTCTGTGTCAGATAGTATTGGGAACCATCCTCTCTCCTGGGTTTCTTCTTTTTAGCTTTTTGTCGGGGTGGTTAAAGTGGTTAATGGGCCAAATTATACCATTTTTAACTGAGTGATGAATGAATATTTGTAATCGGTATTAGATTACAGATTACAGATTAGATTAGATTACGGTATTATTTCATCATTGTGATTTAAATTTGTATGAATTCTTTATATTATTTAAACTTGTTTCCCTTTCCAACATTCTAAAAAATGCATTGGTTTTCAATGATGTAGGAAACATTATTTGACTACATGATAAATAGATAGATCCCAAGTGTAAGCCCTGGGGGACGAAGTGGTTAGATATGAATTTGCCCGAAGTTCAATCTAAATTGTGACGACCGACGTGCTCCACAAGAGTTTACAAAACTATGCACTTTTGAGAGGGGTTATATTCAGCTCAAATTTTCGAAAAATCGATTTTTTTATTTCATGGTCGTAGTGTACATATATTTAAGTATGCACACAGAATATAGCAGTTCAATCCGTCAAATATGAATGAAGTTACACGCGTATTTGTAACGACGTGTCAGGAACGGAACTTTGAAGGTAAGGAACGCGAAATTTTGAACGCGTGTTTCTCAAAACCGTTTTTTCAAAGTCGGTGCGCAGGATTTCTCGAGAGCCGCCGAACTGATCCGCTCCAAATTTTAACATAGGTGTGCTAAGGATATATGCTAGAAATTAATTGAAGGATTTCCCTCACGGATTAATTTAATTTAATTTTAATTTATAAATTTCCTAGCTGACCCGACAAACTTTGTATTGCCACAAATTAACCTGTGTTGTACATAAATCATGAATCTCGGATGATCTTTGTCACAATCTCGACGCGTGGGCGACGCTTCCGACGGCGAGTCACCGGCAACACTCGCGACCGTCTCGTCCTGAATGATCTAGTGTTACTATAGATAGTTTTTGTGGTCTTGTATTGACTAATGTTTTATGGAAGAGTCTCGAATTTCTCGAGTTCGATTAGTTTTTGAGTTTCGCAAAAATTTCTGTTTTATTTGTATGAGAGTCCATATCCCCTTACCACAGGGGTGAGAGGTCTCTAACTATCGTAAAATAAATTCAAGACTCCAAAATCTCCCACATGCCAAATTTGGTTCCATTTGCTTGATTGGTTCTCGAGTTATAAGGAAATTTGTATTTCATTTGTATAGGAGCCCCTCTCCTAAAGTGGGGAGGGGTCCCAATTCATCATAGAAAAAAAGTTTGTCTCCAAAAACACCCACATGCCAAATTTGGTTCCATTTGCTTGATTAGTTCTCGAGTTATGAGGAAAATTGTATTTCATTTGTATGGAAGCCCCCCCTCTTAAAGGGGAAAGGAGTCCTAATTCCCCTTCTAAAGAGGGGAGGGGTCCCAATTTACCATAGAATAATTTCTTGTCACCAAACACACCCACATGCCAAATTTTGTTCTATTTGCTTGATTTGTTCTCGAGTTATGCAGAAATTTGTGTTTCATTTGTATGGGAGCCCCCCCTCTTAGTGGGGGGAGGGGTCTCTAACCATCACTAAAACCTTTCCTGGCCCCAAAAACCTCCACATGCAAATTTTCACGCCGATTGGTTCAGTAGTTTTTGATTCTATAAAGAACATCCCGACAGACAGACAGACAGACAGACAGAAATCCATTTTTATATAGTAGATTATTTAATTTTCGACTTAAAGAACGTCGCACAGACATAATAAGAGGAAGAACGGAACAGATGAAAACAAAATAAATAGAAAAGAAAATAACGGAACAGGAAACAAAAAACGAGACTATAAAAGAGGAAACACGGTCGAAAAGAGACCATAAATGGAAGGGAAAAGAGAAAAACAACAAATAATTAGGACAGAAGAGGGTGAAAAACAGGACAGAAGGAGTGAAAGAGAAAACAGCGGGGAAAACGTATAAAAAAAGTAAGGAAAATAAGACAATCCACCAGTGAATACGGGACAAAAAAAGAAAAATATAACAAAAAACAAAGGAAACCAAAAGGAAAAGAATAATAGCGAGCGAGAGAGAGAGAAACCGATAAAGGAAACGAGGAGGACGGGAAAAAGCGACTTCGAAAACAGACACTGAGGAAGCCTGCAAGTCGTAGGCGAAATACGTATCTGTCAAGAATAAATATTCATAGCAGAATTAAATTAAAAAGTTTACTTTTTAGACCAAACTCGTGTTTTTAGTGTTTGACCTTGAAATGCGGTCAGCAATGAATTTTTTTTTGAATGGAGGGGAAATAGCGGGAAACTGGGGGGGGGGGGTTGTTGGTAGCTAGGTAGCTAGGCTTAACAAGTAGTCGTCATTCCCGCTCTTTTACCTCCATTCCAAAAGAAATTCATTACTTTCCCCTACCGTCCCTCCATCAATTGTAGAACCACCGTTTCAAAAAATAATAATTTTCCTTTTAATTTAATTTTACGGGAAAAAGGTCAAACGAGATATAAAAGGAGAAAGACGGACCCAGTGTAAAATAGGAAAATGTAACAGAAAAAGAAGAAACGAGAAACAGGAAAAATGGACCAAAGAAAAAAGTAAAACTGGAGAGAAAGATATTGGAAATGGGAGATAAAAAAGAAGAAAGCAAAGGGAAATTTGGAGCCAAAAACAGTATAAATGTGACAGACAAAAAAAGAAAACCGAGATATTTTAAAAGAAAAACGAAACACGCGAAGACGAAAAACGAGAAAGAAGAGTGTTAGAAAAAGACGAAAACTGAAAACGGGAAACAAGGAGAAAGCGAAACAAAAATTATAAAAAATGAATAAAACCCCAGAGGAAAAACAGGACTGAAAATAAGATGAATGAGACAAGAAATAAAGAAAAACGAAACAATGAAACAGAAAAAACGGAACAAAAAAGAAAAAACGACAGAAAAAGGGGAAGAAACGAAAAACAAAAGAAAAAAATTAGAACAAAAACCAAGAAAACGATACAGAAAAGAAAACCCGGAACAAAAGGTGAAAAAATGGGACTGGCAAAGAGAAATAAAGAAAAAGACAAGTGGTAAAACGTGTGAAAGAGTAAAAAGAAATATATCGATCTTAATTTTAGGTAAAATTCGAGTTTTTTTGTTAGATTATAGTCACTTTAACAGCTTGGGTCATTCGTGACTTCTGCGGGGTTGGGATTTGAACCCGGGTCCTCGGCGTGAGAGGCGTGAATGCTAACCACTACGTCCCGTCGTACGTAGACCTCGACTGACGAATTGTGTGTTCGATGTTAAACCCAATTTCAGGTCTTATTTAATTCTAATTTTATAGGTCAAATTCTGATCCCAAGTCCGATTTCAAGTACCATTTTAATTCCAATTTCATGTCTAATTTCACATGTTTGGAATCTATACCTTTAAAAATGAATTTCTGTCTGTCCATCCGTATGTTCCTTTTAGAATCGAAAACTACTGAACCGGTCGGCGTGAAAATTTGCACGTAGGGGTTTTTGAGGCCAGGGAAGGTTCTCTCGATGGCAAAAGACCCCTCCCCCCACTAAGAGGGGGGGCTCCTATACAAATCTAAGCCTATAAAAATGGATTTCTGTCTGCCCTATGTTCCTTATTCAATCGAAAACTAGGAGTTTTTGGTGCCAGGGAAGGTTCTTATGATGGCTAGAGATCCCTCCCCCCACTAAGAAGGGGGCTCCCATGCAAATCTATACCTATAAAAATGGTTTGCTGTCTGTCTGCCCGAATATTCCTTATAGAATCGAAAACTACTGAACCAATCGGCGCGGAAAATTGCATATAGGGGTTTTGGGGCCAGGGAAGGTTCTTATGATGGTTAGAGACCCCTCCCCCCATTAAAAGGGGGGGGGCTCCCATTCAAATGAAACACAAATTTCTGCATAACTCGAGAACTAATCAAGCAAATGGAACAAAATTTTACATGTGGGTGTTTTTAGAGACAAGAATTTTTTCTATGGTGAATTGAGACCTCTGCCCACTTTAAGAGGGGGGGGGGGCTCCTATACAAATGAAATACAAATTCCTTCATAACTCGAAAACTAATTAATCAAATGGAACCATATTTGGCACGTGGATGTTTTTGGAGGCATGAATTTTTCTATGATGAATTAGGACCCCTCTCCATTTTTAGGAGGGGGCTCCCATACAAATGAAATACAAATTTCCTCATAACTCGGTAAGTAATCAAGCAAATGGAACCAAATTTGGCATTTGGGGCGTTTTGAAGGCAGGAATTTTTTAATGATGGTTTGAGACCCCTCACCCCTGTGGAAGGGGGATAAGGACTCTCATACAAATAAAACAGAAAATTTTGCGTAACTTAAAAACTAATTGAACTCGAGAAATTTTAGACATTTTCATAAAACATTAAGTAATAACAAGACCACCAAAAACTATCAATAGTAACATTAGATAATTCAGCGCGAGACGGCCACAGGCCACGAGTGTTACCGGCGACCTGCCGTCGGAAGCGTCGGGAGGCAACCCCCTACCTTATGTCAACTTCAATTTCAAGTGATTTTCAACTCTTATTTCTAGTCCTGTTCCAAGTCTAATTTCTAGTATAGTTTCAACTTTGATGTTAAATCTAGTTGCACCCAAAAATCTGCAGTTATCAACTTAATCGGCATTTTTGTTATAAGTAATATAGGATTCGCCATCCTAGGTTTCCCTGATTTTCCAGACCAAAACAATTTTCTGAAAGGTCCGGTTTCCCCTCCTTTTTTTTATTTCTGGACACATTTGGTCAGCATAAACCTTGTCTCTAGCATCTAGATGAAACCTACAGCAAAAGGTCAAGCGCAATCAAATTTACTGGTATGTAGCGCCATCTTACGGAAAGCAATAGTCTTCTTTAAATTTTAATCCACCTCATTCGCCCCAAAAAAGAACAAATACTGAGTAAAGTTCCACATTTTTTGTTTTACCTAACATGAATACGGTTACTTTCCTTTGGTGCTGATTCAATTCCGCTAAAAACTTCGGCTAGTAAATGGCTGAGTAAAGCGTCGGTGCCTTGCGCAGCCGTAGGCATAAGATAGACCCTAGAGTGGTTCACAGCTTCTTATTAGCAGTGCTTTAGTTCTACAGCAACAGCAGTGCGTTTCGAATGATCGCAAGTTTCGTAAACGTTTTGCTTCATCCGGTTGTGAGACTCTTCAAAACAAATTCCAAATTCCATTATTTCTTTGTGACAACATTCCAACGCCCTTCTCCTTAAAACTTCAACCTGCCCACTAAGAAAAACAAACACCAACCTTGCATTTTATCGAAAATTGGTAACAATCCTCCCCGTCTCGAACTTGTCTCGTCAGTCAGATCGATCGTTCGTGGATTGCCTCACTTCGCACGAATTTATGGTATCGTTCCAAACAAATCAGAATCAGTAGCTGCACGACGTTATGTCCCTCGTATGCAAATTTGATTACCGCCAACAAAGTGCGGCGATGACTGCAAATGAGTCCTGATGAAATCTCACATACGATACGTACGGCACAGCCTTAGATTATACCATCATCATCATCATCATCATCACCGTCGTCGTCGTTCTGTTGATTAATACGGTGACTTTATCGCTGCGATTTGAAATTTAAATCAGATTCCGATGATCGTGAAACGCATTTGAACGCTACCTGAATGACTAATCAAAACTAACGGAACTCCGAAACTCCGAATTAAGGCATTCTCTCCTGCCGATGACGTACGCTTAACTGTGCACGGGTTGGGAAATGTCCAGATCTACAGGTCGGTTTTGCGGTGGTACAAAAACAGACTCGAACTGCGAAACCATTCTGAACGGAATGTATGGCACGTAGATTTGATTATTATCATACAGAATGAAGAAGGCATTTCTCACGGATACACACGGCACATCAGCATAATTAGCGGGGTAAGCCATTCTGGGCAAACGAATAGCGAACTGCACAATAAATGTAGCATTATTCACTAATTATCTCATCAGGGCACTAAACTGATAGGCTGGTATCATCGTAACTTTATTTGTCCGTCTGTCGGTGAAAAAAATGGCAACATATTTTCAACATACCAGCAGCAGCACACAGCTAATCTTCAGGTGCAAAATGCATTTCTGTGTTCATTCCTCCTCCCCTCTGACTATCCACTTACTTGCTGGGTGTTGTTTTAGAGCATGTGTGAAGGCATGTGTGGTAATTGAAACCTCACGAAAGGCCGTCTGCTTGTTTGCTCAACGGTTGTGTCTTTTAATTTTTGTTTTTAACACCTTCTATCCTCTGTCCTACTAGCCCAAGCAGCCACTTGGGTCTGTGGGTATCTCAGGAGTATCGGTTTTCTCGGTGCAATTTCGGCGAAAGCTGTCCCCACACAGTTGGAGGTTTTTTGAAGTCGTAAAAATCAAAATAAACAACATTGTCATGTGATTATGGTCGGTGTGATTATTATCAGTATTTTTTCGAGATTTGAACAACATAGTAGTTGAGACGGTTCGAATTCTGGTGAAATACCTTCACTTTGTGAATCTTCTAAAGGCCCAAACAGAATGCGTCAGCGTCAATATGACAGTAAACCCATGGGAACTGACGGACGCGTTGACGCAGCATTTTGTTTTGCCCTCAAGTCGAGTGAACCTATATATATTCTATATGTTTTATATGTTACAAGCAATAAAGGAACTCGACAGTATGGATCAATTACAATCGTACGATAATTACAATAGACCGTTGTATTTTTATTAAAACATGTGACTTCTTTTCGGTCTCAGATTTCTTATGAAAAATTTATTTGACGTTTCGAAGTTCTATGTCGTCATCCTTGGAGCAAAACTTTAACAATTGTTTTCTTAGTCAATTGTTGGGATGTAAACATTAAAATGGTTATTTTGTTTAACCCTCTATAACTACAACCTTCCAGGCACATCACAACCAAACTGATATTGTAATTGAAACCTAGATTCAATCTGGTTGTGATGCGTGGAAGGTTGTAGTTATAGAAGGTTAAACAAAATAACCATTTTAATGTTTACATCTCAACACTTGACCAAGAAAACAATTGTTAACGTTTTGCTGCGAGGATGAAGACATAGATCTTCGAAACGTCAACCGAAAACGCCAAATAAAGTTTTCGTAAGAAATCTGAGACCGAAAAGCCACATCTTTTAATAATCAATTGCAATCTATTCACGAGTTTATTTAAAATTTATCAGGCTTCCAATGTTGGCAACGCAGCATTCTAAGCCGAATAAAAAAATTGATGTTCAAATCAATTTTGTTCGATTCACAATTATAGTTTTTTCCAGCGTTAGTTCGCTAGCTTGAATCACGCCCAGTTTTTCAGAAAAACGTATACCAAAATTAAATGCTGCAAGCGGAAAAATTGCACATTAGAATCCGTAACTACGGTGAAGAAAAGCAAACCGACCGGTACACCAAAAGCAAAGCAAAGCCTTGGGTATAAACGTCGTTCAGAACTTAACCCTTCGTTATCGACAACAAACAATGAAACCAACTTTGTTGTTTCATTCTTTGAGCAAATATACAACAACATCGAAACATACTTTGCTTAACCAGGCATGTTATAGAATCTAGATCACCCGTCCAAAACTATAGAATTTTTGTATAAAAAATTCTAAAGGTAAGAAAGATAATTTTTGGGTATCTATTTGTGAATGGGAAACGAAAAACACAAGGTCTACCATCGGTAATGCCACACGGTACTGATTTAGCAAGCTCTCTGACTGATATTTGCGAATTGTTTGCCAAACATATTCAAAAGCAGAATTATTCCTGCTCAGCAAATCAACGGGGCTCTTCTACATAAATGTTCAAGAGTGTGTTCTAGAAATACGTATCCTTACGATTTCCCAAGCAGACGTTAAAAGTGCGTTTTACCTGGACCTGGATCAGATGGCATTCCATCTATTATTTTTAAGAAATATTGTAATGTTCTCTGTGCACCTCTCACTGCTGTTTGCAATTAGTCTATATCCCAATCGATGTTTCCAAATGCTTGGAAGGAGCTCATTGTATTCCCGATATTCAAAAAGCAAGACCGTGCCGACGTGACCAATGGAATGGACCGTGGAATTTCCTCTTTGAGCAGTGACTCTAAACAACTGCTTGAGATTCTTGTCAGCAAGCCTCTAATGACGAAGCCTAGCAATATATTTTCTGTGATCAGCACGGATTTTATCCTGGGTGATCTACTATCACTAATCTTGTTGGATTTACATCATACTGTATACGAAACATAAAAAATGGTGCAAACTATAACCTACTTGTGGTAAAAGTGCTCAACGGTCAAATAGATTCCCAGAAACTGCAGTCTATGATAAATTTCCGTGCATCACAACGTGGGCAGACCTTCTCTTCGATGCATGTAAACTAATTTCACCGAACGAACTTCGGTTATTTTGAACCAATAGCATTTTATGTCACAATATTCAACAGTGTTGATCATCTGTTTGAATTTGGTGAACCTACTCATTTGTTTAAAAATAGATTAGTTAGAAATAGTTCGTTTTAAATGTTTCATTAACACACTTTATCAGATGATGACAAATAAACAAATAATTGGCGGCCAATCTAGCTTGGCTCAATCCGCAGATCTCCCAGCTTGGGTAAAGAAGAACGTTATACAAACTTAATAAGCGTTGCAATGACCCTCCTTTACCTAATTTTCCGCTCTTTCTCCCTCTCGCCTTGTCTTCTCTGAGACACTACCAACACCTTTGCTTCATTACTTTCATCTACCATTCACTCTTCACTACAGTTATAAAAAATTCTTTAATGCCTGACTTTATTATAAAGACCAAGGTAACAAAACACGAGGCTGATCTAAATTACACCTACCTAAAAACAGTCTATATTTACCAATACAGTTACAAAAATCCTATGTTTGCTGAATCACTAATCTAATAAAGATTTTTTCTGAACGTAACAGTTCATAACTTTTCCATACTACTCGTATTTCCCACAACTTTCCCATAACGGACCACAGACCTATGATGGATTTTTTTTCCTAACATCTTTTTTTTTTTTTTTTTCATTTTATCAATATAGGGTCCCTTGAACCTGTGTTCGTATCAATGCCTCACATAATCTAGAGTTGGCAAAAGTAAGTCATGGCTTACTCATAAAAATCAACAAAATGAACTTTTTTGTGTGGTGAATGACCCGTCGTTTAAACCACTCTATAATAAACAGAACAACAACAACTTTTTTGTGTTAGGAGCTAGACATGATTTCTTTAGCAAAGCTGTACGAAACGGAAGAACAAGCACAACAAGCTGAAGAAATGGTTTTTGTAACCACATCGAGTGCAGAATTATAGAGCATTTTCTTTGGAAATTCATTAAAACTTAATTTTTCATATTTAACTTTTGTAAGTTCCACTTTACAAAGATACATCGCTCTAGGCAATTATCGGAATACTTAAAACACACGTTTATGCAGAAGTCCGCAAATCTCTAAGGCCTTTACTTGCAAAGTTATCGCATATTTAAACTTTTTTCATATCTTTTTTATTCATAATTAATGTTTTGCTACTTTCAAAGGCCCAAATGGTGCACAACTAGACGCTGTGGTAATCCTTCGCATAGCAGTTGAAATGGGCTCTAATTTAAAATGAAACCAAAATAACATTTTTTGAAGTTTTCTAGGAATCAAAGAATTCGTGAAGATATTTTGCACAATCATTATCATTATGCTAAAATAAACAACCATATTAATAGTAGTCGTAACTGATACATCTTTTCCAGTGAAACTCGATGCAAAAATGTACCCGGCTTAGAGAGCAACACAGAATTGCTATTTGATCACTTAACCGTGTTTCGTTGACGATATTAGCGTCTCATCATGCAATTTTACTGAGCACGACCCATCATCCGATTCCGGTAGTTGTCGTGCCGCCCCGCCGAGTGCAGTGTACTCTAAATGATATGCGTGATAATGCGAACGATATCACGGGGCTTCCTATAATAGCCGCACGTTGAGGCTGGCTGGCTGACTGACTGCATTTGCTAAGCTAAGCGAAAATCCCATGAAAAACGAACATGGGAAAGTAAACATTGTATGTATGCATACGATGCGCCGCGCATTAAGCCACTTGGCAACGGGTGCAGTTAAACGGTAGCAACGGGACTTACGGCCAAGTGCATACGGAATATGGCGGACGTAATCAAAGGTTGATGTTCTGTCTATTAAACCCTCTGGCGGACCGGCAGCAGCAGCCGGTTGAAGTGCGAGAACCAGAAATCTGTAGTTTTGCACCACACCCTGGCTACGGATTGGTATGCTAACGAGCGCCGATTAGCGTTAAGTATGTAGCTTTATTGGTGCGTAGACGTAAAACAGATCAGAATGCTTTGTTCCGATACGATGATGATAATGTTAAACTTTCTAGAGCAAAACCGGTCGGATTAAATTATCGCACATTACCGTAACTATTTCCATGGTAATTTCAGCTTACTTTCAACTTCATTCATGCTGTTACTGCAAAGTGTTACAAAATTCGAGGACTTCTACAATGAACCATTCACAATCATCAAGCTGCGGTAGCTTCAAGGATAACCAATTGTACCGAAATTATCAATTTCCCAAAAAAGAGCAACAAGAGCTGAACTGAGCCGAGAGCAACAAGAGCTGGAATAAGACACCACAAATTAGAGGGCCCACAGAAGGCTAGCATTGCTGCTGCATGTCATAATTTCGGTTTCAGTGAATGCTGAAATCTCCTCTTTAATTGCTGGCTTTAAAAGCGATCAATGCAAAGGCCAGCCAGCGCAAGTAAGGTCGATAAGTAGCACGAACGGCTCCTAGGAGCTGCCTTCGTACCTACGTGTAAGCTGACTGATATTTCGCTCGTTAATTATAGACTAGTGGACCGCAATTTTTTCGTTGTTGCCCCGAAGAATAGCTTTCCGAACAATGATCAATGTAGCCCGCCGTTTAATATATTCGTTCCCATCGTTTTTTGTTAAATTTAGTTGCTCAGCTTATTGTTTTCGGAGACAAAATGATCAATAAACCTTGATTCAGTTTATTGTATTACGGAAGGATATTGTTCCGAATTCTAAAAAATCATCACCTCAGCAACACCTTAGGTTGAAGCATCTTGAACATCTTCACCGTTATATCTTCCCTCTAATGGATACTGTATCACATGGAGGCAACTTCCAAATTGCGCTAATTCCTCTCCAAGACCATCTCAGCATGAAGATTGGCCTTTGAAGACTGATAGCTGGGAAAAAGCAACACACGCGGCTCCGTTGCGTTGGTTTAACATGTCCACATCATGCTTGAAAGAAGTACATGCTAAATTGGTTTAACCCTACAAAATAGTTAAGTGTTAACTAACTTTTCATGACGTGAGGAAGTGGGAAACAGCTAGATATGGTTATAAAAATACGTAAATTGATTTTGGTATTTTTATATTTTTTACTGCTCGCATAAGTTTCCCTCATAGTTTCAACTCAATTCCCGTGGATTTATTACCATCATAGGCCTCGATATAATGTTAAGCGCTTGACTAATTCATTATTCCTACTTCCAATTCATTACAATGTTTCAAATAGAAAAAAAAGCCTTACTTCACACCACATTTCACAAATGTGCCATCGAGCGCCCGTACTGCCACCATCAGGCGGGGCAGTAACTGGGCAATGGGATCGTTTCGCTTGACGAGGTTCCTGCTGGTCGAATTCCCACCTAAATCGCAGCGTTAATGATCGCAACGATTCCGCATTATGCAATTCGGTGTGTCGGTGGTCGATTCGGTCGTTTTGTTTTGATTCTGTTTTTCCACTGCACCACAATTGCAATGCAATGCAGTGCAATACGATGCAGATGGTATACTGGTGACTGACTGTCTATGCTCGATTCGAAGAAACGCGAATCGAAATGAATTCGCGGGTTACAATTTGATTGGGGCTAACTTTGAGGAAATGAATGGTGGAAAATAATACCGGTGCCGTAAGGGCTTTTGGGAGTTCAAATTATTATACAGTTAAGTGTGCACTCCGAAGAACCGATTTTAAGCAAACATTCTTCTTCGTCATACGAACCCAGATCGTCATTATAACAACAAATCTGTGCACTTCGAGCAAAACCATTCAAAATTCCATGTTGCGAAAATTTATCGACACAAAGAGCATCTCCTAAGTGTCCTCTGCGTAGGTTCTAAATTCGCATTTCTTTAGGAATTATTTCATCCAAAATATTACCGAAAACGTTTGTCATCTGAAAAAAAAGCTCTATATGACCATGTTCGATAAGTATGAAAGTGCACGTGAGTATGTAAGCTTCGCTATAACTTCAAAACGCCCAAATGGTTCTTCATCTAACTTGACATACAGGTTTCTTGACAAAAAGGAATCGACACAGAGTGGTTGAAAAAAAGGACAAACCGTGGCAGGAGCTTGATGTGTTTAAAATGGTATTTTCCTATACGCCCGACGTTTCGGCCACTAATATTGGTCTTCCTTAAAACATTGAAACACTTGAGTCCCGAATAAGAATGCACGTAGGTATTTTTCGAAATTATTGTACAGGTTTGGGCTGAGTTTTGCATAAGCCAAAATTTCTAAAAAATACATGCAAAGAATTATCAAATAAGACTTACACGCATCTTCCAGTACTAGACTGAATTGCCACTTGATAGCGGGGCAGGTAAAGAAACTACGGGTGACTCGTTCGAAGGAAACAATGATAATCCTGTTCTCAATGTTGCAAATTGAGTGAGAAGCAAACGAGGCCCACTTTCACGCGAGCAAGGAAGACAATCGTAGCATCTTCATGTACGCAAGCGTACGGCAAATAACCGCTGGTGCTGTGTGCATACATTCTGTTACCTGCACACTCGTGAGTGCAAAGCCTCGTAGCGTCTTTCTGCACAACCCGCTCACGAAGCCAACAACTCATGAGCTACTAATAGCTCGCGAGTGCCCCATTAAGGTGTAGGGCTGCAGATTTTCCTTTACTTCTTCTCTTTCTTTTCATTTTACGCCATCGCTTGCACACGTGGGTAAGAGTGTGAGCCTTGCGAGCGATCGGTATCAACTACCCAGGTTACACTGACGAGCGATAGCGCCGACTGTTGCTGATAGCTAAATACACACTCGTAAAAACTCATGGCAGTGCAAAAAAAAAATAAGAAGAAAAATCCAAAAGATGCTCATGCCAGGTTGTTAATTAGAATGAAATCGTGCGTATGAGAAAATAAAATCACACGAGCCTGCAAACCATACTCACCCTAGTGTAAAGACCCGACCCGAAGTCGACGTCGGAGGATTATGTTCGTAAGGCGTGTTCTAGCTTCCAGCAGCGTCATCTTGAAGATATCTATACCTATATAAATGGATTTCTGTCTGTCTGTCTGTCTGTCGGGATGTTCCTTATAGAATCGAAAACTACGAACCAATCGGCGTGAAAATTTTCATGTAGAGGTTTTTGGGGCCAGGGAAGGTTCTTATGATGGTTAGAGACCCCTCCCCCCACTAAGAGGGGGAGCTCCCATACAAATGAAACACAAATTTCTGCATAACTCGAGAACTAATTAAGCAAATGGAACCAAATTTGGCATGTGAAGGTTTTTGGAGGCAAGAATTTTTTCTATGGTGAATTAGGACCCCTCCCCACTTTAGGAGGGGGAGCTCCTATACAAATGAAATACAAATTTCCTCATAACTCCAGAACTAATCAACCAAATGAAACCAAGTTTAGCAAGTGGGTGTTTTTGTAGGCAAATTTTGTTTCTATGGTGAATTGAGACTCCTCCCCTCTTTAGGAGGGGAATTATGACCCCTCTTCCCTTTAAGAGGAGGGGCTTCCATACAAATGAAATACAAATTTCTTCATAGGTCGAGAGCAAATCAAACAAATTAGCAGGTGAAGGTTTTTGGAGGGAAGAATTTTGTCTGTGGTGCATTAGTACTCCTCCCCACTTTAGGACCCCCCTCCTCTCCTAAAAAATACGTTTTAAGCATTTTTTCTTAAAGTTTAAACGTGAAAACCAAATCCATTCTTGCTTTCCATATACACGTTATTATTTCCCATGCAAAACCCTACGAAAAGAATGACAAAACGAAAGAATTTTTTTTCCGATTTTCGGTAATTCTATTGTTTGAATTTCCATTTTTGTTCCGTGCTACAAGTGTTAACTCCACTCGTACACTAAATTTTGGAGCTCGTTACCCTGCAGAGCCCACACACAATTGACTGCACAAATCGTAGGTGGCTATATAATCGCATTATATACCAGGCTACGTCCGAACAACCGCAGGGGGAATGGGTAGGAATGTTAGTATAGCATCTACTTTTGAAAGTGCAGGGAACCCATATTACATTCATATATGTTACAGGAAAGCAGAGCATATCGTGTTAGTGGGGCAAGGCAAATAATAAGGATCATGAGGAATATTTATTCAATAATGAACTGTATATAGTACATATTGAGTATATATGGGCAAAAATAGAACAATCTCACCAGCAATCCGTCGCGTGAAATACAATTGCGTCTTTTGAATTTCCATCAGCATCTAATATCCAATAATTAATTTATTTTATAAAAAAAAATTAATTTATATCCCACAAATCATTTTTTTGCCCCCCGAGTTTTCAAGCTTCAAAGAGGGGGGGGGGGGATGACAAAAATTTTGCAAATACTTTGACAATGATTTGCAATCGCCGTATAAAAAAATGCCTGGGTTATGTTTCAGACACGACCGGTTGGCGAAGAACTACGTTTTGCGGACGTTTTTGTGATGAAAGGTTGAATATAAACAAACAACACAAGCAATCGAGTTGAGATTGCTTGCTGAGTCCACATGACGATATTTAAGCCTGAGTACCACTGGTAGGGTATAAGCTTAGATCGGAGAGAAATGTTGACCTGAAGCTGAACAGCTCGAGACTCGAGCATCGAATGAACGACAATAACAGTTTGGCTTTTCTTTTTACAGTATTTCAGTAGCCTTTACAAGTGAGGAAAGCGGGGCTACACAAGTGTCTAAAGTTTATTCTTCTTTTCCTCCTTGAAGCAGCAGCCGTATGCTTGGTGTATGTAATAATCGTCCGTGCCTGTGAAGGGAAGTTATCGCATGGAAAATGTATAGGAAAAATTAACCTTGAAAATTTCCGTTGATTTTCACTATCTAGCGATTGAAAAACAATCTTTTCATGAAAATCACACATTGCGGCATCTTATGTGAGTCGAATGGTATGCGAACCAACAAAATCCTTTTTGAATTGGAGGAGCTATTAAGGGGGCATAGTACTTTTTCAATTTAAAAAATCGAAATTTTTTTTGATTATTTCGAAAGATTAACATTTTGACCATATGTGTTTCAAGTCATTTAGATGAATTTAGAAGAAGATGATGTACCGCGCATGTCTGGAGCGATTACACAGCGAATAAAAACTTCAACGTCGTTTTTCTCGAAACCAGGTTTTGAAAGTCGGTACCATAAATATCTCAAGAACGGCTCAAGCAATTCTCATGATTCTTTTTTTGTTTGAAAGCCAACAAAATTGTCTAGTGTTTGACCCATCCTTTTTTTGATATTACAATTTTTGTATTTTTTAGAAATGTTTAAAGTCAATTTTTTCGACTAAAAACGTTACTTTTATGTTTAAATGTCCGCCATTTTGTTATGCGTTCGAATTTTAAAAAAGGATGGGTCAAACACGAGATAATTCAATATACTTGTCGTTGTCATGTCGTTTAGGAATTTTTCAATTCGGATAAGCCCCCCAGCGCCAATCCATGGTACCGTAAATCATGTTTTTTTCGAATGATCATGTTCAAGGAGCCGTAAGGGAGAGGGGAAGAGGTTCACATTTGCAAACAAAATTGTAAATATTAGTATAAAATGCAATGTTTTGAATGCAAAAAACCCGAATCGATTCGCTTTTCGCGTTATCGAGAAAAAAATATTTGAAATAAGGCAAAAAATATGGTGTAAAAAGTACTGTGCCCTCTTAACAGTCAAAATCTTTCATTTTTTCGTGACGCTGGCTTGAGCCTAAATTTTGGATCGACACCCTGCGGTAAAACGTAGTTCTACGTCAAAAATATTTCCTAGACTACAAAATATAGAATCTAGTTCAGCGGAATTTACAGATATTGAAATAAACGACTTTATTTCGAAAAATTATTCATTGCTTGTGAACTCCAGTATCGAACGAATGGTGCAATAATAAAGCGCTTTAAAGCAAAATGGGTCATTGAATTCACCGATGATTCTAAACCCACAAATCTTAAATGTGAATGATTTTGACCTTGCCATTTATGGCAGAAATGTGAGACTTCAATGTCAGCCTCTCGTTGACAGCATAACTCAAAAATACTTCACATGTTCCACCGTACCAACATTTATTAACACACCAACACTCCTATTTCATAGAAGAGGCGACATTTATAGAGTTATAGGTTTCCCGGGGATTACAATTTAGGATTCTCATACAAAAATTTTGGTTCTATAAGCATATTGTACGAATCTTGTGCAGAATTCCTCCACAGGATTCCTACGTGTGAAATCACAGAGACTCTGAGCGATTGTTTTTTCTTCGTTCGGGCAGTTTAGTTCCGGATATTTCATAATCAAATTCTATTGTGCGATAATTGATTACCCGTGTAATAGTTAATAAATAAATCTAAATGATCCTGTAGCACTCTCGCAATCCACGATTCGTCAGACTACAAAATAATTTATGGAATCATCAGCGATAACAACTTCTAAATCTATTGAATAATAATACTGCGTCGTCGATGTAGATACAAAAGAACAGTGGTCCCAAATTACTAGCTTGTGGTACACCAGAACTATTAATAGACAGATGCGGCAGACTAGCTGGCTTCATACTAAATTACAGTATCAAAAAAGTTTTAATTATGTCTGACTTTTACCCAATTGTGCTTCTTTTAAGTCCAGGTACGTTTCGGATTCGCTTAACTGTTGTTTGAATATTGTTCTTTAATTTGTTACAATTTTATTGTAATTTATAATAACTTGGAAAGCTTTATTAATAATCTGAACATCCCCAGAAACACACAAATCTCTTCCTACTACAATTTAGCACAGGGATAGGCGACGGTAAGACGCGTCACACCAACATGGCTTGGCCGTTGATATTCTTGCTAACGCTACGCGGCGTGCCCCGATTATATAGCCCGTGGCGGCCAGTTATGCAGTGGAAACTTATCCAGCATAATATATGCCAACAATCATGCGAATGTTGCGCAATCCGAAATCTTCACAGGCCACCTCCACCTGCATCACATGCATCACGATGATGCATCATGGATGGATCAGGGCAGATGAACATCATCACGTGGTCTCGGAGGAGAAGTGCATCTTGCTTGCTTTGTCAAGAGCGGATAGGAAAATATGCCATCGAGTTCCCTTTTGTATCGCGTAGTCACATTATTTCGATTTATGAGTTCATTGTTGTCTTTGCTGACTGAAAGCGAGAGTTTTTGCGTAGATGCGCCACATTGTACGCCATGAGACGGATGGGAAATGTGTGTACAATTCCGTTCGGTTTGTTGGCAAACATCCCCGAGTGCAGGACATGACGCCGACCGTGTCTCTTTCTGTTCGTACAGAAATTACGTGTTTTGCACAAAGTTTTCGAATTGGGCCAACAATCGGAGCATGAAGGTGAATAGAATTAGCTTTTGTTGTGGTAATTTGCTTACTGCAAAAAATCCCGAATTTAGAGGCCGGTCACAAAACCTTCGGCCTCATATGCTTAAGCTCATTGGGGGTGTGGACTCTGGTTTGTCGCCTAGCCTTATTATTTGCGATATTAACAACGAACGTTCGTTCATTCGTACCGTACGTACCAAGTTTGTGTAATCCTATTTTTCAGCACCGTGCTCCATTTGGGCAAATGTCCAACCAGCAACCTCCAACCACAGTGCACTGAGTATGCAGAAGCATTAAAAGTGCCACATGCGGAGAAAAGCCAATAAAATGAAGCAAAATGACATTATGGAAATGGACAGTAGGCAGAAAGTGATAGCGGATTAGCATATGTAATTGCAATATTGCATTATATTCACCGCACACTCTGAGGCAATATTCTCGTTAATTGTTAACTGGTTTGGTCGTGTATTGACCAACATGGATGATCGCTTTTAAGCTCCACTCCAATTACCGATAATCAAAATTGTATAAATAGATTTTATAATTAGGACAAAAACGACAAGAAAATCCCTAAAATAACTGTAAGTTGTGGCAATGAGGTTTAATTATATACGTCAGCAGTCTTTCGATGAGGAAGTTGCATATTGATCGACACACGTGCAGCGTTTCTACATCGTGGATAAATGAGGAAATCTTCCCGATAGATATTAAATGCAAATGCTCTCGTATCGCTGACCGTCATAACCATCATCGGAGTGATCAACACCGTACTCCCAAGCGCGTGACAAAATTAATGCAACTCGAGAAATTTCCTTGCGCTGCACTCTCTTTACTGCCCATCTGATTTATAACCCAACACAGCAGAAAGAAAATATTTTATTAAATTTCTCCAGCAGATACATGTAATGTCTGTCAACGAAGGCAATGAAATACTCACGACTGCAACAAAACAGGACACCAGTTAAGACTGATGCTGTTTGCTCGGTGCGACATCCCACTAATTAAATTTACCCCGCTAGACAACACCAAGTCCACGCACTTTTCACTAGTTAGTCGAATTAGATTTGCATCAAATGGCTCACGGACAAAGCGAGTGCCTGTTGACCACTACTAGCTACTCTCGAGCGTCCATTGCAAAACTTACTGGCAGGCCAGTTGTCACGACAGACGCACACCGGAGAAATCTCGTCCGTTCCTGTGGTCAGGAGCGTTCGCCCAGTCATAAATGGTACCTCCGCAGATCGGCACTGCAGAAAGGTACATCATTTGAAAGATGCAACTAGAAATTAATCGCAATTAGGCTGTCTTTATTAATTATTCAGATACCTACGTGTTTCATTTGCAGTAAAATGGTAGGTCTGTTTGTGCCACGACACTTTTATTGCTCTCGTTTTCTTTTCAATTTAATATTACACGGAGGGTACACCACTTCGGAGCTGGGCCACAAACAAGTGAAGGTACGACACAATAAACTGCAAGGGTCAAACTCGTATCATTAATGCAAAAAAAAGTTACATAAATGCAATTTAATAAAGATTTTTTAGTGTTTGTCTGGTAGTAATGCATTACGGTTTTGAATTAAAAAGCCAAACAATTACAATGAGAAAGTCAGACATAAAAATTTTTCACCCGTGTCTAACCTTGGTTCCAACATTATCATTTTTTAAACATACATGTTCTGGGTCGTAAAAAACGCTAATTTCACCCATAAGAGTTAGATTGCCTTTTACAGCCGGCGAGTGAGGAATGCTTGTTGGCATTTGCTTGCACTTTAGTTGAATGCTGTCGCAGTCTTATTTATTTTTCGTAATTATAGATTAACAGAAGCGTCTTGTCCCTCTGCAAGACACCGCCCATTGAATAAACCACTTTAATGAAAAACTGCTGTTTAACTGCTAGAGGGAAAATTTACCAATTCAATTACAAAACATGAAATTAAAATGAACTAAATTTAAAGGATAAAACAAGCGACTAAAATTTAATAATACCGTGCCATAAAGGGATCAATTAATCTCCTCGGCCGGAAGTTTTTTTAATTTTGTTAAATTTGTAGCATCTTACCACATAGATTAGAAGCAAGCTTCTCACGAACAGCTAATTTTCACCCCGATTTATGTGTTATCAGCCTATTCGTTTATGTTACAAACGCAACCGTTTACGTTACAAAGCAACAAAATCGCATGTAAACGGTTTATTGTTTGTAAACACAGTTTATCTTGATTAATACGTTCGCTTCCAGCTTCCGCTACACATGCACAATTCAATTCAATTCTGCAACACGGGACCCAATATTTTGCTAGATCGCTGGAAGTTGCAATTGCCGCCGAGTTGTAAAATTCGCATTGCACCAGTTTAGGTTTGCTGTTTGTTGCTGCTGCTGCTGCTGAAATGTTACAAGATAGCCTCCATTTTTCGCTAGCGAAGCAAGCAACATCGAGCACGTTTCAAGTGTTTTTAATCCAAAGCGGTACATGTTGGGAGTTATGAATTGCAACACCCACTTGCACTTGTAATCGCACAAAAAAGCGGCAAACTCTCTCGAAGTGGGCTCCGCTATATCGCGACTTGACTTGATCAGAAATCCGTGATCGAAAATAAAACACCGCGCACACGGCAGGTAGGTACTCACCTGAAAAGAAACCGAACAGAAAAACAACCATTAGTGAAAGAGAAAAATATAAATGTTTCACAGGCCATTACTTATATGTACTTAAAACAACGATTAATCTGACACATATGACACAGCGCATAGCGATACGCGGATTTTTTTTCTTCTCCCGGACCCGTCTGCTTTTCCACCTGCACGTCATCTTTGGGGTGTTCATTAATATAGGCAACAAAGTCGGTAACATTTTTCTTCCGACAATCCACAAACGCGCTCGATTTTGTTTCCGCGCACCCAGACAAGAGAGTAATTAATTTTCATGTGCAGAGAGCAACGCACCCATCACGATGGGAAGCTGCCGAAAGGACAACAACAACAACATATTTTAAAGTAGACGCCATAGCTCATAACAATTTATATCTTGTTTTCGGTGCGAGCCGGATTACGCGAATTGTGTCATATTGGGGACCTCTCCGAACAACAAGCAAAACTGTATGAGTCGTTTTGATATCGTAGATATTTTTACAATCGCGAGACTTTCTTGCCGAAAAAAAACCGGGAAAATAAACAGGCAAAATAACGACCGACCGAACAACTGACAAGTTTTTGTTCCAACGCAAAATGATTGCCGGTTTAATAATTTTACACAGGAGGATGCTGACGAGAAAGAAAGTCTGTGAGCGTACCTTTCGACAGCAGTAAACGGAACCCGAACTGCCTACCTACCTACATCTATACGAAACGAACGTATGTGGTGAAAAGAATATGTCAGCTTAACATTGGCCATGTCAGTACTTCCTCTAAAAAATGAGGCAATAACCGGTAGGCGATACAAAACTACGAAGAAGAAAATATGAACTATAAATAGAAATCAATTATTATTAACAGGTAATAACGACCAACTGAATGTAAGTAGGTTTATGCTTTACAAACTGAACGGAACTAAATGAATGAAAAAAAAAATGATCAGATGCGAGGAAAGTTAATATTTTTTAAAAAGGAGGCACATCCGTTTCATAAAATCATCAAAATATTGGTGCAAATTGATAAATTGGGAGTCAATTTAACATTGGTGGTCAATGGCAAATTCCATCATATCTCAAACATCGGGCCCTTAATTTGACTGGACCATCTTCTCCATTTGATTTATTCATAAATAATTTTTTGATAAAAATAAAACATTTCCTTTTAATCCTATTATTTGTTTATACTTCGATAAATAAGCGGCAGAATAGATCCGATAACAAATCAAATTTTAAGTCTAGTTTCTAGCCCAAATTCAACTAAAAATACCATTTTTACAATACAATTTTTTTCAATGTCAATTTCAAGTTTAATTTGTAGTTAAGTTTTAAGTCGTATGAATAAAACAGTTTTCCCGTGTCCAGTCCCGTGTAAATCTTATGGGAGAGTTTATTCTGACTCTTTTATTCATACAACCTATGTCCGATTTCAAGTAAAAATTCAAATACAATTTTGAATCCTATTTCATGTTCAATTTTTTGACCCATTTCAAATCCTATTTTATGCTGAATGTCAAGTGCACTTTTAAGTCCAATTTTAGGTCAATTTTTATGTCCAATTTCAAGTTCAAGTTTACCGCCCAGTTAGCTTCGAGGTATGATGCTGGTCTAACAAGCCAGTCGTCGTATCTTCGAATCTCGGCTAGACGGTGCTGTTAGATAGAATCTATAGGATTGTTGCACTAGCCTCGTAACTGTCCTATACTCTAACAGCCGATCGCAAAGTATGTCGATAAAGAAGGGGCAAGTCTTAAGAAAGACGTTTAAGCCCAAGACTTTTTTTTTCAAATTTAATTTCAAGTCCACCTTGCCTTGCAGTTTGAAGCAAAGCTTCTAGTCTAATTGGTCCAACCAAATTTAAGTCCAATATCAAGTCCAATTTTATGTTCCATTTCAAGTCCTATTTCATGTCTAATTTCAAGTCTAGTTTGAAATCTAGATTTAAGTCCAACTTCGAGTTCAATGTTAAGTTCATTTTAAACTCCAACTTCCAGTTCAATTTATAGTTCAAGTACAAATTAGTGGAAAATGAAATCCTATTTCATACCAATAAAAAGTCCAATTTAATTTCCTATTCCACGTAAAATTTCAAATTCAATTTTTAGTTCGATTATGTGTCGTTTCAAGGAAGTAAAATTCCGAGTCTAATTCCACATTAAGTTTCCGATTTTGAAATTAATTTCAAGCCCAGTTACACGTCCAATTTCAAATTCAACTTCATGTCCCATTTTATGTTCTATTTCATGTCAATTTCAATTCGAATCTGAAGACCAAATTAAAATCTTATGCCAACTCCGTATTATGTCTAATTTCAAATCTACTTCAAATCAAAACCGGAATGCCCAAGTTGGGACACGTGTACCGTCTTCTCTATGACATTTAGTGTAAACAAATCCTGAAGGTTTATACCGAAATCTCGAAATTTTTAGTCTGATCGGTCAATATAATTAGGCTAAGTAAATTGATTACGTAAAGACAGATCCGCCATCCTACGATTAGTTGATTTTTCTAGCTTCATGCTTCTGAAAGGCCGATGCCCCACCATTTGTTTATAACTGGGTTTATAACTAGCATGCTCAACAAAGAAACAATGCTTTCTCAGTTTTTCACACTGTACACTGAACACCGGACATAATAGACCGGACATTGGACACTGACCACTGCATATTGGACATTGAACACTCGATAATAGACATTGGGCACTGAACACTGGACACAGGATACAGGACACTATATATGGACATTGAACACTGGACACAACACATTGGGCACTGGGCATTAGACATTGGACACTGGGTACAGGACTTAAGACATTGGACTCTGGAAATTGGACAGTTTACACTAGACACTGCAACTGAACTGAACTGTGGAGCATTAATAAATCAAAGAATGTCAATATTTGGAAAGGGATTATTAGAGCCCCACGAAATTTGACAAAGCGATCCTGGAAGGGTATTAGGTTTTATAAAACGAGTCGAGCCTAACTGGGATCGTGTGCTATGTCAACCATTGTCCTTCACACCTTAATTGTGACAGAATATTTGGCTAGCACCAAAACAAATATTGGTCATACAACAATAGTCCTTATCAATGGACGCAGTTGTGATATAGCTCTACAGGAAAGGAAAAAAACTGAACGTTCGACATAGGACATTACCCAAACAGCACAATTTTAGTACTTTTAGTCGCATGAACTTAATTATGACAAGAATTAGTCATATGTTGGTTGCCACTACTGCTTTGTAACAACTGTGTTAGCAGGGTAGATACTGAATACTGGACTTTAGACGCTGGGCAGGTCGCACTGGACACTGCAAACGGACATTAGGCATTGGACAAGGGATGCTAAGATTTGGTTACTAGACATTAGATACTTGATTTAGTCATTGAGCACTGTGTATTGGACACAGTATACTGAACACTAGAAAATGACATTGAATTTGAACATTAGACACTGCGCGCTGGAAACTGGAATTTAATTATTAGACACTAGATATTGGACATAGGATATTGTATATTGGACACTTCTCACTGGACTTTGGACACAGGACATTGGATACTGAACATTGCACACTGGACACTTGACTCTCGATAATGGACATTGGACACTGAACACTGCATATTGGATACTGGATATTGTACACTGGACTTCGGACACAGGACATTTCATACTGAACACAGGACTTTGGACACTTGTTACCGGGTACTGGACTTTAGACATTGGATATTGGGCACTTGACAGTGGACTTTAGACACAAGGTGCCGAGCACTGGACACAGACGAGGATACTGAACACTGGACAATCGACTTTGGGTGCTGACCATTGGAAAATTAACACTGGAAACTGAACATTAGATTAAGGACACTGAACACTAGGATTCATCCTAAACTGCGCGTGGATGCTCTCATAGAAAACAGTTCCTTGCTGACGGTACGTGCTGGGAACTGACGGAGTATTGAAGAACGGATTTCAAGGATGATTTTGAAGCTTTATGCCAATATATAAAGTACAACGAGAAAAGCAAAGGGCCCATATTGTTGCTCTGCGGTACACCCGATTTATTGATAAATGTGGAAGAAAGA
Source organism: Sabethes cyaneus (assembly GCF_943734655.1). Taxonomy (NCBI): domain Eukaryota; kingdom Metazoa; phylum Arthropoda; class Insecta; order Diptera; family Culicidae; genus Sabethes; species Sabethes cyaneus. The sequence goes on from NC_071355.1 coordinate 232,521,731, forward strand.
CGTGAGCTAAGCTGTACACGTAGTGTTCGATCGCTTAAGAAGAAACATAACCACTGGACGAAATGTGGCGATGCACCAAGCCGGGAAAGTTTTCCTCAAATTATTCGATGATCCATACGGTCAAACGCAGCCTTCGGATTGGTGTAAACTTCGTCGATTTCAGATTTCTGCTCGATATGCGAGATGCAAGTTGACGTGAAATGCAAAAGATTAGTGCAAACAAATCGTCCTGATATAAATCCATGTTGATCGAAGAAAATAAATCTTTAAATAAATCGTATGAGCAAGAAGAACAACAGTACTTACAATTATTTCAAAAACCTTACACGACGCGGAGAGGCTAGTTAAACCACGGTAATTTCTTATGTGGAACATGAAATAAATTAGGATCGTTTTGAGTGAAATGAAAATCACTGAGTGAGCATTGAAATCTATGGAAATTTAAAAAACAATCACTGCAAAACAGATTGATATAAAATTAGGTTTTTGCGTTGACAGTGTCTTAAATTGGCCCTATCATTTCAGCTATTGATGAAATAGATTCAAATTGTCATATATAATATTTTACTTCGGTTTGTAAAACGTTATCAAAATCTGTATAAAATAAGATGATTCTTTAAATTTGTTCGTAAAAAATAATTACACCTACAAGCAGATGCAAATCAAAAACATTTGAAGAACGAAAATGGAAAATGATTGACGGAAATGTCGTTCTTTTCTAATAAGATCTTAAAAGAATTCTTATGGGGTAAGCTCGTTTCGGTAGATTTGAAATTGATCTGTACGTTAAGTACCGGAAGGCCCCACTACGCGATCAAAAAGTAATGCGAAGCTTTTCTCGACATCCTTTTATAAATCGATTTTGTTGTTATAATAATTATTTCCAGCAGTATTGAAGCTGGTCAATTGGTATTGATTGATTCTTTTCATTGCATGATGTTCATCAATCAGGTCAATAGCATGATCAGTTAATAAAGCGATCGTTAAATACACCAGTAAAGAGTTATATACTCTTTATTGTTACCAACCATTTGTTTCAATGGTAGTTGAAGTACAATAATCTCAGACAATAATCGGTCATCGACGATCGGGTCAGCCATTAGAGAAATGAAATAAACAATAAAGAAAAAAATTTCTGTAACTCAGGATGCAACATGACGTGGATGCAGCATGATGAAATAGTAACATTTAATTCTCAACTTGTAATACCCTGCGTACGTTGGCATGTGTTCAGCTAAATGCGAATTGAACGTAACTATCGATTTCCTGTCTTACATCTTATTACTCATCTGTTTCTAAAAGACGCAATGTAGTTTTCTCTTCTTTGTGCTAGAGATGTAAACTGACCAATCGCTTTTCGCTTGTGAGGTATATTTACTCATAATATCTTTCAAAAATGCATTTAAATGGTAAAGATTTAAGACAGATCCTTTAGGATGAAGTGAAATAAATCTGTATTCATTCACAAACGGCGAAAAAATTGACTATGTACAACGACTCCTAGGAAAATTGTACATACGAATTTCCATATTTGGCTCAACAAAAAAAACAACTGTTCCGCCGACCACGCCATCGATTAATACTGATAGCATAGGAACACTACTCGTACCTATTCGATAACTTTAACATAAAGCAAAGCAAAGCCTAGGTGCTACATTCCGTTATCGAAACTTGACCTTCTGTTTTTTTATATGACAGACTTCGCAGCGAGCTGTTGAGTACAGAACGATTGCAGGGCCAGTTGCTACGATCCTATTGACTCTAACAGCTTCTCTCAGCCGAGTTCGAACATTTAACGACTGGCCTATTGGGCCAGCCAGCATCATACCTCGAGGCCAGCTGGAAGGCTTAGACAAACTTTGACATACAAAATATAAGTACAAAAGTTATGTTCTCTCTTAGGTAACATTTCCAAAATATGGTTTTCCTTTTCTAACGATTTTTAATCTTCTGACAGCATTATTTTTTGTTCCTGAGTTATGACCAAACAGCTAACAATTAACGACGGCACATGACCACTTGGTTAATTTTCGTCGGTCAATGGAGGAAACCAATTACTTAGACTATTAGACTCGTCAAATGATTAGTAGACAATGACTAAAGTAATAATACCGTATAGTAATTATTATTGCTATGAACACGTTCTATGTAATTTGATTAGGCTTATACACCGATAAAAAAAATCTGTCTTTTCAATGAATAGGTAATTCGGAACTCTCCTCGTGCCACGCAAATTAATTTACCTGCTTTAACACAGTAATTATCATACACTCAAATCCACTCAGCCAAAGCTTTTAAACAACACATAAAAGCTTTTGCTCAGTGTATACTAGCTTCTTCGTAGTATTGCTCAAGGTTGAATCCATTTGCCTCTGAAATTTACGCGAATAAGGTGTCTTCAATAGGTACACCCGGACGGTAGGTAATTACCGTAGAACCTGAAACCGACTCGTGAAACGATGAGTCAAACTGCGTTTCGCTATCTCTAAAATACATTTTTATTCAACAGGCAAAACACGAACGGCTGTGTTTTCCCCTCACAAGCCATTGCTGGAACGTAGATAATACGAGCCCAGCAGTCGGTTGGAGCTAAGCCGTGTGAAGAATGCACTTTTGGATTATTCCCTGCGTCACACAAAAAAAACTCGCTACTGGAATGTGTTTACGTTTAAAGCGCGAATCAGTTCCGCAATAATTCAGCTGACTTTGCATGTCTGTTTGGTGTGATGCATTTTTTCCGGATAGTTTCAAACCACACGACTAAAGCAGTGGATCTGGCGAGGAAGGCACGCAGGCACATGCATTCTTGCTGATCGATCCAACAAGTGCTTGGTGGGATGATTAATCGCTCAATTAACCTTCGCTTCCCTGAAATGGTTGGGTGTGATAAACTGCAAGATGAACTTACTACCGATGTCAAGTCGAATCAGTAAGATAATCTATCAGATAATTAAATGAGGCGTGCTAGTAAACAGCGCTAATTTTTCGTGGAGAAAAAAACAATTGTAATTTCAAAATGAAACACACCACTATTTATCTAATCGTTCAGCATAAACATTTACTACACACGTCTCTTATGAATTACAAATGCGACCGTAACCAGCCAACGGAACGGACCATTCACCACCTCGCATCAGGCAGTGAACCGAGCTCCGAATTTCTCCCCGTATGACTCAGGAGTTCAGTGCCATGCCTTCTTGATTAGTATGTATGTTACCCATCCGGTGTCGCTTGCCAGACTATAAACATTTTATACCACTTACGATAATCCGTTTTTGCCGGCCTGCATTAATATTGTGCAAAAATCATCGTGTAACGTCCCATGATTGCGGTACCTCATGGTACCAATCTCCAATCTGACAAGTGGGGGCGAACCGGACGATGCGGTTTTGGGATCCCCTGAAAGAAGATCACGTACCTACTACCCGCATACGGGGGTCTCGGTCGGTTGAAATTCAATCAAAACTCAGCAAGCAAATGCCTCCGTAGTCAGGGCTTGCATTTTGGACGTGAGAAAAATGATCAACCACCGTCCGTCATCGGTGTCGTCACAGTCACAGGAACGGGTGAAATTTGCGCAAAGTCCGGATTCATTGCACGAACGGACAGATTAAAGTGATCTGGTCCGGTTGTCAAGGGACAACACAAAAAGTAAAGTGAAGCGGCACGCAAAGTATAGTAGCACGAGTTTAATTCAATCAGGCTACTCATTGGCCCTCACTAACCTATCATAAACATGTTGAAGTTTGAAATGAATATGTAGCACTAAAACATTTGCAAACTCAAAAGTGTCAACTTTTACATTCCATTGTTGTTTTTGTTATGATTTACTTTAAGTTTGACCTTAATAGTTGTTTCACTCAGCCAGCAATGCGTGTCACCAACGAAGCGTAATTTGAACGCGAATAATAATGTTATGCCTACGATGCAAGCTGAACTGTTATGAATGGATTGCAGCATTCTACTGCATACATAAAACTAATTGATGGGTTGACAACATTACAGGCAATATACAGGCGTCAAACATTGTTGGTTGGTTTCATGTTATAAAATTCATTCAAAGCATGAATTCTGCTGATTAATCTACTCCACCGGCACAGACATCCTGCCGCACTTGCAATCGCAGTCGTTCGTCACTCACATCTAGATCGGTCTAATTTACCGTGTCCAATGAAATTACTTCACCCAAACCGCCAACGGCCGCGGCAAGGCAAGCAAAGGTTCGTTTTGAGTGCTCTCCTCCGGACGGCCATGTGTTAAACAGCGGACAGCCTACGAAAGGCCGCCAACCAAAACCAAAACACACACTTGCGTAACCCGAGACGCCGCGATCAACGATGCTTGAAGGCAACTCGAGGCTAATCAGTGCAAGCATCGAGCAGGGACTGGAAAGCCAAAAAAACATATAGGTTATGTACCTATGCTCTGCTCACTTCCATTAGCATCGTCGACATCTTATTTCAATCTAAATAATGCCGGTCGCTCGAGGGCCTGCCTGCCAGTCTGTCTGCTTTGGAAAAGTAAACTCATTGTTTCTTCTCCTTTCCATGCGATATGCCCATGTAAGCACTTTACCGACCTCAACCGGTATTTGTAGTGTATGTAGGTATAATGTGATCTTCTCAATGACAACTGGGGCGGCAGATCACGTTTGCCGCCAGAGGCCACGCGATCCGACTGAAGCAAAACGGTAAATGATCTACATTTCTCTATCTTTCTAGGAGGAATGGGTTGTTTTTCTCCTGGTCTGATGAATTATTTAACGGACTATTGTGAAGAAATAAATACCTGCATTCATTTATTGCTTTCAAGTTGACACATTTTTCTTTCTATAGAGAAAAACTGATCCAGAAAAATTCAACAAGAAAATTTAACTAGTGTAAAGTGATTCAATTGGAATTCGAGAATCATAAGATCGCAAATTTCTTTAACGAAATTAGCTGCGACATATCGTCATCGTCGTCATCGTGCTCGTGCTATTGAAAACTGTCGTCTCTATTCAACTCGATCATGTGCCACTCGTCGACAATTTCCCAGTCGTCTCAAAAGTCGCAAATCACTTTTGACCTGCTCGGCCCATCTTACATGATAGCCCCCCCCGCTGTAACTGATGCCGATGAGCTTGTTTAAGAGAACTATTTTCATCGTACTGTCGTCCGACATCCTTACGACGTGTCCAGTCCATCGTAGCCTACCGACTCCTTCACTCTTGAATGCCCGCTCCTTACTAGTGTTGTATCCTCGGTCACCAGCGATTCCAAATACGCGAACTCATCTACCACTTCTAGGTCGTCGCCGTCAACGGTTACCGCCCGTGGGAGGCACGGGTTTGTATCCTTTGAACCTCTTTCTTCCATGTATTTGGTCTTCGACGCATTTATTTTTAGTCCAAACCTCGTAGACTCCGCTTTTAGTCTGGCGAAGATTACCTCCGCCGTCGCAAAGTTCCTGACTATGATATCAAAAGCATCTGCAAAACCTAGGAGTTGGCTATCTTTGCTGTAAATCGTTTCTCTTGTTTCGATGCCCGCTCGTCGGATCACCCCCTCAAGAGCGATGTTGAACAGCATGCAGGATTAAGCGTCACCTTGTCCCAATCCTCGCCGCGTCTCGATAAGACTCATCAGTATCCCCGAGATGCGCTCGAAATACATCACTCGATGGAATGTAGTTCTGATCAGCCGCGTCAGTTTATCAGAACTCAGAACACGGAAAATCGTGTTCGTGTATTATCGAGCATAGCTGGTCGACTGTATCGTATGCTGCTTTGAAATCAAGCAATACAGGGATACCTCGATATAAGACAATTTACAATTTCTAAAAGTTGTCTTATATCGAAATTGTCTTATATCGAAACATGGTTTTTTAAAAAAAAAATTGCATTAGCGGTCGCCAGTTTTGCTTTGTGTTATGTGTTGAACTATTTATTATTGTTTGAACTATTAGTTTTTTACTATTTTTGGGGTTATTTTGAAATAATGAACATCTTCCTGGCTCCGATTTCAGAATGGAGAATCAGCTCTGGTATCGTTATCAGCTATGTCAAAGGGATTTGTTTCGATATAAGACAAAATTGTCTTATATCGAATTGTCTTATATCGAGGTTGTTTTATAACGAGGCTGTCTTATATCGAGGTATACCTGTATATGTAGCGTGGGCCCATTGTACTCCCGACATTCCGCAAGATCTGTCGGATGGTGGAAAACTGGTCCATAGTTGCGCAAAATTCTATGAATTCCCTAAGAAACCTTGTGCTATCGGTGACAGCCGGCTTAACAGGATCTAAGTGAGTACCTTGAGGCGGTGTTTATCAGCTTCATGCTGCGATAGTTGCATCAGTCGAGCCGATCACCCTTTTAGTAGATGGGACAACTCCACTCTTCATTCTCGGTTTTTTGCTCAGAAGTTGCTCATTTGACTACAGCGCCTCAAGTAAATAGAATTCGAAAAAGTAGTGTAAAGGGAAATTGTAGAGCTAACTATTATCTACATTATTGTTGAAGAAAGTATAGTTTTATCTTTTGTATTTACGGCGCTATGCGATTGCTACCCCATTGGTAGCCAAATGAACGCTCGTTTTGCTACCAACGGGATAGCAGCCCCATAGCGCCGTAAACACAAAAGATAGAACTATAATTTCTTCAACAATAATGTAGATAATAATTAACTCTACAATTTCTTTTTTCACTACTTTATCGAATTCTGTTTCGTTGAGGCGTTGCAGTCAAATGAGCATTGACGCTAGGCCGTCAACGAGGCCGCAACCGCGGTGCTAGAAGTGGAAACCTCGAGTGCACGAAACGATTGGTTTGACGGGGAATGCCAACAAGCGACAGAGAGATAAAAGAGAAACTATCCAAGCATATCACAAGAGAGAAGAGAGAGTGCGGAATGAGTTGACAACGATCCTGAGGAAAAAAAGCGCCAGAAGGAGGACAGAAATCGTGAAGAACAACTATTCCTGGCTAATGACACGCGCAAGTTTTACGAGAAGATGAACGAGAAGTTGTACACACCTAAACCTGAAATGTGTAGAGACGAGGGAGGGGATCTAATCACGAGCGCGAGTTAACCGGAACCGCCGGAAAGGACCGACTCCATGCGGAACTCTACAAAAATGGCCAAGAATCGTAAGTAACGGCATTTCATTGGATAATTTACAGGATTTGTGAGTAGGAGAAACTACCGGAGAAGTGGATGGAAGGTGTAGTCTGTCCCATCTACAAAAACCGGCGACCGGCTTGATTGCTGTAATTACCGCGGCACCACGTTGGTCAACGCCGCCTACAAGGGTGTACTCCCAAATTTTGTTGCATTGTCTATCCCCAATAGCAAGAAAATTCGTAGGGCAGTATCAGGCGGGATTTATGCGGGCCCGATCAATTTTTTACTCTCCGACAAATCCTCCAAAAATGTCGAGAATCCTTTGGAATCGCGCAGAGAAGGTGCAATCCGGCATCGAAACGAGAGGAACGATTTTCAGCAAGAGTAGCCAACTCCTAGCCTTCGCAGACGACCTTAACATCATTACTAGAAAGCTTGGAACGGCGGAGACAATCTACGCCAGACTAAAAACAGAGACTAAGAGGATTGGGTTACAAATCAATGCGTCGAAAACCAAATATATGGTAGGAAGACGCTCCAGAAAAAGCAACGTTTGCCTCCACGGATAGTGAATACTGACGGCGATGAACTGTAAGTAGTCAATGAGTTCGTAAATTTGGGAACTCTGGTCACGACCGACAATAATACGAGTAAAGAGAACCAACGAGGCATTCAAACTGGAAATCGAGCCTACTTTTTTCCGCAAGACGCATCGATCGCCACACAAAGCTGACGATGTACAAAACGCTAATCAGACCGGTAGTCCTCTACTAACTTGAGACAGTAACTTTGTTTACGGAACACATACGTGCACTTGCCGTGTTTGAACGAAAGGTGTTGCGGATTATTTTTGGCGGAGTACAAACAGAAAGCGGAGAGTGGCGGAGGCGTATGAATCACGAGCTACAGACACTGCTTGGACCGATTTCCATCGTATACCTGGCGAAAATTGGGAGACTGCGGTGGGCCGGCCACGTCCAAGGATGCCGGACGACTGTGCAGTGAAATCCGGTCTCTTCAAGAACCCCACCGGCACCAGGAATGGAGGGACCCAACGTGCTGGATGGCTCGGCCAGGTTGAAGTCGATTTGCGTGTGTCGAGACGCACAACGAGTTGACGACGAGTAGCCCCCCCCCCTCCCTCCTTCCGCAAAAATCACTTATGTCCAAGATTATTCGCTTTACTTGATTCACTAACTACAAGTTATTTTTCCTTAGTTTTCGCATTGTTTCGACTCTAACAGTGCGGTTATGTGAAATCACACATTGCTTTCCCAGCACTGATGAAAGCTGTAAGTAGTAAGTAGCAACCGAAATACATATTTGCTAAGTATTTTTGAGCAAGGGAAACAATTGGTTCCACGAACTATTTTTAAAGTGAACATTTTGTGCACAAATCACACACCTGTGTAGTAGAAATAAACGAAAAAAAACCTTTTTCATTCATAATCATTCTACCATTCCCTGATAAAAAGACTACCACTATAGAAAATTTTCAAAGGTTGAGATTGAAATTCAGCATGTCCAGTTAGCTTCGAGGTAACATGCAGGTCTAACTGCAGGCGGTGCTGCTAGAGTCAATAGGATCGTTATCGTAATTGTCCTGTAATCTAATAACCGGCTGCGAAATCTGTCTGTAAAGAAGGGTAATATCTAATGACGGTTATACCCAAGGCTTTGCTTTGCTTTTTGCCCACTTTTCCAACATTGGATATAAATCTTACGACCTTATCTTTCGGTAAGACATAGCCACTTCGTCAAAACAAGTTAACATTGAACAATGAGCCGACTATCAAATTGTTCAAAAATGAATTTATTAGAAATTAGTGTTGTGTAAATTGAAGAAATATAATACAATTCGTTTACCAAATCCTTCAAAAGCATAACACGAGAGAGAATTTGGCCAAGTATCGACGAGCGCGGAATGAGAGAACGTTTAATGATTTAATTTTTTTTATCAATTGTGGAATTTGGCTTGTTGTGTTTAAGTACAAATAATAATTCCGGCATTAAAAAAGGCAAACTGGGATTCCAGAAGCGATCGCATAGTTGACATAGCTGATTTTGTAATTTCCCTTCAGGGCAGCACAATTACGAATACCGCGAATGATTATGATGAAGGAAACTGATTAAATTTGAAAAGAAAATAAACTTTAATTACTAATTCAAAATTTAATAAGAAATAAAACGAATTGAACAATAATAGAATAAATGTGCAAAATTCTTGATTTACGATAAATAATAACCCCCATAAAGTTGCTAATATGCTCATTTGGAGGTACTTGTGCTCTCCTTGCCGGAATCCACGAAGCGTAAACACAAAAACGCATAAATGCAATCCCTGCTAAGAAGTACCGCTCTGTTTGGCGGATTTCCTCAACCGTCCATCCAAGCCAGCTAGCGCTATTTATTTGCGATCTCACTTTAGAGAACATAATCTTCACCAGCTTACCTGTGTTTTATATATAAACAGCTTTAACGCGAAGATTGACACCGGAAACAATGAAAACAAACGGAACGAACGAAACAGAAACAGAACCCATTTCGCCGAGGTTATGGGAAGCAGTTTCCGGTTCGGTCGGTTCATTCAATGGAACGTCTTTTGCGGACTTTTGCTGCTAATCGGATTCAGAATCTGTGAACCAACGCGACCGCGCGCGGCTCGGCTGCAAAGAACAATGACACCTGAGTTTGCTTGCACGTTTCAGGTCGCCTTGTGAAATGAAGCTCAACCAGAAGTCTTCTTCTTTACTTTTTGCTGACAGGTCATTTGATTATGATTGTTTTATGATTGAGATTTTTGGCCGGAAGTTTCGACCTGGTGGTGTCCGTCGCCGCGTACAAGGCTGTTTATTTCGGTGTAAAACGGAAAGACGAGCATAATTGTTCGATGGTGGTGCGTTCGGGAATGAAGTGGATTTTCCCACACCTGTGCAATTAAGTTTTTTACCTGTTTCACAAGAGATGGTTGGTTAACGGTTTTTTATTCTCTGGAGGTCTCAACGAGGATTGAAAACCTGCAATAATTGAAAGAGTGATCCAACGGCATTGCACTGTTTTCCGAATCGAAGCAAATGTTTGCCGTAAGACGTAAGCGTTCTCAAAATTCAAAATCAAAATGAACTTCTCACGACTTTATGTGCTGTTTGATTTAAAAATAAATTGTTTTTCTGTTTCTCAGGAATATGGGATTTCGAAATGTCAAGGTTGTAGAAACGTGTTGCACACCACATCGTCCGAACATTTTAACTAAATATAATAAAAAAATGTTATTCGAAACTACAAGGATCCACTAGCAAACTGTTTCATAACGAACAGAATTTTTCAATAGCATGTACCTGACCAAGTGTCGTTCGCAGTAACAACATCAGCCGGCAATCTCCACAGCAACAACGTGATCAATCATTCGTTCCGCGTTCTTGAGCAGTCCCTCTCGTCGATCGACGAGAGCCCAACCTAGCATTTTTCATGTTGCACATATTGAAACGATCAGTGTCAATTCAGCTCGAGCTTGGATACTGGTTTTGATACAGCGATCAAGCGTTCGTCTCATTGATCGTCGCAATCGTGGCGATTGTAAAAAAAAAGACTGATCAAGCCTCGACTCCCTGCAAAGTATCGACACTCTTACTTTCGATTCGTTCTGCCGGGAAGAACTGTAGAACGTTGGAAAAAAATGTGCTCAGCTCAGGTAACACTTCTTATGTGAAACTTGACCATTAATTAGTAGATTTGAACCAGACGATGTTGGTTCATCGTTGCTGTGGGTTAAAATAGAGACATTTCTTGTTGGAGTTATGCGACGTGTAGTCTGTAATACACACACTGTTTCTACATCATCGAATGAGGGTGCACATCGTATCGTGCGAAGAAAAAGCAAGACTTGATTTGCGGTTTACATTAAGCAAGAAACTTGTTTCTGTTCCAAGGAATATATGGTATATCAACAAATCTGTAGCAACAACAGGAAAGAAACATGAATCAATATATGGATCATCGGAGCGTAACCTCAATTTCGTTTTTGCTATCTGTATGCGGAGGAAATAAAAATAAAGAGATGCTGACATCTCCAACCGGTTTTCACAGCCGCCGAAAACAGTCATTCCCGTCGAAGATTTGCTTGTTTCCGGTTCTCATGCGCTACGTCGTCGTTGTCGTCGTCGACATCCGCGCAGCGCGGAGGAGAGACAAATAACCGGATATCAAGCGTCAGAATTCCCTTTCTCAGCGCCCGGGGCGGTACGTTCGAGCAATCACGCTCGGTTCGGTTCCACAGCAAATCGGCGATTATTTTGGACGGTGTTAATTCGATCTGTTCGGCGCATTTGCAGCGAAACCGGTTCGGTTGGATGAAATCGATCGTTTCGGAAAAGTAGGGCACCACCGTGCGGCGGCGGACGGTGGGTGGATGCATCTGACAATAACAACGATGAATTCATTCGAGCTCTGTGGTGATAATAGACATTCGGTTGACATTGGATGACATTTCTGTTCAGATTATGATGAGAGTCAATTTGATTTTTATTTCGATTTTAATGGAGGAAATGCGTTTCAAAAAAAATATTTTTTATGTTTTAAAATTACACGTCTTTGCACTAATTATTACAAGAAAATGAATGGAAATGTTTTTTCTTGTCGAACATATGTCGCAATCAGTTTTCCAATGGTCATTTATGCAAATGGCTGTGGTACGACTGATGTTTTTGTCACGAGCGACCACCACGCTTGGCGCTACCGATCGTGAGCTACCACGATCGATAAACGGATGTCACTGTCCTACACCCCATCGTCACCGACAGGAACATGTCGCAATGGTCCATTAGATCTGCAGCAGCCCATTTCGATACCGACAATTCAGACTGTTTAATCTACATATCGGACCGTAATGTTTGTGCAGCTAACCACCATTAGGCTGCTGCGCGGGTTCAGTAGACCACGTTTCATAATTTATGATCACGATTTCGTTGACGACAGCACGTTGCATAGGCACTGTGCATTGTAGTGTCCCACCAGCCAGCGCAGCAATGTCCTCTAGATTGGCCGGCAACCGATGAATTCGTAGGTCGATTCGGGGATCAGCAGGAAAAGTGTCACGATCTCTTTTTATAGTAATTTCGGTTGATGGATACGATTACGGATAAAGAGATGGAAAAAGGCGGACACTAGTACCGAAGTTGCAATCGATAATTTTTTACCAGCAAAGCGAATGACCAGAAATGTTTATGCAAATCAGCACGAGGGCGAATAGACAAAATCGCTTGCAAACACCGATTTGCTTGGTTATATTGAAATATAATTGAGTATTTCCTAATTTGCAATCATTTGCTTTAAGGTATATTTCATAATAATCGTATAAAATCGACCGAAAGAACCCAGAATTTCATTCAAATTATGTACACGTGCACATGCACAGTTAAAAGGACAAAACATTTTAAAAAATCGAGATATTTTATTTGGCATGGCATAGCATAATTTGATTTCGAAATCTTCTATTTACAAGAAAAAGAAACTTTCCGATTTTCTCCAACATCGTTTATTAAAAAAACTGACACCTCTTAAACCATGTATTAACAATTAATATCATAAGATTTAGATCCGAACGGCTAAAACTCCTTTATTACGAAGTTTCATCTCTTAAATGAAACAAACTAAGTTTAGTTCTGAATAGAAAAAGTCGGTCATGTTTCCTAGCTTCAAAAAAGATCGAATGTATTTCGGAGTTAAACGTCTGTGAGATCATAATATTCAGCTGCAATTGTTACATCTCTTCGCGGATGATGGAGTTTACTACTCACTACTATGAAGCGATCGGTAACGGTCATCAGGTAAATGCCCAAGCAACACAATTTTGATACGTCTAGTTGTAGTGACTTATTTATAACCGGAATTAGTCATATAATCAGTTTCCACAACAAATCTATAACAATTGTGTTAGTACGGTGTGATCTACATGGACTTAAACGCAGCGTTTGATCGCGTTGACCAGGACAATGTCATTAAAAACATCGACGGAATCTTAGTTCAAAACCAGAACCCTACAAGTCAAAGTTGACCCAATCTTATCGCATGAATCCTCTACTTGGCTTAAGCGAGTGACTCGCGACTTCCACAGTATTGAATGCTTAGTAATGCTTTACGGGTCGCCTGTTCGTTCTTGATTAGAATATTGTAGTGCTGTATGAACTACAACAACTACAACAACGCCATTCATCGCTTCGAAAGCATCCAGCATCGAAAGTATCCAGCATCGCTCCATACGCTACGCACTTCGAATGCCTTGGAGAAAGCCAATGAGGAATACACGACACAAGGATCGCTGTCAGCTCATTCGCATTGACACCCTTGAGCTACGCCGAGAAACCGCCGTGCCATCAGTGGTCTGCAACGTGCATTCAACCGAGTTTCGGCAGTGTTCAACTTTGATCTGTCTCGGCAAGTGTTACATTGTTTCGATGTTTACTGTATTAGGTGTTAAGGGCATTGTTGCCTGTTGTTTAAATTATAATAAAGTAATAAAAGTACAACTGCTCTGGAGTTCCACAAGGTATCAACGTTGGACCTATTTTATTTTCCTTATACTTCAACGAAACGAAACTTCAACGAATTCAAACAACGGTGCAATGCACACTAGTTGATGTCGAACATTTTAAAATTTACAACACCGTTGAAAATTTCGCTGACTACCACGTTCTTCAAGTCACATCTTGGAACAGGCAGAAGTTATAAAAGACTTATGTTTATACTTAGACGCGAAGCTTATGTACAGACAGCAACCAGCATCAGTGGTGGACAAAGCTGATCGGCAACTCGGGCTCATATCTAAGATATCACAGGAGTTTAATGAATCACCTTGCACCGGGCACTGGTTTATGGATTAGTTGGCTCTTACCTTGAGCTTTCGGCTATTATTTGGTCTCCGCATCACATGAATTGAATAACTGTCGCATCGAAAATACTTAGCGAAAGTTTGAAATGTGTGCCCTGAGAAACCTACGATGGGTTGACCCACTGATCACTCAAACCGCCTTAAGAATACCTCTGTCGGTGGCTTCACTCAAAAACAGGAGGAAAAGCGCTAAGACTGTTTTTGCTGTTAAATTTTTTTCCTCTCAGATTTGCGGGGTCTATCCCAGGCATTTAAGAGTTCAGCTAAGTGCTAAGTATTGTCAGTATATGCTCAGTATGCCAGTCCTGATTATTGTATCTTTGTTATTTTAAATTACCACTGATTACCAAAAAGAAGAGCTTTTCATGCCTTCCCTGTATTTCCCCAAATTTATTAAGATACTAGTCAGATGAGTAATCATTAAATAAAACGACAGTGTTTACGATTTTGGTTTTTTTTTTGGAAAATAGGAGGTTTCAATATTTTTGAATATAATTCGTTCAAAAGTTCATTAAATATGCTGACGTTTTAGCTTACATAAAACTCACCGCGGCCCATATTGTACAATTTTGAAAAAAAAAATCAGTCATTGACCAATGTTTTAACATACCCAAATCTATTGACAGGGCATGCAATAATTAATGTATTGTAATGTATATTTTAAAGTGATCATTCTGGAAGTGATGTCGGCCGCAACGATTGGCGAAAATTCTATTTCAAAGGATTGACCAATTCCGTGTGAAAAGTCCAAATCTAAATCAGATCCAACTCCAAAACCAAATCAAGTTTCAAATCCAAATCCAAAGCGAAGTTCTAGTCCATATCGAAATTCAAATCCAAATCGAAGTCTTAATCTAGGTTCGAATTTAAGTCTAGGTCCAAATCTAACTCTAAATCCTGATCCACATCGAAATGTTAGTACAAATCCAAGACCAAAATCCAACAGCAAATCGAGGTGCAAACCCACATCAAGGACCAAGTCCAAATCTAAACCAAACTCTATGTACAAAACCAAGCCCAAGCTCAAAACGAGCTCCAGTCCAAATTGACGTCCGCATAGAATCCAAATCAAGATCCAAGTTTGGATCGAAATTTAAATCTAAATCTAAGCTAAAATGTAAACCCAAGTTCAAGCGCAAGTCAAAGGCCAAATCTGAGTTTAAATTCAAGTTCAAATCCAAGACCAAATCTGTGATAATATGCAAGTCCAAATCGAGGTCCAGACCTAAATTTTAGCCCCAATTAAAGTTTAAACCAAAGTCCAAATCGACGTCCGCATCAATTTCCAAGTCGAAACCTAATTTAAATTCAAGTTCAAATCGAGTTTTAAATCCAAATCAACATCCAGTACAAATTGACGTCTTAAGTCCGCATTGAGGTCCAAGTTTAAATTTCAGACCAAATCCAAGTCCAAATCTAAGTAAAAATCCTAGTCCAAAGACGAAAACGAGGTCCAGTTCAAATTGAGGTCCAAGTTCATATTTAAGGCTAAACCTCCAAATTCAAATACAAATTCCAAATTCAAGTCCAAATTCAAGTCCAAATCGAGGTCCAGTCTAAATCGAGATCCAAACTGAGGTTTAGGTCCCAATTAAGATCTAAAACCAAATCTAAGTCAAAATCCAAATCTAAGTCAAAATCAATATCCAGTCCAAACCAAAGTCAAAATCAATATCCAGTCCAAATCCATGTCCAAATCGAGATCCACGCTCAAATCTAAATCTAAACCAAAGTCGAACGTCAAGCCCAAATTTAGGTCTAGGTTCAAATTTAGATCTAAGACCAAATCTAAGTGAAGAACCAAGTCGAAGTCTAAATTAAAGTCCAGTCCAAATCAAGATATCCCAGTTCAAATTGAGGTCCAATCCAAATCGAGATCCTAGCTAAAAACCTAAGTCCAAGCCAAAGTTCAATTGCAAGCTCAAATTGAGGTCTAGGTCCACATTAAGGTTCAAATTTACATCTGAGTTCAAATCTAAGTCAAAATCCAAGCCCAAGTACAAATTCAAGACCCGTTCAAATTGACGTCTAGTCCTAATTGACGTCTAGTCCTAATTGAGGTAAAGTCTAAATTGAGGTAAAGTCCAAATTGAGGTCCAAGTTCAAATTTAAGACTAAACCTAAGTTCAAATCCAAGTCCAAATTGAGGTTTAGGTTCAAATTTAGATCTAAAACCAAATCTAAGTCAAAATCCAAATCTAAGTCAAAATCAATATCCAGTCCAAATTGAGGTCCAAGTTCAAATCTAAGTCCAAATCTAAATCCAAATCGAGATCCACGCTCAAATCTAAATCTAAACCAAAGTCGAAAGCCAAGCCCAAATTGAGTGTCAATCTAAATCAATATCCAGTCCAAATTCAGGTCCAGTCCAAATCGCGGTCCAGTCCAAATTGACGCCTAGTCCAAATTGAGGTAAAGTCCAAATTGAGGTCCAAGTCCAAATCTAAGTCGAAACAGAAGTCCAAATCGAGATCCAAGCTCAAATCTAAACCCTAACCAAAGTCCAAATTCAAGCTCAAATTGAGGTCTAGGTCCACATTAAGGTCCAAATTACATCTAAGACGAAATTTAAGTCAAAATCCAAGTACAAATTCAAATCAAGAGCCAGTTCAAATTTATTTGTATTTGTTTTCTTGTCTTCGATATAAAATCGTACAGACTCAATATTAAGCTACGTGTCTTATTCAAGTTTTTAAAGGTTTTTTCGTAATACCAAACTTGTGGACACAGGAGATATATGAACCATTATGTCCATAATTGGTTCTATGGGCTGGTAAGTTGAGGAAAACTTCGCAGATTTCTCCGAGGGACGTTGAAGTTGATTTGCTGCAACAACTCAGGGCAATTAATATTTCCTTCTATAATGTCGAATACAAACATTTGCTGGAGTTTTCTTCGCCGTGCTGATAAAGTTTCCAGACCAATGAGCATGCAACGGGAAGGGTAGTCAGGCAGATTTACTGGGTCATTCCATGGGAGTCCACGTAGTGCGTAGCGGATAAATTGTTTTTGCACTCGCTCCAACTTAACGACATGCACCACCACCTTCTACTATGTATATTTATTCTTAGCAGTTACGTAATTCGCCTACGACTTGCAGGCTGCTTCAGTGTCTGTTTTCGAACTCTAGAGTCAAGTTCAAATTAAGTTCCAAGCTCAAATCTAAGTCCAAACCCAATCCCAAATTGAGGTCTAGGTCTACATTAAGGTCCAAATTTACATCTAAGATCAAATCTAAGGCAAAATACAAGTCCAAGTCCAAATCAAGATCCAGTCCAATTTCAGGTCCACTTCAAATTGAGGTCCAATCCAAATTGGAGTCCAATCCAAATCGCGATTCTGTCTAAATTGAGCTCCAAGTTAAAATCTGAGACCAAATCCATCGACCACTGGTCCACATTGAGGTCCATGTTCAAATCTAAGTTCAAGCTTAAGTCCAAATTAAGATCCAAGTTCAACTCTAAGATCAAATCCAACTCTAAATCGAAGACTAATTTCAAATATAGAGCCAAGTCCAATTGGAGTTCAGAACTAAGTCCAAATCCAAATCTCAGTCCAAATCCAAGTGCATATATAAGTTCAAATCGAAATTCAATCCAAATCGAGAGCTTGTCCAACACCAAATCCATGTTTAAGTTCAAATCCAAGTCCAAATCGAGATTCAATCCAAATGGCGGTCCATTTGCAAATGGAGGTCCAAGTTCTAAGTCCAAAACCTAATTTAAATCTAAATTTAAATTTAACACAAATCTTAAATGCAAGTCCAAATCGAGATTCAAGGGCAAAACGAGTTCAGTCCAAGTCAAGATCCACTTCAAACTGAAGTCCACGTTCAGAACTAAGTCCAAGTCCAAATCCACGTCTAACCCAAGTCCAAAACAATGTTCAAAGTCCAAAATCAACTCTAAATCCAAATTGAGATCCAATTCTTATTGAGGTTCAGATCCAAATCTAAGTCCAAATCCAAATCTAATTCTAATTCCAAACCTAAATCGAAATCCAAATCAAAATTTATGCTATTCTACGTAAAACAACGTGCCCCGTGATTGGTTCTGTCGCTTCAAAGATGGTGATTTCGACCGTTAATGAACGTTCCCGGGAAATAAAGTTAAACATCTTCGAAGACGCCGAAGTGTTACTCGATTAGAATCGCTGCCAAAGGTACGAAAAGCTTGCTTTAGGCCAAGCCACTTCAATGCATGGGGAATGATTCAAAAGCAAGAAAGTTGGGTTCCTTCTGATTCGAAGCTAAGGGGTGATACCTGCTTCAGCGGCCAATAGGAATAATTTTCTTCATCGCATTATGACAGATGACGAAAAATAGAGCACTGTGCGAAAAACGACCATAATACGAGCAGAGGCACGAAAAAGTGATTCTACAGCATGACAACCCTCGGCCTCATCTTGTCAAATCTGTTAAAACCCCTTTTGGAAACACACAAACGGAAAGTTCTACCCCACCTGCCATTTTCCACATATACTGCGCTATCCGATTAGTACTTATTCCGTCTAAATAGTCTGACCAATCAATAGTTCTGCACATGTGAAGACATCAAAAAATGAATTGATTCGTGATTAGCTTCGAAAAATTAAGTTGTTTAGCCTAACGAAATTCCAGACCTCCGTCAGAAAAATGAAGCTAGCAAAGGAAAATATTTTGAACGATTCATTTGTAACCCTGTTTCCACAATCCAATTCAATAAAAACATTAGTTACACACTTAACTAATGTTATTGGTCTAATTATTTTGTTTTTGTGCATGTTAGGTTATAAAGTCCTAGCCTTCTAGAAGTTATAAACCGGTTTGAAGAGTTACTTTTCTTAAAAACTTCATTGCTTCACCGAACTATAAAATAAACCAACGAACCCAATGCGGGCGGGTATAATGTATCAATCACTACAGAGACGTAGTTTTAAATTGTGATTTATTTGTTTGTAAGAGACCGATCTAATAATCTTCCGTAAACAGATAAGCCCCTTAACGTAGATGTTCGTCGTCATCATTTTCTCTGCACGCAAATATGGGACGGCTTATACCTCGAGCTAATGCTATTCGTCGTATGTATAATGGTTGGGAAATGATGGGTGAAGTTTTCACACTTGAAAAAAAAATGAGCAGACATTTTTCTGTACGGTTCGACGGCGTCGGTAATCGATTAGCTCCGCTCGCTCGAAGGGGTATACATATCTCGTATGCTAATTTGGAGCTGCCTTCTGGCGATGCGCTGCGCTGGAAAGAAAATTTTTCTACGTGCTCAGGAGAAGGGCACGCAAAAAATGTTACCTACTCAGGGTTTAACCACCGCAGAACAAGGAACAGGAAGAACCAAGAAACCAGCTGTAGGCCTACTAAATTGCAGGTTGATTCCCTTGCGGTGCTTGCCAACACAAACAACAGATGTTCTCTCGAGTTTTCGATCTTTTCTGCATAACTGTTTTTTTCTTTCTCCGATCGGCTACATTCTACGGCAGTTAATTTTTGGTGCCGACTGGAACTAATCGATCTTAACAAGATTTGCCCACGTTTAGAAGGCACTGACTTAGGTTGAATGGCTACTTCTATGTAAGCTGTTAATCGTATCTTTCACAGTATCATTGGTGAGTGGCTCTTTTGATTATTTTTGATTGAGCCACTTTATACTTTGGCAATTTACTGCAATTCTATGGATCGTATCATGTTATTCGGTTGAGGCGGTTCATTCGCCTTGGTCGATAGAGAGGATTAACATGTGTAATAACTATTTATTAACCATCGATCGCACGCGTTCCTATACTGACAGTAGAAAAGCGTTACTGCTCCGTGCCTCGCATTAATATCCGATTCGATCGAATAGCCGGGGGTTGCACTTTGCACTTTCACTAACTAAATACCATCATTATGGGGCTACTAAAACTGAACAACATTCCGTGAAGGACGTGAAACCGCCCATAGTGGCCGCCGCGCTAGACCGGTAAGCGAGCGATACTAGTCTAGTCGATGTGAAGGCGCGTATGCACCACCTCCAATCAAAGTCGAACTTGACCGTTCCGTTCGGACATGATAACTGTGTGGCTATCCATACGGTTTGGAATCGCGAATGCTAGCATACTAATTGCCGCAGCACATTAAAAACCGCTCGTAAATCGTACTCACTTCGCGAACGCAGTTTACGGTTGTCTTTGCGTGCTGGATTTCCTATTCAAAGTGGATATAAAACAATTTAAAACCTAAGTTTGTATGCTATATTTATGTTGCAGTAAAACGGCGCGTTGAATTTTTATTGCAACCCCGAGAAAGCAGGTTTCGAATTGACACGCCCTTTCTTTAGCTAAATAATACCTTTCGGTCTGGAAATATGGATACTGTGCGAAGTTCTTAATTTAATCCTAACTTTAGCGTTGCATGGCCTTAAGCAAAACCGGTTAGTGGTTTTTAGTTTTTAAGCTAATGTTGTTTCTCAGAATATTGTGTATTTTCTCTGCATCCTCGTATAGCACTAAATCAATTTTCACTGTTTTTGACGCACCACTACCGTGATGATGATGATGGTGCATACCATTCAATCAAGCTAAACCACTTGTTAACGTGTGTTGCGGCCAACCGTGTTGTTGTTTATTACCCAATGCTGGTTGGAACCATTTCGCGCTATTCATAAAGGCTCCATCATCACACCCACTCTGCCCACTGCTGCTGGCTGATCGAATCTGACTGATTTGGACCGGCAGCTAGCGGTTGTTGCAATTGTTTTATATATAGGTTATGCACCTAAAAAAAACCGGTGTTGTGCTGAAATTTGCAAGGTGCAGCGTAGGCAAAAAAGCGCGGACATAGACCGTGTATGCAAAAATTTTCCGCCAACTCCAGCTAGCGCTGCAGCACAGCGCAACGGTTTGGCGAGTCGGGCTGCATTTATGCGGTAGTCAGAGCATGGAAATGTATGTACAACGGAAAGGTCATGTTGTGCAGCTCCAACCTGATTGTTGGCTGTTGAAGTGCTGTCAGGTACATTTGTAAATTGCTGATGCAAAACCGAGATGGAAGCGAGGGGTAAACATCACCTGAAATGGACCTGGCAGTTATGCTGGCGTTCTGTGCTAGCGTTGGCTGAGTGTCGTGTACAAAACGAGTATTATTGGTGGTCGTTGAACTATTTTTATTTTATTCAGCGGGATTTTTTTTGCCTGCAGAACACAGCCGGGCGGAAAATTTTCCTCTCAAATGTTAACAATCAATTTTGTTTGTATTTTATGTATGTTCATGTCTAAGCGTGATTGATTGTAAAATTGTTTGCATTACAAATGTGACTTTCTTATTTTATTGATGCTACACTACTCAGAAAACGGAACATTATTACCTTCTCGCGTGTGCATTTTCTGCGCACATGCACACGGTGAATTCAAAATCATTTTCAAAGTGCTTTGCTTCACTTGCACTAATTTCCATGGCAAGAACAGCGAAACTGCACTAGACTGAGACGCTACACACGCAGAATTGTGTCGGTCATTAGGCAGTGCAAAACCCGTGACCTAGAAGATATGAATGGGTTGTTCCGAAGTGTAAGTGATGAGTTGCAAATGGTGCAGTTCTTTTTAATCGTGCACAGAGATCTCGAAACTAGATGCGTCATTCAATCGCTAATGGTTTCTCACGTTTTTACGTAGCAATTAGCATCATGCCATGCGGATCTAAATCAGATGGTGAACTATAATTGCACACAGTTTCAACGGTATGAAACATATCTGACCGTGACACGCATTTGATGCCACCCTTTAGGTGAGCGAATGTTGGTTTCAGTAAGCAGGCCTCAGTTCTTGTTTAAAATGATTCGCCCGTATCATGTTGAGTACCAAGCTGGTTTCCATGAGACTCGCTCCTCGAAGGATCAGATGTTTACCCTCCGTCAGTTACTAGATAAGTTCCGGGAGTACAACTCAGAGTCATTATATGTTTGTGGTCTTTAAGGTGGCGTACGATTCGGTCAAGCGAAACGAACTGTGGTAGATAATTCAGAACATGGTTTTCCGATGAAACTAGTTAAGCTGATTCATGCAACCCTGGATGGATCAAAACCACGCGTCGGAATAACAGGTGAGACCTCAGTCGCTTTCGTGACGTTAGATGGACTCTTGCTGGATGGATGGGGATGCACGCTCTAACCGACTATTCCACATTGCCTTTTAAAGTGCAATATGAAGAGCAAACGTGCAAGGAAACGGGATTACCATCATGAAATCTCACATACTTCATAGTTTTACGGGTGACCTCAATATCAACGGAATCAACCATAGAGCAGGGGAAGAAGCCCTTAATTTGAAAACAGCGAGGTTGGGACTTACCATTAACTCCGTCAAAACGAAGTACATGGTTGCTGGCTGCGAACGCGGGAGTCCAAATGGTATTGGTGCCTAGGTGGACCTGGACGGGGAACGATATGAAGTAATGGAACATGAATTCATATTCCCTATCGTCCCTTCATCAATTGTAGAACCACCGTTTCAAAAAATATTAGTATATATGTATGACCGCATTTCAAGGTCAAGACTAAAAACATGAGATTAGTCTATTTCATAGGAACGGGGCCTTTCCCCAAATACCCGCGCTGAGAATCGCGGCTAACACGCTGACAGACGAACAACGTCACGTGTAGTACCTTGCAAGTCGTAAGGGCCTACATAGTGTCGTCGTTCTGCCAGTAAACATATCTCGGTCGGTGGTTATCTACAGTAGACGGAGGAAGAGGCACAGTTTGTGTCTAAAACCCAACCAGACGAAAATAAGTGGGTTTTGCAGTCTCCTTTTGTCCAGCGCCTCTATGGTTCAAAGGTACAAGTACCAGCGAGCCACATGCCCTGGCAGGTGTTGTGGGTTCGAGTCCGGTTATAATTTCAGATTATAGCTTGGTTCGACCCATGCACCTTCCAGCATTGGACAAAAGGTAGGAGTCAAAACGAGTACTTGTTAAAAGTAGCTACCAATATCCCCCCCCCTCCTCACCTTTCCGCTTTTTCCCTTCCTTCACCAAAAAAATTTCATTTCTTTCCCCTACCGTCCCTTCATCAATTGTAGAACCACCGTTTCAAAAAATATTAATTTATATGTAAGACCGCATTTCAAGGTCAAGACTAAAAACATGAGATTAGTCTATGTCTATATTTCCTAACACGAAAAAGTTATTTTTTTATTTTTGTTATAGTAAGCGATGACTAACTTTTAACACTTTTATACTAAGCAGGATATTCATACGAACAAAAGTGCTGAAGACCATAAATGATTAAATGAAAGCAAAAGAAACTAGGAAAAAAGTTCCACTTTTCGCCCTTTTGGACCACTGCGATGGTCCTTGATGGATATGAATCAGGAATCAGGAACGCTGCAGGAAGCTGGTCGACGAGTGCTTGGGGTTTTTGGGTGTAAAATTCTGCGAACAAAACTTAATGCCAACAGGAAAAATGGAGTGTGGAGCAGACGCATCATGTGGCATAAAAATCTGGCTTGATTTTTGAACAGTTTTGTAATGCATCGGGCATTCTGGCCACGAACACCCAGTCCAACGTAGCATGTCGCCTTGTCCTTTTTCCACAATATCAGCATATTTCTCGCCTGATTTTTGAATAGGTCGTATCTGCAAAAGAAAGATTCTTTTCGTGTTTCGTCTCTTACGCTTCTACCGACGATGCAAATGCAATTGAAGGTATATTTTTCGAAAGAAATGGTTACTAGCGTCATTACCTTAATATTTTTTTGAAACGATGGTTCTACAATTGATGGAGGGACGGTAGGGGAAGGTAATGAAAATTATTTGGGAAAGGAGGGGAAAGAGTGGAAAGGAAGTGGTGGTGACTCCTATCTTTTGTCCAATACTGGAAGGTGCATGGCTCGAACCAAGCTATAATCAGAGATTATGACCGGATTTGAACCAACAACACCCGCCAGGGCGTGTTTCTCGCTGGTACCCGTGTAACTTTGAACCATAGAGGCGCTGGACAAAAGGAGACTGCAACCCGCCTTATTAATGTAGCGACGTATCGGATTTTGTTATTTTTAGACACATAAATTGTGTCTCTTCCTCCGTCAACTGTAGAAACCACCGACCGAGAAGTTTTAGTCTAACTTGTTTTTACTTTCAGGACGACGACACTATGCAGGCCCTTACGACTTGCAAGGTACTGCGTGTCCGCGATTCTCAGCGTGGGGTTTTCGGAGAAAGGCTCCGTTCCTTTGAAAGTTGACCAAACTCGTGTTTTAGTCTTTGACCTTGAAATGCGGTCAGGCATTAATATTAATATTTTTTTGAATTTTTTTGATTTTGTCTACCCCCGATTTTATCAGCTTTTTATCCCGATTTTGTCAGCATATAAATTTATTTTGTTTAACTTTTGTGCTTTTAAACATGGTGTATAAAACTTATCAGCCTGCTTGAAACTATTCTGATTTTCTGGGGAGAGTTTCTGAATAAAATGATGCCTTCTTGCGAGTAATTCGGGGTCAAAATTAGAGTATTGTTATAGTAAAAGTTCTATAGTTCCTAAACAAGCAAAGATAGAGGTATATTATATTCAGCAATGTTGTGTATTTTTACTATTTGTACAACTTTGTAAAACAGGAAAAAGTCACACAACAACTACAAAAATAGCTAAAATAGAAAAACTGATTTTAACGATTTTGCATTTATGAGAAATAAGATTTTTCTAACATTGCTGAAGAGATAGAATGTTACTGTGTTCAGCAAAATGTCTTGTAATAATATGCTGTAAAACTTCACAAAACACATCAATGTGTTATATTGAAACTTAAGAACTTTTCTTTGCTCTTTTAGAGGAATTAATCAAAATTTGAATTCCGCTAGACGATAGAACCTTTAATTTTAAGAGACTCTTCCAAAGGTTCCATAAACCTAAAACCAAGTTTGCCCGCTCAAAGCTAATGCGCACCAAAAAAAAAAAGGTTCTGGACCAGTGTGCTGTGCCCGGTTCATTGAGGTTTCGGTTGACTAATAAAGGGTTAAATTTGATTTTTAGTAGAAGTCTTCGATATTGCAAGATCATAAGTCTTGAATTTTGAAAAAAAAATTCCGATTTTGTCAGCCCAACATTCAACATTACTGTATCTTTATTTTGTTACAACCAGTTTTCGAAAATTGCAAAATTTTGATGACGCGTTGATTTCATCCACCGATACAATTTAATGCGCATATGCTACAAACCAACGGAGACTGCTGAAAATTTATTAATCATTGCGGAGATTCCACCTATTTAGACTCACACGCGAAAATTGTTAGCCTGTTTATTTTCTGCATGTCCCACACATGTTTGAAATTTAGCAATTTGAACCATCAGTTTCTCACTTTTGCCTCCCCACTGCACCCCTCCTTGCTTGACAAACATATCTTCAATGTAACTGGTAAGTACAAGATAATTATTAATAAAATATGAATTTGCATAGGATTCTTAAAATTGCTGCAAGATAGAGATATTTTGTTATGGTCGCCAAAAACCAAATCGAGTAGGATGATCTGACAGTAAAACTTTAATTTTTTATTGCTTTCAACTGTTCCCCAAAGTTATTCTGTATGTTATAATACGCATTTTTTCTTAAGACTGTTTTTCAATAAATAAATTGGATCGAGTTTTAATCGCTTTAATTAGGTTTTACTGTGTGTTTAGGGGTGAATTGGGCAAAATGAACTACTCTTGCATTTCGCACAGTATGGAATGGACGGGATACTTTCTGGTTGTTTTGGTGTTTTGCCAACATTCGGAAGTTAAAGCAAAGCCTAGGTGCACATTTCGTTATCGAAACTTGACCTTCTGTTTTTATACGACAGACTTCGCAGCCAGCCAGGACAATTGCAGGGCCAGTTGCTACGATCCTATTGACTCTAATAAACCCTCCCAGCCGAGATTCGAACATACGACGACTGGCTTATTAGGTCAGCGTCATACCTCGACACCAACTGGGCTGGGAGGCATTCGGAAGTTATTTGAGTTTATTTCACGGGCGGCAAACAAATTTTTATACCGTTTAATTGGCTTTTGCAGTGATTTTTGGGGGTACTAGAGCAAAATGGACATCTTTCCAAGATGGGACTATCACCGATCACTTTTTTACATAGGAAGATACCTACTTGTAAGATTCCAAATCAGCGGCTTCTAGTAATTAGGATTACTAGCTCATTTTGCCCATTGTACAATGTCTTGAAGTAGTAAGAATCTAGCGATAACCTTCATGAAATGGCGATTGAACAAAAGGTTGGTACCTAACAAAACACCAGAATTGCTAACGTAATCTAGTTTCGCTAGTTCTTGGACGTCGATTCAGCAATGAATCCAATAGTCATTATGCGGTAAAAAATCATAACATAACAATGCCAAGAACAACACGTAAGAAACCAGTTTCTACGGCACCAGCTTATGACCATAACCAAGAGCTATTGTTATCGACGAGAGTCTTTTATATTTAGTTTGGTGATAATTAGATATTACCCAATCGACTGAATTAACATATTCATTTCACAACTGATATTTAAAAGTAAGAATTATTTACAACCGATTCTAATTCCACAAACGGTCGTCAAAACATAATAACGCTTAAAATGCCAGAGATGTTATTATCTGTAAGGTTGTATGTATACGTTTTATTCTTTTTTTACAAAACTAAATGGAGGTTAAGAATAACTTATTTCTAATTACACATTGCATGTCGAAAGATACGTGCTGCTGCTTGTTACAGTTAAATACAAAGGATGGTCATGAATAAATAACTTTTGTAAACCTTTTCATACGAAAATGGTTTCGACTATATTTTTATTATGTTGCTTTTATTAGACAAATTATAATTTCATACTCTGCAAAAACAATAGACCGCTAAGCAGGAGGAAATCAGCAAATGAGAACAGGCGGCCAAGGTAAGTAAGTCGCATTGAAGTAACTTTCCCATCATCATAACAAAGTTTCATGATAAAATTAAGCTGAACGGCCACTGCTAACAGATGTGGTCCAAAAAAAACGTCGTCGTGTGAAACAATAAAACCTAAAGTTCATTCGAAACGAATTCGATTCACTCGGTTCAAAACGAGTTTCTATCACCATCGGCAAATCGGATTTCAATGTCGTTGTCAAGTTGTCTTTATTAGCACCTCGCCGAAAGTTATTTGTTTTTCGCTGTGTGACCGGAAATTGAATGGTAAATCCTAAACAAAATCCAATCAACAGGAATAATCATTTGAAACAAATATTCTTATCGTTTAAAATTTGCTTGAGCGGTTTTATGCTTCAATAAGTTTAGGCCTCCACGGTTAGGAACGTTACTGACCTAATTTATTAGTTAAAAAGTTTCACTGCGCTGGAATATATGATCAACAAATTTCTGCATTTTCGTAAACAATATAATCATATCGGAAGAGGAAAGAAAATATCACAATATGATCAGAACAATGAAGAATTTCACATCATCAAATGCAAAAGTTACAGCTTATCGATTGAAAACATACAACCAACAAAGACCAAACGAAAAGGCCAGAGCGATTTCCTAGCTAGTTGGCAACAGCCCAATGAGCTCAAAACGCGGCAAAAGAAGATAATCAGCTCAGACAGCAGTAGAGCAGCAACCAATCAAACAAGAAATAAAAAGTCAACATATGATAATTGCACTCGTTCTGAACTTTGCAGGACGACCGCTACAAATGAGTCAGCTTCGAAAGTGGCATACGTAGGAAAAAGTTAATTCTGCGATCAGATTGCGGTCGTGAGTGAGTATATTCCAGCAGGCCCAGCAACGTGACTCATTCATACAAACGATTTGGAACCTGTTATTGAGCGAGACTTTAACTTTAACTGAAGATTACCTGCACATACATGACTCAACGTAAATATATGGCGCAGATTGGAGGCTTTAGGCAAACGATATAGGAAGTTGTATGAAAAAAAACAACCAGTCGGTTTAAGAAGTTAGCATCATCGTTTTAGAGATTGGAAAATTTTACGCTTCGAATTTTATATTCGCCGGCACAGAGTAAAGCTTCAAGATGGTAAAAAGCAGATTCCTATTCTATTTGCTTTACCTGTTGCTTCTTAGAGGTTTTTGAAGTGGACTCAGAAGCTCCCTTGTTTGCAGCGTGTGAATTCAAAACAATTTGCTTCAGATGACTCATGCCAGTCGAATGTTTACCGATTTTTAACTGTACAAAAATGTTATTTTCTAGTTGATTCTATAGACAGCAAAAAATTGTTTCTAACAACAACTTTCGAGGTCTCTACCCAACTAATTTAAAACCATCCACCAAGCTGCTTCAAGCGACACTCCGCCGGTAGGATCAGCCGATAATAATTAGCCACTCTGTCCACTCACCAAAGTACCGAGCAAGAGGGAGAAAGGTCATCCAAACGAAGTAGCTTGATTAATCAACCGCGCAAACCGTCGTTCGTCGGCGATCGCCATCGGTCATAGAAAGCTACTTCCGCTGAGTGAAAGATCACAATCAACTTCCCAGCGAACCTTGCGAAACCACTTCAACTTCACTCTTTATCTGACATAAATAATGATCTTCTCCTATAGACCGGCGGCGGACCTGGGGGCCCACTTTCCGAGGAGACCTTGCCACTACTTTCGCGCATAGCGACGAGCACACGCGTACTGACCTAGAAGCCGAAGTCAACGCGGCGACTACCAGTCCGTCTATTCACC
The DNA here is from genome assembly GCF_943734655.1 of Sabethes cyaneus. NCBI lineage: Eukaryota > Metazoa > Arthropoda > Insecta > Diptera > Culicidae > Sabethes > Sabethes cyaneus. The sequence continues at coordinate 232,550,384 of NC_071355.1, forward strand.
CAGCCAGCCAGCCAGCAAACCAACCATTCAACCATGGAACCAACTAAGCGTGAAAAGTGTTGAATTTTTAATTTCGTGCTTAAGTTTCAATAATTCAGCATCGAACACTAGCCGTGCGAGATCCAACAGTGTGGATGATGCTGCGATCAGTCGGTAATGGTCGGTCATTTTCGTACCTCCTAGCTCTTGCTTTTGCATCGACGAATTCGGAGGTCACGGGGTAGCTTTTTAAATCTTCCACTCTCGCCCCGTTCGATTGCGCTTCCTCGTTGTTGGCGGGGTGGCGATTTAAATTACTATTTTCGTTCGACTTCCACACGGCGCCGGCGTGGCTTTCGGGTTGGGAGCAACATTGATGGATCGGCGAAATTTGTTTAAGACAAACGAAACACGAAAAAGAAATGAGCATGTTGTGTGAATTTTTATTCGCCTGGTTCAAAGGCTATTATTTTCAATATGCTATTAACGCTGCTCTATTGAAGATTAACCGATAAAACGTCAGTAGAGTGTTGATATTGAGAAATTATTACGCTAACGGATTTTTAATGACCGGCATTAGAAACCAGTTGCTGTGTGCAGCATAAATATCCATCCCTCAGTATACTTCTAGCGCTGTGAATCACTGTGTCATGTTCATGCTTCCTCTAAACAACATCAGCAACTTACCATTTCTCTTCGCAAAACAGCCAACTGGGTATCCAGAGTGGTGGGTTTCCTGGCAGCACCACCGCCGCCACTGGATCCTCCGCTGTTCGGTGTGACCGGAATACTACTACTGCTGCTCACGGTACTAACCGGTGATTGACCACGCTGTGACACAAGAGAGGCCATGCTAACGCTTTGCAAATTAACTCCCATCGGGATGAACGGGTTCGTCGGGTGGTGATTCAGCGACGGTGGCAACTGCTGGTGCGGCTGATGTTGCTGCACGGGCGGAGGTTGCAGATGATGTTGCTGTTGTTGATGCTGAAGCTGATGCAGCTGCTGCTGCTGCTGATGGGATGACTGGTGCTGGTGGTGTTGTAGTGACTGCTGCTGAAGGTGCTGCTGGTGCTGCTGCTGATGGTGTTGCTGATGAGATTGAAGCTGCTGGCCAGCCAGATCAAACCCGCTAAGACTCTTCGGCAGTGGAGGCAGTCCCGGCAGGGACATCGTGATGCTGCAATCAAAAGAAAAGTGATCATTAGACAAACGATAATTGGAAACACTTTAACAACGAATGATAAACCAACAACAATAAATCCTACAATGACCGCATTTGATTCTTTTCTCATCAAGCGAAAACTACCAGTTATTAAATCGACGAACAATCCCAGTCTGTTTAGCATTACAAAACAAAATTCACACAACACACCGAATGAAATTGTTAACCCGTTTCTCATTCATTCCGTTCTTAATAGCTCGGTAGTTCCAGAATGTGGTTTTCAGCTCTAAGGTGTGGAACGATGCCCGATTCATTCCTACCTACCAAACAAAATTTGAGTGACCCAGATCTTTCTTTCGAGTCATCTTTCCAGTGTACTTTCTTGGCCACAGAAGATCTGCGCCTGAGAAATGGTAGCTCGTTTTTTCCCACTAGTTAAGCCCTCAACACGCATTATACAACGTCGGACCAAATTATGTTGAAACTTTGCGGATAATGTACATTGAAAGCCGTACCGAACAAGCGGGACATTGCGATTCGGAGTGAAACCCCAGCTAGGTATAACCCGATTGGCTGTGAAATATTAAACCGTTTTAACAGACTGTGGAACATCATCATCGACAACACGGGCTTCAATATATAAATATACGGCGGCGCACGCAATACTACATTTCGCGTGCATGGGAGTGAGTAGCGATATGGTCGTTTGAGACCATGTCTAAGCCCATCTACACGCCCGACTGGCGCCACGGCGAAACACGAGCCTCAACAACCGACATCATTGCGGTGCAGTTTATTACTATACAAAGTACAATATTGGATTTTCATTGATTACACGTCGCCGGCTAAAGCAGAACGTGGAAGGTGGTGAACTTTACCATGAGCAAATTCACGCAAGTTATCGCAATGTCGTATCTTAAACGACCATCTCCGGGTCGACTTGAAATGTATCCACTGACTGGTTTATTGTAAGTATTCTGAAAACATAAAAGCAAAGCAAAGCAAAGCCTTGGATATAACCATCTTTAAGACATTATCCTTCTTTATCGACAGTCTTCGCAGCCGGAAACAGGACAATTACGGGACAACAATCCTACTGACTGGTAGTACCGCCCAGTCGAGATTCGAACATTCTACAACTGGCGTGTTAGATCAGCATCGTACCTTAAAGCTAACTGGGTGGTTTATTTTTTAACATACAAAACCGTTTAGTTCATCGTCATTTTTTTGACAAGTTGCAGATTAGGAATAAACATGATTCGACGTCAAAATTACGCGCCTGGTTTTTAACATCGTCGCCTCCCAGTTGGCTTCGGGGTATGACGCTGGCCTAAGAAGCCCGTCGTCGTATGTTCGAATCTCGACTGGGAGAGGCTGTTAGAATCAATAGGATCGTAGCAACTGGCCCTGCAATTGTTCTGCACTCTAACAGCTGGCTGCGAAGTATGTCGTATAAAAACAGAAGGTCAAGTTTCGATAACGGAATGTAGCATCTAGGCTTTGCTTTGCTTTGCCGAGAAGAGTTATTTGGATTTTCTTGTAGATCTATTTGAAATTATCCGAGAATTCATTCGAAGTTCTTTACAAAGATTTATTTGAAGTTCTCTGTGGAGTTACTTTCTCTTTCTGGCTTTTCAAATTCCCAAACACAGACAACATATGCGTATACAAACCGGTTACTAACTATGAATCAATTTTCGTGCCTTAACGGTTGCAGCTCAGACCATTTTTGGGAGTTTAGTTCCATCTTTGTTATAGAACAAAGAAAACTGTAAGAAAGAAGTTATGCCTAGGTAAATCAGAATTTTCAACTTCAGAGGTACAAAAACAGCAAATATCGGATGGAACCTTACAGGTGTAGTTTAAATTACAAATAGCAGGGCAGTGTTGTGCGGATAGGAGACACGTGCTCGTGAGTAGTTCAGTACAAGTTAAGTTGATTATTTTTATATTTAGTGTAGGATTTGGGTAGAAAAACTAGTGAGCTTGTCTGCAAAACTGTTTTCGATTCCAAAACGTAGCTAATTCTAATTTTTTCCATGTTAATAATTCACCTTTTAAGGTGGATGTGGAGGTGCTCCGACACGGATCAGAGCCAATAAACCTGATCCTTTTCGTTAGGTTATAAGTTGTCAGCAAGTTCATTACCCTCGATTCCGCAGTAATCGGGCACAGAAAGTTGTAAAACTGGTCATATAGCCCCCACAATGCTATGCTGCACCCCCAAGCTGATTTGTACACGCATTTACCGGATTTGAATGCCCGTAGTACATCTTGATTGTTCGTAAAGATACCGGTTTTGTATGCTTATATGTAAAGCTGCCAGAATTTAGGTAAATATCTGCGATCCACAGGGTCGGAGAAAGAAGTTGTGTTCGAATGCCGTTATAATTGGCTAATTCAATTCGATCCGCTGATTCCCCAGCTTGGGTTAAGAGGAATGTTATACAAACTTAATAAGCGTTGCTTCAATGATCCTTACGTAATTTTCCGTTTTCCCTTGAGGTCTTGTCACAGTCTGTTTGGATATTTGGTGCCCATTACAAATTGGCACGATCTGCGGATTCCCCAGCTTGGGTAAAGAGGGATGGTACACTTCTTAATATTGCGTTGCTTCAATGACCTTCCCTTATCTAATTTTCTGCTCTTTCCCTTTCTGTTTGGATACTACAAAAACACCTTTGTATCATCATTTTTTCCTCGCATCCGTCTCCTCCGTCGATTGAAAAATTTATCATTATTAAAAAAAATCAAATTTCCAGTTTCAAGCAACCATGGAATATTAATTGAAAACAGCATGAAAACGTATGGAGGTCTGTGCCTAGGAAAACGAACGAGGGTTTCACGTAGGACTACGAATGCGGGTACAATTCGACTATGCTTGGTAATTTGAAAATGTTCAGCAGTTCATTACGCAAATTTATAATTTACTGTACTGCAATAAATGCCCTAAAACATTTATATAAATTTGTTAAATGAAGTTAAGTTTAAATATCCTAAATGTCTACACTATGTATATAGTTTTCATCAGTTTCTTAGAGTTTGTAGTTCCACTAAGAGTTAAACCATCAGGCTAACAAACATGTAGACAGCCAGTTAAAATATCAATTAGATAACGTCTCCTGCATCTTGCAAGTTCTTTTCGACACTCCACTTTACAGCTTTTTAATACAAAAATACAATTGAAGCCTAGTATAGATTGCAAGCGACTAACTGACACAAAGCAGCAAATGAAACGCTCAAAAACTATTCTCGGATTAAAGAGTCGCTGATTTTCCTCGCTATGAGAATTGCTACGTCACATCACATGCACAAGTATCCCTTCAGCCCTGTTTCCGTGCAAGACAACAGTTTCGAACAAATTCTTGCAGTATATGGATGCAATCTGTCAAAAGGAAAGGATGTCGTTTCACTTTTAGGACATCAAATTGGACTAGATTCAATGTTTAAAGATAAAATCGGTTGAAGAAAAGGGGTGGGTTTACACTTTAACAAAATTGATTAGTTTCAGGACATCAAATTGGATTAGGTTGTTCAAACGATAATGTTCAGAAATGTTTAAACGATAAAATCAGTAAAAGGGGTGGTTTTGCGCAATGGCGTACTTCCCAAACACAGAAATCAAATTGGTATAGGTTTAAAAGTCGCAAAGAATCTTCGACGTGTTGGGACGGGGAGGTTTTGTTAATTTTTTTTTTTTTTTGTAAAAAGAAATTACACTAAACAAATGGTGTGTCTGTCGTCCTTTCCAGTGAAGCAAGGCGATCACGAAAAAAATGTATGCGGATACAGGAATACCTCGATATAAGACAATTTATAATTTCTAAAAGTTGTCTTATATCGAAATTGTCTTATATCGAAACATGGTTTTTAAAAAAAAATTGCATTAGCGGTCGCCAGTTTTGCTCTGTGTTATGTGTTTACGGTTTTTGAACTATTTATTATTGTTTGAACTATTAGTTTTTTTCTATTTTTGGGGTTATTTTGAAATAATGAACATCTTCATGGCACCGATTTCAGAATGGAAAATCAGCTCTGGTATCGTTATCAGCTATGTCAAAGGGGTTTGTTTCGATATAAGACAAAATTGTCTTATATCGAATTGAATCGTTTGTTTGAGAAACCCCACAAGTCCACTCGACACTATTGTTGGAAAACAACAAAAAACTGATTTTCTCAAAATGTTGAACCAATCCTTATATTTTGTGGTATGAGGTTCTATGATAATATCTAAAATATATTATGTAGACTTATCTTTTGATCAAAACAATGACTCTAGCTGAAATTACAAGGCTTTAAAGTTGATGGATATTTGGGGTTTCTCAAACAAACGAGAAATTGACAGTGCACTTAAGTAGTTTTAGGCCGTTTCTATTAAAACTTGTTATCTTTCCATGCTCATAGTATGTAATTTGCTACCATATATCACTGAGGATGTTAAAAAAGTACGTACCGCTAAGAAGAAGAAGAGGGGAGGGGCGCTAAATATTATTTATTAAAAATTGTAAAGTAGAATAATTCAAGTTTTAGAAACAGTTTTGTACTTTTTTAATCCAAATTTTTATCATGGTTTGCATTTACCTATTAAAAAATAAAAGGTAAATGGAATAACGGCGGTTTTTGAATTGCATAAATGGACCACAGTAACACGAATTCACATCGAATAGAATACCTTGATACTTTGCTAGTAGTAATTAAACATATTATAACCAGAAAACAAACATTTTAAATCTCCAATAACAACTGTACTATGATTATGGAGCAAAATCTGAGAATAAGGGTCTGTTCTCAAATTACGTTATACCAAAATGAAACGGAGATACGTGAACAGCACCTTAAATACTTCGAAATGAAAAACTATTGATTTTACAGTTACTCGGGAGAGCTCGACGGATTACTTACATTAGGAAACAAGTTTACAAAAAAGATAAATAGAAGATTAAACCTTTTATTTATATATTGTGCTATTATTAACATTGTATAGTAAATGGTGTGTTACTGCTTTTGTGAGAAACGCATAGATAGTTTAGTCTGTCGATTTCTGGAACGAGATTGCTACAGTTTTCACTGCATCTAGATTACAAGTACGGTTTATTTACGTTTATCTTGTCGACTAACTAATCCAAGCTTATCTGCCTTTGCAATCAGCTCGAACTTTTTCAGTTAAAACATCCTTTTCTTTTCGATTTCATACGCCGTTCTTTTACTTTTAATAACTTTCGCCTTGTATTCTGTAGTCCGCCGAACACTATGTTTCTTCTTTTTGACTGTGTCCAACTCGTAATTTTTCGATTCCGAAGACATTTTTATACTATTGAGTTGTGTTGCGAATGCTGCTTACAACATTGAAAGTAAATATTGAATGATAATTTTGTACCGATCGCAGCGCCGCTCTAGGTGATTATCGGAAACATGGATATTTGGGGTTTCTCAAACAAACGGATATTTGCAACCCCAATTAAAAGGGGTTCGTGGAACTAACTTTTTCTGGAATTTTGAGGGAAGGTGTGGATCGCCTTAAAGATTCAAAAACCGTTAAAAAGTCAATTTTCATAAAAATGGCGATTGTGGGGTTTCTCAAACAAACGATTCAATTGTCTTATATCGAGGTTGTTTTATAACGAGGCTGTCTTATAACGAGGTATACCTGTATTTGATCATGAAACCTTTCGTTAATTTTCACTATTTAGTGATTTAAATGAAAATTGTGATAAAAACCACATAATTGATACATTTATTATGAATCGAGAACTATGAAACACCCCTAGTAGCACACTTTAGGTCCATTTAGTTGGAGCAACCGGATTACGACTGAAATTAGTCATAATTTGGTTACCACAACAACTTTATAACAATCGTGCTAGTAGCGACGTAAATGTGAATGCACATTCCGCCATAACTCCGGAACGCCTGGATGGTTCTTCATCCCCATCATTTTAAATGATATGTAAATGATAAATGCAGTAGGGGCAAAGGGGAAGAAGCGGCCTCTTACAAGGAGGAGGAAGATTTAGATTGGTAAAGAGGTGGGCTTCCCTTCCATTTGGATAGATAGCACTTGTACAAGTGGCTAAACGAAAGGCGATTTCTAAAAGGGGGATGGGATTTCCATTGACAAGAGGCAGGTTCCAAAACGATAAAATCTTTGTCTGGCTTTAAAGGGGTTATCGAAAAGAAGATCTAATTCTTGGAAAATATTTAAAATATGTCTTTCTTCTTCACTGACACTTAGAGCCTTATTATGCAAGTTATATCGAGTGGCATTTTTCTCAACCGATTTTTTTTGTCGGAACATCATTATTCATAATTTCTGCGACCATTGTTTCGATGTGTTGTAGTATACTGGTGCTCTACTGGTTTATTTTGGTATTATAGAAGTCGAGCTCGTCACGATTCTGTCACTACTGGTAAAGAAAAATTACTCGACGGTCGATAATACGACCATTTCGCTCTATTCGACAGTGACTGGGACGAATCGATTTATTTACTCGCCTTACCAACCTTTCACTAACCAATACATTACACAACGTTCACCAAAGAGTTTTTTTAAATATTGTTTTCATAAACCATGCGCATATGCTAAATTTCATGAAATTCAGAGACTCTTCGGCCCAAATCTGTAGGATAATTTTGAAAAGCCACAAAACAATAGCACAATAGCGTTTTGGTTGCTCTTTTAAGTTATAACCGAAAAACTCGCTTCAACAATGCATACCAAGCATCTGATGGAAAGGTGCGCTAATATCTCAGCGATTTCCAAATCAATTTTCAATATAGTTAAATAAATCAATCGGGAAGTCTTGTACGAATCAACACCAAAAATTAAACATTAATGATTTTCGAGTGTGTGCTATTTATACAATTGCCAAATGTCATGCCACATCTTGTTTTTAATTTTAAACGAAGTGTATAGTTCATTTTCGAAGTCACGATTGCCCAACTTTCCAAGCACAGACGACGTAACTGTACACGATCTGACTACTTAATTATTGCCAATATTGCCATTCAACATGTTTTTCAATTAATTTATTTATTTATTTCTGAAGTACAACATGTGAATTTTTATACTGTTTCGACGTGCTTATCATTAAGGTTTTTTTAATTATGTTAATCGAGTATTTTTTTAGAGTTATAGAACAATCGTTTCGACTGTTATAAAATTTTGCGCATGAGATTACATAGACAGGACAAAAACATGCTGATGTTGTATCTTGTATCATGTCAAATATGCATTTTTTCAATAAAAAACATAATACTGTACAAGTAGCATAACTTTTTCTAACAACATACACTACACGCCACGCGTTGGAGCATTAGGAGCTTCATCTACAAAAAGTAGAACCACGGTTTAACGCTAGTGGTGCTAGAGCACCGCAGTGCACTTAACGGCCTACAATAGTTTTTCTTTTCTTCTTTACATAATCACACTTTTTACAAACCGCCCATTCGCGAAAAGCATAAGAAGTTGTATAACAACTTGCTTGCTGATGCTCGCGTTGAGTGTTGTGGGACAGACGTTTAAGTAAGTAGTATTATGGCCCGATAACTAACTGCAGCTCGCAAATCATAATCTAGCTTAATCCGCATCTATCACAGACCGTCACATTTCGCAGATAAAATTAGCAACTGTAACCGAGCTTTTAAGTGGGCTCACACATTGGAAACATGCTCTCAAGCACCACCGGCAAGCATGCGTTTTTGGCTTGATCGGCATCCGAAGAGTTGAATAAAAAAATGCTGTCTCCAGGAAATGGGTTGGCACCGTTGCACCGCAGAAAAATCTCACATATCTATGGATGGGCTTTCACGTGCGGGGTTGCTGTTTCGGGAGGGAAAAACTGGCTTCTCGCCTGTCATGATGATAGTTAGTCAGCGTCAGTGCCCGTGGCTGACCGATGAAACCATACCGGGTACGGGCGGAAAAGTGTGCCATCAAAGTGTAACTTTAGTACTACTATTCGAATGGTACTCAAAACCGAGGCCGGTTTCTAATAAATGCGCACACCTTGCAGGTTCGATAGCAGCGCAGTAGCACCATTTACCGGCAGATACGCGGTGGAAAATCATTCATCGAAATGCATGCTGCTGTGGTTTAGCGTAACCTGGAGAGTGTTAAACACTCATATGTCTCCCAGCGTATGACAAACGAGATTTTTTTTTCGCAGAGCAGTGGTTATAGACGTATGCAAAAATAGTGCCGCAATGCAATGGTAGGTTCTCATAGGGGCAAAAGTTGGCTAGCATAGCCAGATGTTGTTACCTAACTTCGGTGACAATCTTGATGGATACTTGTTTTCACGAGATTGAGGACAAAGCATTTGTTATGACATCGGTGGGATAAACTTTGTACAGAATTGCGCATTCGTGGCACTGCGGATGGGCAACGCATGATTTGCTATATTTAAGGCAATTTTTAGCCCACAGTTGTATCTCCGCCTCATGCCTGTACTTAAAGAATTATGAAAAGAACCCGTTTACCATTGAAAAAGCGGCGCACAAAAGAATAATATTTTAAAAATTTTCCACGTGGCAGAACATACCTTTTTTTTGTTTTGTTTGTAGTTTTGTGAAAACTTTTTCAAAAGATGCATTTGCTGAATTGAAAATGTACTTGCGAGCACCTCATGAACACTCTGTCTTCCAGGGCAGAATCAGTTGTGGGCCCGACAAAGAAGATTGCTAATTTGTGGTTGTGTAGTGGGTCGCCTTACTTTACGCCTTACTGGAAACCCCTTGCGCACACGCGATTTGTTGTGTTGTTGGTGTTTTTTCCACTATGCTGTTGCAGAACTTTTTAAACTGGGAGAGAGAAAACCACTAGATCAACCACAAATTAGCAATCTGTCAGCAGAGCTTACGCTGCTATAATCTTTCATATGCTGACAGAGAGCACTTAAATTGAATATCAGGTATCATTGTGATTTGAAATTATATTGAAATATATAAAAATAGTCAACAGAGAGCGCTTACGTCGAATGATACGCACTCTGTTGTTTAATATACACTGAGGCACGGAAGTTTTAACCAGGCTACTAACATCAGTACATTGCTGTATTACGAATTTTTAACATTTTGAATCCCTTATTTTTCGGGCCCACGACAAATCCTGTCCCAGATGACGGAGTGTTCACACTAACTGTAGTCTAGGTGGCACATGTATTAGTTTCACTTTTGTACAAAACGTGTAGAGAACGAGCTGCAATTCTTACCACAAAAATATGGCGACTTGTCAGGGCCTGGTTTTAGTTACAGACAAGGCTCTTACATATTAGATTATTATTATTAACATTTAAAAGAAGTAATCGTTGTTGGCAGGCAAAAAAATTGAAGCAACTTCACGAGGACTTCACAAAGCCCAAACTGTTATTGCTATTTCTTAATAAAACAAATCAACAATTATGAATGATGATCTCGATTGAGCCCTTTTCTCCACACGCGCGGCAACAAAAAGTCAGACGAAACATAAAATTAAAAAATAAGCATGTCTGGCCAATGATCCCTGTATGGTGTATGTGCAAAGATGTGCAAAAATCACCCCCAATTACATTGCCTACGGTGCCCATTCGGTGCAGGTATGTAGCGTAGGTACTCGGAGGAGTACAAAGTGCTCACTGATGGAAAGAAAGCGAGATCAACCGTTCAGCCGTGCCAAAGTAGGGCGATAAACAAAACTCAAGGCGAAATCTTAGACAGCGTCTACCACCATTCCACCGGCCGATTGATCGATGTGTCCATATAATAACTACGTAGTTTGAGTTTATTATACAACTAAAAATTGGGTTTCGTGTACTCTCTCGTTCGCGAGGACCATCAGCTAGTAGTTGTCGGAGGCGGGTGGCTAATATTTGTAGCAAACTGAACCCAAAAGCGATGGGCAATGACCATCAAGCGAAACTTCAACAGCCCCTTGGTTTTGTCTGTGGTGCAGCAGCAGCAACAGCAGCAGGGCAGTGGAGCGCGAGAAAACAGACAGTTTTTGCTTGCCATCGCTCACTATTTTCATTTTGTATGTTCATCGTCATACGGTCGGTGGTCATGAGCGGTCCTCCGAGTTTTAATATCGCGGTCAAAAAGTGTGCTAATGGTATGTTTTCACGACGTTTACCGAGAAGAAATGAGTTTTTATTTTGGCGGATGTCAGTAATGATGATGACAAGAAGAAAAAGCAAACGGCTACAAAACTAGTGATGGGAATGACTATGTTGACGGAACATAAATCCCACCGGTAATTGACTGTTTACAACTTTATTATAGTTCGGTCGCACTGTAACGGGGGTTTAAGATGATGTTCCGAGTGGTGGAAACAATAGGTCGATTTGGAACGATGGCGGGGAAAATAAAACGATGTCACACTGAACATGTTGATTGTATTATATTCGTACTAGTTTTTCAACTTACATACACCACGACTTCACAGGTGTTGAACCCAACGCACTCGGTGAGCTTTGCCTGTGGGGCACTAATCGGATGGCTACTACTGTACGTGCCCACATCTCAAATCTAATCAATTTATTCGCGTGTGCAACAAAGGTTTTAAAATCATAATTAACCCAATAGGCCAACAACCAGGGTTAACTAACAATTGCCTACCGAATGGGATCTTTAACGAGTTTTTTTACTTCTACGCTTGCTTCAGCACTAGCTTCCGCTCACTATTATAGCCTGACTGAATATAGAAAAAAATTAATAAGGGTGCACATATCAAGGTTTAACCACACTACACCTTTCACATAATAAAAATACTAGCTTTGAAGGGTCTTAGAAAAAAAAACACACGCACTTGTCAGAAGCTTTCAAAAAAAAAACCTTCAGTCGTGTAAAATTAAATGAAAACTCTACATAAACCTGCGTTTCCCATATTTCGGCAACCAACTGATCATGGCTGACATTTCAATTTGAGATCGAATATTTCTTGGCGTTACTTACCAACCAACGGATTCAACGTGAGTGCTGAATTTGATCCTAAACTATTTAGAAGAATTCAACCATACATAACCAATTCGTAAGGCTAATTTAAGGTTATGAAAAACTTCTCGAAGAATTTCTTTGCTGGAACACATTCCTTGACATTTGTTTGCGCAAACAAATCAACGGAAATGAAACTAGTATTAAATTGTAACCAACATCCTACCACCAACCGTCGTATATTTCCGCATCCACTCCTCGTCCCGCACATATCTGCCTTTCTATGAACACAATCTTAACCGTAAGCCCAAAGGACACAAATGAAAGAACTTTTGTACAGGAAAGACAAACAGGAAAGTTGCTTGAAAGTCTTTATTTTCTATCGTAATAGCGGTCATAAAGCCCTCGCATAAACATAATTAAAATTTATGGTGTTACAGATTTTGCAATGAATTAATACGACTATAATTTTGATCCAACCGTTTGACTCACGTGATCTAGGAACGACATAGAAACACAGTTCACACAGCTTTACCCCAGTTACTGAGTCCAATTATCTATAGCTAGTAAACGGCACTAACGAGAACGTTTGAAACTTTAAATCCGTAAAGAGAAGGTATTTTTCTTGTCATTGGATTGAGGCCTTTAATACTCGAGCGTTGTATAGCCTTGTCAAACTATTAATACTTTTCCTTGTTGAGATAATAGTTGCGAAGATTTAACCCAGTTAGGCACTCTAGTCCGTCTCATGTTTATTATCTGATAGAGATTTTTACACCATATTTCGAATGGCTCAAGCGATCCAGTACTAAGAATTATAGTCTGTTTTATACAAATGTTATACACTTTTTTATTTCATCTAAACACAGGCAAGCTTTTCCACAGTTTTGTTATATAAAAGGCGCTTTGCCTGGCGATATTTCTGCAGATGTCATTTAATGTTGTCATTTACAACCATATGTCTCCATTCTCAGAGCTTTGCTATGACTGCTCCCAATAGCCCTTCATAGAAAGGTTATGAGACAATAAAATCGACGGACAGTCACTAGTTAACAAGAGTATTGACTTTTTTAATTACTTCCGCTTCGCAATAACCCTTTGGTTAATTGCGCCAGATACAGGATGCGCGCCCCCGATACTATTTGGCCCAGAAGTGCGTGTAACAGTACAGGGTGTTCCGGTCAAAAGTTGGTCCTAATATCACGACAAGAAAGCGTGTAAATGACCTAAAATATATATATATATATATATATATATATATATATATATTTTCAATTTTAATTAGCATAAGATACAAAAAAATCTGCTTAGCAACCAGTTGACCGAAGCCGTATTGCCGGGCCTTTCATTAAACTTCGGCCAACAGAATCTGTGCAGTTCACCTTGTTCGCCGCAGAACGCCAGTTTGCCTTAAGCAGCTATCTGTTTTCAACAAGTTCTTTTGGTCTTCTTCAGGCTCTCTTTTACGATGGTCCAATACTTCGTGGTTGGATGAAGATCTAGTCTTTTGGGAGAGTTCTTTTCCTGGCACACCAGCTGCACATTGTTGGCGGCATGCGAAATCCGGCCAAAACAGCATGAATCGTGTTGTTTCAGAAAAGGTAGCATACGCGACGTTTCTACACACACTTGTTCACGAAAATTTCTGGTTGCAACAGCACCGGTTGCAATGAAAACCGGCCAAATCTGTTATTTCTTAACGAACTTTACAGTTTGCTAATCGAAAAACGAAAATCTTGTCTAGGAAAGTGGAAGACTTCGGGTTTATTAAATGTTGTTTTCCTTAATGAGTCAATTAACTATGTTCGCATACAAAATTTCTTGAAATTCCGGAGCCAATCGGCCCAAACCTGTACGTCGTGATTCACTATCGAACAGTATTAACATTTCAGCAAGTTTGTTATTTATGTGTCGCAGATTTATTTGATTACAACGGCCACGTGAGAAAAATCTTCAATACACAACTAAATAGATTTTTCTGAGTAGAGAAAATCACGGAAAGTAATCCGATTTCGATATTATAAATAAAATCATATTTTGACGGACCGACCGTGAGGTGGCCGAAAACTGAAAGTATCACTTCGATGAACACCTGATGGCATCGAAGCAGAGTCTATTATAATTGTACCAGAATTTGGCATACAAAACAGCTACCGGAGGAATGGTGGAAAGATGGGGTTATCCACACGATCCACAAGAAAGGCAACAAGTTAAAATGTCAGAACTACCGTGCGATCACTGTTCTCATTGCCGCCTACGAAGTGCTGTCTCAAATCATTTTCCACTACTATTATCATCAATTGCGAACAGATTTGTGGGAATTTATCAAGTTGGCTTGAAGGACGGTCAACAACGGATCAAATGTTTACACTGCGACAGATCCTCCAAAAAGGCCATGAATACAGAATTCCCACATACCATTTGTTCGTTGGCTACAAAGCTGCATATGATACCATCGACCGAAAAGCGCTATGAAAAATCATGGACGTGAATGGCTTCCCCAGGAAGCGAATCAAACTGATTCAATCTACGATGGATGGTACACAGTGCTATGTTCGGATTTCGGTTGGTTTGTTGAGTTCATTCAAATCACAGAGAGAATTTCGTCGGTGTGTCTCATGCCTGATTTTCAAATTAACACTGCAAGGGAGGAAGTGTCTGATGCAAAGTATGATTCATTGCATGAACTGGGAAATTTCGATATAAATCAAAAATATATTGGGTTGTGTAATGACAGGTGGGGCTCGCAGTTACGCTCTTTTGGTTGGTAACCGAATGTTTTACTAACTAAACTACTGCCGCCCATTATGTTCGGTAGTGTAATACCTAGTTTGGTTTTATTCACCAATTCTAACATTTTACATTCGCATCACACACTCCTCTTACAACGATATTATTTTTATATGACTGCTCTTTGTTTATACCGCTGAGAAGATAGACTGTTATCTATTCGATTAGTGCGATAGAAACAGAAATTGCGTTGCCGACTGTCGCTCTAGTCCAACTTCGGCTTCGGCATTCTTCGCATCGGAAACTTCCTCCCTTTCCAAAAAAGAGTTCACGTCATAAGCGCGTATTAAATCATATACAACGCTACAAGATGTTATGAACCGAGCGGATATCAACGCGCGGGGCACGATCTTCAGCAAGTCTAGTCATTTCATCTGGCAGTAGTTAAACAGTATACCAGACAAAAGTGCAAATCAGAAAAGATTGGATAAAAGGTACTAGGCAGTCTGATAGGTACCTGAAAAATAAAACACGGAGACGTTTTTTTGGCCAAAGTCGGTTTTATTTTCCAACATACCCTCCTTTTAGGTCGATACAGCGAGTCCAACAATTTTCTAACTTTTTGATACCGTCCGAAATGTACTCGATCGGAAGGTCTCCAAAATACGCCTCAGTTTCAGCTATGAGCTCCTCATTTGAGTAAAAAACGCTTACCGGTGAGCCATCTCTTCAGGTTAGGAAACAAGTAATAGTCGCTGGGGGCCAGATCTGGTGAATACGGTGGCTGAGGAACCAATTGGAAACCGATTTCATGCAATTTTGCTGGTGCAACTAAGCATGAATGAACAGGCGCATTGTCGTGATGATAAAGCGGTTTTTTCTTCTTCAAATGCGATCGTTTTTCGGCGATTTCGATTTTCAATCGGTCCAATAATGATGAATAGTATGCTCCGGTTATGGTTTTACCTTTTTCAAGATAGTCCACGAATATTATGCCATGTGCTTCCCAAAATACGGAGGCCATAACCTTTCCGGCCCATTGTTGCGTTTTTGGACGCTTCGGAGCACTTTGGCCCGGTAAAACCCGCTGTTTTTCCTGTTGCGTTGACTCAGGAGTGTAGAAATGGATCCAGGTTTCATCCATGATTATGAATCGGCATAAAAACTCGGTCGGCTTACGCGAAAATAATGCCAAATTCTGCTGGGAAGTCGTCACACGAATTCGTTTTTGGTCCACTGTGAGCAAACGCGGCACCCATCGCGCGCAGAGCTTTTCCATGCCCAAAACTGAATGCACGATATTGCCCTCGCGTTCCAATGACATGCCTACAGCATTAGCTACCTCTCTCATTTTCACTTTGGGATCATTCAACATCATATCATGGATTTTTTCGACGTTTTCTGGTGTAGTGACCCCTCTTGGGCGTCCAGATCGTTCAGTACCAACTGTGCTCGTACGGCCACAACGAAACTCGGTAAACCACTTATGAATCGTTCCAATCGACGGTGCAGAGTCCGGGTAATACTTATCCAGCTTGGTCTTGGTCTCGGATATCGTTTTCTTGCGTAGATAGTAGTGTTTGATCAAAACTCAAAACTTAGACTTTTCCATATTAAAAAATCTCGGAGGTTAGTACGTCTAAAACAAAGTACATGCAAGCCGGTGGAACCGAGGCAGACCGACTCTGCTTAGGCGATGAGTTTGCGATAGTTGACGAATTTGTCCCTTGACTCATTGGTAACGGTGGACAATGACACCAGCCGTAAGATTTGGAGACGAATTTCCAGTGAAAATCGTACTTACTACGAGATTCATAAGTAATCGCAGTCAAACAGACTAAGCGTGTACAAGGCTACGTTTCTTTTAGCGTTCCTTTTCTGTCTTGCGCTGACTGAAAAATTACATGAGGATGACACCCACCCGCGAGTCGCCACTAGTTTAAACTGGGTGGATACGATGGACATGATGCTAGAATGCCCTACAAACATGGTGTTTGCTTCGAACCTGGTAGGAACAAGACGACCATGCGCGAAGCGAGCAAGGTGGTTAGACGAGATCGAGCGATATCTGGCGAAGAGTACATGGTGTCCAAGGAATTGCCCATAACCCAGTGAATTGCAGAAAATTTTTTACATCAAGTTATGTCTTAGGAAGGGAAGCTAATTAAGTAAGTAATGAATAACATCATGAAATCAAAAAGTTTGAAATGCTGTGAAATCATGGCTAATCTGCCAATCAGGCAACACAAAATCGTGAATATCATCAATTATGACTTTGTGTTAGCTTTGTACTTCATTATTATCTTTATTAGGTCTGGTGTATTTTAATAAAATATAAGCCAGAATCTTGAAACCATGGTAAAATTTCACTCATTTTAAAGATTTCTTTCGGTTAACTTTTTCACAAAGTTTTATTTGGCAGTGAAAAGCACCAAGAAGAATCGGAAAACCCAAGTCTCTTAGTGACAAAAGTTTCACGAAAACGTTTCTTTTTGTTCCAGATTTATGTCCGGACAACACGATTTTTCCAAACATAGGGTTTATTTCTAATTCCCGTCGTAATAAATAAAACCATTCTAATTTTCATCATTTGCTAGATGGATTTAATGAATACTCCAAAAGTTCTTGTGCTAATTTGACTCTGGAAAGCGACTATTAAAGCATATTATTGAAATTACGCAACTGACTTTATTTCTAAAATTCGTCGTAACGTTTTAAAATCCGTCCATCAAAATTTTTCATCGTCCGAACTAAAAATCACAACAATGTTTACGAAGCTAACGCGCATGTATTTGTATAGGACGGCAGGACAAATGTTATTCTATAAAATTTCTGCAGGTCAGGCAAGTTTTCCTGGCTGTAGAATAACGACAATGCCTCGCGTGATTTATTTTCATTTATGAATGACGGAAATTAAAACGATTACCTAGTCGACATTTTATTCTTAGTCGCACCGAAAAACATAGGAGATTTGGCTGGTAGGACTTCTTTAATGATAAAAAGCATTTAAATACTTCTCAGCTCACTTTGATTGATCGCGTATGATAGACAACTAACTAAAATATTAGGGAATAACTAGTTTTGCATTGTGTGTCATAAAAATGCTGATATTTTTATTAATTTGTGTTGGATAGGACGGGAATAGGCAGTTACGACGATGTAGCAACACACCCTATATTTGCTTGAATATTCATATCTCAGAAACCAAGCAACGCAAAGTAAATATTGTTTTATGAAAATATGTAAATTTATGTAACTTTTCTTAGTTATCCAGAAAAAATATTATCCACAGCGGTAAAAAATTCCAAAGAAAAGTCGAAAAACTATGTTCTAATTTTCGGACAATTTTTAGAACAGCGTAAGCACTAAAAAATTATGTCCAGAAAGGTGTTTCACCGTAAAAATTCGAATAAAACCTGCTTTTAGTGGGGAACACCATATTCCAGTTTAACGGCTTCGAACTGCAGCTGCATATCCAAATACGTCGTTGAATAATTTAATAAACAACAATAATGATCCCAGATGGCTCCCTCATGAGACGCCGCTGATTGAATGTAAAACAGACTAGAAGAAACATTATCTAATTTCACTAAGAGGTAGCGATTTCAACCAGCGATTTCAACCAGTTCACAGTAGAAAGCAGCTTTCAGATCAATGTACACCGTGTAGATTTAAGCCATATTTATAATGTATTTCAAATTTCACATGTGGATTTTAAATAATCGCTGCCGTATCGTCCTCTCTGCAGATTGAGAAAAAACTAACATCCGTAATCTGGTACTTATTTCCAAGGGTGTCCATATCCAGCAGATAACACAAATCTTTATATTCCGTAAAAATTTTCGCATTTTTCATTATTGATTTGCAATTTACAAGCTTACAAGCTACTTATGTCAGAAACACCAAAAAATTTGCAAATTCTTTGAAGCTTTAAGCAATCCTGCTTCTTCCTTAGTGAATAAAAGAGCTTCACATCATCGGCGTAAATTAATACGAGGGTATTATCAATTACCATAGGCAGTTCATTCATCAGTAGGATGAACGGATGTGTTCTTAAATGATTGCCTTGCGGTACAACTTATGTTACTCGTAAAATTCTGAGCTTGCTCCATCCAAAAAAATTTTTTAAATTATTAAACACCCGTTACTTGTGATTTAAAACGGAAAACGTAATCGAAATCAAGTCAATAAATTGCTCCGTTTTTGAGTAATCGAAAAAAAGCAAATTTACTGTTCTAAATATACAAAAATATCTTTGATTTCAGTATCAAGGAGGTAAATTGTGGCTTCATTCGTAGCCCTACGTTGTTCCCGTGGTTGTGCGACTAGGCACAGCAGACCATTCTACTGTTTTTCCACGTAAGTTGTAAATAAGGAAAGTAAAAAAAGTGAAAGAGAAGTGCCACAATCTGCATTAGAGTGGCAATTTTTGTATCCTGGTTATATGAGTCCATGAACTATCTCCGTGTATAATTTTCAACAAAGTTTTTGGACTCAGCAGCCCGAACCAGTGTATGAAAAATCCGCATTAACCCATTATGTCCCAGCGTATGAAATTTAATTAATGATTTCAATTGACCCCAGGTCATAATGGGCTAATAAAAACCAGCTTTACAGTTTTGACCCACAAAAACAGTTACAGTTTTTTTTTTTTAAATCATTGTATCATACTTCTCCTATACAACGGTAGTAATGTCACCGCCAAACCAACAATGGGGGATCGACCAAGAGTAAACCACACAGCGGAAAGTTCATTGTAGCCCAGTGCAAACGTAATCTGAACGAAAAACATAAATATGAAAACTCCATAACTAATTCATAACGCCCTGCCACCGGAAAGAACCATAACAGAAAAAAACCTCACTCAATGGGTAACCAACCGTACAGGTCACTTACACGTACACATACGCACATAATCGGCACGGAGCATTTCTAAACCAACAGCAGCAACAGCAACAATAGAGCTAGATAGAGCCTACCGATGTTGCACGAGATTCGACATTGAACAGCAAGGGAGGCCTTACAGCCGTGCAAATGTTGGTTGGAACTAATAATGTATGAATTGTTGGATTCCCTTCGCTCGCGTGCTACCCCTTTCCCACACGCTTATCCATCTTCGTGAGCCATTTGGCGGCACTCCTCACCGGTCGACAATACGGTGCGAACACCAGCAGCAATCGGAAAAAAAGCTTCGACCGTCAGCCCCAATGGCGATGCTATCACATCAGAACGAACCAGTCACATTAAAAAATGTACATTCATATAAGTACGTTGGAAAGGCTGTCGGCTCGTGCTACGGTTCAGAATTCAAGTGCAAAACGTTGCAACTGCAGCTCACATCGATACGCAGCAACGTTTACCGGACCGAGGAGAAATGAAAGGGGAATTGTAACTTTGTTGGAATTATTCATGATTGCCGCAATCCAACGGTCAAAATGGCAAAATTGTACACTGCGTTGCACGCCATACCAGTGCCAAGGCAAAGCAGTTGTTGATTGACCGACCGTAAGATCGAATTTAAACATGCAAAGAAGAAATAAGAATCTATTTATTTGCAGAACCCCGCACTCGACAGTCATTTCCCAGCAACCTACACACATACAGCAAATAATGGCTCATAAATCACTGAGCGTCCCTATTTTGGCATGATTCACGCAGATAGCAATCAACGTGCTATATTCTATCAGGCCTTGTCTAACAACACTCCGAGACAGGCGATAGTTTGCAGCAGCCTTCGGGCTGTGAACTGCCTTTGGAAAACTTGCCACGAGAACAATGCTCGCTCACATTGCACACATCCCCTCCCTCTCCCCCACCCCAACTATCTTCAACCCATCACACAATCAAAAACGTGACTTACCGTTCCTCTGCATCCTTCACACTATCCCAGGAATCCCCCACTCCGGAAGACGCGTCATCCAGCTTCTCTTCGTCCTCCATGCCGGAATCCTCTAAGCTTATTTGGCAACTGGAGAGAACCACCTCCTTCCCGTTGTCTTCAACCTCAATCCAGTCGGCCGTTCTGATCCGTCCCGCACGACTAGCAGTACCATTCGGTGAAACATCGCTCGAGGATCGAGTTTCAGGTGGATACCGCTGACGTTTGGACACTGTGTCAACTGGGTTCTCGTAAGCACTTCTCATTGCGGTTAATTCCGAGATGAGTAACTCGTGAAATGCAACCTTCTTTTCGCTCAGCTTCGAGTCAATCGTTCTTGGGTCGATTGCCGGCGGTTTAATTACTTTGACACTACTTTGAAGGTTCTGATCGTTCAAGGGCGTCACATATTCGCCACCCTCCGGTTCCGGCCGGTACGGCAACCGGATCGACGAGCTTCGTATCACATGGTTGTTTAATTCTGGAGAAGATCTGTTGTTGTTGCTTTTGTTGTTGTTCATGAGGGTACTATTTCGAGCTTCGATGATGGTTGGACTGCCATTAGTGACTACCGTTGCGGTGGTTGAAAAATTGTCAGCACCGAGACCGATAATTATTTCGGTCATGTGCGATTTGCGGGTTTCAAGATTTTTCAAATTATTTTCCCGTTCGAGGGAATTGCTACTCGCGATGCTGTTGGTGTCGGCCGAGTTTTGCTCGGTGCCACTGTCATGCTCCGAGGACGCCGAATTGATCACAATCACGTCTGACGAATTACGCTTAATTGCGGCGTCTTCTAACGGATCCCCATGCCGACGGTTGTAAGAATTAACTTTTTGGCTGGAGATGCTATCGTCTTCGTCGGCGGAATTAAGATGATTGGGATCATTACCGTTAGTGCTTCTGCTGATGACGAGAAGATTCGGTTTAGATTCTGACTTCTGAAGCGTCGACATTGGAGAGGACGATGTCGAGGTGGACGCCGATGAGGAAGAGTTTACTTCGATTATACTGCACGTTGACGTATAAGTATATTTGCTGTTTTCCATGTTTGAAATAATTTTGTTGCTGCAGCAATTAATGCTAATCTCGGCAGGATGAATCGGTCGCGGTACATTAAAACTGTTAGATCCATCGAGGTAAATCTCGGACTTCAGCGATGGACAATCGACAACTCGATTCAAAGAAGAGTGGTGGTTTAGAGAGCCATTAAAACCGTAATTTGCTTGGCTGACAATTTGCTGAGGAGGATTCTTCAGCGGATCATCAAGGTCGGGTGACTTATAAACCACCGTTCGTCCGGGATGTGGTGGCTTCAGCGTATGAATACCCAAATTGCTGGGTGAGTTCTCGCGGTGCTTTGCCAATGCAGTGGCGACTGCCGCCGCACTCGGCCTTGGCGGAACCGGAGGTCCTGGTTTTCGTGTTGTTAACATTGCAACTCTCACTCGCTGGTTTCAACCGGTAACGAATTCATGCCACAAATCAATAATAAATGTTGCCTAAACGACCACCAAAACAACCACTCAAACTTTATACGTTGCACAAGTAAACAAACGTGAGTGGATATATTGATTACACTTGATTGAATACACTCGTCCGTAGAAATCGATAGCAGAACTTGATAATCAAATCACGTCAACTCGCGTCACCCCGCAACGGATCGAACGAGCAATGAAGTTACACCAATCGAATTATTCCTACATGCACTAACACACAGGCACCAAAGTGGGGTCGAAACGTGACACAGGGCTATTATGATGTTTGCTCTGTGCAGTGGCTGTGAATCATCAGCTCACTCAAGAAACTATCTTACGCCAAGTTCCAGCTGACTGCGTTCGCCTGCCGATGGTTACAAATCGTCAGGAGACCTACTTTTCTCACTTTCAACTGAGCCCGGTGTGCCTTCGATGGCGCTTCTTTGGCTCACTTTGCGGTCAAGTAACCTCCAAACATACGATACCTGCACTCACTTCACCACCCTCAACGGTCCTAATCGACACACCATTCCGTTCATTGAAGGGCACCATTCATCTTCAAATTACTCCAATATCGCAAGGCACAAAGCCCGGGTGGCTAACAAGATGCTTTTAGTGATTTGCTACAAAACGGCGTGAAACTACATAAATGGATATCCTTCAATCGTCGAAATTCGCGCACAAATTGAACACATGATGATCGATCGGGCTCAGCAGAAGAAAAAAAACAACAGCGGACTTCAAACTTGTTTCGACGTACGGGTCGAGTATCTCCCGCGTGTCTCGTCAGTTTCGCGAACTACTTTTTCTTTATCCGAAATGCAGCTTCGCTGCGAACGCACGTACAACAAAACAGGAAAATCCCTTCGAACTCTACTGCAACTCTGCACAGCAAGCAACGAACCACCGAACCGTCCGACCGATATTCAAACGCAAACTAAACAGTACTTCGCTGCCAAGCGATACTCGACCGGAGGTGTTTCGAGCGGATCGACTTGCTCGAACCAATACCAACCAACAGGCCAGGCAGCGAGCGCAGGTGCGTGCGTGTAGACGTGAATGGAGAACGACTAAAGCCGCCGCTCAGAATGGCTAAGCGAGTCGGGGTGTCTCCGAAGGTAGTGGGCCCGAATTGTGGTTTAATTCGAAATATCACTTGTACCAAATTTTTCATAACATTTAATTTTAATTAGATATTTATTGTCTAAGTAAAACGATTTTCACTCTTGAAAGAGATGACGAAAACAACAATTGTTTTTGAAACAATCACACAAGGTGGAGAGAAAAAACTGACCACCCCGACTTCAACTCTCCACAGCAAAAGGAAAACACAAAGAATCACCCAGCCACGGAGCAGGAAAACGTGAAAAATATGCTGCCTGTTTCGGACTCTCCGGTTGTCGGTTCAGCTGATACGCGTGTCCGCATGACGTGACTGTTGTCGTCGGTCGGTTGTTTGTTATTTTCCTACTGTTATACTTGCAGACTTGCACTTTGTTGGAATTATGTGTATAGCAAGGTTTAGTACCGAGACAGAGCACAGAGTCACAGAGTATCCCTCGGAAACTATCGCAGCTGTTTGCCGATTGCTTTCAGCAACTTGTTTTGTCCTTTTCTAAATGCGTCATTATTTGAGGGAAAAGTTTTGTAGTCGAAAGCGTACGTACATAAACTTTGAAATGACCCCACAATGTTTTGTTGCTTGTTCAGTCATAAAATTATATTTCAACCTATCGTTCCTCAAAACCTGTTGTATTGCGACCCAAACTAAAAAAAATATTTGGATAGATTTTTTCCTATTTGACTGTGCTGCCTTAAATAAGCAAAATTTGAAATTTTATGTAACAGACATTTGTAAAGCTAATTATTACCTATAATATTGCTAAATTAAGTATTACTCTATCCTTAATATTTTACGGCGCACTTTCGGTTCACACCCGCATCGTGCACAAAGTAAGTTCTTTTCAATTTTGCTTGGCTGAGGCGGTACAGCTAAATAAGTAAAATCTGAGCATAAAGAGCAAGACAGCCTAATGACAAATCAAAACCACATGTAATTATGTATCGAAAATTATCTACTGTAATTTATTGTAATAAAATTCTACACAAATTGTAGTAAATTTCTCTTACAATTGTGCGCATAAAATCTCCGGGCCTCTTCCGCAGTGTTATCCAATACTTTGGATTGTAATATTATAGTGCCTTGACAATAGTTACTTTGTCTGTACAGCAGTTTTATGATGCTTCGATGTGATTATAGTTCCACATTTTGGGTTGGTAAACCATTTAATATTATCTCTTTCTGATGTTTTCTATCAAATATTGCTTTTCTTTTCCTCTCACTTCAAATCTCTATCTCTTATTTCTTTTTTTCACTTTCTTAACCTCACTTTCCATTACAGTAATAATCGAATTTGGCATGCCTCAATTTTGGCAACAAAAGTATCCGTTATTGGCAACACAAAATATTTCCCTAACAAAAATATGCTCAAATATCAATCAGTTTTCGTATACATGCTTTAAATAATGCGAAAATGATGCCCTCAGTGTTTTCATGAAAAATAGTTTGCTATTATAGAATGTTTCGAACAATAATATGTTTATTGCCGTAGAACTCTTACCAACGTCTTACCACAGGTTGCCAGAAGCTTACTTGCACCGGACGGATAGCTCTTGGCAGACTTTTCAAACATAAAATGGTCGCCATCGTTGATTAATAATATTTAATATAATATCAATTTGAATAAAGTTTAAATTTGAGACACTTTTAAAATAAACTTACAATAAGTTTCAATGTCCACAATAAAAACTGTTGTAGACGCATTGCTTCTACCACTAAATTTTATGTACATTTTTTTCTGGAAGCCTGCCGTCGAATATTCGAATGTCGGCTGGGACCCCAAGTAGCACACGTTGTCACAATTGAGTCGCAGCGGCTGATATGCGACAAATGTAAAACTTCTGTTACATTAACCTAAAATATAACAGTTGTGTAACCGAAATAGCGCAACTTATGTAACTAAATATGGTTACATTAACAGTTACTCAATAACCAATATGTAACATGTATAGTTACAAAATGGTTACTATTGAAGTTACACATAAACTGTAAATTGACTTTCAATTGGTGGCAAATTAGTTATCTTGAAACTTTTATTGCATAGCGAAAGCAATGCAGCAGGGTTTTTATTCCAATCTATGGCTGTCAACGTCAAGCAGTAAATTTAACTGTTGAATATGGAAGACTGTATAAATTTCGCTTGTTATTTCAACACAAATTTTAATGCAGTTTCAAATTTATGGTGAAATGCATGATTCTAGCTTTGAAAAATTCACGCGCTCTTATTTAATCTAGCTTTTCGTTACTTACCTCTTTGAAAAATTGATTTTTTGTAAAACAAATATGGACAAATATAAAAATTTTCTGATTTTTTAAATTTATTCTTAGCAATAATGAATTAGTGGAGCATTCACCTAGAAATCATTAAAAAACTAATTGTTTTCGCTATCACTTAGTAAAATGTATAGCCATCTTGCCTTTGGTTTTAACTACTACACCATCTTCCTTGAAGTTTTGTATCGTTTTCGGCATATTGCATGAAATGATTTTAAGCAGACATTGTTCATAGATATCGGGAAAAGGGCTTTTTAGTGATTGTTGTGAAAAGAAAGTGTTAATTTAATATCAAAGAATAGTTTCAGTTTGGATAAAACAGTTTACCAGCAGTGTTAATCATAGAAGGTTACATTTCAGTTACATTCTAGTTGCACGTAGCCTTAGCCTTCGACCTGGTTACGCTATCGGTTACGGTAACCAATATTAAATCTATTGTGGTCACTTAATTCTTATGTCGTCATTTCTAAGTTACACTGTAACCTATTTTCATTGCCGGTTTCGTTTCGATGTGACTTGAGCGTTTTGACGTTTGAGAATAATCAAAATTTGTTTACTTAATACCAATGTCTGTGCGGAGAAGATTCCGAGTAACATCAATTAAGTAAATAAACGCATTTACAAGAGCGTTTTACAACCCGTGTACCAATTGTTTATCTTTACCATTAGTAAAATTCTTGAGATCTAGTTTTTGCTTAATCCGTTCCGTTGTGTTTACAAGGAACCGTGAACAAGTTGTGGCGAAAATGTTTTTTTTCCTTGTTGGGGACCTTGGACCACTGCGACCAGTTCTTTGATCTATTGTGGCGAAAATGTTACTAGCCGACTTTTTTTGACTTCGTAACTGCTCGTAACGGAAAATTAACTGTTTTGCGGCCAGTAAGTTGATGACAGTTTGGAAAAAGGTTTCATTTGTGTCACTTGATAACTATTTGGTAACTCGTAACTGAAAGGTGACTGTTTTGCGACGACCAAGTTGTTGACAGTTCGAAAAAAAAGGTTTCAATTTGGTCATTTGGTAACTACCTGGTAACTTTTTGAGATTTTTGTCACTAGAAAACTAAAAAGTAACTATTTTTAATGTTATGTAACCTAACTCGTTACAAGTATCCTAAATGTAACTGCTGTGCAACCTTTTTGTATTTTTTTATTTTTATGATTAGTTACAAGTGCTACTTGGGACAGGATCGTATCACTAGCACCGCAATTGTCCTATACTCTAACAGTTGGCTACGAAGTTTGTCGTATAAAAACAGAAGATTAGGTTCAAATAGTGGAATGTAGCATCTAGGCTTTGCTTTTTTGTTGGGAAAGTGCACCAGAAAAAGTGCTAAAACCACTAGGTTCCAACAGGCCGAAATATTTTAACGACGATTAACCTATACCAATTGGATATCTGTGCTTGGAAAGTAAACCAGAAAACGTGATGAGCCCGCCGAATTAAACATTAAACCTATACGAATTTGACGTCTGTGTTCGGGAAGTGCACCAGTCATTTGTCATTTGTTGAATTGAGACGACATTTTTCGTCAACGTGGGGGAAGGGTTGGTAATTAGTTTATTTAAAGATTTACACATATATAAACTTTTTTCCCAAACCCAGCCGTTCTCAAGTTCCATCCAGGGTCCATCGATACGATAGCTCTTCATCAGATTTTAAGGCATAATTTAAGCTATCTTTTAAAAAAATAGGCAAATCGGAGGGAAAGGTTTTGAGATAATTGACATTTTATAATTTTTATCCTGGTTTTGAAAAGTTGGGGGAACGGTTGGTAATAAAAACAATGTTTGATTGCTGTAAGGCAATAAGATACTATAGCAATAGTTTTGTTCTTGATTTTGTTTTTCCAAATGTGCATATGAAACACTCGCATAACTCGAAAACCAATCAAGCAAATGGAACCAAATTTGGCATGTGGGAGTTTTTGGAGGCAGGATTTTTTTCTATGGTACTTCGAGTCCCCTGCTCCCTTTAGAAGGGGACTCTCATACAGATGAAACCAAAATTTCTGCATAACTCGAGAATTAATCGAAGTCGAGAAATTTAAGACTCTTGTTCAAAATATTAGTCAATAACAATATCACCAAAAACTTAGTTTGACAATGAATGTAGGAGGGTGATGGATGAGAACACTGCGCGGACGGCCAAGACGCGCAGTGCCACACGTCAGAAGGTGAAAAGACACAAACAGAAGATGGTGCAGCGAAAACAAATCTTTCGGGAGAAAAATCACTATCTGGAAGAGCAGGAATATGCAGAGTTAGAGCGGCTGCATCGTTCTCTGGAAACGCGAAAGTTCTACCAGAAACTGAATGGATCCCGCAAAGGGTTGGTCCGCGAGCCGAAAGATGTCGAGATAAGAATGATAGTATTCTGACGGACGATCGTGAGGTGACCGATAGGTGGAACCAGCACTTCGACGAACACCTGAATGGCGCCCAGGCGGAGAACCAAGGCGGCGGGGGGGAAAACGATTTCGACGGTGCAACATTCGGGGAAGAGGTGCCGGCCCCAACGATAGGCGAAGTTAAGCAGGCCATCATGCAGCTAGAGCACAACAAGTCAGCTGGGAAAGATGGCATTGGAGCGAACGACGCTGCTTGGGCAGTGGTATATTGATCGACGGCGATGAGTTTGAGGTAATCGACGAATTTGTCTACCTTGGCTCACTGGTAACGGCGGACAATGATACCAGCCGTGAGATTCGGAGGCGTATTATCAGCGGGAGTCGTGCTTACTATGGGCTCCACAAGCAATTGCGGTCGAGCAGACTAAGTCCCCGTACAAAGTGCCCCCTGTACAAGACGCTTATTAGACCGGTTGTTCTCTACGGGCATGAAACCTGCCCTGCGAGTGCTCGGAGTTTTCGAACGACGAGTGCTAAGAACGATCTTTGGCGGCGTACAGGAGAACGGAGTATGGAGGCGGAGGATGAACCATGAACGCGCACAGCTCTATGGCGAATCCAGTATTCATAAGCGAGTGTTGCTGGCGACCCCTCGTCGGAGGGGGCGCCACTGAGGGGGGCAGCCAAATGGAAGCGAATTTGGCATGTGGAGGCAAGAAATGTTTCTATGGTAGTTCGAGAACCCTTCCGCATTGGAAGGGGGGCGGCTCTCATACAAATGAAACACAAATTTCAACCAATGAGAATTATCCAGGCAACTATAATAAACCAAATTGCATATTTCTGGGGTAAGGAACATGTTCTGATAGAAGTTCGAACTCCTCCTTAGTCAAGAAAGGGTTATGCTTGAGCTACTTGTGACAATACTCTATCCCGAACACAGTGTTCTAGCTGAGTGGTTTCAATAAGCCCTAAATAAGGTCTAAAAAATCGAAGAATTGGAGACTCTACTTAGTGGAAGCTCGTGTCAAAAGCAAAATGGGCTCATAAAAGCACTATTCGTAAGATATTTCCAAATGTTTGAAAGCGTCATTGGAATTGATGGAATTTTTGCAATAAATTTTTAATGGTGGCTAGTATTCGTCTCCATTATGACTATCCGAAGCGCAACAAATCTAGAACCACCGACAGAAAAGCCGAATATGCACAAATCCAAGAGAATACTCATGTATTTGGTGGGCATTTTGAAACGAACATTGACAGGAAAACAGCCGGAATAAGTAACAAGTCATAAATCAATATAATTTTTTAACAACCCTGTACATTCCTAGTTTAATTCCAAACTTTCTACGGCAATGGTGTATCACGTTCGCCTGTTCATTATTCCCATAGCTGGAAGCACCAGCAGAGCGTTATGCGTATTGTCGATACAAGCAACTGTATAAAAACCCTCGAACGTAACAAACACAATCGCATATGTACCGTAACGCAGATAAAGCCCCATTGCACCGACGAAAACAATCGGTAGACGAAGATAACAACTGTGTAGGTGGGGTTCGCCGCGACCACAGGCCGGGTGTAAATTGTACTTCATGCAAATTAATATTCTATAGGAAGTAGGTGCGAGTATTTCCATTTATCTAATCTATAGGTGGAAAACCTAACGCGGCAGAATAGACCCGACGGAAGGCACGACTGCTTTAGGTGCCCATGCGGAAGGTTGGGTCAATGCGTATTTGCACCGTTTTTTTCATCATTATTTAGCTTTAATTAATTCACATTCTTAAACATTACTCAGTACTTATCGCTACATAATGATCAAATTCACTCTCCCCTGTAGTACAATGATTGAACCAAAGCAAACTGAGGTACAAACCAACATCCCACCACGGTGAGAAGGAAGGTGATGAAGAAGTGAAAAAAAAAATCACACAGTAATGTGGCCCAAAGAAAAGGTGAAAGATCGTTAGAACTGATAGAACGTGAGTTTTTACGCTCTGTACGATTGGAGTTGGATTGCTGCAAGCAAGGGTCACCGAAGAGGTCTTCATTACCATAATATGCCCACACGAGCACAGAGTAAAACCTCGGGCGACGCAATAAATGCTATCTGTATTTTTCTCTCTCTCTCACTGAGACAATACTGATAGCATAGAGAAAGGAAAATATTCCATTCTTAGTTTATATTATAGTAATAAACTTCGATACGTACACGCTGAAGTGAAAAAGTCCAACAGGCTAGGGTGTATTGATAAAAAGCAAGCACCCAAACAAAGTACAGTGACAGTGACAGTGACAGTGACATTACCCGTAATCACACTTACGATTTGTACCGCACCATATTGAAGTGACTTATCGGAAGTTCAGCTGTATGCAAGCCTATGGATGGCATTCTAACGGTGAAGTGTCCGTTCACGTACTGCACGTTAGTGCCAACTTGATAACCGCTCAATCGAATGTGCCAGTAAGAACAACAAAATGCTAATGCATGTGTCACAAGCATGGATGGCAAAACCTACGTGATGTAATTGCTATTTTCAGTTTCAAATCTCCAGTTAGTACATACACGGAAAACATGAAAGAATTTAGACAAGCTAATGAACAGTAGCAACCAGCAACAAAGTGACCGTGCTGTTTATCGCGAAAAAGATTTCTCTTACTAAAACTCTGCACGGATAACTTGTTTTACTTTCGAAAAACTAAAACAAAACCTCTCCCAACTGTTTAGGTACCAAATAAGTACAACATTTAGCAATAGAACGGAGTGTTTTGGTTGAATTAACAATCCATGCGGGCACTTTATTCCATAATAACTTATTACATTCATCATTTTTATCATAAATTTGCAAAGGCGACCTGTTCAGCCTATGACAACCCGGAAATTCGAAGTCTATTAACAGATAATCCAACAACCCTACTGTGCTGACATTAATACAGAAATAAAAAAAATTAAAACTACACAGTACCACTTGTGGTCAGCACAATCTGACATCCCCGTAAGTAACAGAAAATCAATTACACTTCGAAACTACAATCCATTACTGCCGATTTCTGCACCCAACTGACCGGCGTACGCCTACAAACTGTATATGTACCACGGATTAGTCGACAAGAGATAGAAATCTGCAAAGGCGACTGCCGCAGTACTGCCCGGACTGGGGGGTTAGTACCGACCATTCCGGCACTTGGCAATTGTTTACCAATTTCACTCTCGGCTATGACCGTTTCGCATGCGCGTGTAAATGGCGGCAATTTAAACCTTGTAAGCACTACTCCGGTGCAGATCAGTAATAAATCCGCTGTCAAATTACGGGACGCGAAATCCGATCAGCACCATCGCATTAGGTCGGTCCATCGGGCTTGAAGCCAAACCAACGACGGCGACGACGACGACGACTATGGACGGAACCGCACGCACTGCTGGGCTGCTGCGGCTTATGTCCTGCGAGGATCGAATTCACCGTCGCAGTAGTGCTCGGTAACGATGGGAAAGTTTTCTTGCTGATGGCAGCGCCAGTGGTCGGTGGTCAACGTGATCACCATTCGCATTCGGTAATTGGCCCCGGCGTCTGCAGTGAGCCGGCCAACCAACGCAACGGGGTGATAAATAACCAAAGACGGCGATCGATTGCGACGATAGTTCTAATATGTTCCGGGAACAGGAGATTGACTGCGCACTTTCCCCTTTTGCGGTTACCTACCCGGTGCAACCGAAACCGCAACAGACGAATGGTAAATATTCCTCTGTCAGCACGTTGTAATGGAATTATTTTCCAATCAATTGTGCTCTTTGATGGGCAATTTGTAAGGGAAACTTCAATTGTTCATTGAATTGCCCGGACATGAACTGCAGCACACTGGCAATGCTTGCCCTGGGGGGATTTGATTTTCCTGCTGCTCCACTTCATAATACAGTTTTAAAAAGCATTCAGCAGAAGAAAGGTTGTCAGTTAAATCAAGACAGAAATAGAGACGGCTAATTTTAGTCACATGTCGCATGCAGGCTGACTACATAGTTGTTTACGTCGGACGGCGCTAGAATATTACGTAACTGTGCAACCGGTGATCACCGTTTGCAAAATAACATTCCGTTGACGCTAGAGCGATGAGCAACAGTTGCAAAATTGTCATAATGTTCATATCTCTACTGCAAATCTTCTCCAATAACTAACTAGTATTGCTGACACCTGCGGATCGATTATTGTCATTGTAGAGAAACATTTTGATTTGATGCTACTCATGAACAAACCATTGGACCCGATTAATGATTTCAAACGGAGATTGGTCTGATCGTTTGAAATTTCTCTGAAGATGTAATAATTTTTTTAATATGTTATACGATTTATGCAATATTGCACATTAGGTATCATCTTACAGCTCTGTCTGCTGTTTGATTACTGATGAATATCTGAATAAATATCGTAGTTGATTTGTCTACTCTCCAATGTTCATGACAAAACAGTGGCTTTTGTAACGGTGCGATGAAAGACGATTTGCGCTTAGATTATAAATGGTAATTTATTAGTTCTCAGTTGCCGTATGGAGTATGGAACCATATTCTGAAATAGAAAACAAGTGTGTGCATATTTTTACATCACAAATTAGTACGAAGGATCTTGTTTCATTAGTAAGGTAACTTGTTAATCGTTGAACTATTCAGACTCTTTTTTAACCCGTGAAAACGAACTACCTGAGGTGATTCGTTAATCGTTAAACAACGCTGATAATATATTAACAGAAATGATTAAAACAGCATTCATTATCAATTAAATGTATTGAAAGATTAGAGATAGCAAATCGTAAAAACTAACGCATCAAAACATTTTAAAGACAGCCAACAAATTTTTCGAATTGATAGTCCTTGCAATTGTCCCGTACACTAACGGTTGGCTGCTAAGTCTATCGAAAAAAAAAATCAAAATACCCCAAAATTCTGTCGAAATGTTGCACCAGTACTGCGCTGCAAACCTGCCATACCAAATAATCAAAATAATAAGTTAACAAATAGCCCTAAAATACTCTCTACGGTGTACGCTGATATAAGCAAAAGACAAATGATTTGACTCGTCTAACTTGAGTCCCCACTACTGACTCCTATCCAAACCTCCTACCGCCTACCGGAGTACGAACAACCAAAGAAAAGATCGGATACTCAGGTTGGTGAAAACTTTGTCGGTATGTGTACTAAAAAGAGGGTCATTTTCAGTAATCCCCCCCCCATATCAAAGGCTGTTCGCGGCGTTTGACCTGGAACCATTGGCAGAACTAGGGGCTAAGCCCCCCTAGGATAGATTTACCCCCCCCTAGAAAAATGGAATGGTCGAAAAAATGCCGGGGGCTATAGCCCCCCCCCCCCCCCCCCTAGAAATGAGCGCTAGTTCCGCCAATGCCTGGAACCATATAGACTATGGAATACTGCTAGGTAAAATGGTGGAGCGACCTGGACTTTCTACGGATACCATCTGCTAATTTAGATCTTACCTGAGTTAACGAAGTGTGTGTGTGTTAAAGTAGGACCTACTGTTTACAACCGCTTTTCCATTGAATTTAGGTTCCGCAAGGTAGCAACCTGAGTCCGCTTGTTTTCTCGATTTTTATAATAACGTTGAGCGATTTTACAACCACTCTTATTCTGCGAGTCACGTGACTCAATACAATTGTCAATCGCCGTGACTCACCACTCGCCAGTCGAATTGACTGCTGTCACCTAGGTGACAACCGTGTCACCTGGGTAACAAACCCGTGTCACCTAAGTGACAAACTGTGTCACCTGTCACCTCATTCGCGGTGACTCCAAATTAATCACGTCACTCGCCTTGCAGAATAAGGGTGAACAGCTTAGCATGCATGCTCCTGTTAGACTCTTGGGTCAAGGAAATGTTTTGTACTTTGAGATGCGAAATCGCTTATTTGGAAATCATATACCGCTTAAAATTATGTGTCATCGTTTTAATGATGTTCCATCGATTCTACACTTAAAAAACAGTAAACTCAATAACGTCCTGGCAACTCTAGAAGTCTCAAACCAATCATATGGTCAAATGGCTAAACTCGTATCTCAGTGATTCGAACTCGGATCCAGTATTTCATCGGAATTCACCAATATATCTGGAGCTCCTCAAGGCAGCTACATAGGACCTTTGCTTTTTCGATATTGTCACCGCCAATCTGAATCTTTGGTGGGACACTAATAATTAGTTTTCTTAGAGCCTCAGAGTCGTTCAACTGAACTAACTGAGGTCCATCACGTCTGATCAACGTTGAACGAAGTGAAAAAATAGTCAAACAGCTAAAGAATGGCAAGGCAGCTGGGAAGGACAGCATACCAGCCGCGCTCTTGAACTACCTATGAATTGGTATGAAGCGATTCATACACCAAACTGAATAGAAAACTCACTGCCTCTTTCATTGTATTTGTCTGGCAATAACTCTCAACTGTGCAACAACAAAAATCTCTTCCACATTCAACAGACTGAGCCCGTTGCAGAGAACCTTTGTTCGCAGTTTTCAAGAGAGGTGCCACCACGGTTCAAATAACCCAAGTAACATTTTGAGTTTTATTGCACTCTTATGATGGCGCAATTAAGACCAAAATTAGTCATGAAGACCGCCATAAGAGTACAATAAAACTTACATTGTTGCTTGGGAATAATCTTGACTTTGCCTCTTTTCTTTTTTTTTTGTGCGAGTTGAGGAGCTGCAGCGTATTGTTAATTGGGTCTCGGTTCGACTCGCGAGCCTATGTTGGTCGCTTGAACGACATTCCTCGGACTAAGAGGACTTAAGTTGCTCGAGATTAATGTCGGTGAATCGTCATGTCGAGGTCATCGTATTCAGTCGTCTCTTCACTCTTGTCCTAAATTATTTTAAAAAAAAGCCGGTATTTCTAAATATATTGTAAAAACCGCAGTAAATCGAAAATTGTCATAAAATAGACCGTGTCAATTCAAAAGTCGACTTAAGAAAACCGCGTTAATTCAGTCATCGAAGAAATTGCCCAAATTTAAAAATCGTTGAAAAAACCACGTAATTCGAAAAATTATATGAATTAAATGTCTTTCCCGGCTGGGTGCATCTCCACAGATGATACAATGTCTGAGCACGTACCTGCGTGGTAGAGTGTTGCATGTGAAGCTAGGTTCCTGTGTATCCTCTCAATTCACTAACATTTCTGGTTCCGCAAGGCAGCACTTTGGGCCCGTTGCTTTTTTCGCTGTTTTTCAACGATGTCACCTTCCAGTTGGCCACCGGATGCAGACTTGTGTATGCTGATGACCTTAAACTGTGTCTGGCTGTTGAAAAAGTTGATGATTGTCGCCGCCTACAAGCTCTACTCGATATTTTTGTTGTTTGGTGCAAACGAAACTGGCTCACACTAAGTGTTGCTAAATGCGAGGTGATGAGCTTTTATCGTTTAAAAACCCCGATCTTCTATAGTTACCAAATTGATGGACTTGATTTGCGCAGAGTCGAACATGTTACGGACCTTGGCATTTTACTTGATACTTAGCTAACGTTTAACGCACATCGCGAGTCAATTATTTCTAAAGCAACGCGTCAACTCGGATTTATTTCAAAAATCGGACGGGATTTCAAGGATCCATACTGCCTCAAATCACTATATTGCGCCCTTGTCCGACCGCTGCTTGAGAACTGCAGCTTAGTATGGTGTCCCCAGCAACTGTCGTGGAACTTGCGCATCGAAAGAGTGCAAAGAAGATTTATCCGAATAGCTTTGCGACATTTACCTTGGCGTAATCCGGTGGATCTTCCACCGTACATGGATCGTTGCCGCCTACTTGACCTCGAATCTCTGGAGTATCGACGTAAAACCCAGCAGGCGGCGTTTGTGTCTAAAGTCTTGAATGGTGAAATCGATTCCCCACAACTTTTATCGCTCATGGATTTCCGCGCTTCACAACGAAATTTGAGATCAACCGGTTTACTGCAAGCACCATTTCATCGTACTGCCTTTGGATGTAACGAACCTGTAACTGCCTGCGTCAGGATGTTTTCGAGAGTAGAAGAACTGTTCGAATTTAGACAGCCATCGCATAAGTTTGTGCAGAAAATACGAAGCAGCAATTTTTTACAGTAATTAGTATTCATGTAGACCATTATAGTCAGATGAATTAACAAAATAAATAAATAAATAAATAAATAAAAATGTACATGTCAAAAATCATTATAAAAAACCGCGGTAATTCAAAAATCGTCATAAAAAACCGCGTCAATTCAAAAATCGTAAAAAACGTGTAAAACGAACTTGAGTGTGTGTAAGCATCGATTGTATGAGATTAGCCTGGGTATTCGAAAATTTTCTTGTAAAACCAGTGATTACAAAAATTAAGATCAAAAATACACCTTTTTATAAATTTAATGTAATGGTAAAATGGTAATAACCCACCATAACTTGTTAATTTAAATCAAAAAATACTATGCACATGCGAGAATTACGGTGGCTCGAAAACCTCGTGACAAACTTGAATTTATTATACCTGAAAATAAATATCGGGCACAATGAAACGAGTCAATATAGTTGCGTCAGATTTTCGATCAATTTCCGAATCCAACCTACAGACGCCAGCAGCATTTATAGATTTCAAGGCAGCGTGCGATTCAATTTGTTTCATTTTTGACATTTTGTAAGAGTAATAAGTGTTGTATCTTGTCCGTGATTGGCTCTAGTGATTGTGACTCTTACGTTGACACGAAAAATTTAATTTGATGTTAAAAAAACTTACTTTAAGATGATTCATGTATGAATTTCAGATGAATCACCAATAATAAAAATATCCTAATCGATGGTCGGCATCTATACGACTTTAAACACCTACGATCTCTCTGGGAACCAAACGTTGATTCGGATGATTATATCGTGATATGCAATGCCCACAACCGGCTGTTCAATGGAGTGTTTAAATTAAGGCAACTTGGCGTCCGAACTGAGGGAGGTATGGCGGAAGAAAGCATTGTTATCTGCCTAACCGGCTTCCGCTTGGTCTATTCCTTTTGGAAACATCTTTGTCTCGTTTTTGTCGGATCGTTATCGAGAATCATTTTACTGGGTTCTCCACGGAATTTATGTTCCACAAGATTGTAGATGATCAACAAGGTGGCATGGCAAATTTTACTCGACGGTAAGCATGCCCTTACTAACACACCAGGATTCATGCTTCCAGAATAACAAGGATTCCTATTTCATAGTAAAAGCGATTCCTTTACCGAGTTATAGGTATCCCGGTGTTTCCAATTTTGGACTCTCATACAAGATACCTGGTTCTATAAGTAAGGGATTGTGTACGAATCTTCTGCTGAATTCTTCCATACGACACTATGTCTCCTCTCCTATCTCTGCTCTATCATTAACCAGCAATGCCTTCTCGAGTTCTCACAGCAAAGATTTTTTTCGGTAGATCAATTTTTAGAAATTTGATTACCTAAGCTAAGCTAACTAAGCTAGATCAGTTTCTAGAAGTTTAAATGATTTTACAGCTTTGTGCATGCGGGCTATGGACCAACCAGATCAGGTTGACGCCCTTTATACTGACCTGAAGGCAGCATTTGATCGAGTCGATCATGGTATTTTGTTAGCTAAGCTTGATAAACTCAGAGCTTCGGCTATTTTTACAACATCGCCTGTCTCTCATCTATAGAATCGCACATTGGCTGTGAATTTAGGTGCATCTTTATCTGACTGGTTCGGAAATTGCTCAGGAGGAGCTCAGGGTAGCACTCTAGGACCTTTACTGTTTTCACTGTTTATGAATAATTTTGTCCGAATAATACCGCCTAACACGAGATTATTTTATGCTGACTCCAGTAAAACACAACTATCTGCCTGAAATTAAATAAAAAGAAAACTATTCCAATTAAATTCGACTATCTATATTTATTCGTGACAGATACGTATTTCGTCTACGACTTGCAGGCTTCATCAGTGTCTGTTTTCGAACGTTTCGTAACTTAAACAGAAGAGTTCAGCAAGTTGGAGGCGAAATACGTATCTGTCACGAATAAATATAGATAGTCGAATTTAATTGGAATAGTTTTCTTTTGATTTAATTTCAGGTTTCGTATTCTACTAAGACGCTCCAAAAACTTCAGACAACTATCTGTACCAAAATGGACTGCCCAAGACTGCAAGAGCCGATCAACTCGTTTGTGGAGTGACGCGATAGTAATTATATGACGATTAACGTCCCGAAATGTACAGTTATTAGTTTCTCCCGGTTAAAGCAAACAGATCAATGAGACAATGACGGCTACATTTGTAACCAGCATCTGCATCGTAGTAATGTTGTAACGGATGTCGGCATGGTGCTAGACGATCAGTTAACCTTGCGACAGCTTTGAGACATAATAATTAGGTAAATTATTCGCCAACCCGGGCTTATCACGATGATGAAGTTTGAAGAAGTTTGAAGAAGTTTGAGGAAGAATGAAATTTAGGGACCCAGGTACATTGCGAAACCTTGATTACTTACTTGTGCAATCAATACTGGAAACAAGCTAGGTATAATGAAATTATAATTGTCTCAAATATTTATTATTCGTTCCAACCCGCTTAAAAAATATTATTCTTACATAACACTTATAATAACTGTAAACATAATAAAACCAAAGCTTCATTTCCAATGCCGAAGCCAAACAATTTAATAATTGTAATTTATGATCGTCCTGTGCAATCAGTAAATACAATTTTTTTCAACGCGTTGATTACCGCTCCTGGTGCGTGTCGGCGAATCGTAAAACAAACACTAGTCAAAGCAATCGTCAAAAATCCCGCTAAACGGTGCTGACACCGGCACTTTGCACACCTGTTAAAGTCTGCCTGCTAAAGCCTGCAACCACCATGAGCTGGAGGTGCCTTCATCTATTTATCTACAACACATGTACGATACCTCATACTGTCACTCCGTAAGAAGCCGCTCGACAAAGGTTACCGGATTTCAAGCTAACTTTTGCGTAGAAAATTTCTCTCCAACAAAACCAAAGCTCGGAATGAATAATTTATGCCGCTTGGTAGTCCAACGGGTGCGCTGTTTTGATTGAAATTTATCTTCGCTTTTATTCGGCCAAAGTTTTGCAATCACGGATGAAATCGCTGCATGTGTCTAGCTATACCTACTACTACCTACCTATGGCAAAATTGCTCTGCGCAAATCTGCTTTTTGGGATGAGCTCCGCGCGTGAAATCGACCCGCCTCCTCTTGGCCGGGGCGCTGGCTGGAAGACCCGCAGCAAGCAGCCAAGTCACGCGTGGGTGACGCCATTTTCACACCGCATCTGGTCATTCATAGACCCACTCTGCCAGCGGATGTTACACCATATTGACGTTGGTGTTATTGTTTTTGTTTTTTTTTTTTGCTCCTCTCGACGATTTTAAGCAAAGTGTGGCCTGCTACTAACAAATCGCAAAGTAGCGGAAAATAACAGACATTTTAAACCCGGTCTGCGTGTCAAGATGATATCACACATTTCATCGCTTGATGGCACAGCAGTAGTTGTGACTGTGTAACAATGCCTAACAATGATGAGCTATAGTGATAATCAACTGTGGAAGTTTTTTGTTTTTTTTTTTATCTTCAGTGATAGAGATTCGACTTCTCATGAATTCCGCCGGAATAGAAAAGCGGAATCAGGTCATCCTGTGTCACATCTAACCTAAATTGGAAGATGATTTATCTATTACAAGAGGTTTGTATGAGAAAACGGCCGGCACACATTTCTTCCAGATTTTATCTGACTACCCTATATCGATTGTGGATTAGTGAACAGAATAACAACCCAAACCAGTAATCATTTTTCCAATCTAAAACGCTACATCGGTTGTCGTTTATCAATAGAACAAATAGGTTTAGGTAAAACTAAACAACAAAACGATATGCAACGACATACGAGAAGCATGATTCCCTGTTTTTCCTCATATTTTATCAACTCTTATCGCCTTCTCGCGAGCTAAGAAGAAACGAACGAAACAGTCGAGACCGGTTTATGCAAATAACTGTACGAGCGTGTTTTTGGAAATGATCCCTTGTTTAGCCCTTAGTCGTCCCATCCCAAGGGTTCCCTTGAGGTAGTTTATCAACTGACGATGAAAGCCAACTGCCACAGAGAAACGGGAAATTGAATCGATCATTATAACCTAATTAAAATTATTCGACATGCTCTTAATGGCTGTTTTCTCTACGAGCTGACATGATTTGGAGATGGTGATCGAAAGATACAGATGGCACAGGTCTTCCAATGATTTGCTTCGCGTTGAAATTGCTTAATTATCTAGTATCCATGTCATTGGATTGTAGCCATGTTGCTCACAATTTATTATTTAACTAGCTGACCCGACAAACTTCGTATTGCCACAAATTAACCTGTGTTGTACATAAATCATGAATCTCGGATGATCTTTGTCACTTCTCGAATTTTGCAAGCCCCCCAGTGGGCGGCGTTTCCGACGGCGGGTCACCGGCAACACTCGCGACCGGCTCGTCCTGAATGATCTAGTGTTACTATAGATAGTTTTTGTGGTCTTGTTATTGATTAATGTTTTATGGAAGAGTCTCGAATTTCTCGAGTTGGATTAGTTTTTGAGTTTCGCAAAAATTTCTGTTTTATTTGTATGAGAGTCCATATCCCCCTACCACAGGGGTGAGAGGTCTCTAACTATCATAAAATAAATTCAAGACTCAAAAATCTCCTACATGCTAAATTTGGTTCCATTTGCTTGATTAGTACTTAAATTATAAGGAAATTTGTATTTCATTTGTATGGGAGCCCACCCTCTTAAAAGGGAAAGGGGTCGTAATACACCACAGAAAAAAAATTCTGCCATCTAAAACTCTCACATGCCAAATTTGGTTCCATTTGCTTGATTAGTTCTAAAGTTATGAGCAAATTTGTATTTCGTTTGAATGGGAGCCCCCCCCCCCCCCTCTTAAAAAGGTAAGAAGTCCTAATTCATCATGGGAAAAATGGTTGCCTCCAAAAACACCCACATGCCAAATATGGTTCCATTTGCTTGATTAGTTCTCGAATTATGAGGAAATTTGTATTTCATTTGTGTAGAAGCCCCCCCTCTTGAAGTGTGGAAGGATCCTAATTCACCGTAGAAAATATTTTTGCCTCCAAAAACCTCCACATGCCGAATTTGGTTCTATTTGCTTGATTAGTTCTCGAGTTATGGGGAAATTTGTATTTCATTTGTATTGGAGCCCCTCCTAATGTGGGAAGAGGTCCTAATTCATCACAGAAAAAATTCTTGCCTCCAAAAACACCTACACGCCAAATTTGGTTCCATTTGCTGGATTAGTTCTCGAGTTATGAGGAAATTTGTATTTCGTTTGTATAGGACCCTCCTCCTAAAGTGGGGAGGGGTCCCAATTCATCATTGAAAAAAAAATTGTCTCCAAAAACACACACATGCCAAATTTGGTTCAATTCGCTTGATTAGTTCTCGAGTTATGAGGAAATTTGTATGGAAGCCCCCCCTCTTAAAGGGGAGAGGAGTTACAATTCCCCTTATAAAGAGGGAGGGGTCTCAATTCACCATAGAATAAATTCTTGTCACCAAAAAAAACACCCACATGCCAAATGTTGTTCTATTTGCTTGATTAGTTCTCGAGTTAGGAGGAAATTTGTATTTCATTTGTACAGGAGCCCCTCCTCTTAAAGTGGGGAGGGGTCCTAATTCACCATAGAAAATTTTCTTGCTCTCGAAAACCTTCACATGCCAAATTTGGTTGCATTTGCTTGATTAGTTCTCGAGTTATGAGGAAATTTGTATGGAAGTCCCCCCTCTTAAAGGGGAGAGGAGTTATAATTCCTCTTATAAAGAGGGGAGGGGTCTCAATTCACTATAGAATAAATTCTTGTCACCAAAAAAAACACCCACATGCCAAATGTTGTTCTATTTGCTTGATTAGTTCTCGAGTTAGGAGGAAATTTGTATTTCATTTGTACAGGAGCCCCCCCTCTTAGAGTGGGGAGGGGTCCTAATTCACCGTAGAAAATTTTCTTGCCCTCGAAAACCTTCACATGCCAAAGTTGGTTCCATTTGCTTGATTAGTTCTCGAGTTATGAGGAAATTTGTATGGAAGCCCCCCCTCTTAAAGGGGAGAGGAGTTACAATTCCCCTTATAAAGAGGGAGGGGTCTCAATTTACCATAGAATAAATTCTTGTCACCGAAAACACCCACATGCCAAATTTGGTTCTATTTGCTTGATTAGTTCTCGAGTTATGAGGAAATTTGTATTTCATTTGTATAGGAGCCCCCCCTCCTAAAGTGGGGAGAGGTTCTTATTCATCATAGAAAACATTCTTGCCTCCAAAAACACCTACATGCCAAATTTGGTTCCATTTGCTGGATTAGCTCTCGAGTTATAAGGAAATTTGTATTTCGTTTGTATAGGAGCCCCCCCCCCCTCTTAAAGTGGGGAGGGGTCCCAATTCATCATAGAAAAAAATTTTGTCTTCAAAAACACACACATGCCAAATTTGGTTCCATTTGCTTGATTAGTTCTCGAGTTATGAGGAAATTGGTATTTCATTTGTACAGGAGCCCCCCCTCTTAAAGTGAGGAGGGGTCCTAATTCAACATAGAAAATTTTCTTGCCCTCGAAAACCTTCACATGCCAAATTTGGTTCCATTTGCTTGATTAGTTCTCGAGTTATGAGGAAATTTGTATGGAAGTCCCCCCTCTTAAAGGGGAGAGGAGTTATAATTCCCCTTATAAAGAGGGGAGGGGTCTCAAATTACCCTAGAATAAATTCTTGTCACCGAAAACACCCACATGCCAAATTTGGTTCTATTTGCTTGATTAGTTCTCGAGTTATGCAGAAATTTGTGTTTCATTTGTATGGGAGCCCCCCCTCTTAGTGGGGGGAGGGGTCTCTAACCATCACTAAAACCTTTCCTGGCCCCAAAAACCTCTACATGCAAATTTTCACGCCGATTGGTTCAGTAGTTTTTGATTCTATAAGGAACACAGGACAGACAGACAGACAGACAGACAGACAGACAGACAGACAGAAATCCTTCTTTATAGGTATAGATTTTGCTATAAAAATGAACTGCAAAGCATTTGTGCATTTAGCTTTTTGTGCATTTGTGGGCATTTGAGAAGCTTCTAGATCAGCCAATCATATCATATATTATGGAGAACTAT
Source organism: Sabethes cyaneus (assembly GCF_943734655.1). Taxonomy (NCBI): domain Eukaryota; kingdom Metazoa; phylum Arthropoda; class Insecta; order Diptera; family Culicidae; genus Sabethes; species Sabethes cyaneus. The sequence goes on from NC_071355.1 coordinate 232,593,429, forward strand.
CTGCTAACGGAATATCAACCAGGGTTTCGCAAAGGATGATCTTGCAAATGCTATCGATAAGAAGGGCAGTGCGGCTCTGGTATTGTTGGATTTCTCGAAAGCATTCGACACACATCTGTCGAATGATCAAAGGCTCTGTTCGAAGCTAAAAACTCACTTCAACTTTGCTATATCAGCTGTAACCTTGATGGAGTCTTATCTGAAGGAGCGTACCCAAACCGTGTGCTGTGGAGACCACTACTCTGAAATCGGCATTACTACCTCTGGTGTACCACAAGGCTCCGTACTTGGTCCTTTACTGTCCTGTTAGCACATCAACGATCTGCCATCCGTTCTAAAGTATTGTTCGATTCAACTGTATGTGGATGTTGTTCAGCTGTACCTGCATTCTCGTGGAATGCTTCCCCACGAGCTAGGTCGGCTGGTTGATGAAGATATAGAAAGAATTGCAGTCCTTGGTCCTAATGCAATCAGCCGTTCGTCAATTAATCCAGAGGCAAGGCACTGTTCGTGAAGGGAAGGCCGTAGGGTGGTATCATCAAATCTACTACCCTCGGTTATCTTGGACGGACAGTTCATAGAATGGTCGGAGAGTGCAAAAAATCTGGGATTTGCGTTTCCAGCCGATCTGCAATGGGAAGATTTGGTTAGCCAACAATGCGGTAAAATTTATGGAACTCTACGCTCACTATATTATTGTGCCACTTTCGTTCCTGTGGACACACGTTTAAAGCTTTTCAAAGCTCTAATCCTTCCACACTTTATGTTCGCCATCCCACATTCTGGTGATATGGATAGGCTTCGTGTAGCCTTAAATTGTTGTGCGCTTTGTATACGGACTGAGACGTTATGATCGCGTTACTCACCTACAAATCAATTTGCTCGGTTGCCCATTGAAAAATTTCTACTCACATCGCTCATGTATGTTCCTGCGAAAACTGGTAGCAATGCATTCTCCGAAACTACTTTTACAAAAACTGCTGCCGTTCCATGGGCGTCGTTTACAAAATCTAATTATACCACCTATCAACATGGCTAGTTATTCCAGCTCGCTTTTCGTCAGAGATATAGTCAACTGGAATGCATTGCCTGATACAATCAAACGCTCAACGTCGGAAGTAGTTTTCAAGAGGAGCTGTCTCGAATATTGGAATCGTAACTAATTTAGAATGTAGTATGTAGTTCATTAGAAATTTGTTGTAAATATCCATCACAAAATTGTTGGTAGTAAATTATAAAGGGTTTCCTTTACGCTACTATGCAAATAAATAAACAAACAAACGAAAAGCAGTTTTTGAATTGTAGGTTCCGTATTGAATACACTATCAGGAATTGCGCGAGTAAACAATTTTGTTGTAAAAGTTTCCACACCAGTGCTCGAAAAAATTGAGAGCCCTCCATGAAGGCGAATAAAAAACGCATTCAATTCAGCGCATACGTTTTTACTCCTGGTAATATTCTTTTATCTGTCAGCCCATGGATATGACTACTGAGCTGCTGACAGTGTGTGTCTTTCTCAGTTTTCTGCTCTTCCAAGCAATTCATTTATGAATTGCAATGCTGAATGATTGCTCGTCATTCAATTTTCTTGCTCTTGACTGATATTTTAGGTCTCAAAGTTTAGTTTAGTAAGCTTTTAGGAATCAATTTGCATGGAAAACGAATTGCCGTTATGGTTCTGGTAGGGTCTTCTACGGCCCCTACGGCCGGCCTCAGAAAGAGTCATTAGCTCGAAAACAGCAATTATCGAGCTCTCCTTAACTCAGCATACGAAATTCTCTCCCATATCTTGTTTCTTAGCTACCCCAAATTTGGGTTTTCAGCGGGACACTCTACAACGGACCAAATCTTCACAGTTACCCGATGAATTTTGAGAATTTAGACTTACAGAACCTCTATCTGTCTATAGACTTCCAGGCAGCAGACGATACAGCTAAACGAAATTAATAATGGCGGACTATATGAACATGGTTTGGAACTGAACTGAACATGAACATGGAACTGATTATGCTGATAGGTGTCACCCTTGTTGGCTTCATGTCAAGCGTCCATCCAAGCGTTGAGGTACCATCACTGTCAAATACATTGCTCTACGTAGCATTGAAGTTGTGATTTGAGGTGGCTGGCAGGGTGGTCGTCGCTTTCGCTTGTCATTGCAACCTGAGCCAGATGATACCGAATGCTTACGAGGACCTGTGCTCTTACCCGCGTGTAAGATAGGAGCGTAAGATGAAGAATGCTCGCGATTGTGTCGTTTTCAGAGCGTCTGCACACAGCACCAGCCCACCCAGTTAGCTCCGGGGTACAATGCTGGCCTAACAAACCAGTCGTCGTATGTTCGAATCTCGACTGGGCGGTGCTGCTATAAAGTTAATAGGATCTTCGCACTAGCCCCGTAATTTTCCTGTACTCTAATAACCGGCTACTAAGTCTATCGATAAAGAAGGGTCATGTTCTGAAGGACGTTTATATCTATGGCTTTCTTTGCTTACCACCGGTTGTTTGTCGTACGCTTGCGTCAGTAGAGTAAGCGTTCGATGCTATGTTTCTCACTCCATTTGCAATATTGTGCGAAATGCCTTGAATTTTGCAGGAATGTCATGATTGGCTTTGAAATAGATATGTGTATGTTGGCTTTGGAAAAGCAAAAAATTATACCAGTAGCGCACAATGAAAAAAATCTTGAAATCAAATCTCACCCGCATAGCTTAGCAATTCTCGACCAAAAATTGTCGGCCAAGCAACCAACCAAGATTTTCGACTTGGGTCTGGTCTTCAATTCGAAACGAGAGCTCAAGAAACCGATTCAAACGACCCACAACATTGATGAAGCAGCGTAAGCAAATATAGCGTGCTTCTCTCCATAAAAATATAACGGACTGTCTTGGAAGTTCGCAATAGACTCACTAATGTTAGTCATTTCGACTTACATAGCATACAAATCCTTTTTCGGAATCGCTAAGTCATGCCTGAATGTACCTTAATGCAAAAAATCCTAACAGAATACCATGTCATAAGCGACAAAAATGCAAATAATGTGTCTCTATCTCTATATACTGGTGAAATCATCACTCTTCATATAACGGACTGTCTTGGAAGTTCGCAATATACTCACTAATGTTAGTCATTTCGACTTACATAGCATACAAATCCTTTTTCGGAATCGCTAAGTCATGCCTGAATGTACCTTAATGCAAAAAATCTTAACAAAATACCATGTCATAAGCGACAAAAATTTCAATGCTACTCAAACGATTACATAACCGTGCACTATACCATCACAAATTGTATTCAACACTATCTCAAACCAACAAGACGAACCAAAATTTCACCAACGGACGGCCTGCAGCCAAAAGTGATAAGATATCACGGATGAATTTAAACACAGCTCCGAGCGGGTCAATCAATCGTTCGGAGACATTCAACAGCGACTGTTCGTTTACACTTTTTACAAGCTGCACAACCCAAGATGGCACCTCTACGTTGGGGAATTGCTAGCGTTGGTTTAATTTCTCACGACTTTGTCACTGCGCTGGCCACGCTTCCCAAGGAAGATCACACGGTCGTTGCCGTTGCCGCTAGAAAACTCGAAGATGCCGAAAAATTTGCCAAAAAGCACGACATTGAGAAGTTCTACGAGGGATACGAAGCACTGGGGCAGGATTCAAATGTGGGTGAGTTTATTTGATCTGTTTTATGGTTGTAACAAGAGTGAAACAGCACCGCATTCTTTTACAGATGTGGTTTACATTGGTACGATCAATATAACGCACTATAAACTGGGAATGATGATGCTGGATTACGGAAAGCATGTTCTGTGCGAGAAACCGCTTTGCATAAACGAAGGTCAAGCCAAACAACTGCTGAATCACGCTAAAGAAAAGAAGCTGTTCTTCTTAGAAGCCATCTGGTCGCGATTTTTTCCGGCATACAAGCATTTAAAAAATCGTATCGAATCCGGTGACCTGGGAGACATCCAGGAAGTTGAGGCGGAATTCGGTTACCCACTGGCCGGTATAGAAAGATGCAATGTGAAGGCTTTGGGCGGTGGAACCGTACTGGATCTGGGTGTATATCCCATTCAGATTAGCCTGTGGGTTTTTCAAAATTATCCGGTAAAAATTACTGCAAAAGGCCAACTAAATGATGATGGCATCGACATGGCCATGGAAGGGGAGCTGCACTTTGCCGATGGTGGAGTTGCTCGTATCAAAACGAGTGCATTTGGATTGTTAAAAAATAAAGCGATAATACGAGGCACAAAAGGAGTAATAATAGTGAGTAGAAACTAAATCTGATTACATCCTATAGATATTACGGTAATCGGTTTCTATGTTTCTTAGATGCACGACTTTTGGAGTTGCGTTGCATTAACTGACATCGATGGAGCGTTTGTAGAATTCCCATTGCCAAAAGCTCGATATGATTTTAACTTCCCAAACTCTTGCAATTTGCGCTACGAAGCGGAAGCTACACGTAAATGCATTTTAGCAGGAGAATTGGAATCCGAATTTGTTCCACACAGCGAGAGTTTGGATATTGCTCGCATTTCAGATGAGATAAGAAAGCAGATTGGCGTTCAATATCCAGAGGACGAACAATTTAAACCATAAGTCAAATGTTACATTTACGAGAATAAATGTTTCACTTACTTTTTTGTCGAAAAATTCCGTTGAACTAAAATTTCCTCTGTCCACAATTAATTTGGTCCAGTTTTCAATTCAATCATCACGCCGAAATGATTTTGCACGCAATACACTGAACACTGATATTCATACTGAAATAGTAAGTATAACCACAGTACTTTGTTAGCACTAACTAAATTTACACTAGCACCTCGCTTGTATTGATCTACAAAACAACCGATCGACCAAGTTGATCCACCCACGACCGAATAAACCACAATTCCACGCTTTTTTCTGATTCAATGTATCTTTCTGCTTCGTACCACTTAATCTGCTATTACTCTCAAGGCAAAAATGTTGTTCCGAATAGTTTATCCTTCCGAGCAAATTGTGCAAAAACAACGATTAGCTCCAAAATGACACGCACCACCGTACACTTGCTTCCCGGCCAGTCTCGGTTCGTTCTACTTTTCGTTGAACTTCCAAGTCTGGCGACACATCGGGCACTGCTGGTTAGCCTGCGAGTTGAGCCATTTCACGATGCAATGCATATGGAAGCAGTGCGAACAGGCCCCCCAAACAAGCGGACAATCATCTCCCGGAAGCGAACAATCCGGACAGCAGCCCTCGAAGGCCATTCGACAGATTCCGCAATTGTCATCGTTGGCAAGCCATTTCCAGACGGCAACTCCCATCCAACCTAGTAGGAAACGAAAGGAGATAGGTAGCAAAATTTTATTTTAGTTACGTGGCCAGAAATTCTAACTCTTACAGAAAGATATCCTAAAGAACAACACGCGGCTAATCCCGAATTGGCGAACAAGCAGTTTTTTACCCGAATAAAAACTAATCCCTTGCTCAGATGTGTGAAAAGGTGACAGAAATCGGAGCAAAAATCAATAACCAGAGAATGTACCCATTTATACAGTCCCTCCTCTCTACACAGGTTTTCCGCAATAGAAAATACTCTTGGCCCTTGGCTTTAGACCACCAACATGCGATCAAATACTTTTGCCAATCAAAACAACTCGTCCCTTAATGCTGCTGGGTGCTATTAATAGACTACATTTTTTGCTTACTTTTCACTGTAACTTTCATCTTAGCGACCGCCACCGCACGCGACACATTGAACAAATCTTATTACAAATTAATCTTATCAAAGCACTCAACAATGGCACCAACAAACGCGATTAAATTAAGAAAATATAAAACGGAAATCACAAACTGCTGTTTTGCTCTCCGCCGCTAAGCTTCAGCTTTGATTTTGTTTGACGCAGATTGCACAAACACACAAACGTATTTGGAAGCAAAACTGACAAACCGCACACAAACACAAAATGTCAAAAAATGGCTGCGTCCGGTCAACGTAAATTAGTACCATGAAAAACACTCATTGGGCTGGCAGCTGAAACAGTGATGGAAGCTTGGATGGAGGAACTGAAAGTCCGCGAAAAGTTTTCCACCTTCACAGATTTTTGTAAAAAAAATTGTGAAATCTTTTTTTTTTGTGTAAATTCCGAAACGTGCAAGACAGCGTAAGCTTTAAAATTCGCATAAAAAGATAAATTCCAAAATTCGTGTAATAAACGGGTGGGTTCTAAAACTGCGTACGAAAATGGTGTAAATTCACGGAGAGAAAACTTTAGTTAGATAAAACAAAATTTAGGTTAATTCAAACAAATTTTCAGTTTGATTTGGTAATAAACATACATTTGCTTAATATCTACAATAAGTGTTGTTTGAAATAAACTATAATCATTATATCATTACAACCTGGTGGTTGTTAATTAGTTTAACAAGCAATTGGTTAATTGTAACCAAGTCTTATGTATTATTTTCAACAAGCACGATGGCTACACCAAACAAAATGTTTTTCGATGTAAACAAAACTTTGTTACGAATAAAAATATAAAATATTTCATTCAAACAAATTGTTTATTAACATTTAAAGCTTTTTCTTTGATTATTTTTACTAAAATTTTATTTAATTGTACTTTCTCAATATATTTTTGTTTAATGTGTTTATTTCATGATTAATTTTATTATAACAGAGACATTTAATACTTTTACAACTTTGATTTTAAATAATGCAATTAATGTTTCTGAGTTATCACGAAGAAATATTTTTAAAACCCACTACTTAGGAATTAATTACCTACACTATTTTTTAAATTAATTTAATCGACACTTCAAACCTCCAAGGCAATTTATATGGGACTAGCTGACCCGACAAACTTCGTATTGCCACAAATTAACCTGTGTTGTACATAAATCATGAATCTCGGATGATCTTTATCACTTCTCGAGTTTTGCAAGTCCCCCAGTGGGCGGCGCTTCCGACGGCGGGTCACCGGCAACACTCGCGACCGGCTCGTCCTGAATGATCTAGTGTTACTATAGATAGTTTTTGTGGTCTTGTTATTGATTAATGTTTTATGGAAGAGTCTCGAATTTCTCGAGTTGGATTAGTTTTTGAGTTTCGCCAAAATTTCTGTTTTATTTGTATGAGAGTCCATATCCCCCTACCACAGGGGTGAGAGGTCTCTAACTATCATAAAATAAATTCAAGACTCAAAAATCTCCTACATGCTAAATTTGGTTCCATTTGCTTGATTAGTACTCAAATTATAAGGAAATTTGTATTTCATTTGTATGGAAGCCCACCCTCTTAAAAGGGAAAGGGGTCGTAATACACCACAGAAAAAAAATTCTGCCATCTAAAACTCTCACATGCCAAATTTGGTTCCATTTACTTGATTAGTTCTAAAGTTATGAGCAAATTTGTATTTCGTTTGAATGGGAGCCCCCCCCCTCCTAAAAAGGTAAGAAGTCCTAATTCATCATGGGAAAAATGGTTGCCTCCAAAAACACCCACATGCCAAATGTTGTTCTATTTGCTTGATTAGTTCTCGAGTTAGGAGGAAATTTGTATTTCATTTGTACAGGAGCCTCCCCTCTTAGAGTGGGGAGGGGTCCTAATTCACCGTAGAAAATTTTCTTGCCCTCGAAAACCTTCACATGCCAAAGTTGGTTCCATTTGCTTGATTAGTTCTCGAGTTATGGGGAAATTTGTATTTCATTTGTATTGGAGCCCCCCCTCCTAATGTGGGAAGAGGTCCTAATTCATCACAGAAAAAATTCTTGCCTCCAAAAACACCTACATGCCAAATTTGGTTCCATTTGCTGGATTAGTTCTCGAGTTATGAGGAAATTTGTATCTCGTTTGTACAGGACCCCCCCTCCTAAAGTGGGGAGGGGTCCCAATTCATCATTGAAAAAAAAATTGTCTCCAAAAACACACACATGCCAAATTTGGTTCAATTCGCTTGATTAGTTCTCGAGTTATGAGGAAATTTGTATTTCATTTGTACAGGAGCCCCTCCTCTTAAAGTGGGGAGGGGTCCTAATTCACCATAGAAAATTTTCTTGCTCTCGAAAACCTTCACATGCCAAATTTGGTTGCATTTGCTTGATTAGTTCTCGAGTTATGAGGAAATTTGTATGGAAGTCCCCCCTCTTAAAGGGGAGAGGAGTTATAATTCCTCTTATAAAGAGGGGAGGGGTCTCAATTCACCATAGAATAAATTCTTGTCACCAAAAAAAACACCCACATGCCAAATGTTGTTCTATTTGCTTGATTAGTTCTCGAGTTATGAGGAAATTGGTATTTCATTTGTACAGGAGCCCCCTCTCTTAAAGTGAGGAGGGGTCCTAATTCAACATAGAAAATTTTCTTGCCCTCGAAAACCTTCACATGCCAAATTTGGTTCCATTTGCTTGATTAGTTCTCGAGTTATGAGGAAATTGGTATGGAAACCCCCCCTCTTAAAGGGGAGAGGAGTTATAATTCCCCTTATAAAGAGGGGAGGGGTCTCAAATTACCCTAGAATAAATTCTTGTCACCGAAAACACCCACATGCCAAATTTGGTTCTATTTGCTTAATTAGTTCTCGAATTATGCAGAAATTTGTGTTTCATTTGTATGGGAGCCCCCCCTCTTAGTGGGGGGAGGGGTCTCTAACCATCACTAAAACCTTTCCTGGCCCTAAAAACCTCTACATGCAAATTTTCACGCCGATTGGTTCAGTAGTTTTTGATTCTATAAGGAACACAAAACAGACAGACAGACAGACAGACAGACAGACAGACAGACAGACAGAAATCCTTCTTTATAGGTATAGATAATCCAGGGAAACGCAGGAAAATTTCTTCGAGTTGTTAGTGAAAAATGCCAGTGTCTAAGCGGACGCTGCAAAAAGTTCACAATTTGGTTAAAAACCCGTTAAAATGAGAACGATGATCCTTACTTCTATACTCGCCTCCATGTCCACTCGAAACGCTAAGTAGCTTTGAGTTACATGTAATCAAAAGGAGTTTTAAAATAATACGAAAAATAGCAATGTTCTCTAGATAACGCGAAAAAATTAATAATCCAAGCTTACATCTTAAGCACTTTTTTATATAACGAGACGATGATGCACATTAAAGCGCGCTTGTGAGAAAGAGAGCGAAATAATTGAATATAAATTAACAACTGCAGTCTATTGTTTCTAATCAACACTTTAGTTTATTTTAAACAAAATATTGGGTCGCGTGAGCACAAGCATCACAAAGTTTTAAAATAAACATAAATGAGAGTTTGTTTCAAGGCATCTTTAGGGGTTAATGGAAACATTTTGAAATAAAGTTAATGTTATTTGAAATAAGCAAACCGTTAATTAAAATTAGCGACTTTTTGGGTAGTTACAAGCAAAATCTTCGTTTGGGATAATATAGAAATTAAACATTGATTACAATATTGAGACGATTTCGTAATAAACTGAAATAATAATTTGGCGTCACAAAAATGTAATTTGAAACAGCAATAATTTTTGTTTGTTCGACAACCAAATTAATGTTTAAAACAAGTTTGTGAGATTATCCTCCGTGTTCCAAATTCACGTAAAAACCGAGTTAATTTTAAAATTTACGTAAAAACAACGTAAAGTCGAAAATATGCTTAAACAATTGCGTAAACTCCATAAATCGTACAACAAACAGCTTAAATTTCGAAATTTGCTTTGAAAAACCACTCAAGTTTCGAAGTTTGAGTTGTCACGTGAAAAGCCGGAAAAAAGTAACCATAGCACGAAGATAAAAATTAGTAGGATAAAAAATACAGTAAAAACAATAAAACTTATCGTCAGAAATGATAACCAAACCATCAAACTTATTGTAGCCCACCATAACATTCATGGTTTTGAGAGATTCTACCACAAAAATGACGGGTTGTTAAGTATCTTAACAATAAAAAATCTATTTTTTCGCAAACAAAAATTTTCACTGAAGTTTTTGGAGCGTCTTAGTAGAATACGAAACCTGGAAATTAAATAAAAAGGAAATTTATCCAATTTGATTCTACTATGTATATTTTATTCTTGACAGATACGTATTTCGCCTATACGACTTACAGGTTCCTCAGTGTCTGTTTTCGGGTGAGCGTATCCACCTTTTCGCGCGCCTAATGGCGGCTAGTGGGTACAGTTTTCGCACAGAGAACAGACATTCATCTTATTCTCGCGGGATGTGTAAAAACCTAAGCCGCCATACTGAAAGTAAGTGGTAATGCTCCCGTTACGTGGCGCTTGTATCGCTGAGAGGAACTTTGGTTACTTGGATTGGATTTGACTGCTCATAAAACATTACAACAAACCACGTCGCTACCGTAACTATAGTAAACCAAATTTAAAAAAAAACGCCGTCAGTTTACTTTTCTGTTGTATATTTGGTTATCAAATGGATATTAAGCGATAGCTAAATGGATAATGTAAAAACTGTCGCGAATTCTGTTATCAACGACTAGCGCGTAACTACCGAACCACAGTGCCGCAGTATTTCTTCGGTTAAAACCACTTTTGATACTTAATAATAGCAATAAAGCATCTCATCGATAGCATCTCTGGAGCGAGTAATGTGCTACGTGCGCGTTTCGGAGACACTCGTGAATCCTTTCGGATCGCGTAGAGAGTTGCAGCAAGAGGATGGACTGTTTTGTATATTATTCAATAACGCTATTGAAGGTGTGATCCGGCAAGTGGGCATCGAAACGAGAGGAACGATCTCCATTTGAACATCACGATTAGGAAAATTGCTATATGAATGAAAAGCAAAAAGCATTGTTATTAGAATATAAAATAATTCTTTTGACCTACCTTGCGCCAAACGCTTTTCGCCAAGTTCAAATAAACACCATGTAAAAATACATGCATGTTGTTTTTCAATAAACAACCACAATCGTTGCTAGAGTAACTGACATTGGAGTTGCCAGTTGTTCAAATATATACAACATCGCAAGAAAATAAATTGAATATGGCAACATGGACGAAGCGCAACTGATGCACCCTGAAATAGATGTCGCTAGTGTTTTGTTCAAAATCTTACACACCATTTAATTGAAATTTTATATGAACATAATTGTCTGTTCTCTGTGGTTTTCGACAATATTTATTTGCTTTTGGGAACTCCGCTCACGTATGCCTGAAAGTTCTACAACAACAATTAAGGCTGGAAATATCAACTTGACGTGAATTGCCAAAGTTGCCAAAGGCATGCTAACGTTCTCCGAAAGTTGTACCCACTAGCCGCGCACGCGAAACGGTCGATACAGTGGAAATTTCCACCTGCCACACACTGGATGTTGGCGATACAGGTGAAATCCTATAAGACAAAACGCATTAGAATAAGTAATTAAGTAATTAACCCGTAAAAAAATTACATCAAATTTTGTAGTAAAAACAATGCGTTTACAACAATTTTTATTGTGGACAATGAAACTTATAGTAAATTTATTGTAAAAGTGCCTCAAATTCAATAATTTCTTTATTGTTAAGATACTTAGCAACAACGTCATTTTTATGGTAGAATCTGTCAAAACTATGAATGTTATGGTGGGTTACAATAAGTTTGATGGTTTGGACACATTCCAGCGTGTCCCGCTACGACGAGGACCCGACTTTCATTGACATTTTGCTCCTGCTAGCAAAGAATACGTTTGTGACTAAGTTATGAAACAAGTTTTAAATTATGTCTGTTAAATGTACTTTCTAACGTAGTAGGGTAGATGCTCCATTAGTCGCGCGGTTAAGCACAATGTAACTTCTTTTTTCTTGTTTATTGAGGTATTTGCTTTATTTAATGCTTATGGGATATAAATTTATCAAACACAAGGTATTTGTTACAAGGCAAGACAATTGCTTTCGTTGTATGAGAAACTTTATAAAGAAAAAAATGAATTTTACGATTCAATTATATTGTACTAATATTGCTAATGGTCCCTTAATTAAGTTTGGTGTTCCTTTAATTGTGTCATTCCGTATACATTGCTAGGTTGCTAGGTGAAAAAAACATTGTAGCGCAACTATAGAAATGAGCGCCTATAGTTGTGCGCTTTAACTGCACAATATAGGGTAACCAACGTATTTTGGACCCCCTCAACAGCTGTACATAATTTGGACACTTACAGCAAAATCAAATGGAAGTGTCCAAATTATGTACAGCTGCTGATGGGGTCCAAAATAGGTTGGTTACCCTAGTTGTGTTAGATTTTAGAAAATCGGAATTTTAGCAAATAATGCTTTAATTTTAAATGGTGTAGTCTAACTAGGGTACTTGATCCAATAGTTGTGGTAGTACCAATAGGCGTTTTTGACAAGCTATCGCCCGCTTAGAGGCGCTGCATAAAAAAAGTGATGAAAAGTAAAATCGCTGTCAAACTCCATACATTTTTGAAAAAAGCTGAAATAAAATGCAGTTTTTGATTAACCCTTTCAATTGTCAGGATTTTAGATAGCGAAATATTGGAAGAAATTTGTTTATTTACGTTAAGGCAAGTGAAAATATTCGAATTAATTAACTTTATGGCAGAAAAATGTTAATGTTTGATTTTGTACCGCATGAAACAAAAGTACATAGAGTCAGCTGTAAAGTTTACATATCCTGGATAGAGAATCACCAATTATTTTCAGTCTTCAGTGTTTTCCAATGTGTTTTCAAATTTTTTTTCGTGATTAGCATAATCTGCGCCAAGATCCAAACATATAACCTATCAGTTCGTAGACATAAATTCACTTGCGAAGCTCTAATAATCTCCCGAAACAGAAACAATATATACCAAATGAAAGGTAATACTTTTTCTTACCTTTATTATCCATTTTCATCATTCCCACTGTTGGTAATTCAATAAAATATTACATTTAAAGTCGAGTTCCATATAGGTACCAGCAAGCATTTTGGGAATTGCACTTTTTTTGTAGTTCCAATAATCACAACCAGGTAGCGAACGGTTGCTATTAGTTTTGCTCGAACTCGCCTATAGTTGCGCTACTATTCATTATTAATGCATATTTTCGTCACCGTAGCATTTTAGATAAAACAATTCCATTCATTATATAAAACAGGTTTTTAGAAGTATTGGTAGTTAGACTACACCATTTAAAATTAAAGCATTATTTGCTAAAAGGCCAATTTTCCAAAATCCAACGCGCAGTTGGAGCGCACAACTATAGGCGCTCATCTATAGTTTTGCTACGATGTTTTTTCACTTAGCAACCTAGCAATGTATATGGAATACCACAATTAAAGGAACATCAAACTTAATTAAGGAAACATTAGCGCAACTGTTGGTACAATATAATTGAATCGGAAAATTCATTTTTTCTTTATAAAGCTTCTCGTACAACGAAAGCAATTGTCTTGCCTCGTGACCAATATCTTGTATTTGACAAATTTATATCCCACAAGCATTAATTGAAGCATATACCTCAATAACAAGCAAAACGAAGTTATATTGCGCTTAGTAGCGCAACTAATGGATCATCTACCCTACCTATACTCCTAAGAACTTGTTTTATATAATGAACGTAATTATTTTATTTAAATTGCTACGGTGCCGGTTTTTACTGTATGGTTGTTTTTACTGTATTTTATATCCTACTGTTACCATTATTTTTTCTTCGCGTTATGGTTATTTTTTTCCGGGTAAGTACGCATAAAAATTACCAAAATTCCTGTTGAAACGGAAATTACGAGTAAATCTAGATAGAATTAACAAAAGGGCGAATGTCGCAAATGTAAACAAAACGGGTGAGAGTTATTTTTTGCTGGACCAGCATAGGAAAATCAACCCTCACTCGGTTTGTGCACGCTTGCGACATTCGCCCTTTTGTTAATTCTATCTTCAAATGTAAAAAGGTGGTCCAAACAGACCGGGACTCCCCTACATATGGCATCGTCCATGCATAAACACTCCGCGGGGATCTAACATCTGTCAATACTTGACAAAGGCAAAAGGATCAACAGTCAACAATGAAAAGCGTGCCAAGGCAGAAAACGATTATTGTTTATACATGTTATTTGGAACATTCCACCGGATTTTGTTTAAGATTGTAAACTATTGTTCATAGTTTAGCCGTCTGTACAGTATTTTAGATTATTCAGTGATGTTGAGTTTTGTTCCTAGTTAGCAATGTTTTAAGATCTATGGAAATACAGGTTTTCTGTGTGTATAGTGCGTGCCTTATAAAAAAGGCTTATTGTAATCAACACGATGTCGTCAAAAAGATTCGGAAATTTCCAGTTGAAACAACCCTCTACTTCAAGTAAAAAGCCTCGTTTGGATATTGAAACTATATCCAGCCAACAGTATAACCAGCAAAAGGAAAAACAGACAACACCAACGACGGTTGCGAAATCCTCATCGAAGACTGACGTTCTCTGGGGCGACGAAGATGACGAGTTCATCATTTTGGCATCCCAAGCCGTCGAGGAGGTGGAGCTTTTCCAACAAACGCAGACGGGTGAAGTTACATTCGGTAGATTCGCAACGGGAACCGTTCCGACCAGTACTCCAGCAATGGTCAAAAAAGCCGATTCATGTGAACTGATGCCTCCGCCAGCGGCGATTCCGGGTCCCTCTCGAGTAAACCCGGTTTCCACGGCGGTAATTGATCTGCTTGAGGATGATGACGACGACGTGTTTAGTGAGCAATTCGATGAAAACTACGACAATATAGAAAAACACATCGACGAGTTTTTCAACAACGAGTTCGATGATGTCTTCAACCTAGCCAATCTGCAAAGTAGTGGAAGTGCGGAAAAAATTTCCACGGATCAGCATAATGGGCCAAAGGTGTCTCCGACCAAGAAAGTCTCCCAGGAAGCAGTAAGTGAAGCAATTCAAACAAAAACAAGCTTCAAACCGAAGGAACCTGTTTCTCGAGATGTTGGTCCCAAAAAGGTCTTCAATGGTAGATTACAAACACAACAACAACTGTCGCAGGCCAACCGCGAAGCGCAACAAATGGATCATGCTAAAGATATACAAATCAGATTCCTCAACAACCAATTGGAGATGGCAAGTAAGAAGAGCGAAAAGCTACAGGGTGATTACAATGATGTCTTGGAACGCATACAAATTCGAGATGGAGAGGTTTCTATGTTGCGTTACGAACTTAAAAATATCAAGAGCCAAAATGAACAACTACGTTTAGACAAGATGAAAGAAAGTGAAACTATTAGACAGGAACTGGTTGCAAAAATGAAAAGTTTAGAAAAAGTTATACTCGCTCAAAAAACCGAACTGGACTTTAAAAATGTAGAAATGATGAGTATGCGTACTAAGCGAAAGAGTACTTCCTTGCGCTTGAATAAATCAATCAATAGCGACACACCAGCAACGGAAACTGATTTCATTGTGCACAATCGACGGCTACGGGTCTTTGATGGGGTGACTTCAAAACTTAGGTTCACAATCGATCCAAAAATGTTCGATATATCTGCTGAAAGTATGTCTCAATTGGGTTCCAGCAATGGAATGTCAAAGTTTTCCAAATGCGATGTTAATCTATCTAAATATTTGGGTCAAATGCAAGCCTGGCTATCGATAATGGCTAGTGGCAAAGGACCACTTCCAGACGATACTGTAATCTCCGTTGTCAGTGTAGTCAATCAAGCGGTACATGAAATCTCTCGTTACTGCAATCGACTGCAGTTGGTGCGTGTGAAAGAAGTTCATATGGGCGCAAAAGTGGCCTTCGATTTTCTCTCCAGAAACAGTAAAAAGTATCGTCTGGAAGGCAAAGCGAACATCTGCCAACGCGAACTCCTTTGCGTTAACGAAAAAGCTATCATTCCAAGAAGGTTTCTTGCGGCGCTGGCGTTATTTTGTCAGTTTGTGCCCTCACTGGCTGTGCGATTAATGCAACCTCAGGACACTCTACCGCAGGACCAGAACTGTATTAGTGTGCTCAGTAAATCGTTGAGCCAAATTAGTTATGCCGTAAGTTTTAGTTGTCTTTCGGTTGACGGTTGGATACTAGAGCTTCATTTTTATGTTTTGTAGATCGAACTTTACGACCACATGGGAATGATAGCGGCAACGGCTGCCGTGCTGTGTAGTCTCACTCATCACATGAAACTGTTACAAGACGGGTAAGTTTGCGAAACATAATCTCACCTCATGGGTTTTGCATAAACAAATAAACACGATATTTTTTTCTAGAGGATCAACACTATTGGACTTACTCAAATCAATTGTACATTGTCGACCTGATAGTCCGCTCGTACTAGCTTTTCTGTCGGAAGCTCTCTATAGGATATCATCCTCCGAACAGTCGGTCGATTTGTTAAGTTCCATTTGCTGGCGAAGTAAACCGGAATGTTTCTCACTGAACAGTTCGTTCAAAATGTTTCAGTTTACGAAAGGTTTGTTAAGTTTTACCCGCCTGAAATTCCCACAACTTACAGTTTGCTCGTAGATTCGTGTGTACTTCAGATATATGCCACCTTGTTGGAAACGTCGGTGCCGCAGAATCGAACGATCGACTCAACCGAAACTCATCACTTAGTAGAAAGTACTCGGAATACCGTCTACTTTCTACGCAACTCCCTGGCACGCCCACTTCGATGGATTGACCATTTTCGTCAGCCATTGTTCAGCCGAGATTCGCGACGTAAGCCGACATCCTGTCAGTGCCATATTCGAATCACGAACTCGTTCGTGATTCTATTTCATCAGCTTCTCCGCTGTTGGATGCAGCATCCTATGAGCATCGGTTCGTAACTTTTCGCGTGGACCTTGTTCGGCACTTAATTGTATTCATTGACACTTTTACAGAATTCAACACAATGCTACAGATTACGCAAAATGGCATTTTGTTGTTGTTTGATCTGTTTCAAACCGCATATCGAAGTGAGATTCTATTGGTCGGTGGTCATGCGATACAATGCAGACTTCAAGCCACTTACGACTGGCTGGTGCAGCATCAGAACGATTTCCGCTTCCAATCGGCACACAGTAAGTAGAGGGCTTTTGAACCGAAAACGAGCGTTTTAAATGGACGAAACTATTTACAGAAAAAGCTCTGCGCTTGCTGGATCTTCGGTTATTGATGGATGATCCTCTTAAATCTAGTGATGACGAATCCCATGGGGACGACGATTCCGACAGCCATGGTGCTAGCCAGGAACGGCGATCGATGTATGATGATTTTTGTGTAGATTTTTTCTCCAGTAAAATTGTACAATCGTGAAAAACTGTCTTATGTTATCCGTAAATTCACTCTCCGAAAAAATCCTTTAATTGTCAATTGAAGAAAAACATTTTATTGAAACTATCTCAAATTTGTAGTTATAACTAACATGAGACACATGCGATTACCTACATCTATGTCAGAGCTCACTACACTCTGCGTTATTATATTCGTTATCAACAGTATGCATGTCTCTCACTTTTTATACATAACTAATATTCTGATTCATCATAAAACTTTACCTACATTCTACGAAAATACGTTACATACATACATTCATTTCAAAATGGATCAAACCAATTCGTCTAGCAGTACGACTGTTAGAACCCGCTCAAAAGATACAACAGAATTAAAAAGTTTCCCATTAACTGTAGGTATGGGACAAGACAAGCAAATTGAGGGGATAAAATTATATAGGCAAATCGTTACACTGGTTAGATAGGTTTGTACAATAGCGTGGTAACGTACTTCTTCCGGTAGCGATGGGTTGCACTCAAAACCATCACCCCGTCCTTAATGGAAAGCGCGTACAAGTGGTTCAGCATAACGTGGTTCGGTTCCGGTAGCAGCGTAGGCTCACACTGCAACAATTTTAGATTACAGATTTACATCACAAAAGTCATCAGCCTTCACTCACCGATAGTGGTGTGTCCTTATTTAGAATAACCTGTAGTAAATGTGGTGGAAGAACCGGAGGTCCCGACTCCTTTCCCCATGGCTTGCTCGTCGGTATATCTTGACTGTACTCTTTGGTTTCATCCTTGCCGGTATCTTCACTGTCCTTAGCGAGTGCTTGAAACACTTCAAAGTCGGACTGACGAACAGATACCAAGTTGTTTTTGGTGCCTACATCGTTTTCGATGTTTTTCTTAATTTAAGAATATAAATTAATAAGTTTTAGCATTTTAAACGCTTTCTTTTCTTACCAATCGGGGATCATGCTTCCACTCGCCATCAACGCAAAACTTGTACTGATGATCCCCTTCCGGAAGATCTATAATCGTCACAAAATCACCATGACTCTTGACCATCGGTAAGGCTTTCCACTCGGAGAAGGTGCCACTAATGTACACCTGCTTGCCTCCTCCCTCCCACTTGAAAACAGTCGGCAGAGCCGCCTTCCGATCCTCTTTGCCTTCGTCCTCCGACTGCAGCGCCGAATCCTCCGACACGGTGTTCGAACGTTTGCGGTGCTCACGCAAAAACTCTGGCTCCGGAACGGATTTAGAATAGTACGGCTCGGCTTCCTCCTCGCTACGCTGGAAAACTAACCGATGATTTGGGTCCGGTTTCTTATCGAACACGAAAGCCTGACCGTCCTTGAGTGGAGACCCCGGAATGGGATCGTGCGAGCCTGACTTATGGCGCTCCCGGGGAAGGTTACTACCTGCGTTACCCATGCTCTTCCGATGGACTGATTAACTCACAATGAATTATGCAGCTAAAGGACAACTGATTCTAGCGCAGACTACTCAAAGATCAGGTTTTTTCGCTTAAATATTTACACATAGGTCAATTTTCCTTCTTCGCTCACTCACGGACTACGTAAATTCATTTTCAAAGCAAAAAATTGAAAATATTTGAACGCAGCCCTCAAATGACAGCTAGTTTTACAGTGAGACAGACGAGTAATGTTATGACCAAAATAGTGTTACAATTTGCATAATCCAATATTTATTATATGTAAATAAAAATCGTAAATATTTATTCATAATTTTCTTTTTGTTTGATGATCAACTGATAGTAATAGACCAGGGGGCTGGCAGGCGGCCATGTTTTTAGAGCTAACATGTATAGTTACTATATATATAGTAACTATACTAACATGTCGATCGCAGCATAACAAAACATATCGCTAACATTTTTAAATTTCGCTCCTGCAACCTTCTGTGCTTCCGATTTGATTAGGGTTGCAACGTGGCCGGTTTTTCACTTGCAAAGCCGGTGACCGGTCAATCCGGCGAAAAGGCCGGTTTTCCGACATGTGAAGCCGGATTTGTACTTTTTACCTGATTTGTTAAATTTTCTGATAAATTTATTAGCAATTCTGAGTGGATAATTGAAGCACAATTGAAGATAATCAGTTTAGCAGTGACAATACCTTGCTTCTGGCTGTAATGTACATTAAATTGTCCACTAGCGCCAGAAGCAAGTAGTTGTCACTCTAAAACTAGCTATCTTCAATCACCCATTCATTGTTCGTTGTGGTTGCTACTGTGATGTCCTGCCGTTCGCTATCTCCACAACTGACGGCTCATCCTCCAGGCAAATCCTCTAATATGCTGCTACAACCCCCCCCCCCCCCTCCCCGCGCGTTTTTTTAAGGCAGGACCGACCGCCGGCCGGTTTTTGTAATTTTCAGACATGGCAACCCTAGATTTGATGGTTGATACTTCTACCAAACCAATTCCAAATGCCAGTTTGAACGCACCGCCACGATCAAAACCAAGCAAAAATCAACAATGACAGGCGTTGCCTACAAGGTACTCTCAAGATCCTGTTACGCCGTCTGTCACCGATAGCACAAGGTTTCGTAGGGAATTATCAGGCAGGTTTCATGGGGGCTCGCGCAACTACGGACCAAATCTTTACTATCCGACAGATCTTGCAGAAATGTCGGGAGTACAACGTGCCCACGCATCACATCTTTATTGATTTCAAAGCAGTATACGATACAGACGATCGAGACAAGCATGCACGAATACGATTTACCGGACAAAGTGACGCGACTGATCAGAGCTACATTGGATCGAGTGATGTGCTTCGTACGCATCTCTGGGACACTCTCGAGTCCCTTCGAGACGCGGCGAGGGTTGAGACAAGGTGACGGTTTATCCTGCATGCTGTTCAACATCGCTCTTGAGGGGGTGATCCGACGAACGGGTATCGAAACGAGAGACACGATTTTTACCAAGAGTAGCCAACTTCTAGGCTTTGCAGATGACTTCGATATCATTGCCAGGAACTTTACGACGGCGGAGACAATCTACGCCAGACTGAAAGGGGAGTCTAGGAGAATTGGGCTAAAAATAAATGCGTCGAAGACCAAACACATGAAAGGAAGAGGCTCAAAGGAAACAAACGCGCGAAGGTACGGTAACCGCTGACGGCGACGAAGTAGAAGTGGTAGAGGAGTTCGTGTATTTGGGATCGCTGGTGACCGCGGACAACAACACTAGTAAGGAGACCCAGCAGCGCATCCAAGCGGGAAATCGGGCGTTCTTTGCCCTTCGTAAAACGCTA
This sequence comes from Sabethes cyaneus, assembly GCF_943734655.1. NCBI lineage: Eukaryota > Metazoa > Arthropoda > Insecta > Diptera > Culicidae > Sabethes > Sabethes cyaneus. Next base: position 232,613,863 of record NC_071355.1, read on the forward strand.
CGTTCAGGAAGCATACGCCGCCGCACGAAGCTAACAATGTACAAAACCCTTATTAGACCGGTAGTTCTTTATGGACTTGAAGCCATGACGCTGCTCACGGAGAACATACGCGCCCTTGCCGTGTTCGAGCGGAAAGTGCTGCGGACGATATTTGACGGAGTACAAACTGAATGCGGAGTGGCGGAGGCGTATGAATCACGAGCTACAGGCACTGCTAGGGGAGACTCCCATCGTACATCTAGCGAAAGTTAGCAGGCTACGGTGGGCCGAATACGTCGTAAGGATGCCGGACGACAGTGCGACGAAAATAGTCCTCTTCAACAACCCAACCGGCACCAGGAACAGGGGGGCCCAACGTGCACGATGGCTTGACCAGGTCGAAAGCGATTTGCGACTTCTGAGACGACTAGGAAATTGGCGACGAGTGGCCCAAGACCGATTTGAATGGAGACGAGTGCTTGAAACAGCACGAGCCACCCCGGCTCTATGCTGCTGAAGAAGAAGCAGAGACTGTCAGAGTCAATTGGATCGAGTCTCTTCGAGGAGATGCAGCGAGGATTAATCACTTATCCCGCGAGCTATTTAATATCGCTACTGAGGAAGAAACGACGTCGTCTTCAGCAGTCTATGTTCAGGTTGGCTCGTGCTGTTTCAAGCAGTCGTCTCCATTCGACTCGATCTTGGACCATTCGTCGCCAATTTCCTCCGTCGCCTCAAAAGTTGCAATCACTTTCGACCTGGTCGAACCGCCTTGAACGTTTAGCCGCCACTCTCCGCTTTCACTTTGTCCGCAGTACCTTCGCTCGAACACGGCAAGGGTGCGTATGTCCTCCGTGAGCAGGGTCACAGCTTTAAATCCATAAAGATCCACTGGTCTGATGAAGATTTTGTACATCGTCAGGTTCATATTGCGACGTATGCTTCGTAGCATTTTGCAATGGGCAAAGTAGGCCCGGTTTCCCGCTTGAATGCACCGCTGGATCTCCTTACTAGTGTGGTTGTCCGTGGTCACCAGCAATCTTAAATACACTAACTAGACTAGCCCGTGTCATTGGCTCAGAATAGCTGTTCTAATTCTTCACCATCTCTGTCCTGTTTTTGGCGCTTTCTACTCCTCAGGATCGTGGTTTACTGGTTCCTTGCTTCTCGGTATTTGGCCAAGTTCTCTCTACTGGCAATGTTCAGATAATTTTTTCTAGCATTTTTTTTCTCTTTACCGGCCGATGTGTTTCACCTAGTGCCGCAGTAGCGGCTTTTCCAAAGGCCGAGTGTATTCTGCCTCAACCGGCTTCGAGGTTTGAAGCTCTCCTCGGAAGAAAGCAGTGCCTAATCCAGTACTCGCCCGTAATTCTTCGCGAGATTGTGGCTTATCTTAGTGCCTGATGTTCAACAGAGAAGGACGGCTCTTACGTGTCTGCTATACGGTTGACACTTTGAAGCACACATATACTGCTACTAGGTGATGTTCAGCGATAATATTCGCACCCCGTAGGGAACGTATGTTCGTGATGTTAGAGAAGAACCGGCCATCTATGAGAACGTGGTTAATTTGGTCCATTGTACGTTAGTCAGCTGATCTCTAGGTGGCTTTGTGCTTCGAATGACCGGGTCTCGGGAAGCTGCGAAGCTTATACAATGCGAAATTCAGCGAGCTGCAATTCCAAGTACCGAATTTCCAATCGTCGTCCTTGTTTCGCCGCCTAGGCCGTTGCCGAATATTCCGATTCGAGTTTGCTTGAATGTTCGTAGTAGTTAGGTTAAGGCAAGTTTAATCTAACTTGTTCAGATAAGCTACCTTACTAGGGCCACGCTGCCGAGTCTAGTGATGACTGATGAGGCAGCTATCTTAGCTTTAGTACAGAGGCACCACATTCTTTAATTGAGCCGCCCACTCTAGATCAGACGCTGTCGTGAGCTGCTCCAAACCTGAACTACAATTGATCATTTGCTTGAGGAATCGTTTTGCCATTAAGAACCGCCCATGACATGAGAACAGGCGCTCAAGGTTGACACGGCTTTTACTCGTTACTACAACACGACTGTAGTTTCCACCAGGGTGGGTTACTCAACCTCCGCTATGAAGACAGTTTTAGGGCCGGACGACCGGCAATATTTTAAATCTTTGTGTCGTGTAGGATACTGTCGTGAGAGAGTATCGTGAATGTTAAATCTTTACACACCACTTCATTAACCTTAGAGCGGTCGCGTTAAAAAAAGTTACATAAGCGGTCGCGTCGTGTACTGAGTACACGGCGAATAATACTGCCTATATCTCAGGACTGACATGAAATAGAAGGTTGCGGTTTTCGACAAAGTTGTTTATCAATTTAAGACGCATCTGGAAACGAACAATAAAGTTTGAAAACTGATCCGCTAGATGGCGCAAATGGCGACCAAAACAAATGATTCTAGAATCTCGATACTAGAATCTCTAATATCTCGGGACTGAGAAGAGATAGACGATTGCTGTCTTTGGCAAAGTTGTTTATCTGGACGAGATCAATCTGACTGCGGATAACAAAATTCGGAACTGATACGGTAGATGGCGCTTATAACGAGCATATTGAGTTTTTTTGGAATATCTCAGAGTCGTGACGAGATAGACTGTTATTGTGTTCTACAAAGTTATTTGTTCGAACAAGACACATTTGGAAATTCATAACAAAGTTTGAAACTGTCTCAGTAGGTGGCGCGCGTGGTCAAATTATAATCTTATGATGATATCTCATGACCATGATACGATAGAAAGTGGCGGTTTTTGACAAAGTTGTGTGTCTAGACAAGACGAATTTGAAAATGATCGGTCAAATTCAGAACTGTCCCGCTAGATGTCGCAGTTGGTAAAATCATATTTCTTTTTGCGATATCTCAGCTTATGTCGAATAAACGGTAAAATGGCTTATCTGGTCTGGAAAAGAACACCAAAATGTTTGTAAATAGTATTCTTTTGACGATTTTCCCAAAACAGAGTTTGTGAATCATCGACAATGTTGACAAACTGAATAATGCACATATCACCTAGGGATACATGATACTTATTCAACTTACCCAAGTAGCACACTTACGATACTTTTATTTAAATCAATTTATTAATGACTCACATTAGTTGTATAACAATTAGTTGTACAGTTTTATAATGAGTATGTTATTAGGGAAGCTTGCTATGGTATGTTGAGGTAATGCTTTAAACATTAGAATGTTAGAATTATGTTGACACTAAAACACCATAAAACAATACAAAACGAGCATTTGTTTGTTTTATTTCCTGCTATGATAATGAGAATGAAAAATGTACATTAGATTCCTAACAATTCTATAATATTCTTATTACGGTCACTTATATCATACAGGAAATAACACACACGTAATACAAGGAAAGAGTAAAGAATTCGAGCCCAATGAAAAAAGCAAGCTGTTTTGCAAATGAGTATCAAGAGAGTGCACTTCAGTCGTGTTGTCGCGTTAGCAAAACAAATAGCTTTGGTTTTATCATCACGCCTACGTTAATAATTGCAAGCATCAACGTTGCCATTATGCCTGTCTGCCAAGTTAACTCCGGGATACGTTGCTGGCCCAACAAGCCACTCGTCGTATGTTCGAGTCTCGACTGGGCGGTGCCGCTTCAGAGTTAATAGGATCTTTGCACTAGCCCAGTGATTTTCCTGTACTCTAATAACCGGCAGCGATATCTATCGATAAAGAAGGGTCAAGTTCTGAAGGACGTTTATATCCATGCATGGTTTTGCTTTGCTGATAAATCTAGATTTTACCAGATTTTTTATTGCATGCCAGACAAAGTTCTAAATCTTCCAGATATTTGGTAATGTCCCAGATTTTTGCCAGATTTTTGCCAGATTTTTGTTTTTCCGTTCTGCAAAGGAGTCATCGCTCCTAATTTCAGACAACATTTTGTACCGGCGTTGATCAAAACTGGCAAGACGTTTCCCGAAAAAGTCCTCCCCATCGGTCAAATTGATCGCCAAATTTTGACATTTATTCGTGTTTGCCAGGTTTTCGAATAAACCTATTAGCGACCCTGGGAAGAATAGGGACTCAAACACTCTAAAATATTTTTTTAAGAATGTGATGGAAACGCAGCACGGGTTTCCAGGAATCTTGTTCTGGTGATATTTCTATATAGACGATGTAGACGACGAAATTGCTTCGTCAAAAGCATTTTGATCAGTCTGTGCTCTTCATCTTGTCTTTTGATAAAAGTTGAAGCAATACGTATCAATTGCTTCTTTCAGGAAACCATAAAAATAGCTGTTGATTGACTGGAATTGACAACGCAATCGATGATGAAAAGGACAACGATACGTTATCTAACGTGTTTTGACTACAGAAACCACTTTGTAGCGAACAGCAGTGTTCTATGCCATCATGGTTCCGCAATATTCCGAAAATAATTTGATTTTCTCATCATCTCCACCTACTACTACTTCATTCCGAATTTAATTTACCTTCATCGGAAGCATATTGACATGATAAACAACTTTGTCGAAAACATCAACCTTCTATCTCGTCACGGTTCGGAAATATCGCCAAATGAATTAAATTTCACCGTATACTCCTTCTAGCGGACTAGTTCCAAACTTCAGAGTTCGTTACCAAATGCGTCTTGGCTTTACAAACAACTTTGTAGTAAATAGTAACCTTTTAGCTCATTACGGTTTTAAAATATTCTTAAATGAATTTAATTGCTTCATTATTAGCGCCATCTAGCGAATCAGTTCCGAATTTTGTTGTATATCACGGGATGTGTCTTAACTAGATAAGCAACTTTGTCGAAAGTCGCAACCTTCTATCTATTCACAAACTTGAGTTATTGCCCGCCGTGTACTCAGTACACGACGCGACCGCTTGCGTAACTTTTTTCATTTCAAAAAAGTTACGTTAGTGGTCGCGCTGGTGTACTGAGTACACGCCCGCGGACACACCATTTTTACAAGCATCTTTCGACCACTTTTTTTATTTCTTTTTTCTATATTTTGGCATCATTAGAAAGAGGAAGAGTAGATCTTCGAATACAACCAAAACCTGGTGTGATTTGATTAAAATTTCGATGATTTTTTCGCGTTTTTCGAAAACGCGTGTACTCAGTACACTAGCGCGACCGCTCTAGGGTTAATTTTAAAGCCACCTCGAGGAACCGTGCACTATTCTTTGGTGATCATTATCTTTGGCGGGGTATATGAGAACCGTGTGCAGGAGCCGTGGAGGAGCAGGTTGAGTCATGAGTTGACGTCACTCTACGGTGAACTTAGTACCCAAAAAGTCACTAAAGCTAAAACAATACAAACTACAGTGGTTTACCGATTTTATCTACCCATCCGAAAATTTTTGGTAGATATATTTGGAAAGTAGATAAATTTGGGGAAAAATAAATTGCTCCAAAATAATTTAAATGAACGAAAAATATTGTTAATGTTGACCATTTTCTTCAATTTTGCGCTTAGGGCTCATTTTATTCATATCAACCATTAGCCATAATGCACGTCAACTCAGCATATTACGAAAAAAGACATATCGAAATTCAAAATTGCTCCGATTTTATTGAAATTTTGTGTACTTATTCCTTTGCAGTAAATTTTAGAACCGTATTTTTATTTGGCACTTAGAGTTCTCTTTTCTGAGTCAATGTGGTCCCAAAAGTTACCACTTTTTCCACCTTTCTTTCTTTAAAAATTCATAACTTTTGATCTATTGAACCGATTTGAATGATATTAATACCAAATGGAAAGTATTTTATTTTATTTTATTTTTTCAGAAAAAAAATATTGGACTGAAGCCCAGTTTTTTTATTATCGCAAAAACATTGAAAATATTCACTTTTTGTGTTTACATGGTGTGTAGACGGCGTTACGATATAGAAAAATCACACAAAGGATCATTGTGAAATGCTAAAATTATGCGTTACAAAATAAATGGAAGTTACCGTCAAACGGGGTAACTTGCAACACTTCTCAACTATGAGTGCAAGTGAAAACTTATCTGTAGTACATTTGAGGACGTTTGATTAATACGTAGTTATTAGGTCTACCATAGAACAATTTCACATATTGAGAAAAAATATGCGATTAATATTGGCTGTTGTAGAATTTTTTAACTAATTTGTTACTAGTAACCCCTTAAACGGGGTAAGTTGCAACAAGTAATATTTTTTAAAAATTGAACGAATTTAAAGATTTGTATGAGTTTCTTTTGATTTGAATATGCAAATGATAATCCGACTTGCGATTTTTAATGCTTTTGCTATGAATATACGCATAAATGCCCTATGTCACGTTGGTAAAAACAATTTATGAGCCCCGTAACGGAAATTACAGAAATAACTTTTTATATTATTCATGCAGTTAATATTCCTTGTCTGGATACAATAGAGCTGCCTTTTTAAGGACCATTCACGTATTACGTAACGCACTTAGTGAAGTGGGAGTTGTGTAACAACGCATTACACGTCGTATATCCATTATGCAAAATCGCGTCATGAAGTGGGGCGGGAAAGTTAAAAATCATCGATATCTCGGTTACGTAATATACGATTGTTCATTACGTTACGAGTGATCGTAATTAGACACTGCCAGGGCCTTTAATTATCACCGAATTTCAAACAAAACAGAAAATCTTTTTTCTTAGCATACATTGTTTTTTATACCTCTGAGTTTCGTATGTACAACTGCACAGTGATTTTCATCATAGTATACAAGTTCAATATATCGTGAAAATAGAACAGGAGAAAGTGATTTTCAAACCCAGAAGGTGATATTCACTTCAGGAAAAAAACAATTTTAAATGCAGTAAATGAAAAGAAAAATCTTATATCCAACATCTGAACGCAATAGATGCTAAATAACAACATAAATTTTTTTTAATGATTTTCACTGCTCAAACGTGAATATCAGTTTGTTACAATATCACAGGGCGCTGATATTCTATATTCTCGTGCATGAAGTTCATGCTTGCTGTATATAGTTATTATGTACGTTTGGTCAAAGCAAGCAGATTTTCAATGCAAGGTAGACTGATAATCCAGAAGTTTGAACGTTCTGCTGATGAATATTAACAGCACTGGACACTGCCATATTGCTGGTCGATTCTCTCAGTGACCTTATTTTCGTTTTGGCCGCTTCTATGGCCATTTTCAGTATATCCAGAGAAAAACTGGCATATTTCCGACTTACCGAAAGTCTCTTACACTCTTCAGGTGTGCTTTAGTTTTGATTGATGCAAAATTAAATGATAACGCGCCTCTTGAAGGTAACGGAAAACAGCTTTTTATATCTACCAGCTGTTGCAAGTTACCCCGTTTAAGTACTTGTTTTACGAATAACGTGGTAACAAGTAAGATAAACAAAACTAGTCATCATAAATCAATTATTTTGTTTCCTTATTGTTCATTTTACTATAAAAAATGGTTGTTAGGCTTCTTTTATTTGAAGTTCCTGTTGGCGACACAAACGTTTTACTGACGAAAAATTGACGATGAATTTGACACCATCTTGTGGGATTTTTTAAAAATCATCAAAACAGCAGAAAATCAACATAACAGTGTCAATGGCTTCTTTGAAGTGTTAACAACAAGATTCAGTGACTGATATAGATTAAAAACTCAAGTAACAGATCAAAAAGTACATTAAATTGGATCGATATAGCGTTGTTGCATGTTACCCCGCTGTTGCAAGTTACCCCGTTTGACGGTACTTTGCGTATTTGACTTCAGCATTATTATACCCATTCTGTGTATAATTACACACCACAGATGCCATATAGTAAACTATAAAATACAAAAAAATATTCTCTGTTATGCATAAATCCATGAAATCTTCTTAATTTTCATGCCACACGGTTAAAATAACAATTTAAAAGAAAGGTAGATAAAACCGGGTCAAAATGGTAGACAAAATCGGGGGTACTTAAAATCGGGTGTAGATATAATCGGAATAGCACTGTATATCGAAAAAGGGGAGACAGACAACCATGGATGCACCAGTATAAGTAAGTAAGTACTAAAAATTGTTTCAAAAGCATAAAAACACACAACTTTTCAATTTTGGTATTGCTGGAAAGAGTTATTATTAACCTGCTATTAACTTGGGAAACGACGTTCAAGACTAGCTAATATATATTATATATTTCAATAATATTATTGAAAACGGATAAACAGGAATCGTAAAAATTAAGTCACATTTGATACGTTTCAACTGGGCCGAAGTGCCTTTTAAACAATGCTAATGGCGTTTAATTATATTCGGCCTCGGGACCTTGTATCATTTTTATCGTCTTCATACTTTTGGTAGGCAATTTTCTAGTGCACATTTCACGTCAGTTGTTTTGTCACTCAGGTTTCTATCAATGGTTTTTATAAATATGTAGTGTAGTGAGTGTTCTAAACTCGAAACAGAGTGTATAGTTCTACTGTTAAACTATCCAACATAAACAGGGATGCATACGTTTGCATACTATAAATAAACCCTTCCGAACGAAGGAAATTTGAGCCGCCGCCAATCTTTGACCGAGTAATTCCACAAAACAAACCCGTTAATATGCTACGGTTAACCACTAACTGATGAAGTGTATTACTAGAATTGCCCGATGCAGATTCTACACGCATTAGACATGCACCAAAGCATATATGCAGGCACGCACGCACGCACGTTCTGTGAGGCGATCGCTCGCGTAGATCAAACATAATCCCTTTTCCGACGTGGTGTACCTTCCTCCTTCCGTCTCATTCCACTACTCCGATCGTTCGAAAGCAATTTTTCCTGGGAAAAAGTGGAAAGATGAAAGAACAACGTCGGGATCGTTTGCGCATTTTCCAACTCTTCCGTGAATGAAGAAGCGAGTGTGTCTCTTTTGGTAATAAAGTCGATTGCTGGCACACCACCGCCATATGATATGTACGAGTTGCAGCTGATGCTGTTATGCTGATGATGATGATGATGACGACGCGTGTTTATGTTGGCCAGAATTAGGGATTGGAAGTAGGAGAATACTTTCGGCGACGAATAGATATAATTAAAAACATGTGCGTATCATTTTTTGCTGCCGAAGCCGAGTGCATTGGATGATGACAGTGAATGTTTGTAAATTTTATTTAACTTAATTACTGTGGACTAATGATTCAATTCATTAGGTGTATACACTGAAATTGTCTTTTGCATACGTTCTAACCATTACATTTGTGCCATGCTAAAACTTAGTCGTACCATCAAATATTTGATTTCGAGCACGCATTCATCCATGAACCTACACAAAAACCAAGAACATTAATTTGATCTAAAAATTGACATCGTTCCAGATTGCTGTCCCAAATTTCAATTATGCGTATAACAGCTGTTGAACAATGCGAACCGATATGTACGCAGATCTCCCGCCATATGTGTGTCTACAAATTAATCACAATTGATACGTTTGACACAGTCCATGTTGAAACAGCATCCAATTTCAACCAATTAAAAATTACCACCCAAAAAATGTGCTGCCAAAACATAACGAACTCGGGCGGGCGGGTGATGATACGCACGAAAATTCAAAAAGAACCGCGCTTCTATCGAGGCACGACGTCTTCACTGCTTCCTTTTGAGATGCGACGGCGAGGATCGACGCGGGCTACATCAAGCCAACAGTTGTACTTCTACGTACGTTGATTCTCAGCAGCCAGTCTTGTTCGGGATCTCGTGTTAAACGGTCGCAAAATCTTCCAGTCGTGAAGTCGGTCAGTAATACTGGAGTCGCAGCATCCTATTAATAATTTGTGCTGATAATGAGTTTTAAAAATATGGAAGTGAATTGATAAAGTGAAGTAGTGAATCTCTAGTACAAAGCTGAAAGAGCGTTACCTAATCTGGTTTAAAAGTGAAAAGAGTTTAATGAAATAGAAAAATTATAAACCAAACGATTTTTTCCGGAAGATTTTGCAAAAATGTTGCCATACAGGGCAATACTCTACGCCCTTATCGCTTGTTTTGGATTAGCTGAAGGGATCAGTTCGAGAGATTTGTATAGCTACATCAATGAACCGAGCGAAATCCTGCCACGAGGTGATGAAGAGTTTGCGGAGGTGAAGCTGCAGACACCAGTGCATTTTTACAGTGAGAAATATGATCACGTCTATGTAAGCTTATCATTCTTACTATATTATTTCTACCGGTAACAACAGTCCGTTCAGCAAACGAAAGTGAACTTATCAACATTTCGGGTCACAAAGTTCAAACAATGGCCTTGAACAATATTCAGAACAATTATAATCCGAAGGAGTCGGCAATGGTTCGGAATTAGTGAGTGGTCAGTTCACGCGCCGATGGAAGATAACACGGCCAGCCAGCCGACAGTGGTCGTTATCGCAAAATTTGTCTCAATGAGATGGAGACGCGTAGGCGTTCATACTCCATGCGTTGGGTGCAAGACAAATGAGATAAAAATATGCATTTTTTTGCATTACATAAATTATTTCAGTGGAATTTTATAGCAAAAAACTAAAACAATTTTTGCAATAGCTTTCATTTCAAGTGCACTGATTATGACCCTAGAAATGCGCCGCGAATGAAGTCAAGATTAGGGCTGGTTAAAAGCTGAACAAAGTTAACCGCATAGCAAGCCAACCTAATTAATATTAACTGAAATAAAAATTACAGGCAGGCCATCAGATTCAATTTTAACTCTAGATTATTGTAAAGACTGTTTCTCTACTAAATGTAATTGACATTTGAATGCTCTTGCTTGACAGCAACAACGCCAGATATCTTCTTAAGTTCATAACCCATCGACCCATGTTTCATTAACATACGAATTGTTGTTCAACTTTATTTCTACGCAAACGTTAGGTGGAAATTTTCAAGCTGCACGAAGAAATGTTCAACATTTCTTAACATCGACGTGCAAAACTAATTCGTACTCGGTTAATAAACGAATTTGCTGTTAGTTTTATATGTTTTATCTAGCTAATATTAATTGTATAGTCATCTCAATATGCAATTTAAGGCACAATCCTGAGTCTAGTATTCTCATGCATGATGCAGGGTCCGGCAACCTTCACCTACAATTCAAAATCATGAAGTGATGATGAAGCAGCGAAGCTTCAATTGTATTTATCCGCCAAACTTTGGTAAACAGGCTAGTAGCAACCTTGAATGTTAATAAATTTAAATTGTGTGATAATTTCTACAAGGTTACATATGTTTTTGGTAGTTCATAGTGTATTGTTTAGACTGTATTTTTATCGCTGTAATTTTTCCACTTCCAAAGTTTGTCAAGAAATACACGATTTGGCAATTTGGTCTACAAAAGCGTCTGCTTCCTCTGTTGAAGCAACACGAGGGAACAATGATCTTCTGGCCGAATCTAGTTTCGTGCCACTATTCAATGGATGTCCTGAAGTGATACAAAGCCAACGGGGCTACTTTAGTAGCCAAGAACATGAAACCAGGCACTAATAATGCAACTGTTCACGGTCACAGGAATGAAAATGATATTTACTTTTTCTGTTTTACTTGGCTTTGTCGCGGTCAAATGTAAAAATATTTACTTTGCCCTTTATTAGAAAATCTTTTCCTTGTCCACCGTTTTCCTCGCTATTTATGATCAAATCTGGAGTACCGCAAGGTATCAATAAGGGACTGTTGTTTTTCTTACTATTTTCAACGTCGTTTTTGTTTTAATGTTGGGTACCGGTTACAGGCTCGAATTTACTGATGACCTGAAACTGTTTCCGGCAATTGAAAATATAGATGATTGTCGCTGCCTACAAGCTTTACTTGATATATTTGTTGTTTGATGGAAACAAAACTGGCCTAAACAAGTGTTGCGGCATGGGAGGTGTTGCGGCTTTGCCTTGTGTTCCTTGTCGGTTCTGTAGTCTATAGTCTTTTTTTGTATGCCAGAAGGGCATTGGGTTAAAAGGTCACTGCGACAGTCTTAATGATCTGTAGTCTTGATAGGTATATGTTGTAAATACTTTATAGATGATTCGAGGCAATATGGCCCCAGGCCGTGAGTGTTGCCGGAAAAATCGCTTTCTACTTGTTAAAACTGAGTCGATTAGGCATCTTGCAAGCTAGTTGAATGGGGAAAACTCAGGGCAGATGATCACGCTAATTCTTCAAGTTTTGAAACGTACGATGGAATTCGTACGTATGGCGATCGTCCGTGTGGCAAATATATGGCTAATGGGGTGTCGTCTCTGGTCATATCATAAGAAAGCCAACTAAATGAAATAAAACGGTGCATCTATCGGAATTCTTTCATTTATCTTACTTACTTTACCAGTCGACAGCCGGGTGGCTCTTGCCGTGTCAAGAATTGCCTGGGCCTTGAAGAGAACGGATTGCACTGCACAGTCGTCCGGCATCCTTGCAGCGTGGCCGGCCAACCGTAGTCTCCAATTTTCGTCAGGTGTACGATAGGAATCTCTCCAAATAGTGCCTGCAACTCGTGGTTCATAACCCCACGCCACTCTTCGCTATCCGTTTGTACTCCGCCAAAGATAGTCCGCAATACCTTTCGTTCAAATACGGCAAGTGCACGTATGTCTTTCGTAAGCAAAGTTACTTGCTCAAGACCGTAAAGGACTGCCGGTCTGATTAGCGTTTTGTACATCGTTAGCTTTGTGCGGCGTATGCTCCTTGATCGAACCGTCTTGCGGAGCTTGAATGCGTCGTTGAATCTTCATACTCGTATTATTGTCGGCGGTGACCAGAGATCCCAAATATCCGAATTCATCAACCGTTTCTAATTCATTGCCGTCAATAGTCACTGTCCATGGGAGGCAAACGTTGCTTTCACTGTAGCCTCTTCCTACCATGTATTTGGTTTTCGACGCATTGATTTGTAGCCATATCCTCCTAGCCTCCGTTTTAAGTCTGGCGTAGATTGCTTCTGCCGTCCCAAAGTTTCCGGATCACAACTTCAATAGCGATATTGAATGACATACAGGAAAGTCCATACCCTTGCCGCAAACCTCTGCGTGATTCGAAAGGACTCGAGAGTATCCCCGAAATGCGCACGTAGCACATCACTCGCTCCAGGGTAGTTTTGATAAGCCGCGTCAGTTTATCCGGAAAACCGTACTCGTTCATTATCTGTCATAACTGTCCGCGTTCAACTGCATCGTATGCTGTTCTGAAATCCACGAAAATATGGTGCGTGGGCAAGTTGTACTCTCGACATTTCTTGTGGATTTGTGGAGTAAAAATTGGATCCGTAGTAGCAAGGGCCCCCATAAAGGCCGCCTAACTCTGCCCTACGAATTCTTTTGCTATTGACGACGCAACAAAATCTAAGACAGCACCTTGTAGGCGGTGTTGACCAGCATAATGCCGCGGTAGTTACAGCAATCTAGCCAGTCGCCCTTTTTGTAGATGGAAGAGAATACACCTCCCATCTACTCCTCCGTAAATTATCCAGTGTGTGCCGATACTAGCGGTGCTTGGCCATTTTTGTAGAATTCTGCCGGGAGTTGGTCCTTTCCGGCAGCACTATAATTCTTCAACTGGCAGATTTCTCGTCGGATCTCTTCGAGATCGTAGGCCGGCATGCTGTTGTCGTTAACTTCTATTAACCTAGATCCTAGGTTAACTTCCATTGCGTCTCCTTCTGCTACACATTCTGAGGTGCTCATCGAAAAACTGTCATCCATGTTACTGATCTTGGTATTCTAAATATTGGTAGTATTGGTTTTTAAATTTTTAAAGTAATGGTATTCTAAACCACTAATGTGAGACAAGAGAAAATTTATCCAGCTTGCTTTGAACGTCAAGATGGTATTCGATTGAGCGGAAAGCATATTGAAAGCGTGCTTGTATAGCAATCCATGGTCTTTGGTAGTATAATCAATATATATAGAATGCCAGTGTCGCTGGTGTTTCATGGATATTTTGGTGGCAAACATGTTGCTGGTTCGTGTCTTGGATACGGGAACTACATTATCAAATTGCCCAATAGAAAATTTTCCTACCGACGAAATACCCCAAAACGACCAAATCGGGTGATTCATCCTACGTGATTTACGGAGAAGCAAAAGGATTTTTTATTGGGTTGCCTTTTTAGTTTGACAATCAGTTTCCCGTTTCGAATCGATCACTCACACATATGCGCATACAGTGTAAATACGTAATTTTCAAATGTGTGATGTTTACCACGAGCACTGCAGCGACACTGGCATTCTATATATATTGATTCAACTTCTTTGGTCCACAAAGGTATGGTATCAAACCCAGCCAAAACAGCATGGAATAATTATGATGCTTCAGAAAAACCAGCAGATATTTTTCCAGTCACTTGTTTATGTAAATTTCCTGGATGACGGTTCCGACTACAATGAAAATAAGAATAGAAAAGAATATAACTGTTAATATTCGGCAGGGTAGTCTTCGGAGAAATTTATCAAGACTGAAGTTTGATGTTTTCCCGACGTTTCGACACTTTGTTGGTACAATCCAAAGAACAGAACAAAAGACTAAATGATATGTAAGCAAAGTAAAATTTATGTAAGCAACTTAAAAATAACATTAAAAATGTATTTTACCACAGTACCCCTTGAAAAAGACACCAACAAAGTGCCTTCAGTCTTCAGTCTTGATAAATTTCTCCGAAGACTGCCCTGCCGAAAATTAACAGTTACAATTGAATCCAGTCGATAAAAAACACAACCTAACCCGAAAAGAATATACTGCTTATCGAGTCGTAGGCTGCCAAACCAGATATTACCTAGCGAACTTCGAGACAGTTTCATATGTTTGAAAATATCAGCCAGCTGTCAGCTGTATCAGCTGTTCGTCATTCATCACCAGCATTGCCATATTCAGATCCCGGGATTGTATTTTGGCCGCCTTGTTTTGTTTATCCTTCATCTTAGAGAGTAATAGTCCATCCCATTGTTAAAATAAAATACCATTCAATTCGTATTACAACTATTAAAATCGCACTGACCTGAGTGGTTCAAAAGTTATGAAATTTCAAACTTTTATCGCGGAGATTCCACCTTTTTAGACTCCCACGCGAAAATTATTAGCGTGGTTATTTTCTGCGTGTCCCGCACATGTTTGCAATTTAGCAATTCGAACCATCAGTTTTTCATTCTTGCCTTCCCACTGCACCGCTCTTGCTTGACAAGTATATTTTCAATGTAATTGGTAAGTACTGGATAATTATTATTAAAATTAAAATATAAATTTACGTTGGACTCGTTAAATTGCCATTGTCGGTATTAGCTTTCATTTCTAGCGGGGCCTATAGCACCCGGCATTTTTTCGACTATTTTTAGGGGGGGCTAACTCGCTCCTAGGGGGACTTAGCCTTTAACCTCCCCTAGTTACACCAATGAAAATTGCCCCAAGGAACAATAAATTTTGAGGTTTTTCTCATAGAATTCTATCATAAATTGAAAACATATGAATATTTTAAAACATTCTACTGAATGCAACTGAAGCGGTGGAATGAACAGTTGCTAGTGTAGGTAGAATTGACAGGAAAGCGTTTATAAATAGGTTTTTTTTTCTAATTCCCGTCGTAATAAGTAAAGCCATTCTAGTTTTTATCATTTGTTGGATGGATTAAATTAATACTCCAAAAGTTTTTGTGCTGATTTGACTAAAACACACATACTTTTCGATCCTTGAACTTTGAAATCACTGAAAAGCGACTATTAAAGCATATTATTGAAATTACGCAACTGACTTTATTTCTAAAATTCGTCGTACCGTTTTAAAATCCGTCCTTCAACATTTTTCATCGTCCGAAGTAAAAATCATAACGACAATGCCTTGCGTGAGTTATTTTCATTTATGAATGACGGAAATTAGAACGATTAGTCGACATTGTCTTCTTCGTCGCACGAAAAAACGTAGGAAATTTGGCTGGTAGGACTTCTTTAATGATAAAAAGCGTTTAAATAGATCTCAGCTCACTTTGATTGATCGCATGTGATAAACAACAAACTAAAATATTAGGGAATAACTAGTTTTGCATTGTGTGTCATAAAAATTCTGATATTTTTAATAATTTGTGTTGGATAGGACGGGAATAGACAATTACGATGATGTAGCAACATACCCTATATCCCCCGAAGTCTTTTTTTACACGGTTTATTTTTACGATTTTTGAATTAATGCGGTTTTTTATGACGATTTTTGAATTAACACGGTTTTTTATGACGATTTTTGAATTAACGTGGTTTTTTTAACATCATTTTTCGAATTAACGCGGGTTTTTCAGCGGTTTTTTAATTCAAGGGGTTTTTTGGTGGTTAAGGCGGTTTTATTTTACACGGCACGTTTCCCCCGTGTAAAAGAAGACTTGAGTGTAAGCAGCTATCCCTTAAACGTGGATTTCCATCAAGCTGACTAGAGCAATACACCAATTCCACTAAAAAGTCCTATCAAAATTCAAAAATGCGCCGATTTTGTTCAAATTATGTGTATTTGACTTCTTTGGATAATATTAGACCTATTTTTTTATTTGGCGCTCAGAGTGCCCCTTTCTGAGCTTAAGCACTAACAAAAATATTTCACAACTTTCTAACCGCTGAATCGATTTCTAAAGAAAAAAAGAAAAAGATACATAATGTTTACAGGAGACGCGACGCAGGAGTATGTTCTGCATTTATACGATTTATTGATCTGAATTTAGCTTTTATAACTTATTTGAAACAAATTCTTAAAGAAAACCAATCGGGCTGAGTTAGCAAATTTCTGCACGCGCTTGACTGATTTGTGACTAATGCATTTCAGTCAATAAAACTGATTTTTCTTTACACAATATGAAAATGTCATGCATCAATTAAACCGAATTTAACACTCACAAAATTTCCACTGGCGCCGCAAAAGATCAAGCACATTTTTGACTTCAACCAGCGATCGCCGCAAATTTCTATGTATTATAAATTATCACTCTTATCAACACCGGTTTCCAGTTATTGGATGAGATTTCAAAGAACGAAAAAGTAAATAGATTCCCACTGGGTTAACATTATATAAGGCTCACTGGCATAAAAATGAAACTGCGAATCACTAAAGAAACTGAAAGCGATAACCTACTCTCTCGGAATTGCGATCGGTTGTTGCACGTTTCATGAATGAAAAATGTGTAACCATGCCTGCGAACGAACGAACGAACTGATACGAATCAGGTTCTCTGTGTTTCAGATCAACACCAATGGCATTCTTACGTTCGGTTCCGAGTTCCAGAACTACCTGAACCTACCGTTTCCGATTGAGTATCCCTCGATTGCTCCGTTTTACGCCAACGTGGACACAACACTGCCCAACGATACGGCTGCTATCGTGTACTTCCAATCGCAGGACGCCGAACTGCTGGAGCAGGTAAGCGATCTTGTGCGAAGCGCCTTCAGCGATGCGGTAGATTTCGAGGCTAACCAGGTGTTTGTCGCGACTTGGGAGCACGTTGGGCATTTCAACATGAAGAACGATATTACAAACTCCTTTCAAGTTGCCCTCATTCTGAGTGATGAGGAATCGTACGTACAGTTTTTGTACCCGGAAGGTGGTATCAACTGGGTTCAAGGAGATACCGGTGAGTCGGGTCTGCCTGATGTGCGCGCCCAAGCCGGATTTATATCTGAAGATGGGAGGTACTTTCCGCTACAGGGTTCAGGAACAGATAATGTAAGAACAAAGGTAGTGTAAGTTAAATTTCCTTCCAATAATGCGAATAATTTTAGATAAGACATCTGACTGTTTCATCCAATGCCGGTGAACCGGGTACATGGTTGTTCAAAGTGGGTCCACTGGATCAGGAACAAAATGTTCAGGAGCCAAATCTTCTAGACAACGGAGCTACACATGAGCCACGAACTTGTGCCGAGGGTGGACACTTCAAGTGCCATTCGGCAGCTACGTGCACCGACACTAGAACCGGCTACTGTTGTTCTTGCAAAAACGGATACTATGGAAATGGGTTCAGCTGCGTGAAAAATGATGTTCCGTTGCGAGTTGTCGGAGCAGTGAAAGGTACTTTAAATCACTGGACTATCGATACTCAAATGCAATCGTATGTTGTAATGTCGGATGGCCGAACGTATACTGCCTTAAGCCCACTGGAAGATGATATCGGTACGAGCTTACAGTTGGCCTACACAATTGGTTCTAGTATTGGATGGCTGTTTGCGAAACCCATCGGAAGTGTGCTGAATGGATATCAAGTAAGTCCTTTGCCGAATTCAAAAGTCAGATCTGATGTGATGATTTCATTCACTTACAGGTGACGGGTGGGAAATTCAATCAAACCACAACGATCCACTTTAAGGAAAGCGAGGATAATCTTCGGATCGACCTTCGATTCAACGGATTGAATTTGTGGGATCAGCTTTCCGTGGATATTAACGTAGAAGGGCACGTGGCTCCGATCGCATTGCGGGATAAACTGCAGATCGAAGATTACTCAGAAATCTTCCAAAAGGCCAGCCGAGATCGCTTCGAGGCGTATACCGTTCACTCGGCGTACGTTCCTTCGGAGGAGCGCGATATACCTTTTACCATCCATCAGGTCATCTCATTCGAACCCTGCAGATTCTTGGACAGTAATGAGGATGCGACGTTCCGAACCGCTACACTGAAGACCAGCAAAATCAATTTGGGCTATGAACCCAGAGAGAAGGCTATTCGTATGGGAATGTTGAGCAAAATTACGTCAGGGGAAAAATTGAATCCTTGCGACGATTCGAACTGTGGAGACAACACGGTTTGCGTACCGAATGGGGATGATTCCTACGATGTAAGAATTTTTTGTAAGTTAAATAGAAAACAATATAATGTATGGGTTGGTATGAATTTTAGTGCAATTGTAAGAACGGCTTTACGTACGTACCGTACGTGACCACTAACAATGACCGTGTTAACTGTGTCGATATTGATGAATGTTCCGGTGTCAATATTTGCGACGAAAATGCCGAATGTATCAACGAACCGGGTGGCTACAAGTGCAACTGCCACGCAGGATACGAAGGCAATGGATACCAGTGTGATGCGATTGACCTTCGATCAACGGCTCCGTCCTTTATAGTTCCCACACCGCCAAACACATATTACGAGATCGAAACACCGACCTCCGTCAAGAATGAAACTGACCAATGTGAGGCATGTATTCAAATATTATTAGTGTATTAGGAACATATGTAGATTTTGTGGTCATTTCAGCATTGCTCGGAGTATGCCGATTGCATCAACGGACAGTGCCATTGCAGACAAGGATACGCTGGAGACGGATTCGTTTGTGAAAACCCTTGCGAAGACGACGAACTGTGGAATGGAGAGGCCTGTGTGAGGCAAGGATCAACGGAAGAGTGTAAGTAATCTTTAAATGTACAAAAGAGTATTTTCCGGATTAATTAATCATGGAATTTGAACCGCAGATGAGATCGCACCATTCTGTACCGCGCAGGGATGCACATGTCCCACGGGATACACGCTAATTGAATATGCATTCGATCAGATTTGTCGCCTCATCGAGGCACAACCGGATGACCAACATTTGCCTTCATGCGATGTGGAAAATCACTGCAGTCCCTTTGCGAACTGCGAATGGAGCGAACAGCAATATCGGTATGAATGTGTCTGCAATCCCGGCTACGACGGCAATGGATACAGCTGTATCGAAAAGGAAGTGTCCTGTCTTGATGAAGAAGATATCTGCGACCAGCATGCATCTTGCAATTACATCGTGAGCTTGAAAAAGTCCCTTTGCGTGTGTAATAAGGGTTACGAGGGAGACGGACGCAGCTGTCAACTTACAGCGGAATGTAGCGCGCACGAAGACTGTGGAATGCATTCCGAATGCGTTGACGGAGTCTGCGTTTGTCAGGAAGGGTTCGAGCGGGATATTTCAGACTTCTGCGTACGGGCAGGATCTTGTGGTGGAGCTTACTGCGCAGAGAATGCCATCTGCAAGTGGGATCACCAGCAAGGAATCCCCTATTGTCATTGTCCGGAAGGACATGTTGGGGACGGAGTTATGCAGTGCAAATCGATTCCTCCACCCTGTAACATACGCAATAACTGCGGCTTGCATGCCACTTGTGGACCTAATTTCAGGTATTATAGCTATCATACTTACAGCAGCTAATTACTTCATTTGGCCTTATTAAATCACGCAGAGAACCATCCAAGTATGAGTGCTCATGCAATCCAGGATTCTTTGGGGATGGATTCGTTTGTACCCCCGAGCGTAACTGCGCCAACATACCTAGCTTGTGTGACCCAAGTGCCAGGTGTGTCTCGACGACTATTGGATATCAGTGCATATGCAATGAAGGTAAGTGACAACTCCCGTGCCCTAAATGAACTACATTGGAACTTTTTGCAGGCTTCATCGGAAACGGAACGGTCTGTAAAACTGCACCGCGCTTGGATTCCGGTTTCCTTCTAATCAGTCAAGGGGTAGCCACTGTAAAGCTGCCTTTCTCCGGCATGCGTGGTGTTCCGGTTACTATGGCTTATATGGTAATCGGTGTTGATAAAGACTGTGCAGAAGGTCGGATATATTGGAGTGATATTTCAGCCAAACAGATCTTTAGCTGCAAATACGACGGCACGGATCGTAAACCATTCATCACAAAGGATATAATCTCCCCGGAAGGTGTAGCCGTCGATTGGATATCTCGCCGGCTCTACTGGACTGATTCGGCCAAGGATACTATTGAAGTTGCTAGCTTGGAGAATCCCGACTTGAGAGCAATAATTGTTTCAAAATATTTAGTCAACCCTAGAGGCATAGCTGTCGATCCTCATCAAAGCAAGTTATACTGGTCGGATTGGAATCGTGAGGGCCCAAAAATTGAGTGGTCCAATCTGGACGGCACTGAGCGACAAGTGCTGGTTAGTGGACCACAGGTTGCATTGCCGAATAGCATCCAAGTGGCCCCAGGATCAGGTGAATTATGCTACGCAGATGCGGGAACCAAAAAAGTCGAGTGTGTTGACACCTACACCAAGCAGATTCGAACAGTAGCCAGCAACTTGTCGTATCCGTTCGGTTTGGCCGTCACTGATGACCATTTCTACTGGACAGACTGGACCACGTAAGACAAAGACAAATTGTGTTGTAGTAAACTTTGCAATGTACTTTTTATTTCAACAGGAAAAAGGTAGAATCCATCAATGCTTATGGTGAACGTCAGAAGGGAATTCCGTCACCGGTTTTTGGCAGCCATAAAATGTACGGTATGACAGCGGTCACCGATAAGTGTCCCTTATTCCACAGTCCATGCGTGATTAACAATGGCGACTGTCCGGAGAAAAGAATTTGCCTGACGAATCCGAGAGCACCCTCCGGAAGAGGCTGTAAGTGTGCCGACGATAACAATTGTAACGACGTAATTTTAGATTATTAGACTTAACGGTAGGTTCTTTAAGAATCAATCAGCCATATGTCATAGCTGATAAAAACAAGCCTACAAGCCACAAGCCGCTACAGGTGGTTAAAGCATTTACATGATCATTTAAATCATTTAAATATGTTTACTCCCCGTCAAAGTTGATTATGTAATTTTCAATACATATGCAAACTACATTTTGCATCACGAAAGTTGGTTTCTGCGTAAGTGATAAAAGCTTTGGAAGTAGAATTAAGACATTTTGCTGCATGACAACAATAAAATAAACGTATTGATTTAGGATGTGAATTGCTTGTTTCATTATTCATTCTTATGTACCCAAGCTTAGCTTTACGATGACTTTGAAAAATCGTTTGACCGCCTCAACCATAAAAAATCTGGGGTGCACTTAGCCGTAGAGGAGTTCCATATAAGCTAGTCCATCTCATCAAGGTTCAGTACGAGGCATTCTCGCAAAGCGTTACACATCTTGTTCAATCTTGTAAGGGTTGGCTGAATTTTTTGGAGCGTTTTAGTAGAATACCAAACAGACGCGAAAACAGACACTGATGAAGCCTGCAAGTCCTAGGCGAAATACGTATCTGTCAAGAATAAACATACATAGTAGAATGTAATTGGAAAGTTTTCTTTTTAATTTAATTTCAGGCTTCTAAGGTTTACTTCTGGTGTGAGATTGGGCTGCATCTTATCATCGCTGCTGTTCTTTATCGTTACTTACGGAGTCCATTGCTTTGATTTCTTAGTGGTTCAGGCTTGCAAAACCCGCAACCATCCCCACAGTATCGCCGGAGGGCCAACGAAGCTCGAAGAAGCCCTCCTCCCCTGTCAGCATACGACCTTGGCTTCCACCGGGGTTGTTTACCCGATCTGCACCGAGGTTGCTCGTATCCCGGCTGGTACCACGAGGTGGTAGGGGTAGGAGTTGCTGGGTAAGAGGCTGTGGACCACTGTGGGGTCTATTTTATGCCCAATGCGCAAAGCACCGATGGTACGCATTACCCAGCCGTTCCTCATCGTTATGGATGCGATATTAGTTGAAGTGACTAACAGTAGACCAAATGGAAGATTGCCTGGAATCCTTTAACGATGGGCCATGGCCATGGCTAAATGGCCTCGACCAAGCTGACGACATTGTCTAGCTTGCACAACGCCGAATCGATACACAGAGCAAGTTAGATGACCTCTCCGAGAACTCATAGGCAACAGATCTCCCAATTAATGAAGCAAGAACTACGTCTATGTCAGTGAATGCTTCCGTCCACAACACCAAGATCAAGGAGCACACCCCGCCGCATAAAGCTGACGATATACAAAGCGCTAAGCAGACCGGTAGTTCTCTACGGACTTAAAACTGTAATTTTGCTTACTTCAGACATAATACACTTGCCGTATTTGAAAGTTGAAAGGTGTTGCGGACTATTTTTGGCGGAGTACAAACGGAAAGCGAAAAGAGGCGTAGGCGTAAAACGACGAGCTACAGGGACTATCCATCGATTCCCATCCGTATACCTGGCACCAGTTGGGACGACTGCAATGAAAGCCGTTCCCTTCAAGAACCTCACCAGCATCAGGAATAGAGGGACCCAACGTACTAGATGGCTCAACCAGGTTGAAGCCAACTTGCGTGTGTAGAGATGCTCAACGACGGGTTGCCCGACAGGACCGAGTACAGTGGAAAGGAATTCTTGATACGGCCAGAGACACCCCACCTCTATGCGACTTAGAGATTGTAGCTCCTGGCTCTCAGGAGTTGTTATGAATGTCAGATCAACTCAAAATTTTTGACCATTAAACCATGATTAATAAATTTTTTCTATGAAACTACAGTTTCCACGTTGATCGAATGTGTATTTTTTGGTCTACTTAATACAGTAATACTGCAGATAATTGTTAAGTCTACAAGTGTCCCATCTCCCATGTATAACATAACAGCTTGTGGGAAAATTTCCGGTTACCGGCAGTTGTTTTTATCTGCCACACCTCTGTATATCTCATTGGCTATGAAGTAATTTGCGGTTTCGTCACTAACCAGAATGACATTAGTTGAGGATCGGTTATGTAGGAGTGAGAGGGGAGCGAAGAGTGGAGGAGAGGATCCGGGAGTTTGATATTTGATGTTTTTGATATTATTCCTACTGCAAACAGCCTCAGCGAGGGCCTCAGCTAATGTCAAAAAATCCTTATATGTGTGCGTGGTGGAATACTTCATGGCTCTGTCTTCTTTCAGCCGTCATTCTTGTCATTCTTTTGTCGCTCAGCTGCCAGATTTACAGTTTTTACAACATTCAAACGATTCTAAAAAAATTATTTAATAATAATTGCTATAAATTTTAATAATAAGTTTTGCCAAAAATAATAAGCACACATCTTCCTTGTTGTCAAAGTAAAAGAGTAAAGCTACTTAATCAAAGCTGCTCACCTTTTTCTCCATTTAAAGGTAGGAGGTAACGTAGGTATTCACTTAATAAATACCATATTCTTTACAAAGTAAAACATTTTAGCGAAAACAGCCTGGCAACTCTGCTTCCACCAGGGCCGCTCGCGCCTAGCAAGGGGCTGCCGTAGCAGTTCGTCGGCAGAAGTACACAAAGTCGGATCGTTGTTTGTTTTGTCTGTGCACCGCCATGTCTGGCTCCGTCTAGTCGGACACAAAGTGGAAACAGCAAACAGGAAAACCTCCCAGTAACCCGTTTCAGTTCCAAAATAGTGG
The DNA here is from genome assembly GCF_943734655.1 of Sabethes cyaneus. NCBI lineage: Eukaryota > Metazoa > Arthropoda > Insecta > Diptera > Culicidae > Sabethes > Sabethes cyaneus. Next base: position 232,637,922 of record NC_071355.1, read on the forward strand.
AAATTTTTACTGTGAACACCAAAATTTAGTGCAACGTTGGACCACCTAAAATGGCAAAAAGCAAACAATACGTGCTAATTATAAATCTAAGAAAAAGTTTTTTAATAGAAAATTTATAAGGCTCTGCATCGGGCCTAATTCGGGAAGAAGTAGTTTTAGTTTTCTGTTATTGGTTACATCCGTTATTTCGATCACTGCTTGTTTCACGGTATTCATGTATGTGGCAAATATTTTGTAGTAAATATTAAGTTATTTGCTAGAGCAGATTGTTGCTTACGGTTTGGATTAAATCGGCCATCAGGAAAAAAATCACCGATTCACTCTATCCTACGCATCAAATTCACGACGACGCAGAAGGGGCAATACGTCGGCCTAAGTTACATAATAATGTTTGGTGGCCTCATTGCATAAATGCAAAGGAATAACCGTTTTAGCACTCTGCGAAGCCATATACTACACACTCACACTACATCCGTCAAGGCAGAGAGCGTGCAATAGTTGCGCTACTATCACCCATTGCAACGCGCCACTATATCTCACCAACCAAAAGACAAACTTCGAGTCCTGCTTGTGTACGCGGAAAGTGACCCCGTTTCATTATTTTGACTGGTTAGCTTTATCTATGCCATTAGTGGTGATAGCTAAGAAAAGCCTGCTGGCTACTGCAGAGCCACGCGAGGATAAAAAACCAAATTCAGGTGAAGACCACCAAATTCCCTTTTAAGGTACGTATACTTCTGTTCTCACAGTATTTATGATAAAACATTGAAACATGCTCAACCTTACATAATGCTTGAAGACAACAGCTATGAAAGACTATCGAATGCTACTAGCACAGCTTCACTAGTACTTATAGTGTGTAGTGCTGAAGGTGAAGGTCCTTTTTATTTATAAACAAGTTCGGCTCAATATGTTCATTGCATCTCTGATGCAAGCGACTGGCTGATTTCCACCTCTGCTGATGTTTGCAACTAAATCAGTTACATACCAGATTAAGATCGGTTAACAGCTTACCTCTATCGACTGCCATAGTGCCATACTTAGTGATATCCGCCAGTATTCAGCAGTGCTATCAAGCATACATCCTCGTAACGCGCTAAAGCATAACACATACTTATCCAGGAGTGGTGGCAGAGCCGGTGTGAACATTATTTTGTGATTAGTTGTGGTGTACCATTCGAAAGGAGTGTCGGTTATGGAGACAAACCAGACGTGTGAGTTTATTTTTCATTCGTCGAAGCTTTGTTACGATTTAGTGACACGGACATAACTGTTGTAGAACCAGTTGTTCGCGACACAGCGTAATGCACATGTATGACAAAAAGTAAAAGGCATTTTGTTAACTATTTTTAGAAGCAATTTCTGGCAACAGAACAGCGCAATACAAAAAAAATGGCAAGCACTCAATTACAGAATTGCACTTACTCTGATGAGCATGATATGATATGGCATCGAAACACGTGTTTGTATACAAAGTTTGCTCGAATTACTTGTGAATGAATAGCTGCACTAGCAGTGGAATATAGTGAATTGTCATTGTAACTATGTTACAAAGGATGCACCTTGTTTAGGTACTATTTGGTAGAATTTTCTTATCACGTAAAATTTACGTAATAGAATACTTTTTTCTCCGTCCTTTCTGTTACGAATTTTGCGGCTCAAAAGTTAGAACGAAATTCAGTTTGTGGGTTTGGCTTATGAACTCTATAAATAGCTCAACAATATGATATTTATATTATTTGTAACAACGATATAAATACAATTTCGGTAGACAGCTTTTGTGGCTGTGCATCCAAATCCTAGATGCTATAAAGGCTTATGTGCTAGAATGATATAATACTTGTTTGATGCGAAATATAAAAATGTAGGCATAAATTCGATACTCAATAGTGGAGTATTGGCGAGATATTGCATTCTAAGTTAATCTTCCCAGTGACTTATAAATCATTATCAGTTTGTGTAGACCGCAACCGCAACAATGGATAAGTTCTAAGTGGAATAATAAGACCTTACAATAACAAGTTCCGTGATTGGCGTGTGCTAATAATGGCCAAACCGTGCTATTTGTATTGGCAAAATGTTGCTTTATATCGATATACATTGACGCAAATCAGACGCAGACATTGAATGCGCGACGTAGGTGCTATGTATGCATAGCGGTAAAAAAGAGGCTCGTCACTGTACTGGGACTGAAACCGGTTCAGCAATTGACAGTGTGCGTCACGGAAGCAGTTTGTCTACATAATATTTTGAAATTTTATTTACAGGGATACCTCGATATAAGACAATTAATTTTTTCAAAAAGTTGTCTTATATAGAAATTGTCTTATATCGAAACATGATTTTTTCAAACAGTTTTTGCATTAGCAGTCGCCAATTTCACTCTGTGTTGTGTGTTTACGTGTTTTGAACTATTTATTATTGTTTAATTAGCTATTCGCTTTTTACAATTTTTTGGGTTATTTTGAAAAAATGAACATCTCCATGGCGCCGATTTTGGAATGCAAAATTAGCTCTGGTATCGTTACCAACTAGGGCACGGGAGGGTAGGGTATTTTCAGCCCATTAAGCGATGGCATCTATTTTTTCGGCCCGTGGCCTAGTTCTGGTGGAAGAACAGGTGGTTTTGACGTTCTTTCAATAGAAAATAGTAGATTACTTACAGTCATGGGAAAAAGTTATAACATATTAAAATTGTATGTCGGCAGTATTTTTATTGGCGAAAGAAAAGGCAAATAGGCTGAATTTAGAAACCTGCTGAAAATACCCTCCCGTACCCTATGTTAAAGGGATTTGTCTTATATCGATGTAAAAATTGTCTTATATCGAATTGTCTTATATCGAGGTTATTTTATAACGAGGTTGTCTTATATCGAGGTATCCCTGTATCTCATTAATATTATCTTGAAGCTACAAGCTAATATGTATTTGTTTTACTCGATTTTTTGTAAAATGTGTATGATCTGTAAATTCGACTACAAAGTTGTTGTTGCCAATAAAAAAAGTAAACAATCTTCAGTTTTGTTAATATCATTTCATTATCATTTACATCATTTACATTATCATCATTTACACACTCACATTCGATTTCACACATATTTTGTTATTTTTAATTTACATCAATTACTTTTATAATGACAGCATCGCGACAATCAATTCCAGATCTCATTATTTTTTAGTATAAGAGTGAAATTTTTCCCAAAAGAGTTTGCTGATCGCTCTATAGTTGACAAAAACTAAATTGAAGAAAAAAAAAACATTAGAATGACTGTTTTTTTTTTGTTTCTGAAATCGTATGGCTCATCAAGAATATTGTTCATGTCTTGTGATAGTGATTTTCCGTAAGATAACGGAAACAGTTATTTACTATGTAGCAATAATGATCCTCATTCAGCACATTTTACCTGACATGTTTAGGAAATTCTAGTAGAACAAATCAACCTGCCTGGGTCAACATGGCGAATTTCCCAAGATTGTAAATGAACGAAAACCAGACCTACTTAGCGAAAGAAAGCAAGTGGGTGAATGGAAAATTTTGATAGTGGCTGTCCTATGCTATACAAATAAGACGTACCTGCCTTGTGTATTATTTCGTTTGAACTATTTGTCAGGTTACTTGACAGCGTTAATTTTAATAGGACTCCACACGAACCGTTGCTTTTCAAGAGAAGGCGCGTTTGTAATGGTAGTAAAATCGATACTTCTCACTCATCTATGTTTACCTACCTAAATAACAATCACTAATCACATTTTATTTGTGGTACAGTTACTCTGTTATACTTAATTTTCATGTCTTCGGCCTAATTTTGATAAAAACAAACTTTTCCTATACCTCTCCATAGCGTCTTGCTACCTTTCGTCCGTGAGCCCGAAAAGTGATTTGATACCGTACGAGAGCCGGGAGCTGAATATGTTTGCGACATTTCAATTCAAAAAAATTAAATTTCGCAACATAAACGTAATAAATAAAAACAATGTTTACCAACTATTTATTGGTTCAGGTGTCAAACGTCATTTACTGCGATTAGCAATAAACACAAAAGAAACTGAAATGCATGAGAGAGTAATGTTGCTGCTCTGAGTAAATTTATTGTCACGCAAAATTGAGATGTTTCCAATATGTGCTCAATATGCGTTACAAAGTAACGATATTGAGCACATATAGTCCGTGACACCAGGACTCGTTTGTTTATCTTAGGGAAAAATTTCTTAAAACTTAGGTACTTGTCGAGTTACTGAAGTTGTTGAAGTTGTAAAATCCATGAAACTCCTTCACAACTTTTTACTCCCCTCTTTTCTCCCAATCATGGATGTAAATTTTGAATGAGTTGTGAGTCAAACAACCTGCCTGTATGTGGTCAAAGCATGGTTTTATGTACCACAATAACGCCGGAATGGCTGAACGATGGAAAGAGCAATACAAAACTAAACTCAATTCATTTGCTGAGGAGATTCTATTTAACATTTAATATATAGTAATTGCACTCATAAAACTGGGAGGTAGTCTCGTGATACAACAGAGGTCTTACAAACCAGTCAGCCACCTGATCGGAGTCATCACGCTTCACAAAGTAGCTCAAAAAACAAAACAAATTCCGCGTCGTTTTCCATTCAACACACACCTGCTGGTTCTTGTTTTTCGAAGCAAAACAATTCTATTTGAACATACCGGCTTCTTCTATTAAACGTTTGATAAGGAATACCAACATGGCGTAGAGAAGAAAATATTAAAAGCATACGTGCCTGCAAAGCGAAATCTACAAACAACCGTGAGATGGTCGATAGATGGTACTGGTTTCGTGAAGCACCCTAGGAATAAAGACAACAGCCTTTTAGCTCTTGATCTTTTATTGATCAAAGCTTAAGATATAGGTATTAACATAATTATACCACTCGAGAGAGGATCATATTATCGTTTATTTAAAAACAGCATAAGATACGCTGGATTAACATCGCTCTAAACAGAAACAAGACAGGATATTTAACAAAGGCAATTGAAACTAGACTAGGTACAAATGCGAGCTAGCAGAATTGAGCTGAGGGTCAATGCATCGAAAGTCAAATTTATGATAAGCAGACGCTCAAACATTTACCTCCGACAAATGGTGATCGTTGGCGGTGATGTCTATTTGGGATTACTGACCAACAATAACAATGTAATAAGAACAAACGACGTACTGAAACTGAAAATCGAGCCTGCCTCTCAGCTAGGGGGAGCTGCTAGATAGAGTCAGTAGGATTGTCACACTAGCCCCGTAACTGTCCTGTACTCTTATAGGCGGCTGTAAAGTCTATCGAAAGAATCGTCAAGGCGTTTAAGTCAAAGGTTTTTTCATGTAGTTACATGAACTTCCAATTTTTTCTGTATGGACATCACAATCCGTATTTTTATCTATTGCTATCTGTAAAAAACTATCGTGCGATCAGCGTTCCCAGGGCCACCTACAAAGTGCTGCAGCTACTCCAAATAACTATCACCAGTTGCGAACAAAAAAGCTATTGTCTTGAACGTCATTAAAGGATGATCAACGTCAGATCAAGTATTTACACTGCGGCGGATCTTCCAAAAGCGCCGTAAATGGAGAGTTCCAACACAATATTTCTTCATTGGCTTTAAAGCTGCATATGATAACATCGATCGAACACCGCTGTGGAACATCATGAACGCGAAAAGCTTCTCTGGGAAGTGCTGCGCTCGGATTTCAAGTAGATTGTCAAGTTTATTCGAAACTGACAGGTTCATGTGGTTCTGATAATCTGTCATGCCTATTGTTCAACATAGACATTATGAACCGAGCGGGTATTAATATGCGGGGCACGGTCTTCAACACATCTAGCCAATTCGTCTGCTTCGCCGACGACATAGACATTGTCGGCAGAACTTCTGTGACGGTGGCTGAACAGTACACCAGACTAAAGCGGCAAAGGGATTCAGTATGCTAAAATCAAGCCCATGGCAGACAACCATGTTCTCGCCGCTAACATCTCGTGTGTGCGAAAATGAAATAGCAATTCAGTACTGCGTTTCACTCAACTGCCAGCAGTCTGATTTGGGCCCGCTGTCAAATTTTGAGCCCCGGACATGCTGTCGCTGACGTTTACTGCAGCTCGATATAGAGATGTCGATGGGGTGGCTAAAATACACTTTTTTTTCTGAACATTGTTTGTCGCTAGGACGCAATAAGTTAATTTAATTTACAGTTACAGAATAATAAGTTTCAGAGTATATTTCAAAAACAAATCGCACTGCTCAAAACAAAGATTTTAAACTGTTCAGCCTTTCAAAAGCGCAGAGTAACTAAAGCATGCCATCAACAAAAGCGGTCCTACGTAACTGCCTTGAAGTATAACAGAGGATCCCTATTCGCACAGTCACCTGATCTGAATTTTCAGGTGAGAACTGAGAACACAATCTGCGATTCTGTGAGTCACCTGGCCGACTCTGGTTATCTAAATGAGTGTAGTATAGATCAAATGGTGAGGCCCTATTCTCACAGTTTCGAAGTGCATGGTCATCCAGATGTATTTGTAAATCCAGACTATCTAAGTTCCACTTAGACGAATCAATCAAGCAAATACAAACGTAGCCATGTGACGAACTTTTTCGAAGCGCCCAGTCATATTTTTTTTCAATCAGTGCCTATTGAGTGGTTGATTTGATTGGAAGCAGTTTTCATGCCAGTGCATAACGTCCACTGTTGGACCTTACGTTCTCTTTCAATGATGCAACTGGAAGTGGAGTCTATAAAAGATGTGACGGAGCGGCCTGCTATCAAACTATTAACTATTACACAAATCTTGTATTTTTTAGTGAATTAACTGTAAAACCGGTAGAAATGGTGATGTAAAACTGGCCGAACACTAACGATGGCGCATGACCAGCCATTAGTTTCTGGACCATAACACTGTAACAACAATAAATACTATCGTAATATTTTTGTCAATAAATTGGTCAACAAGAAATAAATTTAAAAGTTTTGCATAAGGTAGAAGAAAGTTTTTCTGAAAAAAAATAATAAAAGAATGTTTGTTCGACGAGGCTTGATTCAAGAGTTATGAATTTTGGAAGTAAGGGATGTCCGAGATAATCGGACAATTATCATTAGAAGTTTCTGGGATAAGCCGTTAATAAGTCTATGTACAAAACTTAATAAAATTCTAGGCCCAAGCCTGTACGATAATTTAAAAAAGCTCCAATAATCCTCAATAAGCTCAATAATCCGAATTAAAATTTTAGTCGTTCTAAATGTCGTAATAGGTAGCTGGACTATTTATGCCCGTATTATAGCGCAATACAGTTGGATTTCGAATTTGGCATGGTTCAATTGACATGCATGCTTCGATTTTGACAACAAAAGTATCCGTTTTTGGCAACACAAGATATTTCTCTTCCAAAAATATGCTTAAATATCAATTAGTTTCCGCATACATGCTTTAAATGACGAAAAAATGATGCCCTGAGTATGTTCATGAAAAAAAGTTATGTGGGTTCGAACAATATTTTTATTGCCGTAGGACTACGTCTTACCGCAGGGTGTCAATAACTTATTTGCACCGGACGGATAGCTCTTGTCGGACATTTTAAACATAAAATGGTTGCAATCGGTGATTAATGATATTTAGTCATCTTCTAAAGCATTTACGTTAAATTTTTTTAAATCGAAAAAAGGTCTCGATTTTGGCACGGTTTCGATTTTGGCAACATTGGCGACACGCATTTGTTGCTAAATTCGAAATCCTACTGTACGTTAAAAAATCAAGGCTCAGCTGATTTCATTCCCATTTTACGACTACCGCTTGAAACGGACTCTAAACATTCTCTGACTTTGCATTCCAAAATTCTTCACCCGATAAACACAATACATACTCCTCCCGTCTCAGACGCGTCTTATCAGGGATTCGAAACCAAATTAAAATCAATCTACTCGTGCGACTAAACAGGCTCATGTCAGTTCACTTTCAGCCATGCTCTGTTCGGCAATGCGATCGTCATCAACAGGTTTCGTTCGCCAACGACGTTATTCATTACGTTTTTTCGCCTGATTCGATTAACGCCGGGCCCATCAGCAGTTAGTGGTATCAGCAGCAGTCGCACAGTTGTGATAATGAACTTCACCAGTAAAGGTTACAGAGCTGCTTATTCATTATATTTTATAACATAACAAGTGCCTATCGCAAATTTTAACATGATAGCAGTGCGTTAATTTTACGAATTTGTGATTCATTTGGTTTCAGCCGACAAACCGACAGCTCCGGAAGCCGGTGGTGGACCCACCACAGCCGCCAGCGCAATGCAGCAGACTACAACCCGGACCGAGATGCGTCCGGTGAAGTACCACTATGCCGATTCCTTTTGGTGCACCTATCTGATATCGGTTTTTGCTGCCAGTATTGCCGAAACGGTAACCTATCCACTGGATCTGACCAAAACGAGACTTCAAATTCAGGGTGAGGCAGCTGCAGTGACCGGTACTATTAAAAAGGTATGTTAAAAATAAGTTTGATGATTTTGCTGTCGAACCAAAAATTAAAAGACAAGTCTGATTACGACAAAAAGGATATGCAAAACTGTTGTGCTATTTCAAAACAATAATAGCGTGATTTATTATCTACTGTGGATTACCAACATCGGCACATGCTTCGGTTATCTAATCTATAGATTTTTTACAGTACTGACCGTCAGACAGTCAGACACATGAACCCAGTGGGGGAGTTGTACACCGGAAAAAATACTGGTAAAAAAACTGATTTCTTATTCTTATTCCAGTTAAAATATAGAGGCATGCTTGCGACCGCTAGTGGCATCATTCGCGAGGAAGGAACACTTAAGCTGTGGCAGGGCGTAACGCCAGCACTCTATAGGCATGTTGTTTACAGGTACAATTACCAAACCAAACATCACATGAGTCGCTTGTACCAATCTTGTTTTTCTCACCTTACTTAGCGGAGTCCGCATCGTAACGTACGATGGCCTGAGAAAGAAACTTCGCAACCACAACAACGATTTTGCGCTGTGGAAATCTGCACTAGCCGGAGTTGGTGCCGGGGCTCTAGCTCAGTGGCTTGCTTCGCCGGCAGATCTAGTCAAGGTGCACATCCAGATGGAAGGGAAACGGCGATTGCTGGGACTGGAACCAAGGGTACATGGGGCGGCACACGCCTTCCGTGAGATTGTCAGTCGTGGCGGCATCGCCGGCCTGTGGAAGGGTAGTGTTCCGAATGTACAACGCGCGGCATTGGTCAATCTGGGCGATTTGACAACTTACGATACGGTTAAACGATTTGTTATGAAAAAGACCGGCCTACCGGATTGTCACTTGGTGCATATTATGTCCTCGATCTGTGCCGGGTTGGTTGCAGCAACGATGGGTACTCCAGCAGACGTAGTTAAAACTAGAGTGATGAACCAGCCTACCGATTTGAATGGAAAGTGAGTATAATTTTAACACCCACTGATTTCAATTGGATATATTTTCGGTTTTTCAGGGGCCTTCTCTACAAGGGATCTCTGGATTGCCTACAGCAAACCATTGCTAAAGAGGGCTTCTTTGCCCTTTACAAAGGATTTTTACCGGTTTGGATTCGTATGGCACCGTGGTCTCTTACATTTTGGCTTTCATTCGAACAGATTCGAACTAGCCTTGGTGCTGGTGGTTATTGAAACGGAAACGCTTTTGTTAGACTTTTAGTGTGCGTTTTTTTTTCGGAGTCGGAAGTTTTGTTTTGTGGGATTCTAGAACAACTAAAGCCACCGTGTTTACTAGCGTTCGGTAGAAAACTTTTGCAATAGAAGGCACAAAAACAGACAGTTCAAGCACAATAGCCGATTCACAGAAACATGAATTACAATGACCTTGGCACAAGAGGAATCGAACTGTTGAGTCATACGCGAGTGTGCCATCTGACTTTCTATTGTAAGTTTATTATTTTACTTCGTAGTATGTTCTTTCTTCAACAGCTTAAATCACGTCAAATACAGTTGATCCATTCTAACACATATCATTTACGAAAAAATGCTTATTGGAAACTTTTGGTTGGAGAAGAACTATAATTTTGATCTGTGATTTAGTCTGTAGGTATACTAGAATTAAGCGTGTTAAGCCAATTTCGATAGGCTAATTAATATATCGAACAGTACGGTCTGAGCGGTCACAGTATTATAAGAAACTCACTCAAAAAAAAACTTAATCCTAGCAGCGTCAAAGGTTTTCATAAATAAACACATTCGACTTTCACATCCACAATCATTTGACGCAATTCCTCAGGGAACTAATTTTTCACCACTGAAATCCCTTCAGGGGTTATTGAACTATTCCTGAGTGCCATTGTACGATCATAGTAATTTTAACCAAACATGATCTATACAGATTATTTGTTGCTCAATTTAAGCAGAAAACATATTCACGCTGGGAGACAACTTACCGTTGCCTAAATGATCTACAATGAGACTTGTCACTCAGCATTGCAGCATTACATGTGTAAAATCCACGAATTCACATGTAACGCACGTATGAGCGGGCTGCCTTGTACTATACCATTATCTTTACATACTACATTAAAAATCTAACTCGTGACAATACCGCATTATATCAGAATACTAATAGAAAATATCTGTTCTTACTATCCGAGACTAAGTTTTGAGCATGTACCCATAGGAACATAATTGCGAATGTAACGCTGCTATTTAAAACGTCCCTTCATCTGCCAGGAAACCCAAATAAGTGACCGCATGCTCCGACCACTGACTGGGGAGAAGTGCAGTACTGTTTTAGTAATACCTACCCAACCTCCTAATATGTATGTAGTTATACAAATGAAAAAAAATACACACACACACACACCCTAGCATGTAGTGTCATACCAAAATGAGCAGAGACAATAGTCTTAATGAGAACAAACTGAAATAAACTGACTTACTGATGGGATTACATTGTTTTTAATGTAAACCGAAATCCAGTTAACAGTTATTTCTTTGTCTGGGTCTGGTTTGTCTCATCATCGAACGAGCTAAATATGCTAAAAATCAAATAGACGACTGACTGTAAATTACAATAAAACGTATTTCATTAAAAAAGTATTTTAGTCTGATTTACCTGAGACTTAAAAGTCTAAACTTTTGTTGGGATCATCATAAAATAGATTATAGATGCGCACCACTTAGGCAGGTATATAAAAAATTTTTAATTATGCGCTAAAAAATTCCGAAAAATCCAAATTATCTAGCTACCTACATCAAGTTTGGGCCGACCATCGATTGACCACCGTTGCCGATTGACTAGAAATTCAAAACTAGCTTATTCTTCACTAGATTTTGGAGAACTAAAAGGTAAAATCGTTCATCAATTAGTTTTTAATTACATTTTTAAGGCAGAAGTAACACACTAGAGAGAGAAAAAAGATGAAATTTTCAATGAGAGTGCGTACCTCATTAGTAGCTGAGTGAACGTTCACTTAGCTACTAATGAGCTACTAGCATTGTAACGCTATAAATACAAAAGATACAGCAAAACTTGTACAAAATAGTTCTATGAATGTCCCATACATAACTTTTTCAAATTTTGCTCGGCTGGGAAGTACCGTCCCCGTCAAATGAGCCAAAATTGAGTCAATGTGATCGAACCATCAATGACAAAGCAGGTGACGTGAAAGAGGAATTCTATGAGCTTGTAGAAACAACGTATGAATAGTGCCAAAGATATGCCGTGAAGAACGTTATCCAAAATGCGGATCTCCATGTAGGCCGCGAGGAGTTCTTTTATTCGTTATTGTTAGAGAAAGCCTTCACACTACCACAAACGACCACGGCCTCAGGTTGATCAACTTTATCTCATCCAGAGGATTGGTCATCTGTAGGATCTATTTGGCACGAAGAAACATTCGGAAGCATAACTGGAAATGGCTGAATGAAGGGCTGTTACAGCGACCACGATTGATAATCAGCACTTTTCTGATGTAGATGTCCGATCTTTTCGGGGAAAAAACCTTGACTCGGACTACTAGCTTGTAGTAAGGAAGATATGCGCCCGGCAGTTTATGTAGGGTACAAACCTTACCGACATAATTTCCTAAATAAAAAAGCTCAAAAGAGGCTCAGCCGTCAGGTTTAAGGCTCGATTATTCTGCGGTGAACATTCTTAACCTGGTCGAACACGGATAGTTCCTCTTTTGTTTTTTTCGCTCGTTCGCTCGAGGATTCATTCATGCCCCGTGGTAAACAAAAGTTGGTTAAGCAGAGAACGTCGCTCGCAATCTCTTCGCATACCTTGCGCGCGCTTGCCTTCGAAACCTCTGGTCTCGCCGATGCGGCTAGCTCTAGAAACGGCCGTGATCCTTTCTGCAAACCAAGCGGATTTGTTAATATGTTTATTTCGTTCTCTGAACCATAAGGCGCGAAAGAAGTTTTTTAACTAAAGTTTTTTTACTATCAATTTTTGTGCGCGCATCCTTGGAGAAACTGGGCCGCACATTCTTAAGGTGTTTCACTATTCCAATTTAATTTCATTCGTCGATCCCTCGCAGAATTGGGGTGGGTCCTGGATAGTTTCTAAATTCGTAAAATAGAGAGTAGGGTCGTTACATTCAAATCAAAGCCAAAACCTACGAGCAACCGTTACGGTTGAAGATTTGGTGGTTATCAGCGAATATATTTCCTGCAAAGTACTCTCGAAAAGCGGAGGAGCGGATCGATGAACGAGCTGGAGAGAATCTAAACGAAGGGTGAAAGTGGAAGCACATTCGCGATACAATCAGTCATACAGCGCGGCAGGCATTAGCCGAGAAGGGACTCCATCATTATAAAGGTGAACACTGCGATTATATTCATGCGGAGTCATTGAATTGCTTTAGAAAACACGATACGATAAACTTTAGTCGTACCTTCCTTCCTGTTATGTGTACTTCCTGTTATGTGCAATGACAAACGAAAAAGCTTGATTACAAACGAAAAGGCTGTTGGAATCAATAGCATCGCAGCAACTGGCCCTGCAATTGTCCTGTATTCGAACAGCTGGCTGCGAAGTCTCTCGTATAAAAACAGAAGGTCAAGTTTCGATAACGGAATGTAGCACCTAGGCTTTGCTTTGGTTTGCTAGCAATCATCGAGACATAACTATCGTCCATTCTGCAATCAAAATTTTCTCCCACATCCATTTCCATAGACTGAAGCCGTTGCAGCAAATCCGTAGCCGGCGAACATTAGTGCGATTCTCAAACAGCACGCTCCAAATGTACACCTTGCGACAGATTCTCCTCGATAAACTTCGAGAATTCGTCTTGCAGACTCACCATTCATCCATAAACTTCAAGGCGACGTACAATTCAGTTAATCGAAAATGCTTGAGCATAGTTTTTCAACAAAACTGATATGTGCTATTCTAGATGATTTGAAGTCATTTTGACCTGTGGAATAGTGAATATATCCAGTACAAAGTTTTTTTAATATGTTTAATATATTAAAAATTCCGCTGGTTCGGACCCCTGCTTTTGTTGCTGAAGTAACTGCTGTCGTCCCTTGATCTCAATTTATATTAACACTGCCACTGGATTGTAAAAAGCTCCATTAAAATTGAACACACAAATCATGTGAGATTCCTTTTCAACAATGCTGATGTCGTTGAAAATGTCAGGCTCGTTTCCTCAGTACCTCATTTCGTTTATGATAAAATGGTCCTTTCCCAAGGAATTAACGAGTCCGCCGTTAATTCATATAAAGGGCAGATCCAGATCATCTGACTTTTAATTAATACTCAAGAATAAAATTATTTATAGATAATCCTTACGAATTGATTTGCAGATCACCTGAACATGATTGATTTACTGAAAGTCGCCTGAAAATAATGTCAATAGAATTTACTACCCCCTAAAAATAATTTTTGATGAAAAGTATATAAACAAAATTAACAAATTACTACATCACGTGATGTAAGTTCACAAACTTCACTTCACGCCACTAAATAAAAAATCACTTCTTCAAATTTGCCGGATGATCAAAGATGAAAGAGTAGTCCTGTCCGAAGACGAACACGTGAATTCGGCATTGATGAAGACATTGAGTACAATTTTCTCGTTTAAATTATTTTCAATTCAATTATTCACACTTAACCTCCTATTGTTTGTAATTCCAGAGGAAAACTTTCTGCAGTATAAAAATCTCCGCCTGAAGAGTTAACAGTAGGTTTGAGAAAACTTTTGTATGATTAGATTTAAGAAAGATCAACAATTTTGATGCCACTGAAAATGGAAAATGGGACTGTTACACGAGTAGCGGCAGTATTCTCACTGCAACCTCAAAGAAAAGCTCAACAAAGCTGCATTTGATGTTCAACATATTTAACAGTTTTGATAGGCAAGTCTGGAAAGCTTTATTTCTTTACCCCTGTTGAAATACAAACGTTGCGGAGACTCTTGAACTGACGTGGCTTCTTTCACCCTGTGGTTTCTTTTAACGGTAGATTGTATTAGTCAGCTAGCAAATCCCACGTTGGATTGATTCTCTGGCGTACAGAGCTTCGCTCAAATATATTCGATTGTGCGGTCTCTCCTCATACCCGCAGTAGATTATAATAACAGAGTAGAGAAGCCGGCATTATTTTAGTCTGAGTTTGTGCGCGTTTTGAGTTGGATGTTAGTGCTGGTTGGTCGTTGAAAGTACACACAAGGGATAGTTTTTGTGACAGTTATAATAATAAGTGTTAAAAGAAGTTAATAGAAAGTTGCTGAACCGTCACACAATCCGTCACGATGGCCGACATTCGTAAGTATCTGCGGTCATTTCGGTACAATCACCTTCATCCGGTGTGCTTCATTAGCAGTTTTACTGTTTGCCCAAATTTCTTGACGTTCGATTCGATGGTGGTAACTTTACCGGTTTATGCATAGGAATAATGCAAACAGAAGCAGTGAGAAGTCGAGTTGGCGGAAATCGAATAACTTCTTTCAACCAACGAAAACGAGAAAAGTACAAGAAATTTACAATCTAAAAATAGAGTGGAACTTTACAATGTGCAAAATAATCTGTTTTTTCATGTAAAATCAAACCCATTTTATGTAGTTTTCGTCCATAATAGACAACATTTATGCAATACGACCTCATAGGTCGTTCAGCAGTTTCTCGAAGAAAATCGATAACAATAGCTAGATTTGAATAAATGACACAAGTACCCTGTTAACATATAACTGCTAAAAAGCCGTCCTACATTCGAACTAATATAGTTAACAATTACTTGTGGAAAAAAACCTTCCGATTAGTATGATGTTTGAACAAATTGTGCTGAAAGGAAAAAGTTACAATGGTCGTATTTCGCATTGAAGACGGCAGTGAGGTTTAAAAACAACATCAACTAAATAGGTACACAGTCTCCTATTTCACGAACGCATCTGATCTCGCCGCGATTTGTCGTTCTTTGAGGATGACATCATCGCTCGCTACGCTACTCGCTGAAGCAAAGCATCAGCAGCCGTGCGTCTTTTCGGTAGCACGTTCAGACAGCCCCACCGCAATCCAGCTCCGATGTCATCAATTGAACAGCGAGCTGGAAAGGAGGGGACCTACCGAGTGGTTCAATCCGTAATTTTGTAGAGTTTAAAAAAGTAGATTAAAATTATGAAAAATAAGAGGTAAATTTTAAATTTGGCATTTCATTTTGACTAAATTTTTTGGCATACAGTTTTGTTTAGATTTTATTATAAATTTTAGGTTGAAAATTTAAAATAAGTTCTTGATTCAGTACTCACAACTAGTAAAAAATATGCTATGACCAGATGAAAAGAAGCTGCTCTAAATCGACAGCTTATTTTCTATGATTTTTTTGAAAGACTACGCGGTGAATAGAAAATTGCATAATTTGGAATAATAATAGAAAATAACTTAGAAGTAACAAATATATTTACTTTAAGCCTGAGTGAATAAAAAACTAGCTAAAATTATGGTGGATAAAACCCGGAGTAGACATAATGGCTGATAGAAGGAAAAATAGTATACGTCCATGCATGAACCCCTCGCTTCGTTATTTTATACTACTGCAATGTACTTGGGTCGACCTCGTTGGAGGGTGATATAGCACTAGGTGTATTGAATTGTTCATTCTACAATGTAGAACAAATACGATAATCACACCCAACTACCTATAGAATGTTTTAAAACAATTTTTTTTTGTGTAGTGGCGTCGCACACAAATAAAAAATGTAAACACAAATGACAGCCGGACAGAAAACTAAACAACAGATGTGAATCTTTTAACGTATTTACCTCAATAAATTCAATTAACATGTTTCAATGACTAATGCTTCTCTACACGAAGTTTAGGAAGACAAATAAAAATAAAATAAAATAGAAACCACAGCAAACGACCATGCAGTTAAGCCTACGCAAAATCAGTCAGGTAATGTCATCATCACGTGAAACCGGTGAAACTAAACACCGCTGTGGAAAACAATAAAAATGCACAGAGCGTCATCGTCAATTTACGCATTGAAAAATGTTAATGTGCATTCTCAATGAAAGCTTGCATTTCACACATGCAGTGACATGCGACATGGGCGACATGTCTTCAAAAACCGTCCAGATTTTGTAGCAGTATTTTTGACTGGGGAGTCTGGCCGCAGCACATAGAAGTATTTGATTTAAAAACTTGGCCATAAGTTCAAAATATGAAGTGCATGATTTTTATTATTTCATGGCAATTTCAGTTGCAACATATCATACCAGTTTCATTTTGGATCAGAATAATGTTTGTTTATATACGCCCGACTATCATCATTTTGTATAAAACACAACATTTTACCGCTTGTACGGCAGAAAATGTTTAAAATTTAATGCAATAGGAGTAAGGAAGGGTATTTAAGGAAGGGGCCTGTTTCTAAATTCGGCATATTTTCTCTTTCTTTCGTTAAAAAATACTTTGCCGACATACAACTTTAACATGTTATAACTATTTTCACAAGAATATAAGTAATCTACTGTTTTTTATTAAAAGTACGCCAAGACCACCTGTTCTTCTACAAGAATTATATCTAGGCCGCAAAAATAGAAGCAATCGCTGAATGGGCCGAAAATACCCTCCCGTGCCCTATTTATTAAACATGAGTGAGTATTTCCCGAAAGAGTAAAACTTTAAGTAAAAGATTAACGTTTTAAAGAAGAGTTAGAAATTAACTTATCGTCGGAGAGCTCGGAATCTAATGAATTTAGTGACAACTGAAAATCTTCCTCCTGGTTCCTTTTTTCATCCTTATCTATAATTTTGAAAATTAATTTTCAGGCTAATTTTACACCCAATTTACATATTTTAACGTCAGCAAAATTAATGTTTGAATACGAGGGAAGCGATAATTTAAATGTTTCATACCAACGAAGTAAAAGAATTTTTCCAGTAAAGTATGATACCGTGAACGTAGGTAATTCCGATCAGTTCCTAATTCCGATCACTCAACCAAAGCAGCCGATTTTTGAAAGATTAAATTAAAATTCATAGTTCAATGGCAAACTTTGATCCTGAGATTCAACCTTCTAAAAATCGACTACTTGAGTTGAGTTACCGGAGTCACCGCGTTCACGGTACATAAAATATTTAAAAAAAGTGCGAATCGCACGTTACATCAGATTGAACTAACCAACATATTTTTTTGACCATTTAGGAGCCATTCGGCTTTAGGTTTCAGAAGGTCGCAAAATCAACCTTTTCACATAGCTTATGCGACCTTTTGAAGACTGATACCCGATATGTTTCTGTCAATCTCAAATGTCAATCAAAGTTCTTTCAATACGATCACAATCAGACCAAACGATGTCGAATTTTGGCCAGTGTTTTGGGCCAAACATCCCCATGTGTGCAGTCTGGTTAGTTATGCGAAACGCGATTGCAATTCTTTCTCTTTTTTTGGAATAAATGTGTTAACGCTCGGAACACCTGCATCCGCGAAGCATGGATCAAAATGGTGTTTCCATAACGGCATCATCGCTGGACTTAACTGTATGCTTTAGGGGTTCAATGAATTGATTTTCAATTGCATTTAAATTTTAAAAATGTTTGTCAGGGTTCAGGGAATAACAACCACAAACTGATTTTGTGATGTTTTTCGTCCAATTTTTGACCAAATCTTACATATCTTATTTAAAACTACACTTATTTTTATTTTTCATTTATCATCCCTATAACTTAGAATTAAAAGCGTTTCATGAATACCGAAATACACTCAGATATTCAACGAATGTTAGCATACAAATTGATATGAAAAAGTTTGTACCTATCGAATAAACATAATTCGATCATAATCTGTGAAAACTGTTCAAGCGGCCACCTAGTGGCTAAAAACATAGTCAAAGGTGTTCTGTCCTTGTTGAATTTATTTGAGAATTGATTCAATTGATTTGATTGGAAAACTATTAAAACGTTGCAAATGAGTAAAAAACCTGAAACAAAATTAAAATCTGATGCTGTGCTCTACAGGTCGAAATCGATTATCCGGAGTTTTTACCCCTAATAATCGCATTTTCCGAACAAAAAAGTCTATTTTTATTTTGATTTATATTTTGTATGTAATTTTTTAATTTCTTGATACCATAAAATGCTCACAATTATTGATTACCTTCTCTTTCTTACGAATTTTTACACTGTAGTACTGCAGATGATCGAAACTGATTTTCTCGGACGTCGCCTATTTAAAAAATTCAGAACGTTTGAACTATGCGTCGTAGAACAACAATTTCTTTATGAAAATGGAAGCGGAAAACTAGTATTTCACAAAACTTTTACGGAGGTGGAAAACTCTTAAGAAAGGTTAAAAAATCTGTGTTTTACGTCAATGTTTTTTGTTATTTCTCCATTCATTCATGAATTATGGACGAAAAACTAGAGTTTTCTGAACATTTATTTTCTTAAAAAAAATTGACATGTTAGGATCCAAACATGGTGGAGCAAAACAATTGGTATAAAAACGTAAGCAAATTTTCCTAGCTATTCAGAATAAATATATGGATTTATTTTCACAAAATCATTCACATTATTTGTGGAATTTTAAAATTTTTAAAATATTTTTTTCTTGCTCATCAAAGTCACGACCGAAAAGTTATGTGGAAAAAATAAAAAAATGTAAATTAGCAGAAGTGAAAGTCCTGTGAAAGACGAAAAATACCAAAATATTGGAGTTCAATACAGCAGTAGGTTTATACTAGCTAGGAATTTTTCGTTGCTACTTCATGTTCCATGCACTGAATCCTAGCTTGCAACACCAACCAGCAATCGTCATCACCTTACAGTTCAGTCTAAAAATAAAAATTGACTCAAGTCGCAACGGCTGACCGAATAAACCGACCGTACAAGGCTCAACATGCATTTCCAACCTTCTCGGTGGAAGAGAATACATAATGATCGATGGAAAGGAAACAATTGTGATATAAATCACACACAACCTACATAGAATACCGCATGCTGATCAATTTTTAATGTCATTTCTGTTTGAACAAATGAATAGAGCATGCACGTGTTTAACAAACATTTTAAGAAAATACTGATTTTAATCATCATTTAATCACACTCATTGATTAGAAGGGCTGAATGCGGTGTATCAATAAACAAACATTAGATTTTAAATACAATTCTTATACACTTTCCTACTAGTACTTTATGGACTAGTTGAAAATCAAGTCAAGTCAACTATTAAATTTAATGCATGCAATGGCATTTAGTTAGTACTCAATTAACATTGATCGAACAACGAATTTGCACAATCGGAGCACCCGAAAGAGCAAACAACGCAATTACTTCTAGTAGTACCTGTCACGCTTCACCACTAACCAGCACCACCCACAGGTCTCGCTTCTCATCGTAAACTTAAGGAAAAGAAATATCCAAATTCGATCACTCCGGCTTGCTCTGAAACAAGTCCGGTCGAGGCAACCTTGCCCGAACCGGCATCAGCAAGTAATCAGAAGGAAGAGCTTGATGTTGTTATGCATTCTGCTACTGATGCCGTCGGTGCTCAAGCCTCGGGCGATAGTAGAGAACTGGTTAAAGCCATCAGGTATGAAGGTAAGTAAATTCGGCTGTGACGTGTTGCTTGACCATGAGAATATGCGAATTTCTAATGCTGTGACGAGCCAATCATGAGATTTTAACTATTGGAATTTCAGTCGCTGAGATGCTACACCACGCCTTAACGAACGCTAAGCATGTAGCGATCGGAGAGACTGATCAGATCTTTCAGCGATGCTGTTTATACACTAGCTTAGGTATATGTTATTTATGTGGGATGACGAGGCCGTTTGGTCACGATAGCGTCAATCATTCCAAGTACAAATGGTAATTAGTATATGTTGATGCATCTTGATGATCTAATTTAGAACTTCGCGAGTTTGAAACAATTGAAAAATTTATACAGAATGTGGAGAACTCATGTAGGAAATTCATAACCCATTTAAAACATCTTATTTTTTTGTGTGGATTATACTCATCACATTGGTACAATAATTTCTGTCATTTATTTCCGCAGAGCTCGACACTGAGGACAAGTTGGAGTACACATTTTATCCAGCCACGAATGGTGAGGTAAACTTTAAAGTTCGAGCTCCAAACGATGCTCACCTGGCCCTGACCAGTGGACCGGCCGAATCGGAACCCATGCTGGAGGTGTTCATTGGTGGATGGAAGAACACTAAATCCGTTATTCGGAAAAATCGCGCCAAGCCCGATGTATGCGAGGTGGACACTCCAGATATTCTGAACGGTGGCGAGTTTCGTGGATTCTGGATTAAGTGGATAGATGATGTGAGCGAATCATTAGTGTGTGACTTGAATACTATAACAATTTGTCCGTTTTCAATTAAGGTCATCACCGTTGGTATGGAAGGAGCCGCGGCAGCATTTTTGTCCTATGAAAATCCGGAACCGTTTCCAATCAACTTTGTTGGTGTCTGCACTGGCTGGGGAGCTTCTGGATCATGGATTATCCAGCAGAATGAACCGAAACCATCGGCTCCGGCTGCTCTCGTCTCCGGAGCTGCGCCTTGTTGGGTTCCAACGTCAGGAGGGGAAATTCCTCCAAATGCTGTAGTTGGTGGATCTGATGGAGAAGATTTGTACATCGGTCGTGCCCAGCATGAGGGTGCCGTTATACCTGGTAAAGTTGTAGCATCTCACGGGTCGTGCTACGTTGCGTGGGGTGGAGCAGAAAACTCTAAATCAGAGTTCGAAGTTCTATGTGACAGCAACGGAGAATTCGTACCAACGTCCGGTGGCGAAATTCCGCCAAATGCACTTCCTGCAGGCGAATCCGAGGATGGTGAACCATTGTTTATTGGTCGAGTGCCCCATGAAGGTACGATGACTATTGGAAAAGTCCAGCAGTCTCATGGTGTTTGCTACATTCCCTATGGTGGACAAGAGCTAGCATTTGCTGACTATGAAATTTATGTAGTTCAATAGAGACGTCCGTCAGCTCGTCGAGTAGAGAAACCATGTCAGCCTTAAAGTACAGCACTCAGCTTATTGCACAAATCTCTATGAATCTCGAATGTTATATATTCTATGAAAAGCGATATTGAATCCTGCAATAAATATGTTATGAATACCAGTAACAATAAAATATGCTTCCACAAATGCCATGCAAATATTTTTTTTATTCGAGCCGTTGAAACTTTTAAATTAAAAAAAACTCAAAAACACCTGCCAAAGTAAAGAGTTTTTCGGAAAACAAAGCAGTTCAGTTAGTAACAGTCATCATACCAGCGACTAAAATATACGTAGGTATATTTAATTCGTGATCATACAGTTTAAAATTTTGCAGGCTATACCTAGCTAGTGATACTGTTGAAAAATATCCGGGATCCTTTGCTCTATCAAGTTCAGGAGCTTCGTTTGCAGCCAGTGAAACGATAATCAATTCATGGTTGATGATGATGAAAGTTCTTTGAATAGACTGCTTTCGATAATTCATTCGTTCCAAAGAACATGAACTTCCTTGATCACATACGTGCAAATTCTACCATTTGAAGACATTGACTGAAGGCACACCACTCTTTTCAACAGAAATCATTCAACAATTTGAGAAAGACTGCAATGAAGTATCGCTAAGAAGTTTCCGCTGAACCTCATAAAGAACCTTCGCAATAAGGTGCATACAATCAATAGACAAAGTTTTTTATGTGTTCATGTCCGCCGATCCGGTAGAACAAAGGGATGAAATCAGAGATCTCCACTGCTGACGGTTACCCGCCATGGCTTTTACCTGTCGCCAGGACACGTTCTCGTCTACAGCCCGTATGTCGTTGGCTAAGCTCCGTCGCCATGAGCCTCTGGGTCTGCCTCTTCTATGTTGTCCTTGTGAATTTTCCAGTCGAGTGCTTCTCTGTAGATCTCGTTCGCTCCTTTCCTCAAGGTGTGTCCGATCCACTTCCACCTACGTTCACGAATTTCTGTTGCTATCGGCCATTGATGACATAGACGATGGAGTTCCTCGTTGAATATCCAGTCGTCAGGCCACCAGACATGAATGATATAACGCGGGCACCGGCTAATGAATACCTGCTGTTTTTGCGTTGTTTCCACTGGAACGCACCACGTTTCGCAGGCATACAGCCGTACGCATTTAATGTTAGAATTAAAGATTCGGGGTTTCGTACGTAGAGTGATCTGGTTTGAGCGCCAAATGTTTCGCAGACCTGCAAAGGCACCCCTGGTCTTCCTGATCCGTGTGGCTATTTCAGTCTTGGTACCACCAACGGGCGTCTGGTTACCAAGATACGGAAAGGCGTCTACCTTCTTAACTTGTTGTCCCGCTACTGTGAAGTTGGTGGAATTGTCAGTGTTCACTACCATAGATTTAGTTTTTGCTACATTGACTGTGAGATCTGCTGCCAGGGAGTTCTCGGAGAGGTCATCTAACTAATCTAAAGTCTGTTCCAGTTATTATTTGGTTGCTTCTTTCTAGTTACTGCGGCGCCTTTAGGTCTAGTGCCAAGAAACTAATGACAGCATTTTAATCTGGAATGACTGTTTTCCTAATGCTAAAAATTGAAAACGATGAAAGTTATTCAGCGAAAAGTTCAAAAGTTTATCAGAAAAGATTAAAAATATCTCTTTGCAATTTTTTTAAAGATTAATAAAAAAAATTTGCAAAAAGATATATTGTGCGGCCAAATTATAAATGGAACAGACTAACAGAAATTGAGAACACTAACTTGTTGTACTTTTTTTTTTTTTCCTTGTTGGGGACCTTGGACCACTGCGACCAGTTCTTTGATCTATTGTGGTGTGTCCTCTTTTGCTGTATGTCTTTACAGCTACTATATTGTTTAGTAATTGTTATTTTAATTGAAGGCATCATCCCAACACGGTAATATGTTGAGAATAAATTGTATTACTTTCTGAGGAGAACTAGCCCATATTTCCGAAGGCTCCAACAGTCCTTTATCAAGAAATTTGCGCCTTTTATTGAATAATGCCGTGCATTCGCACAGTATATGATGAGCACTTTCACACTCTAGATTGCAGAAACGACATCTATCATCATTAAGCTTTCCTATTACTTTCAGATGATATTTGCTTGGACAATGACCAGTAACCACTCCGCTAAAAGTACTCAAATCTTTTTTTGAAAGATTCAATAGCTTTTGCGTGATTGAGGCATTTGGCTTAATAAACCGTTTTGCATGACGAGCTGATAGAGTTGTACTTACTAATCATATTTTATCAACATAGGTATTTAATAAAAATTTATTATATGAAATTTTTGTTTTTTTTTTTAATTTTACTAAAAACTGGGTGGCATCCACTCTATTTGGGACAGTCTTAAGATGGTTAAAATAATTCACACGTCCTTGCTACGTAAACTTATCTGCGGGTGTTATTCATTTAACTTTTCCTATAATTTCAACGTAAAAATTATTTTGAATATTGTTTTTGGCATAAATTACTATATTGAACAAACAGTTCAAACAATTCTGGCTTTAGTTTTCTGAAGGTCGCATAGTGAATGCAAAAGGGTTGATTATGCGACCTTCTGAAAACTGAAAAGCCAGAATTCAGGAATAAACTATTAAAATGTTACTAAAACTACGCTTGAAACGCCCAAATTTAAGCGTGCACAAAATCCGTCCGTTTGACATTATTGTTAATTTTTGAGCAACATTTAGAGAGAAAGAGCAGCAATGAGAGAAAATTGAGCATCAATTGAGCGGCGAGACTGCAAGCCGAGTTGAATCTAATTGGAATCGGAATGCAGAGCAGCAAATTCAAAACAAACTGAGCGCATCCAGTGCATTGGGTATGGAAATTGGAAAGTATTAAAGAAATTAATCACTGACTCTTTTATAGGCAGTCTATCAAAACGAAAGGATCTCCGTGTCTTATTACGTACATCTGGTGTGAAAAATCTTCTATAAAACATTGCAGTTATAAGAAAATTATACCAAAATGGTGAATTTAGGTAAGTAGCATTGTTTTTAGCATATCGTCGGCACCAAAATTCACAGAGACTGCTTTCTAGTTTCTCCTTTGTCAGTATCTCAAATGGCAGTCTGGCGAGGGTTGTGGGCTTACGAAGATGAACCACGGCTGAATCGGCAAGCTCGTATGCGTGTGTTGGACAGGCGAGATTTTCTAGCCCGTATGAAATGGGTTTGGGCCTGCAACGGGGCGGTGCCGTCATCTGCGGTGGCCACCGGTGAAATTGATGGCCAGAAGTATTACATCGGCAGAGCGCACCACCAGGGTTCAGTGACACCTGGTATGGTTATACCCGAGCGAAAGGCTTGCATCATTGCTTGGGGTGGAGATGAACACGAAAAAGATATTTACGAGGTACTGTGCAGCGAGGGCATGTTTGTACCTGTGTCGGAGCGGTGTACCGAAAGTCTGCTGAACGCAAGTTTTGCCGGGATATCCGAGAATGGAGAACCTTTGTTCATTGGATTAGTTCAACACGAAGGAAAGCTAATTTGCGGCAAGGTTCAGCGATCTCATGGTGTTTGCTATATTGGTTACAAAGGACGAGAAATGGGCTTCAGCGAATATCAAGTCTTTGTATGCAACACACCTGGTCCACTCGATTATCATTACTGGTATATGAGCGAGGAAGATAATAATCACATTCCTGAGGGTGCCACTGTTGGAGGATCTGATAATAATGGTTCTTTATTTATTGGTCGAGCAGCTCATCGAGGGTCTAGCACTCCAGGATTTATAAGCCCAATGACGCAGAGATGTCACATTGCCTGGGGATCTCTCGAGCATAGAAAAAATAGGTTCGAATTCCTTTGCAATTGCAAGGGAAAATTCGTGCCAGGTCGAGAACATTTTATTCCGATTGGAGCTATTAGAGGAGGACAATCGGAGTTTGGAGAGCCACTTTTCATAGGGCGCGTAAAAATTAAAAATCAATATATTTTGGGCAAAGTTCAACCCACGCATAAAGTGTGCTACATTCCGTACGAAGGCAACGAAGTAGCGCACAATAAATATGAAATACTGGTATTAGATGAGTTCGCATAAAATAAAAAAAAATATATAAGCTGGTTAAAATCTGTTTATTTTAATTTCACGAGATGTGATTCTATGCCGAACTCCCTTGCACAGAACAAGTAAAAAATTGGTTACCAAAAAGGAAAACCACGACTGCATCTTTGCACAAGAAGAAAGATTAAATAACAGTTAAGTAGATTTATCAGTTTATGCATCACAAATGAAAACATCTCCGTGCTCTACTAGTGATAAGTAAAGAAAACGAAACAGTCACTCGAATGCTGGTTGTAAACCAAATAACAATACATTGAGCGCAACACTGAATAACAAAGCATTAGTCATCAGCAATTGACATCATGGTTCAATATGGTGAGGCAATTTCTTGAGTACGAATTTTCGATCCGCTAGCGTTTATCTTATTGCTATTTTAGCTTCTCTGTACGATGACTATGTTCCCTTTCAACTGGAGCGGCCATACAAGGAGAGCAATTGGAATTTTCTTCGGCGCTGGGATAAATTGAACGGAATGAAATGGATTGCTGCTTCAAATGGTGAAATACCTGCCGATGCTGTCGTGGCAGGGCGGAAAGGAAAACAGAAACTGTACGTTGGCCGAGCGGAAGTGATGGGTTCTGTTGCCCCGGGAGCAGTAATACCGGAGAAAAAGGCCTGCTTCGTTCCTTGGGGTGGTAAAAGCTACGAACGCAAACAATATGAAGTACTGTGCAGCAGTGGTAGATTCGTTCCAGTAGAAAGCTACAATATACTGCTGAATGGCACACCGGCAGGCATTAGCGAACAGGGTGAACCGCTCTATATAGGTCGAGCGAAGCACCGCGGAGCTTTGATTAACGGCAAAATACAGCGTTCGTATGATACGTTTTATGTGCCGTACAAGGGCAAGGAGGTAGAATTGAAAATTTCAGAAAGTGAAATCTTCATCAAGGGGAAAGCTGAGTGTAAACGATCTGATTAGTTATCATTGTAAAGAAATAGTATTATTTGCGACGTCGTGTGTATTTACAGATTGCATATTTTGTATTATTGTATTTTAGGACTTTATATAAATTGTAAATTTACTGTTTTATTTAAAATTTTATTAGCAATTTTATTTAAAAAAAGCAGAGTTGAATAGAAAAACACCACTGCCTAGCACACTCGCTGATGGAGGTGCAACTCGATTGGTCCTTAGCTTTGAAAATGTCCCATGGCGTAGAAAATAATTTTTCTAACATAATTTGGAGTCTTGCACTACCGAAGAAAATTTTGTAGAAAACTTTTTTAAGAGCATAGTTTTACTGGATGATTGAACAAACTTGCTTACAGTTAGCATTAGCATTAGCATATGAGTTTGAACATATCGTAGCTATAGATAGCTTTATAATCGCATTATATACCTAGCTACGTCCAAACAAGTCCAGGGACTGAGCAAATTTGCTTACAGTTTCATAAAAAAAACTAGCGTACTCCAAAGGTAACTGAGTCAGCTGCCGCATACATGCACGTACACGACCGAATTTGTTGGGCTT
This sequence comes from Sabethes cyaneus, assembly GCF_943734655.1. Lineage (NCBI taxonomy): Eukaryota > Metazoa > Arthropoda > Insecta > Diptera > Culicidae > Sabethes > Sabethes cyaneus. The sequence goes on from NC_071355.1 coordinate 232,664,905, forward strand.
AAAATTAACAAGAGGGTTGGCCGGGTCATTCGAGCCGAGCGCCATGGTCAACATCTTCTACCAACTTGGTTCGCGGCGTTCACACAGGGGTAAACATGTCAACTGAATTTAAATTCATCAACATGCTCAGCCAACATGTTCGCAGATGCATATGAGATTAAACATTTTCCATAAGGTAAAGAATAGTTTAGAGGTGAAGTTTACGTTAGAGTTTTCTGCTGCCATAAAAAATTTGTAAAAAACTTGTTTTCAAATAATAATTTTCGTTGGTTGTTGAGAAAACTTTCTTACGTTGGTGCTTCCGCATCTGTGGCACGAGCAACACTTTCCTCACAATCATGTTACATTGATCTTGATACTTGATTCCAGACTTATGAAATTTTTTTTAGTGATGTCTAAGAAAACCGAAAAATTTCGATGTTTATTGAGAATTAATGAGTCTATTAACTGTGCCCGTGCACAAAAGTTTGGAATTTGGAACCATTCGACCCAAAGCTGTGCGAACATATTATAACTAAATAAAGGAAATAAAAGAACATTTTCATATTTCTCAACAATTTTCCTGCTAAAAAAAGTTAGCGGTTTATTAAGCGATACATAAATTTAGCGGAATCTAACAAAAACACTAACGGTTATAAAAATTAGCGAACCCACTAACCGCTAACCAAAATATTAACTGAGCTAATTAGCTGTTAGCGAACCAGCGGAATTTAGCCCGCTTCTTTCGGTATTCGCGTTGACGAACGTAAGCTGCTGCCATCTCCAAAAGTTTACTATAGGGGTGTAGCCGAATAGGAATTTCTTAAAGAGCGCAAGAGATCAAAACATTTTGGCAGATTTTCACCCACACGTACATACGGGCATTTCTATGAGTGTGCAAGAGATCGTTTAATGCCGTCAACGTGAATAGAGCTTTCGGTAAACCAGTGCCAGGTAATGGATATTTTCCAGGCAGACTGAAAAAAGAAAACTAAATTCTAGCGCACATGCAGAATTGTTCCAGTGCGTTAGCAATCTTGCAAACGAAGCTACATACTGTGATCTTAGAATTTACACCAAGTTTGACTAAACATAAACCGTCGTGTGCAGTATCAAGAAACCAGCTGTGCAGCGAAGATGCGTCAAAATATGGTCAAAAATAACAACAATACTGAACAAAAGACATTCTAAATTTGCAGTTTCATTCGAGTCCTTCAATGAACAGAGGAAGTTCTAGTGATTTATAATTGAACTTTTTAGTGCCTGGAAGTTACATTGTAGAAAAGTAACAAAACAGTGACTACCGTTGGAACTTGTGCTAGTGGAAAAAGTTTACTAGAGAGCTGAACTGTCCCATACTGTTGGCTAGTAATAGTGTCAATGTTATCTGAAAACTGCAAAGCCTAGCAATTATGGAATACATGCTGGACACGTACGTGAATTACGACATCGGAGGATCCGTGGAGCCGGATGACATACCGAAAGCGGATGTCGTGGTTTGGATTCTAGGCAAGCAGTACAATGCGATTGCAGGTAAAATTAGGAGGCGTCCATTTTATCCTTGTAATACGTCTATTTTCTACTTTGTTTTACTACCCTGTCAGTTTTTTGCTTTGTCGCTTTCACCAGGAAGGCCATCCTACCTGGCTCCCCTATATGTATCTGCTTAATCAAAGCACAGAAATTCTTGAGACGAATGACTGAATGAATGAATGGGTGCGATGACCGATGATGATGATGTTGATGACGAAGACAATATTGCGTTTCAAAATTTTTGCTATTGTATTTTGAGTGCAATTCAATAGTTGATTGTGTTGCAACTTTCGATTGCTTGCTCCAAGGAACGGTTACGAATTTCTTTCAAAACATAGAATTTAAATTTCAGAGTCTGCTGATAAGAAACATGTTTACACTGTCTACAGACATTCCAATGTAACTGCATCGAAATAATTTGCCGTTTCCTTGTGCTACTTTCTTTCGCAGTCCATAAAGTGAATATAATTTACTGTTTTGTGGTGTTAGTATGATACAGCTGATTCGACAAGAAACGATTTTGCGGCAACTAAAAATACACCAATTTGTTCCTATTATTGTGAAATTATTACTAGCGCTTGGAGTGTGCATGAAACTAATTGTGCTCTGTCAGAAGGTCAAAATCAATCTGTACGAAGCAATTTTTTTATATTAGATTTTTAAATACATTTGATTCGATATCATAAAAAGTGTTGTGTAAATACAGGAAACGTTATTAATTTCTATTGTTACAGATGTAGACGCAGTGCGACAGGACGTCCAGAGCCGTCTGTGGTGCACATACCGGCGCGGATTTGTCCCCATCGGAGGATCGTTACTCACTACCGACAAGGGATGGGGCTGCATGCTGCGCTGTGGTCAGATGGTGCTCGCACAAGCATTAACTCAGCTCCATCTGGGTCGAGAGTGGCAGTGGACGCCAGAGACAAAAGATCCGAGCTACCTGCGAATCATCAACCGATTCGAGGACAACAAGCAGGCGCCCTTTTCACTGCACCAGATTGCGCTGACCGGAGAGTCATCCGAGGAGAAACGCGTTGGCGAGTGGTTCGGTCCAAATACAGTCGCACAAGTGCTGAAGTAAGTTCTCTGCGATAATCGTTGAAAGCAATCATTTTTTATTATTGGAAAAATTGCAGGAAGCTAGTAAAATTTGACGATTGGTGCAACCTGGTTATACACGTTGCTCTTGATAACACGCTGGCTACCGAAGAAGTTTGTGAGTATCCCGAAAATAACGCTTTTAGTTCGCCAGTAAAAGAAACTATTATTTTTTTCAGTGGAGCTTTGCATGGACAAAAACGATGGTGAAAGGTGGAAGCCTTTACTTCTGATAATACCCCTTCGATTGGGTTTAAGCGAAGTCAACCCGATCTACATCGAAGGACTGAAAAAATGCTTCGAGTTGAGTGGAAGTTGTGGAATGATCGGTGGGCGCCCAAATCAAGCGCTCTACTTTATTGGTTACGTAGGCGATGAAGCGCTCTTTCTGGATCCGCACACCGTCCAACGAAGCGGCACGATCGGAAACAAGGCCGAACCGGAGGAACTAGAACTGGACGAAACTTTCCACCAAAGGTTTGCCAGGAGGATTAACTTTCAAGCTATGGACCCGTCGTTGGCGGTATGCTTCATGTGCGCAACCAAGCAAGAATTTGAGGATTTAGTACGACAGTTCAACGAGGAGCTGAACAGCGGAAGCTGCCAGGCGTTGTTTGAGGTTACCAAGACACGTCAAGCGCCGTGGACACCCACAACCGTTTCGTCGGCATCGTCGAGGAAAAACAGCGAACCAAATGAGGCATTCAATGAGATCTCTGCTACGGAAATCGTAACTGAAGGTACTGATATTGATTAAAGTTGATTTCGTTTTTTCCTAATTTAGAACGTTGCATTTTTTACAGAGTTTGAGGAAGTAGAAACCCGCTTGCTAGACGACTCTGATGACGAGTTCGAAATCATTGTGTAACAGATAACTCGATAACGGAAAAGGTGGCAATGTTCAGATCGTGTATAGAGACGTGTGTCAGCTCTCTGCACTTCGGCGCAGGGGAGGACCGCACACTTGACCCTGTATAAAATAAGAAAAACAAATGCTTACGAGAATCTATCAATGCTCCGCAGTGCGTAGCATAACCATGTAAAAGTGCTTTACAGAATCAATCCAACTCAGCTTCTTACTAGCTCTCACCGCCGTCGATCGAAATGGTTTTTATTTCTTCGTAGCGCTAAGCGTATTTTTAACCTTTAATTAACGTCATACTCCCCGAGAGAATGTTCATACGAAAAAATGAAGTTGAGCGTGTGTGATTGGAGGATTTGATATTAAGTTTAAAAATTTGCAACAGTAAGAGGAACGAACCACGCTATCGTTCAATTTATAAGATTAATTCACTCTATAATGATATCATTTTACTACAACTGTGCCGCATTATGAAGAATGAAGCAAAACAGAACGACACAAGTAATAACCGTGTTTTCAAAATTTGAGAATATTTTTTAAATTTAATTTAACAGAGCAGTCATTGTGAGTGAAAGTGCGAAATTAATAACGAATAAAGTATCATCTTGTTTCGCTTATCTAAAAACAACATTGTATTTGTCTTACCACGGTGTCTTCAGCTATGAGTAACTAATGGAAGATCTAGTGAACAATTCCGATGAGAACTTAGTCGTATGCTAACAGGGAAGTCGAGCATCTGGCTATCTGTTCTCTATTTTGGGAGCGGCTCAAAACGGCGTCCGAACACCATCATCCTCGTGTCAACGTGGAATTCTAATTCTAACTATACACCAGCGGTTACGTATTTGATTTTCTCCAGCACAATGCATGTGCATATCGATTGAAATGCAGTCTATCTTCGTGCTTTGCTAGACTTCATACGTTTGATTGTTGCACCTCAGAGTTAACGCGATTGATGCGACATACTGTGGACGTCACGTGTTACTGGTTTGCCTACTCAGAGATGATGCTAGGGACCACCAGACCTGCGGTACATACGATTCAGACATAGCTTTTATATTGATGGGTAAGATGCGGAAACGGGTTATTGGGTGCTGGCCAATCTGCCCTACAATGTACAGGCGGAGAATCGATTCTTCAACATACCTAAGCATCATCAAGGTGCACAGCCCTCACTTAGGTTCCGATCACGACAAGGAGGATTTCTACGCGTAGATGGAACTTCAATTCCGCATGGAGGAAAAATAGAAACAGCTCATTAGAGAATTCAGCTCATTCAGCTGATTAACGAAATGAACCTAAACTCGTTGACCTTACCACCTCCAAGGACAGGGCTATACGTGCTACTTTTTTCCAACATAAACTCCACAATACACCACCAGTCACCACATTAAACAGAAATACAGATCGACTAAGTTATGATTGACCATCGAAGCGCTACTCGTTGACTCGAACCACCAACCAACTGATAGTGATTAAAATGTGCCCGTAAGCCGTCCTTTGTGAAAAGCATTCGGTACCAACACCAGCCTCGTTTGAATTTCGCACGTCCAAATCAGCCTGAGGTCGCCGAAAATTACGCGCATTCGCTGAAAGCTACGCTGGCAGAACAAGATGAGCTGGACAAAGCCCCTCTCGAGGATTGTTGAAACACCATCAAGAAACAACCTTCAAAAAACAACCAATCTAAAAACAACCTTCAAGAGCGTAGCAATACACAAAGACGCATTATGGCAGGAAATCGTGCCTACTTTGGACTCCGTAGGACGCTGCGATCGAACAAAATTCGCCACCGCACGAAGTTAACAATCTACAAGACGCTGATTAGACCGGTAGTCCTTTACGGCCATGAGACATGGACTATGCTCGTGGAGGACCAATGCGCCCTTAGTGCTTTCGAATGGAAGGTGTTGGGCACCATCTACGGCGGAGTGCAGATGTAAGACGGAACGTGGAGGAGGCGAATGAACCATGAATTGCATCAGCTGCTTAGGGAACCACCCATCGCTCACACCGCAAAAATCGGTCGCCTGCGATGGGCTAGGGATGTCGGACGATTGCCCGGTTAAAAAAGTTCTCAATAACGACTGGAACGAGGCGGCGGGGCGCGCAGCGAGCAAGATGGATCGTGGAAGGCGACCTGCTGACCCTACGTAGACTACATGGCTGGCGAATTGCGGCCATGGACCGAGTGGAATGGAGACGACTTTTTCGTACAGCAGAGGAAACCACGGCCTGGAGCTGATTAAGTAAGTAAGTAAGAGCGTAGCAGAGAACGCCGTACGGTACGTGGAATGGAATCAGCAGAACGACTGGTCGTATAACGATGAATGTAGGAGGGTGATGGACGTTTAGAACGGAGATACAAATGCGCAGTTCGAGGAGAAATTCTTTTCCCCTGTCATTAGAAAACCTAGCCTTCATGTTTCCACCAATGATAATAATCTAAGGATCGCACACTTTGCCTCGGTTACAGGAATGACCACGTTAGAATATTCGGAAACAAAGCATCGAAATAGAAACTCTAGCTCCTAGACCGATCATTTCCTGATCGGCGATTGACACTTTACGGATGTACTGGATCCCTTTCGTATCCATGATAACTCTAGTCGGTTTCCCCTGAAAACCGTATTCTTCCAGAATTTATATATCTCTGGTCGATTTACACTAGCACATGCGTCTTTGCCATCCTTTCCTGCTTAATACCCGCCCTACTTTTGTCTCATCCAATGTCTGCTAGCATTTCTGGTCGAACTATTCGTTACATCGATTTGAAACCACACAGTCGAAAACGTTCTCCGCTAATGACTATTTAATGGTACTCCAGTAGGCCTTTAGACGGGCTTCATCGCGCTCGCCCCCTACCGATAGCATGACTTCAAGTGACAACGCAAAGCTTTCAGCGACATCTGGTTCCTTCTGTCGCGTTAGATCATTTCGATAACTGTCACTAGGTAGTGATCCGCATCAATGTTAGCGCCTGGACAGTTGCTGACGTCGATCTATCAAAACATAGTTGAATTGGGATTCTGTCTGGTTGGGTGTATCGAAGGCGGAGGTAATGCTGGAAAAAAGTACTACGTATGGTCATGTTCTTGGAGGCGGCGAAGCCGATAACCCTTTTTTTTCGTCGGAAGGTTAGACCACTGCGACCATTATTTTGATCTATTTTGGTAGACTTGTTCCTTTGTCAAGGTATTTGTTGCCGACATAATACTATTGAAGGAAGTGTTCATCATTGTCAATTCATACCTTTTCTCTCAGTCCGACATTGCACTTCTTACAAAGTTCATTACCTGATTGGGATTTACAGACCAGATATCGAAGGGCTCCATTGTTCTTTTACCGAGGGTTCATAATCTGTGAAGAGTGTGCACTGCACTGGCAGAGCAGGTGTTCTGCGGTTTCGCTGTCCAGCCAATCAATCAGTGACCAGACCAGACAGTGACCGGTAAATAGTCCTATTATTATACTCAGTATTGTGGATTTTTGGCTTTCCAGTCAGTTTTATATCGAAAACGCATTTTTTATATTGCCAAGTTCAGCGAGCACCAAGTTGGTTTTCGTGAGGATCGCCCCACGGCAGATCAGATATGTTGATTTTAAGGCGGCGTACGATTTAGTCAAACGAAATAAGCTGTGGGAGATAAAACACGGTTTATCACTGACTAACCGAGTTAAGCAGACCTGTGCGACGCTGGATGGGATAGAATCATGCATCAGAATGACGAGGAAAGCCTCAGCCGTTTCCGTGACGTTGGAAAGACAATATAAGACGCAAAGGTAAACGACGAGTTGCAGCTGCGCATAAGGCCTTCTATGGTAAGTTAGAAGGTACTCTTTCCTCAGATATCAAAGCGTTGAATGAAATCACCTTATACGATACCTTTTTTGTTCCCACTTCATTCTTTGAAGAAAATTTTGAAAAGAATTGAATGCGATTAAAAAGAAAAATTATAGATCATGTAATCATTATTTGTAGGATGCTTTTTAGATTATGCCGTGTTATTATAAGATTACATAGATCAGATTATGTCGTGAAACGACATCAATCAAATAAAAATATTTATAATTTGTTTCACATTAAATGCCATTTGCGTATCACAAGTCCCCCATCCCGTGCAGATTTTGCATGCGACAATCCTAATACATCTCATCAGAGACTTGATCAGCAAAAGTATTTCGAAGAAAATAAACTGAGCATACGATTTAACATTTCTAAAACAAATCATTTATAAACATAAGCTTACCCTTAGTTTTATTCTGCGCAGATGAGCAGCTGATTGAACATATTGTTCATATCACTAAACTCGTCCTGTTCACTGCCGGAATGAACGGCAACTTGGTCTGTTTCCGTATCCTGCTGTTTTCGACTTCCGTTGCTTCGATTTTTCGAAACTTTACTTTTTTTCTTCGGCTTCACCTTTACACTTGAGCTACTGTCATTCGCAATAGTATTCAGTTTGGGTACCAAATCTAGCACAAAGTGGTACAACATTGAATGTAGTGCAAACAGGGCTGGTGAATAACGAAAAATCGTTCTTCGGATGTATTCTAACGGATCTGAACGGCCTCTCAACGTTTGGTAGACATTGTGTATGAACAAGCCGTTGTAGAATTCATGCACCCGCAGTGGTTCGAACGGATGGCGCAGCAAAGCATTCAACGTGAAAAGGTTCAGCATAACGGCTTGCAACTCGGCAAATGTATGCGCAACTTGGCGGTCGAACTCCGCATGTCTTCGATGCTGGCGTTCGTTAACAGTGAAGTGTGGCAGTAGAATTTCGTACGTTAGAGTCGCTTCCGGTTTTTTAACTGTCGACGTAAGCCTTTTGATGCTTTGCATGGCAGTTTCCGCTGTGTGTGCTTGCAGGTCAAGCTTCGTGTCATTTTTTGAGAAGGCTGTTTTCTGTGCTTCCAGGTATGTTTTAAGATTCGTTTGGAAAACCTTCTGATCTCGCGATTTGTTTGTTAAATGTTTGTCTACGTATTGCAGCTGTATTAAGCACAGTATTAAAGTGTGAATATGAACATGACTAACATCACTGCTCTTAAAAGCCCAATTTGTTACGCACAAAAAGTATAACCTGTAATTGACGGGAAAGTTTTGCAATCTCAAGAATACTTCATCACAATTTGGTAATTCTTCAAATATCGCTTTTAAAAGAGGTAAATTCTTTTTTCTGTTAGGGTCAAAAGTAACTGATTCGGGTAGCTGTACATCTTGAAACCGTTCCCAGCGATATTGTGCTACGTTTTGACATCTAGTAAGATACCGAAAGTTTCGTCCCCGCTTTGAACTTTTCAACAAAGCGAAAATATATCGTAAAATGTCATAGCAAATCTGGTTGCTATCTGGTTTGGCAATATTCTCCACTTGAGGATAATTGATGTACTGACTTGAATGGTAAAGGTCAATCACAAAACGTGGAGTTAAACCAGCCTGATAAATTTCCAATAGCCATGGTTCCCAAATAAAAAACTGCTCTTCACGATCTCTTTCCTCTTCCTCATCTTTTACCGATTCAGCTTCCTCTTCTACAATTTCTGGTTCGTTCTGTTCATCCAGTGACTCCTATGAAGAAAACATTACTATTGATATATTATATTACTATTACATTTACCATAATTACCGTTTCACTTATCGGTTCTGCTTCCTGTGTTTGTTCTTCATCCACTAAATCTGGCTCGTCCATGGTCTCCGAACTCTCTTCTTGCAAATTATCCAAAAAATCATCTGTTGCACATTCAGTATCCTCATTTTTGAAACCAAAATATTCATAGGAAACGCATTCTTCACAGTTGTACCCGTACATGGCACTTTGCAGCTGCCGCGTCAGAGCAGTCCGACGCCTATCGTTGACCTGATTGAGAATTGCTCTTGTAGCCGAATGGACTGAATGGTGCTTCAACCATTTCAGTATCGCAACAATGCGCCGCTGTTGTGGGGCTACTTTTCGACTGACTTTGCCTACCTTCATGGTAGAATGAAACCGGGCAAGAACACGCCGCTCGATGTAGTCGTTTCCCAGCAGCGTCGCAAGCAGGGGTAGCATTTCAGGTTTAAGACACTGCTCTGAGCCAACCAGTTGTTCAATTGTGTACAGAGAGCAGTCCAGATAACAGTAAGACTCCCTAATCTGATCAGGCTGAATGTCTCCGTCACCCTGTCGGGCCAGTAATCTATCTCTTCCTTTATTCTTGCGGTCCACCAATTCAATTGTATATTTCTGCTCACTTTCCGTTACCCTTCTGTATATTTTGTGGGTTACTGTAACGTACGGTATATACTTCACGTTATGAATATAAAAGTCACTATCATAGCTCAGCACCGGACAGTCGAGTTTTCTTGCCAAAATTGCAATTTCATTGTCCGCTTCGAATAGGCAACGCATAAAGGGAACCCTCATCGCCCGCAATGCATCAACAAAGACTTCTCGAATTAGAAGTGGAATAATTGGCCGATTTGAAATGGTTTTGACGTGTTTAATTATTTGAATTCGTCCCAGCATCCGACTGCATACCGTTTTCAACTTATTCTTTTCGTAGCCTCCGTCTAGTAGCACATATGGTTGAACGTTGCATTTGGCGAGAAGTTCGAAAAATGCCACAACCGAACGAAAGTAGTGATCGTAGTTTCCACCAAACGCACCAAATTGTTCCTCTGAGCGAACGAATAATTGAATGCATAAGTTATCACCGTCGATTACCAACGAGCAATCGTGTAGTTCGAAAGGCTCCAGAAATCTCTCTGCATTTGCCGCAATATAAGTGGTCAGTCCTCGTACACCCATCTCTGCTAAACTGAGGCTAAGCTCTGGTTAACACGGAAATCGCCGGTATCCAATTAGTTTATTTGGCCACAACACAAGATAACCAGTTCTTAAATAAATACGATTCAAAATTCAAATGTCCTGGCCGACATCCGGCACAGCGCGATACAAAAAAGCACAAAACAAAACAAAACTTCCGCGAACCCGAGCACATGCCTACATGCTAAAATGAAACGACTAATATTCGCTAAGTAAGCACAAATCGATCTCTTGTACTCTCATGGAACTGCCCTATGGAAAGTTTGTGAAGATTTGGTGCAAAGTTTTGTCTATCCTTTTCACTCTTTAACAAACCTGTGCACAGACTTCACAAATAGAACAAACTTGGGAAGGTGGCAGCACCGTCCGTGAAAATCGTAAAAATGCACAGGAAAAATTACAGTCGGGAATTTTAAAAAAAAAAGTTTTTAATTTTTTATTTTTATTTTGATGTGGTTAATGTGGCTGTGTGGTCATTCACCACACAAATATTGTTTTTGTAACCATATAACCATACATGGCCCAAAATGGCCCAAACTTGTACGATAATTTTGAAAAATGCCTATAGAATTATCGATATACGTTCTATGGCTATTATGAACTTAACGTCGAAATAATCCTACAAATATGAACAAATTGACAAACAAATATAAAACATAACAAATATTGCAAGAAATTAATAATATTTCGAAGTATCTAACAAAGTCTATATAAATTAGAAATAAACTAATATGTATTTAGCAACATGAAATTAGCGTGTTTATTCATCTTTTATATATGTATTTATCTTGGGAAAGAAAATTTTGGCAGCTGTCAAATTCCGGCGATTTTTTGTTTACAACAAGTTTGAAGTTTTACGATCGGAATCGAAACGGCTCGATAAGTTTTTGTTCGCTTTTAGCTTGATATTTTCTTGGGAAAGTATGTCCGGGCAGTTTCCTAGTGGATACCAGAGCCCCAGTGGGCAGCGTGGTAATTTTAGCAGTCCTATGATGCAACAGCAGCTAGGCCAAATGGGGGTTCCCAATCCAATGGGAATGATGGGTTAGTATCCTTTATTGTATCGCGTTTGGAGCATGAAATAATATTTCATTTTTTCAGGTTTTAATCAAAACAACGTAATGTCCAACCAGCAACAGATGCAAGCATCCGGTGGTCAAAGTAATCAAGAGATGAGCATGAATCAAAACTTGCAACAACAGCAACAGCTAGCCAACCAGCAGCAAGCAAATACCGGTCAATCTGCTGGTCAGGGTTCGCAACAGGTACAAAATCAACCACAGAATCCATCACAGCAACAGCAAGCTGCCCAGCAATCACCTCAGATAGGAATGTCGACAAGCGCTCAAAATGCTCCCGCTCCTAACGTAGCAGGCAACATGATGGCAAATGCCCCGGCAGTTGGTCAACCAGGACCGGGACCGGTTTCTAATCCTCAAGCACCTTCGAACATGCAGCAAAAGGAACTGAACCTGCTTACGCTTTGCCGAATTGGGCAGGAAACGGTACAGGATATCGTTAGTCGGTTTCAGGAGGTTTTCGGCATTCTCCGTGTGATTCAACCTCCCAATGGAACTAATCAAGGTTTAAGTTCGAGCAACGATAAAAAGGCAAAAGTACAGGAGCAATTCCGCACAATAAGGCTACTGTTTAAAAGGTTGCGACTACTGTACGACAAGTGTAACGATAACTGTCAGCAGGGTATGGAATTTACCCACGTAGAAAGTTTGATTCCATTAAAAGGGGAGCCGGAGCGAGCTGAGCCCGTTCATACCGAAGAGTACAAAAAAGCACTTCAGGAAAACCGAGAGTTAATCGAGATAGTGATGCTGAAAAATAAGCAGCTTAGAGAAATTATAGACAAAATTCGGTTAACTATATGGGAGATAAACACGATGCTGAGCATGAGACGGTGCTGAAGTGTGGAAGATTTTTTTTTGCATTTATCCGCTTTTATTTTTTTTATAATGGAATAGTTTTATAAAGTAATGGTATTACGTATATATTATTGAGTTGCAAATATATACAGTGACAGCAGTTTTGGTTTTTATTTTTTCTTCGTATTTTACGCTAAAATATTAATGATAGGTATCAAACTATTTGTCTTCCTTTTTCGAAATTTAAAACAACTAAGTTTATTGTTTCATTGCACCATGTTTTTTTATTTCGTTTTGTTTTACTTAACCGAAATAAATAGTCTTCGTCCACACATGTCCATCTGTACTCGTAGAATAAATAGTCAGTATCACATCCTAAACACCAATATTTACAATTATCTCTTGTATTGCTCCCATGTTTTCATCTTCCGTCCCGAAAGTGAATCTGTAGAAAAGTTCATGCACCCGATATTCCACGCCGTTCACCCAAGAAAATGTCCTCTCTCAATGCACACCCATTCCATTTTACTCCAGTGTCACATCCGCTAGGTCGGCTGATATTTTATCCTTTTCCCGATTAATGATACCATTGGAAGGTTTCGATCGTCTCCTTACTGTTTTCCTAGCCGCTGCATTTAAGGACAATTTTTCACTCTTCGCAGCGGATGTTGCTGGTGGCATCGGTTTGAATGCGACAACAGCATTCGGATCCACATCGTTGATAGCGTCTCCCGCACTCGTCGGAATTGGCTTGAATGGGATCTGCTTGAGGGCCTCTTCCAGATCCGTTACCGGAATGGTGCCTATTGCTTCCTCTTTCGGTTTGTTCTTATCGAACAGCTGCTGCAACTGGTTGTAAGCCGTCTCGGAAATCATCGGTGACGCTGGAATTTCCGGTTTGCTTGCGTCTCTGTGCTTGTCCTTGTTGAACTGTTGCTTCTGCTTGGTTTCCTTGGACCAAGCTTGCAGCCAGGACTTGCCCGAATGGTGACTTGAATTGCTCTGAGATTTCTAAAATTTAAGCAAGAAATTACCAAAATATCGGTTGAATATCGCTTCACGTGGACTTTTATTGAATCTATTGAATAACGAACAAAGCACGTGTTTCTGATTAGCCATATTCCAACATTTGTGCTGAATAAACGCTTATTAAGCGCATGTTTTTTATTATTATTATTGACTCTTTGTAAAGCAGTTAAATAAGCGATCATTCAAATAAATGTTTATTGGTAGTTGTATGCTTTTTACATAATAATCTATTTTGTTAAATTCACGTGAAGCAAAATCTGGAACAATATTGACAAAATAAAAAGAATTTATCTTACGAGTTGCTGGAAGTCTTCAGAGTCTACATTTCGCTTGCTGCTGCCAGAATTTGAACCTAAAATGGAACATATGTATAAGTAGAGGTATTTTGGTAATAAAGATGCTAAATTGTAATTGCTAATTTGCAGATATTTATGGATTATTCTGTGAGGCCTTCGACATGATGTAACAACAAAACCTCGACGCTTTCATTTCAATCGCCTGGCTTAGTGCGGATGGAAAAGTAAAAAAATGATGAAGACGGAAGGAATCGGATGCTCCAGACATCGAAGAGATTGCAACTAGGCACTAGCTGCAGATATTCAACCCGTAACCGAGTCCTCTGATAAAGAATGTCTGTCAGCATTGAGCTGAGAAAACACCTGAGGATTAAGTGAAAATACATTTTTATTGCTCGTCAAAATCCGATTCTGCCCAAAAGGTTATGGGCCCAGCATCACTTGAGCGGAAAGTTCACTCGCGAAAGTTTTCGTGTCGGGACAACGGTCCAGAAAAATTGAAAAAACAAAAACGCATAGTTTTTTTGTGGACTAACTGACCTGAAGTTTTCGCTGCACAAGTTTGAACAATTTCAACAATGAAATCACGTAATTTAACCTAGATCTGACCGTGGAGGGAAGTACCACTCTCGCCAAAGATTCACGTCTTGCGGAGACTTTGTCGGAAGCTCATCCGGCTGCAGTTGCCATAATACGGAAACATGGTTGAAAATTTCGCAGAAATTAACTCAGCTATCGAGGCGTCTCTCAACTATGGGTGAAGGGCTATTGGCTGGTGACGACTATTTTGTCCAGCCTGCACAAATCCTAGGATAGATTGATAACCGCCGACCGAAAGCCGACGATAACTTTAATTTAAAGTTTGTCAAAGGAAAACTACAGAACGAGTTAAGAAAGCATGTAAAAGATGCAAGTTAAGGCGGAGACGGAAAACAAGCGTTTAAGAATGAAGTGCGGCCAAACTAATCGAAGAAGAAAAAGTAGGAAAAGATTTTCCGCTACTGCGTGGCATTTCCAGAACGGTTGCCACAAGTTGGAACGTGTTTAGCAAGTGAAGCAAAAGTGATAGCAAAGCGGCGAGCAAATTTTCCAATTAAAACCGCGGCACTAAATGATTGCGGAGGGCAAGGAAGAAGCGAAAAGATCCGTTACATATTACCAGCAACGCATCCCTGGTAACAATGCTGGTTTTACTACACACTTATGACGGTTCTGGTGACCAAAATTGGTCCTTAAAACCGCAATAAGAGTGCAATAAAACTCAAATTGTTACTTGGGATCGATCCTGAAAAAAATCTACCGACAACTACGAGCATTGCACTCGTGGAACGAGAAGCAACGAGGCTTAGTTGTTGCAATCGTTGAATTAGCTGCATTGCCATGTGCCTCTGAACCTGTCTCTTCTTGGTTGTCCTTCTCTGCAAGTCTCGTCCGCTCCTCTCCTCAAATGGAGGTAGAATCGGCCATTGGACGAAATGATGCAATAGCTCTTATCCAAGTCGGGGTTAGCTAAGCAGTGTTGACGTGAAGTGGCGTCCACAGCCAATTTTTTCCAAAATGTTCTTCCTGCGTCGACGATTGATGTTACACCATTTGACGCTTTACCGGACAAGAAATGGCGGATGCACGACCAGTAGGCTAGGATACTTTGCGAAGCGATTTGTATCAAAACGTACGTCAAGTTAGTTGATGGGATTAAAATTGACTTGAAGCAGCGACACGGTCAACATCGATCGTGCGTAAGTGCGGTTTTGAAGCACGAGTTCGATATTATCGAGTTAGGAGAACCGGCCTCAGATAACGCGAAAGTTCTACCAGGAACTGAACGAATCCCGCAGCGGTTTTGTGCTGCGAGCCGCAACATGCCGAGATAAGAATGGCAGTATTTTGACGGACGATCTTGAGATGACCGAAAGGTGGATGTACACCTGAATGGAGTCCAGGCGCAGAACCACGACGGCGGAGAAAGCAACTTTGACGGTCCAACAAACTGGAAAAAAGTGCCAGCCCCAACGATGGGCGAAAAAGGTCATCTTGCTACTAGCTAACCCAGGACACATTTCTGTTGAGTAGTAGTTTATTCAACAGTTGTATAGCTAATTATCGGGTAACAAGAGTTTAATAAGCTATTATACAAAAAAATACTTGTTGGGAAACGACAATAAATTATTAAATGTGTCGGCATAAGGCAGGCAGTATTCTGATGGACGATCTGGGTGAGGTGACCAATTAGTGGAAGCAGCACTTCGATGAACACCTGAATGGCACCCTGGCGGAGACTTCCGCTGACTATCACCAATTGCGAACAGCTTTGTAGGAATTTGTCAAGCCAGCTTCGTCGAAGGACGGTCTTGAACGGATCAAATATTTACATTGCGGCAGATCCTCCAAAACGGTTGTGAATACAGAATTTCCATGCGCCATTTGTTTGTTGACTTCAAAGCCGTATATGATACCATCGACCGGAAAGAGCTATGGAAAATCATGGACAATAACAGCTTCCCCAGGAAGCTCAGCAAATTGATTTAAACTACGATGGATGATACTCAGTGCTGTGTTCGGATTTCGGATGGATTGTCAAGTTCATTCGAATCACATAGAGGACTTCGTCAAGGTAATGGTCTCTCATGCCCGCTGTTCAACATAGCGCTACAAGGTGTTATGAACTGAGCGGATATCAACACGCGAGGCACAGTTTTCAACAAATCCAGTCAATTCGTCTGCTTTCCCGATGTCATAGATATTATCGACAGAAGATCTGCAGCAGTGACTGAACAGTACACCAGACTAAAGCGCGAAGCAGTAAAGATCGGGTAAAAGGTAAATACGCCTAAAACAAAGCACATGCTAGCCAGCGGGACCGTTGCCGACCGACGCAGCTTGGACAGTAGCATCGACAACGATGAGTTTGAGGTAGTTGACAAATTTGTCTACCTTGGCTCACTGGTAACGACGGACATTGATTCGGAGGCGTATTATCAGCGGGACTCGCACTTACTATGGGGTTCACAAGCAATTGCGGTTGAGCAGACTAAGCTCCCGTGCAAAGAGTACCCTGTATAAGACGCTCATTAGACCGGTTGTTCTCTACAGTCATGAAACATGGACAATGCTCGAGGAGGACCGGCGAGTCCTCGGAGGATTTTCGGCGCTGTACGGGAGAACGGAGTATGGAGGCGGAGGATGAACCATAAACTCGCACTGCTATATGGCGAACCCAGTATCCAAAAAGTGGCTAAAGCTGGACGGATAGGAAGGCAGGCATGTTGCCAGAATGCCGGACAACTACCCTGTAAATATGGTGTTTGCATCAAATCTGGAACAAGACGACCAGGGACGTTATGGGACACGTGGCCGTCGTCGGGGAGAAGTCAGTCAGAAAGTTGTGTGGTTAGGATTGGGAGATCTTGGATGGCCCAATCGCCATTATGATGAACAACGAGTCTTTCATCCACATCATACAACTGATTTTACCCAAAGACACAAGGACGAATGGTAACTCGACGTATAGAATTGAAGACCGCTATGGGCTATGTGCTAAGTGTTACTAGCTACTACTTGCGCAGTTCAAAAACACTCCCGGGTTCTTTTGAAATGAAAGCAGCTCTACTGAATTAAAACTAAATGAGCTAAATGCAAATTACTTCCTTCAAGGCTATTGGACATGGTTCAACAATCAAATATTTTGCAAACGCAAAAAAGAAATCTTTTTGAATCACTGTCGTAATGACGCCAGCAGCACCAAATAAACTTCTATCTGCCAAGTTCCATGTATCGGAAAATGCAACCATAAACAAGTAAATAAACGACACAGAAAACAAAACCGATGTCGTATAACTGCCTCATTAACATATGCTCCATAGATGGAACTATTGAATAATGCACACCGAAATACTGTGAGGGACCATTGCAAAATGTAGAGCGAAGCGAAGAACAAATCTTGCAATCTTATTTCCATCTACTAAAAGAAAGAAAATAAAGCTTTGCTTGTGAACGGTTTAAGAATGCAGACAAAAGGCAAGCTGCTAGATGAACTAAAACAATTTTTTTCACAATCTGCAATGAAACTCACCTATTGGTCTAGTTCTTTGCTGTGGTCCAATTTCAAACTGCACCTGGAAATCAGCATGGTCTCCCAGTCGGAATCCGAATCCAAGTCGGGAATCCGTTCCTAAAATTATACAAATAATTAATCAAACAAATAAATAATGACGAAATAAAACAGATAGTCGTAAATCAGTGTAACGTGACTAATGGCATTCAGACGGTCAGTGAATGAATCGGAAACGGAGCCACCGTCATCATTCATCGATTTCTTAAGCGGTACAGACAGGGCACCGTATGCAACATTACGATTAGCCGGGTTCACTTTCGATTTCCTTGGCATAGGCCGTCTAGCCGCTGCTGCTGCGCTGAGTCCATCGTTACTGTGCAGCCTCAATGACCGGTTTCGGCCTTGTCAGGCCTAAGTCAAGATGAGATAATAGGCGTGCTCGACCGTGTGACATCATATCGTGGCACAGCAAAGGAGAAATGCGGAAACCGGGTGCAGCTCGGCAACCGGTTCCAAGATGCACCTTTCCTATCTCACTGACTGCAACTGAGTTGGAACCTATCGGAACCACTGATGCGCGTAATCGTCGTGCGGATCGTTTCTTGTGTAATTTGCAAAATTTCATTCATTTATATAGCATCATTAGATTCAATTGGCGGAATGATGAAACAAGCAAATGACAAGCCAAATTCAAAGGGCAATTCGCACATAATTGTTTCATATTTGCACTACTCGTCGATTCCGTAGGTGTTTATGTCCAATCTAGGTGATCTCATAAGCTGCTACGAAAACGATTTAATTAGAGCAATTATTTACCGGTCGATCGTTGCGCGCCGCATGCTTACAGCCTCCAATTTGAAGCGTCAAGTGTTTGTCTCCGGCTGATCGATGAGTTGGCTGGCTGCGGATTTATTGACCGGCCGCTCGTTTGAAATCGAGGTCTCAATATTTGGCGCAATTAGATTATGAGCAAACTATTTTCGATGACTGCAGGCGCGTGCTGGTGCTGCCTGCCTGCCAGCCTGCGTGCCTCTTGGACTTGGACCAGTCGATTTCCATCGCCTTGCGTAATCGTGATGTTTGCCGCTCAGTACACTTTTTCTTATTGACAATTGCTATTGCACATACCTATACATAATTCGTTTTCAGGGCAAACGGTTTGTTTGTCTTTGGCTTACCTTTCCGTATTGGTGGGATGTTGGAGTAGACTAGAGAAAGAATGGACGGCAATTCCTCAGGTATGATGAATGCATTTGAATCTGAAAGTGGAAGAGCAATTATGGAAAATTATTTCAGGGGTGATTTTATGAGTTTTTTTTTATTTTACAACGTAGTCTCCTTCGTTAGTCAAAATTGTCGCGATCAAGTTTATGTGTGCACTGTGCAGTGTAGGTATATTTACATCCTGTTTTTGATGTTTATTAGCCCGGACACGAAGCACATTATAAGTCAGTCATAAATGTGTATTTTAGTACGATTGTCATGCAAAAGCTAAAACCGCACTAGGCTAAGGCAGAAAATTTATAAAAATTGTGTAGGTAATTATTTCTAACAGAAGTTCTTCAATATGGCAATATGAACATATTTCTTTTGACTCGTTCGAATCTACTGCCAGTTTCTGTATTGCATCAAAAAAATTTCGTACTTAAATCTAATTCTTAAGTTGCAATATAAAATATAGCTACAACCAATCGTTCTGTCACTCAATAAAACGACCAGACATTCAAATGCATTAAAAACTGTATGGGAACTATTTTTTCTAAGCCACTTAATGAATCGACACGAGGCCACCTATACCGGTTGCAGACTAAATATTGGAGGTGTTCAAATGATTCAAAATCTTTTTTCACGCTCCGACCAATCAGACCTTGTGGCGTTGGGCGCTCCACCTAGAAGCACGAGTATCATAGCATTCATAGCATAGCTGACAAAGCTTATAAACACTAAACAGCCGAACCGGAAAGCTTTGAAAAATAATCATAATGCCATAAACGATTAAGTCGGACGAAGGTCAACTATTAAATAATGAAACATAACCGAGAATTATCATTATCGTTTTGATTGCTCAGCGTCGTATTATTCGATTTTTGTTGGATTTATGTAATATGCGCTAGGTTATAGCCGCGTGCAGGATTACTTTTGTTGTGTCTTTCAGAATGTGAAAAATTCGGGTCACATTAACATAATATCAGTGCGACATAACAAAAGGGTAATTCGTAATTATAAAAAAAAATAAATAAAAAGGCAATAATTTTGACTGAATTATTCTAATTCTATAATTTTATGATATTCTGAAGCGAGGAGAACGCCTGACCATTGATAGGAAACCAGGAAGCGGCAAAAAAATTCTGCTCGGAACATTCGGAATGGACAAAGGCGACGAAATAACGACATGGAATGGAAACTTGGTACCTGAAACTGGTACTGTTGGTGGTGACAGGGTGTTGCTCGATCAGTTAGAACCCCGAAAGTTCGGCATCGTGGCACTGCAGGAGATCTGTCGCAAAGGTGAGAAGATGTGGAGAATCCGTGGTGGCAAAACCCAATTTTACCAGAGCGGTGGAATGGCCAACGAGCTGGGAACGGGCTTCGTAGTGATGGACCAAATGCAGGATAGCGTAATGGACTAGAAGACGATCAACGAGAGGATGTGCTTGTTGATGATAAAAGGTCGTTTTTACAACTACACAATCATAAACGTGCATTGTCAACACGAAGGTAGATTCGACGGCGAGAAGGTAGCGTTCTATGCGGAGCTGGAGGCAACGTACGACAGCCGCTCACCACGGGACATCAAGTTCATCAACGGGGAAATGAACGCCTAGGTCAGCAGGAAGCAATGTATAGACCGGTGATCGGGTCCCCTAGCCTGCAAACCGACACGAACGATAACGGCCAGCGGTGCATCAACTTTGCAGCTTCCCGAGGCTTAGTGATCAGAAGCACTTTCTTTCCCCGCGAAGATATCCACAAAGCCACCAGGAGGTCACCTGACCAACGAACCTCGAACCAAATCGACCATATTCTCATCGAGGGCCGGTTTTTCTCGAACATCACCAACGTACGCTCCCTACGGAGTGCGGATATTGACTCGGACCACTACCTAGTAGCAGTACATGTGCGCTCAAAACTATCGACGGTTTATACCTCGCGACAAAGTCGCCCTCCTCGGCTAAACATTCGGCAACTAGACAACTCGCGAACTGCCGAAAACTAGGCGCGCGTACTGGGTGAAGCTCTGCCTTCTTCTGTGGAGCTAGATGCTTCGACCCTCGAAAACGGATGGAGTAGGATACGCTCGGCCGTCAACGAGGCCGCAACCGCGGTGCTAGGTGTGGAAACCTCGAGTGCACGAAATGATTGGTTTGACGGGGAATGCCAAGAAGCGATAGAGAGGAAAAAAGAGCTTGGGAAAACTATCTGAGCATATCTACGAGAGAGAATTTGGCCAAGTATCGACGAGCGAGGAATGAGTTGACCACGATCCTGAGGAGGAAAAAGCGCCAGAAGGAGGACAGAGATCGTGAGGAGCTTGAACAACTATTCCGGGCTAATGATACACGCAAGTTTTACGAGAAGGTGAACCAAACTCGCAAGGCCCACAAACCAAATCCTGACATGTGTAGGGACGAGGGAGGGGATCTTATCACAAACGAGCGCGAGGTGGTCGACAGGTGGAAGCAGTTGTTCGTTGAACACCTCAATGGCGATATAGCAGCAGGAGACGCAATGGAAGTTAACCTCGGAGTACCTATAAACGACAACAGCGTACCGACTCCCGATCTCGAAGAGATCTGACGAGAAATCGGTCTGCTGAAGAATAATAGAGCCGCCAGGCAGAACTCTTAAAAAATGGCCAAGAACCGCTAGTAACGGCACTTCACTGGTTGATTTCAAGGATTTGGGAAGAAGAGAAACTACCGGAGGAGTGGATGAAAGGCGTAGTCTGTCTCATCTACAAAAAGGGCGACCGGTTAGACTGCTGTCACTACCGCGGCATTACGCTGGTCAACGCCGCCTACAAGGTGCTCTCCCAGATTTTGTTGCGTCGTCTATCCCCAATAGCAAGAGAACTCGTAGGGCAGAATCAGGCGGGCTTTATGGGTGCCCGTGCTACTACGGACCAAATTTTTACTCTCCGACAAATACTTCAGAAATGTCGAGAGTACAACGTGCCCACGCATCATATTTTCGTGGATTTCAGAGCAGCATACGATACCGTTGAACGCGAACAGCTATGGCAGATAATGCACGAGTACGGTTTTCCGGACAAACTGACGCGGCTGATCAAAGCTACTCTGGAACGAGTGATGTGCTACGTGCGCGTTTCGGGGACACTCTCCAGCCCTTTCGAATCGCGCAGAGGGTTACGGCAAGGGGATGGACTATCCTGTATATTATTCAATATCGCTATTGAAGGTGGGATACGGCGAGCGGGCATTGAAACGAGGAAAACGATCTTCAGTAAGAGTAGCCAACTCCTAGCCTTTGCAGACGACCTCGACATCATTACTAGAAACCGTGGGACGGCGGAGGTAATCTACGCCAGACTATAAACGGAAGCTAGGAGGATAGGGTTACAAATTAATGCGTTGAAAACCAAATATATGGTAGGAAGAGGCTCCCGAGATAGTAACGTTTGCCTCCAATAATACGAGTAAGGAGATCCAACGACGCATTCAAGTTGGAAATCGAGCCTACTTTTCCCTTCGCAAGACCTTTCGATCAAGGAGCATACGCCGCCGCATAAAGCTGACGATGTACAAAATGCTAATCAGACCGGTAGTCCTTTACGGACTTGAGACAGTAACTTTACTTACGGAAGACATACGTGCACTTGCCGTTTTTGAACGAAAGGTGTTGCGGACTATTTTTGGCGGAGTACAGACGGAAAGCGGAGAGTGGCGGAGACGTATGAATCACGAGCTACAGGCACTGCTTGGAGAGATTCCCATCGTACACCTGGCGAAAGTAGGGAGACTACGGTGGGCTGGCCACGTCGCAAGGATGCCGGACGACTGTGTAGTGAAATCCGTTCTCGTCAAGAACTCCACCGGCCCCAGGAATAGAGCGGCTCAACGTGCTAGATGGCTCGACCAGGTTGAAGCCGACTTGCGTGTGTCGAGACGCGCAACGAATTGGCGACGAGTAGCCCAGGACCGAGTACAATGGAGAGGAATTCTTGATACGGCAAGAGCCACCCCGGCTCTCGGCTGGTAAAGTAAGTAAGTAATACTAGACAACAATACTTTTCAAACAGAAGCGGATGAATCTGAGGCGATAGAAGAGAAGCGTTTTGAAAGTCTGTTTCTAAATCGATGGAAGTAGCAAAAATCAAAAATAACTTACTTGAATTATTATGATTACACTTCCAGTGGACGGATAACTGTATCACATGATATTTTGACATTTTTGATGTTTCGACATTTAACCATATAATTGCAGCGCCGTAGCGTGCAGTTGGCCAAACTGGTCCTCACCATGTGCGCTACCTCTAGAAGACGCCAAAAATGACCAGAACCGCATTCTCAAATATTGTATATAAGGAGTTGTACGGATAATGTATGATAGTCTTATTCTAAAAAATATTAAATTTCGAAAGAATACTGATTTAAGAAACGAGGGGGCACTAAATCGGGCGTTTACCAAGGCAACCAATAACTACGACTACAACTCACGCTACGACGCTCTGGAACCAGGTTTAGAATCTGACCCAAAACTTGATGAAAAAAAACTGGCCTAAAACATAGTCTACAATCTAATCCAAATCTGTTATAAAATCTGAAATAAAATTTGATAAAAAATATGGTCCACGATATAGTCCAGGTTCAAAATATGGTCCAGCTCCAGAATCTAGTACAAAATCTGATAAAAAATCTTCTTGCTAGTTAAAAATCTGATCCAAAATGTGGTACAAAATCTGATTAAGAATGTGGTCCAAAATTTGGTTAATAATCTGGCTCAGTTGGAGAATCTGGTCCAAAATCTGATCCAAAATCTGAAAAAATATGCTCCAGAATTTTGTTCAGGCTCAAAATCTTGCTTTGGTCCAATATGTGGTTCAAAATCTGGTCCCACATTTGATCCAAAATCTGATCAAAGATGTGGCACAAAATATTATCCAAAACCTGAAATTTGATAAAAATGTGATCTAAAATCTGGCCCAAAATGTGGTAGAGGTCTAACATCTGGTTCAGTTTCAGAATATGGTCCAAATTAAAAATCTCCAAACATCCAAAATCCAAAATTTGGTCCTGAATGTAGTTCAAATCTGCTCCAATGTTTGTTACAAAACCTGGAACAAAATTTGTTACAAAGTATAGTCCGCAATCAAGCCCTAGTCCAGAATTTGAACAACATTCTGATTTGAACATTGACTGATCCAAAATCCGGTAGGTGGTTTAAAAACTGATCAAAAAACTGTGGCCCAAAATCTGCTCCAGATCTCAAATCGGACCCAAAATCTGATCAGAAGTGTGGTCCAGAATCTAATCCAAATCTGTTCCAAAATTTGTTATAAAATTTGGAACAAAATCGGATAAAAATGTAGTCCACAATTTAGCACAAATTCAGAATCTTATCATCTTATCAGAATCTTATCAAAAATAATAAACTTGCAAGGAACAAAGATTGAAGAAACGAGGAAGTGCCAAATCGGGCCTTAGTCAAGTGCGCAATAAATTTGCTCTGGCAAAGATACGGATTGAATCAATTTGCCCGTGACTTTGAGAGTATGCCTTCTGTTGTGTTGCGGCCGAGAAAGGAAGATGAACCAAAAATATGGTCCACAATTTGGTCTAGAATTTGGTCCAAAATTTGATCAAAAATGTGGCCAAATATTATCCAAAATCTAGTCCAAACCTGATCAAAATGTGGTCCAATTTCTGATCTACAATCTCTTACAGCTCCAAGATCTTGTGCAAGTCCATAATCTAATAAAAAAGCAGAAAGGTTTTATTCCAGACACAACCGCGTAGCTGGCGTAGAACTACGTTAGGCGGGTTTTTGCGAAGAAGCCTTGACTTGTCTTTCACAACATATTGACATATGTGTGGCGTAAAATAGCGTTAAGTAAATAATAGTGCTAATAATTGTATCGTACTTTTGGTATGTATTTTGTGTAATTTGTGATTTGTGATTGTTACCAGTGCCAGAATCGGAGTATTGGGCCGACTGACAGTTGTTTGAAATTTTTAAACTCAAAAGTTCAATAGAATTTTGACATTCAAATTGGAGCATGGCCCAACTAACGACCACCCAATAACCAACCGTATCTTCCTCACGCACCCAGTTATTAACAAAATTCTCTCGTTAATATCAAACACTATTCACATATATTTGTATATTGATGATATTAAAAAATTGTTATTATGGCTTGACTGTGCTACAGGTTGAAAAATCCAAATTTTTGCAAGTCGATAATTTTTCAGATCGTTTCTTTCATTTTAATGATTGAAGGCTACTAAGTAAGTTAAAGTTGTTTGCAAAATGTTTTGTACCTTACTGCCTTATACTAAGTTGACGGTCAAATAAACATTAGCACCACTACGGATCCCTTCTGCCTTGTCTTCTCCATCATTTTCGAAAGAAATTGAATAGTAAAGGATTGCAGGCAACTAACTGACGCAAAGCAGCAACTGAAACGTTCAAAACTATTCGCGGATAAAATAGTCGCTGACTTTCCCCACTTTGAGAATTGCTGCGTTACTTCATATGCACAAATATTCCTTCAGCCGTGTTTCCTTGTAAGACAACAGTTCCGAAAAAATTCTTGCAGTACCTATTCGCGACTGCGAAAGCTAAAGAGATTTTTAATTTTTAACACATTGTCAAAACTTGCGTGAAAACAAAAGCAAAAATATTTCCTTCACTTTTTTCTCTCGCAAAAACCAAACAAATACTAGTAACTTCCTAGTCTCGAATGTGGATACAATCTGGCAAAAGGAAAGGATTGCTGCTCACTTTTCTGTGACGTTTCATCTTCAGGACCTCCATCAGTTTGGACTAGATTCAATGTTAAAAAATAAACTAGGTTGAAATGGAGGGGTGGTTTTATGCTTTAACAAAAGTGTTTACTTTCTGGACATCAAACTTGACTAGGTTTGTCGCAGTCCTAAGAAGTCTTGTTAGGATGAGAGGACTTTATCACTCTTTCTCGCATACTTCCCAATCACAGATATCAAATTAGTATAAGTCTAAACGTCGTAAAGAATCTTCGACCTATTAGGACGAGGGGGTTTTGTTGCTTTTTTTTCTAAACATAAAGTAATCGAAATCACAATAAACATATGGTGTATTTAACTGTCGTCCCTGCCTGTGGAGCAAGGCGATCACAAAGAAAATGTATGTGATAATTTGACCTTGAAACTGTTCTGTATTTTCTACTAATTAGTGATTGAAAAATAATGATTGAAAAATAAAA
Source organism: Sabethes cyaneus (assembly GCF_943734655.1). Classification (NCBI taxonomy): domain Eukaryota; kingdom Metazoa; phylum Arthropoda; class Insecta; order Diptera; family Culicidae; genus Sabethes; species Sabethes cyaneus. Next base: position 232,690,870 of record NC_071355.1, read on the forward strand.
TAATATTGAAAAATAAAACTTTGAAATTGAAATGATTGAAAAATAAAACAATAGAAATCACATAATTGCTACATCTTTTATGAGTCGATCAGTATCTAAACTATAAAAATCCATTCATAATTGGCAGAGCTATTAGCGTTCAAAATCTTTCAATCTTTCGTGACGCTGGGTTGAATCCAAATTTTGGATTGACACCCTGCGGTAAGACGTAGTTCTACGTCAAAATGTGGTCTAAAATCTCATTTGAAATCTAGCCCAAACCTGATAAAAATGGAGTCCAGAATCTGACACAGATCTAGAATGTAGTTTAGATCAGGTCTAGAGTGGATTCCAAATGTAATCCAAAATCTGATTCGAAAGCTGGTCAAAAATCTGATCAAAATCGTGCTTCAAAATTCGGTCCACAATCTAGTGCAAATCTGTTCTAAAATTTGAAACAAAAAATGTGGTTCTCAATCTAGTCCAGGTCTAAAATACGATTCAGGTCGGAAATCTGGTCCAAAATCTAGTCTAAATCAGAGTTTGTTACAAAATGTGGAACAAAATCTTATGAAAAATGCGGGCTAGATGGTTTGAAAACTTTATCAAAAACAATAAACCTGGAAGGAAGACGCACGGATTCAAGAAATCAAAACATGGTGCTTATTCAATAAAACTCGCAAAAAATTAAAGACAAATTATCCCACTGGGAAAGTGGACGGGTATTTATCCTCTTAATGATTATTTCGAGTAGCAGTGCTCAAACGTCTACGCCCTCAGTGTATCAATTCATTTCTTGGTTGCTAGCTGCTACACTTTAATTTAGTTGAAATAGGTTATATCGCCTAATCGACCTTGAATCAGAAAATAATTACATATCATACTACCTAGTACGAACGGTTTCAGTTTGGAAGCTGTGAGGCTGTGACTACCCAGAAGTCAAGCTGCAATAAAATGCTGGTTAAATAAAATAACATAAAATGTTCTGACTGTAGGTAAGTATGTCTGGTGGTTTTCACCTTGACGTGCCAACCGAAACGAGCCGGGCAAGCGACACTTGCCAGTCGCTCGAGTGAACGTAAAAAAACTTCAACGCCCGCCGTCGTCGCGTCCAACAAAGCGCCGAACCTGTTCGTCACTGCTCGGGTTAAACTGCAGAAGGACAATCTAGTTTCTTTTTTTTTTTTTTGAGAAGTAGGAACCGAGTTTTCGTGTTGATGGTATGCGAATTTTATGCAATGATTGATTTGCAGAAACTTTGTTTAGTTATATTAACGCAAATTTAGATTGTAGCGTAGAAATTACGCAAAGGCGGAAGTGAAGTGTTTTATAGGTACAAATAACTTTAACAAAACTGTGTGACAGTGCGCCTTAACAAATCGGACATCCAACAGCATTTTTTATCGTTGCTTCACCTAACCTAGGCACAGAAATGACCGTGATAATGTGCCACTATGCAGCATATATCAGCATTTTGACGGACTTTAAAGCCCTGTGTACGCAGCCGGTTCAACGGATCTATTGAACGCTGTGGCATGGCTAATCGTTTGGTTCGAGTTTGGAATGAAGAATCAATAAAGTTGTACACAAAAAGTGAAAATAAATTAAATCATGCATAGTGAAGTGGGTGGGTGCATACATACATATACCGGCAAAACGAGGAGCGTAAATATCCGCAATTCAGCTGTTTCACTTCATCGCAAGTAAGTTTGCTGGTGGCATTGATTTTAAATTCAGTTAAACAAATCAGATTTACTATTTGGGTGACATTTTTACCCTAGATACACCCTAAAGAAATTAAATTCGTTCGCCTTTCATGTACTGACATTTAGTTGACTGTACAGGGGAGAGTTCATCACACTTTTCACCACTTACCATAGATAGTCCGAACAAAAATGATTCATCAAGGATGTTTTTGAAAAACAAAAGTGACGGTCCCGTCACTATCACTGAATGGAGATGCCAAAAGCAGAGCTTATTACCGCATAGCCGGTTGCTAGCCAATGACGCATTGGGTAAGGTTGTAAAAGCCATAAAGTCTGAATAAAAGCCTCTCTAAACATCCAATTACACAGCTCATTAAAAATTACCATGGCCGGCAAGACAAAAAACTGTCATTTTTCACTGTTTTGTGTGAAACAATTCAATTAATCATTATTTGGGGTCCTTCTATTACATACGGCTACCGTAAAGCGGAGTATCTTTTATTTTTGCTGATGAAATCTCACACTATACCCGAACCGTCGTTTTAGGTATGCATCGCTTTTGGAATATGCTCAAACAATTATACGGATGGTTTGAGATAAAATCAAATCAGTCACACCATGGTCATCGGTACCACCAGTCTATCTGACAATGTTTGGTTATGGTTATAAAGTCGTTTATTACTCCATTAGGATCATCTTACGAAAAAGCGCTAGCAAGTCATAAAACTGTGTGTTGAAAATCTCTCACCCGATACTGAAACCCGTAGGTTAGGCATTTGAGTTTTATGTTCGACCTTTTGACCATTTTGAATTGATGAAGACGAATCGAGCCGCCTTACGTAACGTGTTAGCGAGTAGTCAACCTGAATGTTTCACGAGTCATTTTCACAAACTTTGCCTATATACTATCGATTCATCAGCTTGTACTACAAGTATGGTTATTGTTGAACATTACAACATTTGGGGTGATCGGTTCTAACGTGTTGAAAATATAGGCTCACGTGAAAGTGGGTTATGTATTGTGTTTGCTTTTTATACAGTGTGATGGAAATTAAATCTCCGCTGGCTTCGAAGAAAAAAAAACTAACCATTGCAACATGATACTCATGTATCTAATGGGTACTTGATGGAGTGTACCTACCAGCTTTGCCGTAGCATAAAAGCTTATTAGCACTTCAACTAAAGTGGTAAACCGTTTCAATAACGTGAACAGTGCGCCAGTGAATCGCTGTTTCTCCATTTCAATGTAGATGCAAATTGTGGAGTTTCACAAAAACTTGTCATAAAGACACTTGTCAATACACCCAACGTAGGCAAGCAAGTGAATGCATCAGTGCTGCTTATTGACAGAAGGCGGCTGAATAATGCCAATTACTTTGTGCGTGATACCCAGTTAGTGTGCGTGCTGAACTGAAATGTATTTTAACAACCGATATAAAATTTTAGTATCTACCATTTTTTCTAGCCGACCTGGCCTAGCCTGATACCCTAATCGTCTAAAAAATTACTTATAGTAACGCAACGTGTTCCTATTTTTATAACATCACGCCATTACTAGTTACTTGCCCAACCGCTTGTAAAGGGGGGTTTACAATTTCGAACGGAATAAAACCCACTGTTATAACCTCACTGTTGTATTGGACGCACATCTCCTCCGGATGGTAATTGTAAAAATTGATGCAAATTATGGTACCTCCAACAATGGCTATCAGGTTGCAATCTTCACTGCCAACTTTCAATTGTAACTATTTTGCAAATAAACCGTTAAGTATTCCGCCGGACCAGAAGAGCTTTTTTCTGGTCGAGCATTGCTTAATAAGTTTCAATTCGCAGCATCACCATCAGCAGACTCTTGCCGAACATAAATTGCATCATCGCAACAGTGCCAGTGGCGGTGGCGGCAGCAGCAGCGGCAGCATCAGTAGGTACAGCAGCAGGTGCTCACAATTCAACTGAACATAGACTTCACGACGATTGCAGCAGATTACCGCGCCGCCGCCCGATGCGATATGAAATGACCGGTAGCAGCAGGAGACTGCCGTATCCGTACTCGCATCTCGTGGCATGTGGCATCAGATGATAATGCCCGCCATGCAATGTTTGAATTTTCTCTCTCCGTCGATTTTTTTAGAGATTGGACGTTGATGGCGATTTCGATTATCCACTTGTGTGTGCTGTATGCCAGAGATGCACTATTTCGAAAGGTTTTTCTGTTGATTGGCCGCTTCGTGCTTCATGTAATTGCTTATTATTTAAATCTTCGCTAATGTTTATACGAAAATACATCTTATGTTTTTATTTCTTGTGAAAAATTCGAATTAAAATCGATTTGTCCTGGTTTGCATTATGAATTATGAGATAAAATGACTGTCAAAATCATCAAAATGCTTAGACTAATACAAAACAATGCCAACTTCAAAATTGTTACAATGTTGTTTACTACGAACTCAATTGTTACCAGCCCAGACAGCAGCATCTAATGTGAATAAATAATAATTTCTATTTTCAAACATTTTAGAGCAATCTTTGACGAGATTCCACTAAGAAATGTTTGCAAGAATTGTTGCAGAAATTCAAACTTTTACAACAACAGGATGATACAAGCCGCCTCTATCGATTCCAAACAAAAATACCAAAGTATCAAACTGGTACCAAAATCTACAAAAATAATGGAATATTTCGAGTTTCCACCACTACTGGTACTACCACAATTACAGAAGCATGTACCCTACTGCATCTTTTTGCAAGAAAAAATTTTGTTTGGAATTACAAAATAAACCAAAGTTGCTATTACCCTTATAGAGGTGAATTCACGGTTACCCTAAATTTTTTTTTGTATGCCAGAAGGGCATTGGGTTACCTACGGTCACTCTAATAGTGCAGAAAGATGTGCTATATTTTATGAATAAACTTCTCCAGACACCACCCTTGAAAAATTTAGCATTTTTTACCAATTGCTATAATGTCCATATTTTTTGCGATTCTGAACCATTGTGCTTCCCCCACGTTGAAGATATTTTACCAGTTCAATCCCTTTTAATCAATAGAACATCTTTGCCACAACACAATAATGCATTCTCTTTTCTCTACTCTTTCAATGAAATGGCAAACGTGCGAATACATACAGAATCATGCTACAACCAAACACTAACAGCTGTAGCGCGCTTTTCCAACACAGATATCAAATTCACCTAAATTTAATCGTTAAAGCACGGGCACGGGGTCAAGGAACTATTGTCATTTTCTCTAGCTCACTTCCCTGCCAGAGATATTAAATAGGTTTAAGTTTAATCGCCGTCGTAAGAAATTTTGCTGGTACGAGGACACTTTACCAACCTTTCTGGCGTACTTCCCAAGCAAAGATATCAAATTGAGCTACATTTAATCGCAATGTTAAGAAATCTTGTTGGGACGAGAAGACTTTGTTGACAATGACATCAAAATGGTCTAAACCTAGTCGTAAAGAATCTTCGACACGTTGTGACGGGAAGACTGTCACTTTTTTTTCTAAAAGGAAAGTAATCGAAATGCGAAATCAAAGTAAATAGCAGTAAATTATCAGTCGTCCCCGCTTGTGAAGAAAGGCTAACTTTTCGATTATTTTCTCTAAATAGTGATTAAACAAGAAAGTTATAGGGTATGTTGCTGCTTCGTCATAATTGCCTATTACCGTCCTATCCAACACAAATTATTAAAAATATTAGCATTTCTATGACACAAAATGCAAAACTAGTTATTCCCTAATATTTTAGTTTGTTGCCTCTCATACGCGATCAATCAAAGTGAGCTGAGATCTATTTAAATACTTTTTATCATTAAAGAAGTCCTACCAGCCAAATTTCCTAAGTTTTTTCGTGGCGACTAGGGTAGATGCTCCAGTAGTTGTGGTAGTACCTATAGTGGTGGAAACTCGAATTATTCCGTTATTTTTGCAGATTTTGGAGCAAGTTTGGTGCTTACCGATAATACTGGTACTGGTAGTTCGATACCAATCAAACTTGTACCAAAATCTGCAAGAATAACGGAATAATTCGAGTTTCCACCACTATAGGTACTACCACAACTACTGGAGCATCTACCCTAAGCGTTTTAATTTCCGTCATTCATAAATGAAAATAACTTACGCAAGGTATTGTCATTATTCTACAGCCAGGAAAACTTGCCTGACCTGCAGAAATTTTGCAGAATAACATTTGTCATGCCGTCCTTCACAAATGCATTCGCGTTAGCTTCGTAAACATTGTTTTGATCTTTAGTTCGTACGATGAAAAATTTTGATTGATGGATTTTAAAACGGTGTGTTGAGCTATAGACAAAAATCGTTTTCCACTTTTTTAAATCGGATATACTAAGTATTTAGAATTGTTTATAGATGCCTTCTGCTATATAAACAAGTATTAGTTTGCTTGGGAAAGCGCCACAACTACTATTACAAGCGTTCAAACTGTCAAGTTGCAGAGTGGATTATACTTACAAATTTTGCTTTCATTTTTGAAGGTCATTCATCACGCTCGTAAAACTTTCATAATTTTTTCAATTAAAATCTTTAAAATGGAGAATAACAATCAAGGTTAGTAGAATAAATTTTGGTTACAGAAGGAATTCATTTTGACCTCACTCCTAAAAAATCGCCCCATAGAAACGACATAGATATTGTCCTTCAAAAAAACAGAACTCCAACTTTGATTACTGATTTAAAAAATCTTCGACCTCCATCGACTTCCAAGCTAAAATATACACAGAATAATTATTGTTCAAAGTGTCCTCTACAAGATCGAACAGGTTTTAGCTGCAACTCAGAAAGATATTTCAATATTTGTAGATCAACGTCAAACACTGATAAACTGTAAGATTTCCGTTGATTCTATTATATTTACCCTTATTCTGCGAGGCGAGTGACGTGACTATGTTGCAGTCACCACGAATCAGGTGACAATTGTCACCTAGGTGACTCGCCTTGTCACTTAGGTGACAAGGGTTTCTTACGTAGGTGACACGATTGTCACTTAGGTGACTCGACTCGCCGTGGCGAGTCACGGCGAGTGACAATTGTCGTATTGAGTCATGCACACTTAAAAAAAAGTGCCGACGTCAGCAAAATTTTGCCGAGATTTGGACAGCCGAGCGTTCGGTAAAATTTTTTATGATGCCAAACGTTAGTAAAGATCCGTAAACGTCGATTTGCAAAACTGAAATTTTTACCGAACGGTCGGCTGTCCAAATCTCGGTAAATTTTGCTGAGTTTTTTAAGTGTGTGTGACTCGCAGGCTTTGGTAAACGGCTAGATAATGCGGAATATAGACCCCATAGTGGTCGTTAGCCTCTTATCCAGCAACTCCGATCCCGACCTCCTCGTGGTACCAGCCGGAATACGAGCAACCTTAGCGGAGATCGGGTAACCAACCCCGGTGGAAACTAAGGTCGTATACTAACCGGGAAGGAGGTATAGTGCGTCTCGGCACTATGAGATGGCAGCCCCATCGCGAGACTCGGTAGTGTTGCCCCAGTACGGCTACACACCTAAACTAAACTTAACTAACAACATTCAAGCATATTCGGAGCGGAATATTCGGCATCGACCTAGGCGACGAAATAAGGACGACGAATGGAGACTCGGGACTTGGAACTGCAGATCGCTAAATTTCGCAGGTTGCGAGCGGGTGCTGATTGAACAGCTGGAACCCCGCAAACTCGGCATCGTAGCTCTGCAGGAAATCTGTCGCAAAGGAGAGAAGGTATGGAAGATCCGTGGCGGAAAGGCCCAGTTTTACCAGAGCGGTGGCGCTACCAACGAACTGGGAACGGGCTTTGTAGTGCTGGGCGGAATGCAGGATCGCGTGATAGATTGGAAGGCGATCAACGAGAGAATGTGTGTATTGAGGATAAAGGGCCGTTTCTTCAATTATAGCATCATTAACGTGCACTGCCCGCACGAAGGTAGACCCGACGATGAGAAAGAAGCGTTCTACGCGAGGCTGGTGGCAACGTACGACAGCTGCTCGTCACGGGACATCAAGATCGTCATCGGGGATATGAACGCCCAGATCGATAGGGAAGAAATGTATAGACCGGTGGTAGGACCCCATAGCCTGCACACCGACACAAACGATAACGGCCAACGATGTATAAACTTCGCAGCTTCCCGAGGCCTGGTGATCCGAAGCACCTTTTTCCCGCGCAAGGATATCCACAAAGCCACCTGGAGATCACCTGACCAACGTACAATGAACCAAATTGACCACGTTCTCATAGAGGGCCGGTTCTTCTCTAACATCACGAACGTACGCTCCCGTCGGGGTGCGGATATTGATTCTGACCATTACCTAGTAGCAGTACATGTGCGCTCAAAGCTGTCCACCGTATACCGGACACGTCAAAGCCACAAGCTGCCGAGAACTACGCGCGAGTACTGAATGAGGCACTGCCTTCTTCCGAGGAGTTAGGTGCTTCAAACCTCGAAGACGGTTGGGGCAGAATACGCTCGGCCATCGGAGAGGCCGCTACCGCGGCACTAGGTATTGAGCCTCGGAGTACACAAAATGATTGGTTTGATGGGGAATGCCAACAAGCGGTGGAGGAGAAAAAAAAACGCTTGGAAAAATTATCTAAGTATTGCCACTAGAGAGAACCTGGCCAAGTACCGACGAGCTAGGAACCAGTTGACCACGATCCTGAGGAGAAAAAAGCGCCAAAAGGAGGACAGAGATCGTGAAGAATTAGAACAACTATTCCGAGCTAATAACACGCGCAAGTTTTATGAGAAGGTGAACCAAACTCGGAAGGGCTACACACCGAAACCTGACATGTGTAGGGACGAGGGAGGGAATCTAATTACAAACGAGCGCGAGGTGGTCGACAGGTGGAAGCAGTTCTTCGATGAACACCTCAATGGCGAAGTCGCAGAAGGAGGCGGAACGGAAATTAACCTAGGAGCGCCCATGGAAGATAGTGATGTCCTAGCACCTGATCTCCAAGAAGTCAAACGAGAAATCAGGTTGCTGAAGACCAATAAAGCCGCTGGGAAGGACCGCCTACCGGCAGAGCTTTATAAACATGGCGGGGAAACGCTAGCAAAGGCTCTACACTGGGTTATTTCGAGGATTTGGGAGGAGGAAAAGCTACCGGAGGAATGGATGGAAGGAGTGGTTTGTCCCATCTACAAAAAGGGTGATCGGCTAGACTGCTGCAACTATCGTGGTATTACGCTGGTAAACGCCGCCTACAAGGTACTCTCCCAGATCCTGTTACGCCGGCTGTCACCGATAGCACAAGGTTTCGTAGGGAATTATCAGGCGGGTTTCATGGGGGCTCGCGCAACTACGGACCAAATGTTTACTATTCGACAGATCTTGCAGAAATGTCGGGAGTACAACGTGCCCACGCATCACATCTTTATCGATTTCAAAGCAGCATACGATACAGTCGATCGAGACAAGCTATGGCAGATAATGCACGAATACGGTTTTCCGGACAAACTGACGCGACTGATCAGAGCTACATTGGATCGAGTGATGTGTTTCGTACGCATCTCTGGGACGCTCTCGAGTCCCTTCGAGACGCGACGAGGGTTGAGACAAGGTGACGGTCTATCCTGCATGCTGTTCAACATCGCTCTTGAGGGGGTGATCCGACGAGCGGGCATTGAAACGAGAGGCACGATTTTTACCAAGAGTAGCCAACTTCTAGGCTTTGCAGATGACTTCGATATCATAGCCAGGAACTTTGCAACGGCGGAGGCAATCTACGCCAGACTGAAAGCGGAGTCTAGGAGAATTGGGCTAAAAATAAATGCGTCGAAGACCAAATACATGAAAGGAAGAGGCTCAAAGGAAACAAATGCGCGCCTCCCACGGACGGTAACCGTTGACGGCGACGAACTAGAAGTGGTAGAAGAGTTCGTGTATTTGGGATCGCTGGTGACCGCGGACAACAACACTAGTAAGGAAATCCAGCGGCGCATCCAAGCGGGAAATCGGGCCTACTTTGCCCTTCGTAAAACGCTACGATCAGGAAGCATACGCCGCCGCACGAAGCTAACAATGTACAAAACCATTATTAGACCGGTAGTTCTTTATGGACTTGAAGCCGTGACGCTGCTTACGGAGGACATACGCGCCCTTGCCGTGTTTGAGCGGAAAGTGCTGCGGACGATATTTGGCGGAGTACAAACTGAAAGCGGAGAGTGGCGGAGGCGCATGAATCACGAGCTACAGGCACTGCTTGGGGAGACTCCCATCGTACATCTAGCGAAAGTTAGCAGGCTACGGTGGGCCGGACACGTCGTAAGGATGCCGGACGACAGTGCGACGAAAACGGTCCTCTTCAACAACCCCACCGGCACCAGGAACAGGGGGGCCCAACGTGCACGATGGCTCGACCAGGTCGAAAGCGATTTGCGACTTCTGAGACGACTAGGAAATTGGCGACGAGTGGCCCAAGACCGAGTTGAATGGAGACGAGTGCTTGAAACAGCACGAGCCACCCCGGCTCTATGCTGCTGAAGAAGAAGAAGACTCGCAGAATAAGGGTAATTATGTTATCCCTGTTAGAAGAAACCACTGTTCATAAATCTTTGTGCTATTACTGTTCAAACTTAAACTAAAGCGATTTTATTTCAAATAGCGAGTAAATATTTCTTTAAAAACGTTAATAAACTTAATACCGGCTGCCGTTTTTTCCCGTTTCTCGAGTTGATAATAATGACGAATAATCAATGAAAACGGTTTTCCTGCTGGAAATTCGTTTCGTAGATCTAATTAAAAGGTTTTCAAAAATTGCCTAACAAAAACAGAACGTCGAGCTGCAGACTTTGTCTCAAATTTTGCCACGGAAAATTATTATTTACTTTTCCGTTACGGCTGAGAATGGTATAAAAGAGGCTTAAGTATTACTTAAACACAAGCTCTGTTCACAGACATAGAGTGCGAAAGTATATTTTGCTTAGAAATGTTTAAACGTCTTCCATAAACATAGCTTTCCAAGCTTTCATGCACTGAAGGAAAACTTTTCAATTACCAAAATTGCAGCCAAGGTTGATCTTCGAGTGCTGTTTAACCTAACACTAGATGGCATTGCTGAATTTACCAAAGTATTTCTAGTACAAATGTTGCTTTCACAAATAACTTTGGTAGTTATATAGCCGACGGCAACCCATGTAATGATGAAAAAATCAGAGGGTTTGTGTACAAGACACGACCGCATATATAGGTAACGCAGGACTACGAAAGTCTCTTTGCAGTGATAGTAGCATGTATACATGCTTGTAGTCATTCAATTCTTCATGTATACATGCTATATGCAACATATATACATGCTACATGCGTTGTATGTAACATTTATCAAAGTAGTAACATTGCATACGTTCAATTCTCAAAAGATTGTGCATTTGAAAACAATTTAACAAAATCAAGAACACAAACTATTACTTTCCTGCTACCTTACTGAAATTAAATATTGTTTTTATTATCCATGGTTTCCCACGTTGAAGGAATTTTACCAATTAAATCCTATTTAATCAACAGCACATCTTTTCACTACACTTCTAATGAAACGGCAAGCATGCCTATTCATACAGAGCCGTATTATAACCGAACACTACAGCTGTAGCACATTTTTCCAACACAGATATCAAATTCGCCGATGTTTAATCGTCACGCAGTAAAGAATTTGCGATCTGTTGGGACAACGAACTTGTGTCATTTTTTCTGGCACACTTCCCTAACACAGACATCAGATTGGACTAGGTTTAATCGCGTTCGTAAGAAATCTGTTGGCACGAGGGGGTTTTGTCACTCTCTCTCTGGCGTACTTCCCAAGCAAGGACATCAAAATAGTCTAGTTTGAACCGCGGTGTTAAGAAATCTTGTTGAAATGAGGAAACTTTGTCACTTGTTTTGGCTTACTTCCCACAAGCACAGATATCAAATTGGTATAGGTTTAGATCATCGTAAAGAATCTTCCAACCAATCACGAAGCGAGAATTCTGGTAAAACATAGGTTCATTATTTTCAATTTTTCAATAGTTCAACATCAAGAATCCATACTTTTCTTCATTTGGGTCAATTCTTAGAAGATTTTTAGATCGATTGGTGTAAGAATATTGAAAATCGATCGGAAAACCGCTGAGCTATTAGCGCTCAAAACCTTTCATTTTTCGTGACGCTCGCATTTTTCGATTTTTTGGAATGACACCCTATCTCAAAACTTGCCGTAAGACGTAGTCCTACGTCAAAACTTGCAATGCTTGCGTAAAAATTTGGCTTTTGGGACATTTTCTGCCATTATGTAAATATTTTGAGACATTTAAGCAAATACTAGCTTCGATTATCACAAACTACTTTTTTCATTAAACTAGCTTGATAAAATGTCTAAAACTAGCAGTTTTGATTTTTGTCCCGCAGTTCCATACGTTCAACGCACTGTGCGGTACGACGAATTTAAGAAATAAAGTCAGTTGCGTAATTTAAATAATATGCTTTAATAATCGCTTTTCAGTGATTTCAAAGTTCACGGATCAGAAGGTAAGTGTTTTTTAGTCAAATCAGCACATGGACTTTTGGAGTATTCATTAAATCCATCCAACAAATGATGAAAATTAGAATGGATTTGCTTACTACGACGAGAATTAGAAATAAACCCTAATAGAAACCACATAATTGCTACATCTCTTCTGAGTCGATCGTTATCTGAAACATGAAAATTCAGTCATAATCGGCAAAGTTATTAGCGTTCAAAGTCTTTCATATTTTCTTGCCGGTAACTAGAATTTAAATTATGGAATGCCACCTTACGGTAAGACGCGTAGTCCTACGTCAACAAGGCCATTCAGAAACCGGTGTTTTATAAAACATCTCTACGTTTTTAGACATATTTTTTTGCTCCCTGTTATAGCGATTGATCAGATCAATCGTTCGGTTTTTTGTGGACTTTATGCTACTAAACTCTCTGAATTAGTCATCTTTTTGTTACTACAGTAAAAGAGTGTAAAGGTTGTATTCCGTCTAGCCGACCTACCATTTGGTCAGGTTGTATTTTTTACGACTATACTCTATACATACTATAATTATACCTAAAAATCAACAGGAAGACAGTTTCTATGCAGGAAAAGATTCTACGCAAGCAACGTTGGGTGGTACATTAACTTCACAGTCTGTAGATTTTAGCGTGGATGACGATCACTCATACGTATCAGGATGAGTCAGCAATGAATGGTTTTAAAGTGGTCATCAGACATACGGAGGAGATCACATTTCGTTACGTCAGATGAGGTCCAAAGTTCTTGATAAGTTGGTACATAAAATAAATTGCGGATAAACTAAATTTAAAGAAACTGGAAATAGAGCAAGATGAATTTTTTTCCGGTTTGAATCAAGTATTTATTTAAGCAAATAGGGATGGCTCGATCACTTTGACTTAATTTCAATTTATTTGGCAGTACCGTATCAACCAAGTGATGGTTGAAAAAGGTTTGTATGTACATTTGCAGAACTAGTTATTACCTACAATATTGCTTTGTACAGTTTTGCTGTAACTGGTTGTAAGTGCTTTATCAGTGTTCTTTTGTAAGCCGCAGAAAAGTTGCGCAAAATTTTCAACTTTTTGAAAACTTGCGCGTCTACCGATTACCAGAGGAAAAGCACTGTTCAACGTAGAAACATATCATAAAAATTTATTTACTGTTTGGTTTAGTTACTGACTTGGGTTCGTTTTAATAAAATAGATTCAATCAATTGGGTATTTTAATTTTCCCAAAAAAGTTGCTTTTTTTGCCTCATTTGATAGCCCGTCGTTTTCTGAATCTAACAGTTCTTTTTTTATTTCAATTAAGTGAATATTTGATGAAAAAATTAATAAAAATCAAAAATAGAATGATTTGCTGTTTGACAGATATCAACCAAACCGATTGATTGAAATGATGTCAGAAGTTCTCTTCCTCTCTTCTATCTTTCTGATAGAGCTTTTCATTTTGACAGCTCCCATATGAAACCTGTATCGGCTGATGACCATAGTTTATCTATCCACTGTGTTGTCTAAGGCGACCTGAGAAGAAAAATGGTTTACTTATAAGCTATCGTCTTATCCTAAAAAAAATTTTTAAATGAAGAAATGCTTTTTTTTATTACTTTTACTCGTCAAATTTGAAAAAGTCTTCATGTGACTTTACGGTGACATCATATATAATCATAATATGTGAGAATTTAAATACCGCTAAAATACCCAATTCATGGATATAACTCCAAATTGGTTGAGGATTGAATATATACAATGTTTCTACTTTGATAAACGTTACGTATGTAGCTTGTATACATGAAGAATCGTATTATTACATACATGGATTCATCCTACTATCGCTACAAAGAGACTTACGTGGTCCTACGTCACTTATGCGGTCGTGTCTTGTGCACAACCCCTCTGATTTTTTTATTTTTTAGAATGACACCCTATTCCAAACCTTACCGTAAAACGTAGTCCTACGTCCCAATAAAATTTTATTTTCTTTTTTTCTCACTGGCTGTACACAGCTCAAAAGTTATAAAACTCTTTTCCAAACTTCTACCAGGAAAACGAAAGGAATTCTACTTAGGAACTTTCCTGAACATAGAAGGCGCTTTGGGTAACGTCTCTATCGCCTCCATTTTGAAGGCAGCTCGTACTCATAATGTACCTTCAATAATTGTAAATAGGGGTCAATCTCGGTGTAGTGGTTAGCATTCACGCCATTCACGCCGAGGACCCGGGTTCAAATCCCAACCCCGCAGAAAGTCACGAATGATTCTAGCTGTTAAGGTGACTATAAGCAAAAACAAAAAATGTAAAGTGGATAGAACCAATGCTTGGTAACCGATTGCTATTTTTCTCGTTACGACGAGCAAGTATTTGGTAGCAAAGTGTTTGTGGATGTCCACAAAGTGGTGTTTTCTCGTCTCTTCTATGGAACCTTCTAGCGGATGGACTACTGAGGAAACTCATCCTAATAGTTGGAATATGCATTAGTACATTATTTAACTCAATTCACCAGGAGTAATCCCGCAATTTGGGGACTCTGAAGTTGGAACCTTATTCAATAGTTTTTATTTTTGCACCTAATTCTATGAAATATTTCAACTATAAGGTTTTTTGATATATAACTCGACAAAATATTTTTAACAAAAAGCACAAAGTTTGATTAATTTATTGATATTAATGTTGAATCACATATAATGTTGGTCGAACATTATTATTCTGGGCGCACCCAGCGAAATTATGGGTTGATCACACAAACGGACATAAAATTTAATCGTCTTTATGTGTTTTCAAAACGAAAACAATCCTTCGCACATGTTATAGCTATTTTTTGCAACTTTGTAATCCAACAATCGTGAGCCTTCTTCCGTGCTCTACCGTTTTCACGGCTCTACGGCGATTATTGTTGTGGTGGATGAGCAGGCAACGATCGCACGAACAGCAACACGGCGCACACGAGAGAAAACGCAAGAAAAACAACACTAAATTCATAACCGATGACTTTCTCAGCTCAACTCAATCGTGGATGGATGGAATGTGTACACGGTAGCGGCCCCACAGTCTGTACGTGCCGGCCATTGGCGGCCAGACAAGGGGTGTCGGACGGCGTTTTTGGGTGACCGCATATAACCAATACCACGAGGTTGTGCGAATTTCGGAAACTAGACAGCTGGATACTAGACTACTCTCGCTACTTCCTGTGGACGGTAAATGCGACTTGACAGACATGACAGATAAACAGATACGCGTCTGATTGTGCGTGTACGCGTGCTGGAGTTGAAGACTATTTAGCATAAATGGCGCACCGGGGCTTGTATTTTGGGGGCGAACGTGGATGCTGACCGAAGTGCATGCAACAGGCTCACTCTCACTCTCGATCAGATCTTGCCGGACCACCATACTGTTCGCGTAAGCGACGTAATATTCAAATGTCGCGATAATAAACACATCGATCGTCCGCAGGAGATTGTGCAACAGAGGTGACAAGCCGTTCGACAGCATTTTTGCTCCGATTACTTGTACTCTGCCTTGCGGTTTGACACATCATGGAACACAATTGGTATGTTTACATAGCATTATGCGAAGGTTAACACTCACATGACACAGCATCAAACGCCACGACGAGCAGCAGCAGCAGTAATCTTATTAGACGTAACAGGATCTTCATCTTAACTTCATCACTTCATAAGCTTCACTTTATTTTTGGAAATTTTGCCCCACTATATGGCTCCAGGGGTTCACGATCTCAATTCCAGTGGACGCAAAAAATGCTCTTTGTGTACCAGATCTGATTTAAATTGAATGTTTCACATTTCCCCGCTACACTGGGGAGCAACGATGAAAATCTCTGCCACTTGATGTTGATGGTCGGAAACTCTTACACACAATCGCGATAGGTAATCATCTCCTACTTTTTCGCATACAAAAGAGGTTGTGATTGTCGAGCAATTGTTGAAATTTTAATTATTTCTCATACTTTCAATGTTGCCTAAGATTCAGCCTTGAATAAGTCGCGCACCCGTGTACGGCAGCACACGCGAGCGAGGAGTTTTACAATACACCAACGCGTACACCGGTACAGCAGACAATTCACCGTACTTTTGAATGTTCACCCGTCGAGCCCGAGACTGTTACTGATCGAATTGAGCTTCCAACTCCAACGCTGGACCCTCCCAAGCTTGGGTGGGGTGGCCAGAGCCACCGCCGCCACCGGGGAGGCACACATACGCCTCAACTACAGCACAACAACGTGGTTGCTGCAGAAACTGCAACCAACTCAGAGCAGAGAGTATGGTGGGGTGAAATGGTTCCCCATCTTGATTGAGTTTTGCATACATAAAATTAGCAAAACTAGTATTCAATAACGCTCCGTTGAAATTTCACTAAGGTGTACATAGAGCATTTCTGATTGGAAGTGCATTTTACATCGACGCACCCAGTGACCCTGTGCACTGATTGTTGATTCACAAAAACTCTCTCTTTTCATATTGGCAGTGGTTGGGTTATAAATGTGGAACCACGCGCGTGCCTGAATCGCCTGCCCTACATGTGGTAGTGAATTGGTCTCTCTTTTGGAATCCTGCGGTCGTGCTCGGCATCGAAACACTTTTATGCTAGCCACATGAATTTGACTGCATGAGCGGCTATGCTCTCCACGTTCGGATACATCTAATACGCACCGAGTACTCACTTTACAGTTCTCTACACAATTACATCGGCTTGCATCGTGATCTTCCTTGACCTACGACAATGCAGTGCTGCTTCGTTGCGGGCTTTGTTTCAACTTCTTCGATATATAGAGTACGGATGGTGGTGGTCCATGAGTAGGCCTACCTGTCGAGTCACAAATCACTGAGTGCAGCATAAAAACAACAACAATAAGCAAGCCGGCTGTTAAATTGGGGATTAATTTGAGTTGAGTAACAGTGCACTGCTGTGTGCAGAAAAGTGAATGGGATTACATTGCACGGTAAACAACGATAATTATTAAAATAATTTGTTCGGATTCTGCGCGAGAAAAGAAAACCAGTTTCCCAGTATTGTTAATTTGCATTATTCTCCCACTAATACAATAGAAAGGGTTCGCAGCTGGCCATGGCATGTAACGTTTGTGGTGTGATAAAGATGTGAATTTATGCAAATTGTTGTTCGTCTTCGCCCAATTATGCCTTCTTTTTTTACAAATTTTAATAAATAAAATGCAGCAAAGTTAAATTCTACGAGCAGTAAAGCTCTAATTTTTTTCTCAACATGTGCATATCTTGAAGACAATACTAAAGGAACGGTTTATTACAGTTTTTATATATTTTTGTCTGTCTGTCTGTCTGTCTGTCTGTCTGTCTGTCTGTCTGTCTGTCTGTCTGTCTGTCTGTCTGTCTGTCTGTCTGTCTGTCTGTCTGTCTGTCTGTCTGTCTGTCTGTCTGTCTGTCTGTCTGTCTGTCTGTCTGTCTGTCTGTCTGTCTGTCTGTCTGTCTGTCTGTCTGTCTGTCTGTCTGTCTGTCTGTCTGTCTGTCTGTCTGTCTGTCTGTCTGTCTGTCTGTCTGTCTGTCTGTCTGTCTGTCTGTCTGTCTGTCTGTCTGTCTGTCTGTCTGTCTGTCTGTCTGTCTGTCTGTCTGTCTGTCTGTCTGTCTGTCTGTCTGTCTGTCTGTCTGTCTGTCTGTCTGTCTGTCTGTCTGTCTGTCTGTCTGTCTGTCTGTCTGTCTGTCTGTCTGTCTGTCTGTCTGTCTGTCTGTCTGTCTGTCTGTCTGTCTGTCTGTCTGTCTGTCTGTCTGTCTGTCTGTCTGTCTGTCTGTCTGTCTGTCTGTCTGTCTGTCTGTCTGTCTGTCTGTCTGTCTGTCTGTCTGTCTGTCTGTCTGTCTGTCTGTCTGTCTGTCTGTCTGTCTGTCTGTCTGTCTGTCTGTCTGTCTGTCTGTCTGTCTGTCTGTCTGTCTGTCTGTCTGTCTGTCTGTCTGTCTGTCTGTCTGTCTGTCTGTCTGTCTGTCTGTCTGTCTGTCTGTCTGTCTGTCTGTCTGTCTGTCTGTCTGTCTGTCTGTCTGTCTGTCTGTCTGTCTGTCTGTCTGTCTGTCTGTCTGTCTGTCTGTCTGTCTGTCTGTCTGTCTGTCTGTCTGTCTGTCTGTCTGTCTGTCTGTCTGTCTGTCTGTCTGTCTGTCTGTCTGTCTGTCTGTCTGTCTGTCTGTCTGTCTGTCTGTCTGTCTGTCTGTCTGTCTGTCTGTCTGTCTGTCTGTCTGTCTGTCTGTCTGTCTGTCTGTCTGTCTGTCTGTCTGTCTGTCTGTCTGTCTGTCTGTCTGTCTGTCTGTCTGTCTGTCTGTCTGTCTGTCTGTCTGTCTGTCTGTCTGTCTGTCTGTCTGTCTGTCTGTCTGTCTGTCTGTCTGTCTGTCTGTCTGTCTGTCTGTCTGTCTGTCTGTCTGTCTGTCTGTCTGTCTGTCTGTCTGTCTGTCTGTCTGTCTGTCTGTCTGTCTGTCTGTCTGTCTGTCTGTCTGTCTGTCTGTCTGTCTGTCTGTCTGTCTGTCTGTCTGTCTGTCTGTCTGTCTGTCTGTCTGTCTGTCTGTCTGTCTGTCTGTCTGTCTGTCTGTCTGTCTGTCTGTCTGTCTGTCTGTCTGTCTGTCTGTCTGTCTGTCTGTCTGTCTGTCTGTCTGTCTGTCTGTCTGTCTGTCTGTCTGTCTGTCTGTCTGTCTGTCTGTCTGTCTGTCTGTCTGTCTGTCTGTCTGTCTGTCTGTCTGTCTGTCTGTCTGTCTGTCTGTCTGTCTGTCTGTCTGTCTGTCTGTCTGTCTGTCTGTCTGTCTGTCTGTCTGTCTGTCTGTCTGTCTGTCTGTCTGTCTGTCTGTCTGTCTGTCTGTCTGTCTGTCTGTCTGTCTGTCTGTCTGTCTGTCTGTCTGTCTGTCTGTCTGTCTGTCTGTCTGTCTGTCTGTCTGTCTGTCTGTCTGTCTGTCTGTCTGTCTGTCTGTCTGTCTGTCTGTCTGTCTGTCTGTCTGTCTGTCTGTCTGTCTGTCTGTCTGTCTGTCTGTCTGTCTGTCTGTCTGTCTGTCTGTCTGTCTGTCTGTCTGTCTGTCTGTCTGTCTGTCTGTCTGTCTGTCTGTCTGTCTGTCTGTCTGTCTGTCTGTCTGTCTGTCTGTCTGTCTGTCTGTCTGTCTGTCTGTCTGTCTGTCTGTCTGTCTGTCTGTCTGTCTGTCTGTCTGTCTGTCTGTCTGTCTGTCTGTCTGTCTGTCTGTCTGTCTGTCTGTCTGTCTGTCTGTCTGTCTGTCTGTCTGTCTGTCTGTCTGTCTGTCTGTAGCTTATAAACTCGGAAACTATTGAACCGATCGGTATGAAAATTTGAATGCAGGGGCTTTTGGGGTTCTTATGATGATTAGAGACCCGTTTCCCCACTAAGAGGGAGGTGGGACTCTCCCATAGACCTTTCCATTTATGTATGTGTTGGTGCTTGAAAATGATGCAAACAGGCATCAGCTCTTCCCCAAAATGGGGCAAATATCATGTATATACTCGCGTATTTCTTGACGTGTAACGGTTTCTGAAAGCAGTTTTTTTCTATAGTGGCTTAAGACCTCTTCCTCTTGTGAAAGGGGAGGCTCCCATACAAATGAAAGGTAAATTTTTGCATAACATGAGAACTAATCAAGCATACGGAACCAAATTTGGCACGTGAGGATTTTTGCAGGTAAGAATTTTTTCTATGGTGAATTGAGATCCCAACCACTTTTAAGAGGGAGGGCTTATGAAATACAAATTTCTTATCTGTCGAGTCACAAATCACTGAGTGTAGCATAAAAACAGACAACAATAAGCAAGCAGGCTGTTAAATTGGGGATTAATTTGAGTTGAGTTAACAGCTCTGACGAGCTGACATGACACATAGAAGAAAATCTTTTAAAAACCATCGTCCTACACATTTTGCTTGCACACTAGCACTCTATTATGCATGTTGCGGAGTAACTTGCATTTGCAGGGTTTCATGCTGTATAGGGTTTTAACATTCGTATACAGTGGACCCCCGTTCGTTTGAACGATTCCTCATGCAAACTAACGGGGTTTGTTTTTAATTTGAACAACTGGCAACTCTACATGTGCTGGAACTTGTGTGATCTGGTCGCCCTACTCTTTGTTATTGTTTTGGTGGTTTGATTCAGTTAGAAGTTGGAAGCAGCGAATATTTCATTCTCCGATCGGATTTCTATCATAATCGTTGGGAAAACGCAATGTGAAACAGATTAAACACGCTAGATCAGGACAAACAAATCGCGTTTATGCGCATTGTCTGCATAAGCAAATGATGTCATGTTGAGAATGACATTTGAACCATTTTTAATTTGCACGTTGTGCAAACCAACGGGGTGCAAATTAAAAAGTGTTCAGATTAAAAGAGGTCAAAGGAACGGGAGTCCACGGTATGATTTCATACAGAAACCCCGAAGCAACATTCGCGCGTCGCGGTGTGGTCATGTTGCGAAACATGCTTTTTTGAAAAATGAGTATGTTTTTGAGTGGACGATGGAATTAACGCGAGTGTACCGTCTGTTTGTCTGTGGTAACAGTGCATTGCAGTGTGCAGAAAAGTGAATGGGATTACAGTGCACGGCACAACGACAATTATTAAAATAATTTGTTCGGATTCTGCGCGAGAAAAGGAAAGCAGTTTTCTCTCGAGAACTAATCAAGCAAATGGAGCCAAATTTGGCATGTGAGGGTTTCTGAAAGCCGATTTTATTTCTATGGTGGCGGTTTGAGACCCCTTCCTCTTCTGAAGCTTAATGCATTACGTAAGCTTTAGTCAATCCCTAAGAACTTGCTTGCAATTTTGTTCGATTTACGCGATACGTCATCGCTCTTTGGTCGAAAACTTGGTCGAAAACGAATGTCAGTCAACTGTCAAACATTCGTGAACTCAAAACTTTTGTTGTTATCATATTTATATTTTTGTGATATTTCCTTTTTTACGGTAGATTGTGTTATTTTAAATATTTTCACTTCATAGTAACATACAGCTTATCAGCATGAGTCTGATGAAGTGTGAAGTTTGGTAAGTATAGCTATAGCCGGTATTGAAAACAAGATTTTTATAAGTTGTCTGCCAAACAGCCCCTTTGAGAAGCAAGAGATCAAGTGCAAAATCTGCGAGGACACCGAAGGAGCCATGCAGTCCATTTTCTGCGAATCCAGTGATCAACGATTACTAGATAAGATCACCAAATGTACTGGCATTAAGGTAAGGAATCGTTCATTAACTTAAACAACCATAACGGACATTTCTTTCCCAACAGTTAAAACCTGTCTGCGGTATGATATCACCTGTTTGTGAATTCTGCCGTTGTCGGATTGATCAATTCGACGATACATTTCAACCACAACAGAAGGAGTATGTGGTAGAGAAGGTTCGAACTAATTCCGATACCCCGGACGATGATCCTTTCAATTGCCTGGATTTGGATGTTAAATCGGACACTTCCGAGCTGCTGCACATTACAGATGAAATTAAAGAAGAAGATCCTTGCGATAACGGAGACATACGCGAAGTAGCAATCGAAGCAGTCTTACAGAAAGCAGTAAAGGAAGATTCCGTTAGTCCAGTAACAAACCATGAAAACACCAGGCAAGATTTTACTGATATGGACGGTTTTCTGGAAGAAGATGAAAACCATGATGTAATATATGAGAAAAGTTTATTAGTTGAGTTACCACACAGCAAGCCGAAGGAAAAAATTGTTGCAGTAGATCCGGAACAAAGTTTGCCGAAAAGACCAACTAAATGCAAAATCTGCGGAAAGAGCGTCAGTTACTTGAAAGATCACATGCGTTTGCATGATGATCAAAAGAAGTTCAAGTGTCCGCACTGTGACAGATCTTTTACTCAAAGTAATAACTTAATTTATCATGTTAGAAAACATACCGGAGAAAAACCTTTCCCTTGTGATAAATGTGATAAAAGTTTTATTTGTAAGTCACATCTGCTATCGCATATGGTAAGTTACAGTTTCATTATTTAAACTGTCTTATAATAAGTACTGGGTTTTCAGCGTTCTCACGTTAACGACCAGCCGTTTGTATGCGAATTTTGCTCTAAGCGTTTCAATCAGCAATGCAATTTAACAAAACACCTACGTATTCATAGTGGTGAAAAACCTTACAAGTGTAAATTCTGTAACAAAGCATTCATGAATCTTTCCAATATGAAAGCACATGAAATGCGACATATAGGTGAACGGAATTTCACCTGCAGCGTATGTTCAAAAAGCTTTTATGATAACCACCATTTAGAGCGTCATTTGACAACCCATTCAGCAGAGAAGCAATTTAAGTGCGAGCTATGTCCTAAAGAGTACAGAACGGCTAACGCACTCAAGACTCATGTTAATAATTGCGAACGATTGCAAGGCGCACTGACGTGCGATATCTGCCAGCAGCCGTATGCAACGCAGAAGCAGTTAGCGCGACACAAGAAGGAACATGTTGATGCTCAGACTCAAGGACTGTTACAATGTACTATGTGTCCAAGAACTTTCAAAAAACCAAAACATCTAGAAAAACACTTACAACGGGCACATATAGATGAGAAACCCGCTAGAATAAAAATTGATCCCATAGCAGTTCGTCGTCAGCTAGAAGCTGGTCTTACAAAACCTTACCGTTGCGATGTCTGTTCTAAGCAGTACGATACATCTTACAAGTTGAAGGTTCATCTTCGATTGCACATGTCGACCGATAAAATGTACAAATGTGAATGGTGTTCCCGTTCCTTCAACCAAAAGGACCACTTGGTCACCCATACACGCATTCACACTGGGGAAAAACCGTTCGCATGCGAGTACTGTCCGGAAATGTTCATCCGGCGTAACGAACTGAAGAACCATCAAAAGGCATTTCACAGCGATCAAGTGGCGAGTTCGGAAAAGTCACAGCAACAGCCAAGCGGCAAACAACAACAGCAGAATCAAACAGAAATCGTTCTCCTGGAACACAATCTGCCAGTGGCTGCAGGGCTACCCAACGAGCCTAATCAGTTGGTAATTAAGTTTGAAATTAAGAATATTTAAAGTGAGGACAGGTGAGAGTGGCCGAACTGCAGAAAGTGTAACATAAATCGTTTAAAAGTAAATGAAATAGATTATATTAGGTCCACTTTTTTACTATTTTATGTATGTTGGTCTAATGCGACCTTCATTGGATATTGTACAAAATCAACACATGCTTTCGTAATAATACTCATCCATATTTTGTATTTCGTACGGATTTTTATTTCGTTCGAGTTGTTTCGAACGAATTGTTTTGCCTATTTGATTTTGCTGGCGGAATAAAGAATACCACCCACTTTTGTTTGAAAAACCAATCTGTTCGAAATATTAAATATGGGGACTATGTTTTAATGAACGACCAACTTACTTACCTTCATTAGCGGAACTAGCGCTCATTTCTAGGGGGGCTATAGCCCCGGAATTTTTTTCGACCGTTTTATTGGCGACCTAGTCAATTTTTCTAGGGGGGGCTAAATCTCTTCTAGGGGGGCTTAGCCCCCTCCCTTGTTCCGCCAATGCTTACCTTAGTGGCAACAGTCCGTTATCGATCCTGCGTCGAACTAATTATGGTCCTCCAGTACTGTCGGTTCTGATGGGCAGAGCCGTAGCGTGACATCGTGACGCCCTTGGCGGTAGCTCAATTTGATGCCCCCTCATTCCCTAAATCAGTTTAGGATAATTTGAGATTATAACCGGATTTGAACCCACAACACCCGCCAGGGCATGTGGTTCACATGCAGTACCTTGTAAGTCGCAAGGGCCTCCATAGTGTCGTCGTCCCGCCAGTAAACACAAAGTTAGATTAAACTTCTCGGTCGGTGCCTCTATAGTAGGTGAAGGAAGAGGCACAGTTTGTGTCTAAGAATAGCCCACCCCATGACGCTACGTTAATAAGGGGGGTTGTGCAGACCTCTTCTATCCAGCGCCCCTGTGGTTCATAGGTACATGGGTACCAAAGAGCCACATGCCCTGGCGGGTGTCGTGGGTTCAAATCCGGTTATAATCTCAGATTATAGCTTGGTTCGACCCATGCACCTTCCAGCATTGGACAAAAGGTAGAAGTCACGACAACTTGTTAAGCGTAGCTACCTATTACCCTCCCCCTTCCTTTCCACTCTTTCCCCTCCATTCCCAAAAAAAAATACTTCTTCATTACTTTCCCTTACCGTCCCTTCATCAATTTTAGAACCATCGTTTCAAAAAAATATTAATATATGCCTGACCGCATTTCAAGGTCATGACTAAAATCACGAGGTTTGGTCAATTTGGAAATTAGATAAAAAGAAAACTTATCCAATTTAATTCTACTATGTATATTTTATTCTTGACAGATGCGTATTTCACCTACGACTTGCAGACTTCTTCAGTGTCTGTTTTCCCTGCAAGTCGTAGGCGAAATATGTATCTGTCAAGAATAAAATATAACATAGCAGAATTAAATTGGATAAGTTTTCTTTTTATTTTATTTTCAGGTTTCGTATTCTAATAAGACGCTCCAAAAACTTCAGTCAAAAGTATTTGCTATCCGACCATTTCACGATCTACCGTGGACCCCTGTTCTTTTACCGTTTTTAATCTGAACACCCCGTTGGTTTGCACGACGTGCAAATTAAAAATGGTTCAAATGTCTTTCTCAATATGACATCATTTGTTTAATCTGTTTCAAAATGCGTTTTCCCAACGATTATGGTAGAAATCTGATCGGAGAATGAAATATTCGGTGCTTGCAACTGCCAACTGAATCAAACCACCAAAACAATAACAGAACAGGGCAGCCAGCTCACACAAGCTCCAGCATATTTAGGGTTACCAGTTGCTCAAATTAAAAGCTAACCCCGTTAGTTTGCATAAGGAATCGTTCAAACGAACGGGGGTCCACTGTATTACCGAATTAAATATTTTATACGGTTCTGGGCAGAATGATATCCATCGTTTTACGAACCATAATGGCGGATGTGTTCATAGTATTTGAACCAGCTAACTGGCACCTTTATCTCATTTGTATTGCGTTGACAAGAGCTAACATCACTGTCGGCTCAGGAGTCGTGGGCCCCACTGACAGCTGAAGAGCTAAATTGTGTGAAGCTGAAGAGTGGCGAATATACAGCCTGAATTTGTTAATTGGGCCACGACTGCACTCCAGCTGATTCGCTAATTGGGCCGACTGACAGTTGTTAGAAATTTCTAAACTCGAAAATTCCATACAATTTTGACATTAAAGTTGTCACATAGCCCAATTAGCGAACACCCAATTAACGAACCGCCCAATTAACGAACCACCAATTAACGAAATTATGCTGTATATGCTAACGCTAACATGTTGGCATCGAAAACGTGGCTACCTGCCAGCTATAATTGATTTGAACCTAGATTTGAACAGCATTTTTGACATTTCAGTAATACATCGCACATTTGCTTTCCGCAAGTTCCTTTGGTTTTGCCATTTTGCCGTGAACGTGCGGAAACAAAACGTGCAATGTATTACCGAAAACATTCCATCAAGAAGACTGGCATCTCTTCCTCGCGCCCATACAAATGACAAGCAACAGAAGCAACAGTGCACTCCTCCCGACAAAAGTTGAAGCTGTGTGTACCCGTAGTGGTGGGAAAAGATGTGTGCGAGCGTGGCAATGCATTGCATACGTGTTTGCGTACATCCATATTTTGATTTTGATTTTGATGTGCTAGTTTAACTTTAACTCGGTAGATAGCATTGCTGTTACTGTCTCTCGACTTTTGGCAGAGTTGCCAGTCTTCTTGACGGAATGTTTTTGGTATTACGTATTACTGAAATGTCAAAAATGTTGTTCAAATATTACGAGCACGTCCGCCATTATGGTTCGTACAAAGCTGGATAGGTAAATACCGATTTGGAATTCTCCTATAGGTCAGTTAAAATGTGAGAAACATTTTTTTCTGGACTGTTTTTATGCGAATTTAGAAATATATCCGTTTTTTACCCGAATTTAGAAATTTACAGCACGTTACACGGGTTCAGAAATTTATGTGGTTTTGATTTATGCTTAAAATATCAAACATAAGTTTTTTTTTTCTTTGTTGGGGACCTTGGACCACTGCGACCAGTTCTTTGATCTATTGTGGTTTATATCAAACATAAGTTAAGTCCTTTGACAAATTCGTTTATTGAAATTGAAGGAGCTTGTGTCAGCAGATTGCCCAACAAGAGGGTCTGTTACGTAGTGCTTAAACAGCGTCTTATTTTTAGCATCAGTCGCGGTTACACCGTGCAAGCTTAACTTCAAAGCCTGACAAAAATCGACGAAATTCGTTCGACCGCACTTTGATCGAGCATCGACCGACACCGTTCTGTCGGTTCTGTCTGTCTGTTTTCGCTGCGGTTTCTTTCTGCCTGGCAGTTCTTCAGTCAGTCAGTTGCCTTTTGTCAGTTGCGTCGGTTACGTTGTGATTGTGAGGATTGTGAGTTGTGTGATTTAGGATTTACCTGGCTAAAGAAAATTGCAGTAGCCATCAAATAAACTCAAGAAAAAAACCTAAAAAACGCCAGCTAGTTGGTGGTATGTCTGGATGGCAAATTGGCATTTTGCTGCGGTTGATTGTGATTTAAGAGAGCAAAGAGGAATTAACAGTTAACTGAGTGTTGTTTTGGGCAAAATTTCTTGAAGCCTTTGGGACATATTTTGTTCCAAACAAGTTACCTGTGTTCTTGTGTTGTTAATTTTCTTTATACCTACATAGAGAATGTGGTCAAAAGAAACGCTTGTGCATTGTTTCTTCCGGTCGTCGTCGTGATGGTGGCAGTACAGTAGTGAATTATTGGGAAAAAATCAATCGCCCCCGAATCGAGCCTTTTCTTTCGACGACGAAGTTGTTAATAATTATTAGAATCTCTTTTGGGTCGAAAAAAAATCGGCCAGAGAAAGCATTCGAAGGTGCAGGGCAAGTGGTAATGGAATGATTAGAAAATTGGTTAATGTGAAAATAGATCATCCGGTTTAGTTGGATACGGAGAATAGATAAATTTAAACTCGTAATCTGCAGCAGGTGTGTATTATGTGTGCAAGTGACGACAATAGATGTGTTTATGGGTAAGATTGTGAAAGAAAATCGAAAGTGACGACCCCGTTGTTGGCTTGAACTTGATAACGATAGGAGCTAGTGACCACCTTATCAATACCGAGTGAGAAAGAGTGTGTGTGTGGGTGCGAAGGAGCGCAAGAAGAAAACATCACGTGAAGTTCAGTGTCCTTAGCCAGCCGACGAAATTCTGCTTGTGTTAAGAATCAAATTAGACAACAGCCAGTAGAGCACCAGCAGGTATACGATTGCAAATGGACGCATCCGTAAGGCTCACCTGACGGTATATTAATAAGCTGCTGTGGGCAAGCGGAGGTACAAACAACAGCGCAAAAGAAGAGCACACAGCACACTCGTTCTTGGAACTTACGCATACAACCGCACACGCGGATGTTAGAGGCTTTTCACTTACTTCCACCGTCGGATTGTGGTGGCTCATCAAGAAAGACAGGTACCGATCGCAAAATATTTTTGCTTTGCTCTTTACACAAATGAAAAATTGTAGGCTCCTGTCATGCCAGATACACATTCAGTTAGAGGGAGGGTCATATATTGTGAAATTTATTGAATTATTTTAAATTTCGGATAATAGAAACAGGTAAAATGCTCCTTAATAGCGTTTAACCATTGATAAGCTTACGAGAATTTTTATTCTAAATTTGTTTTGTGTAATGCTTCAATTTTATTTAAATCTGAATTGAATCTGATTAATACTTAATCGTTAGTTTCCAGTTCAGTCCAGAGATCCTGGATCATAGATAAAAGTGGATTGGACATTCGAATTTTGAAAGGAGGTAAACTGCTGGAATTCGCAAGAACAGCAAACATGGTCAGACCCAGAGGCTTATGGTGGCATATCCGAGCAACGAGTTTGATAATACTCGGTGTTTTAAGAAAGCACGCATTTTTTCATCTAATCTAATCTAATGGCCACTCAAGCAATAAGTGTTTGATAGTGGGGTTAATCTCTGACATACATCTTTTTTCTATTTACGTTTGCTATGTAACCATCATCCATAACAAGAGTGATTAATTACGTAGCAAATATGAACTCATTTACTCAAGCTTAATGGGCTAATTGAAAAGAGTAATAATCGAACATGAACCAGTTAATGAAGCATTTTTTCCACTTTCATCTGATCCACAGTTGTCTCTTGAAGTTCAGTTTCAAATAAGCTGGGATTGAATATGCAAATTTCAACTCATGCTCTGCTGGTAAACATGAATATCTAGAAAGCAACGCTGGAAACTAACGTGGAAAAGCCAATGTATTGGAATGTTCCTCAATATATGGACAGAAGTCAAAAAATATTCCTATTATTCCTTTACTTAGTTTACTTTAGTGGGAAAGGTCCGTTATCGATCCTGCTCCAAATGAACTGTGGTCTTCCAGTACTGGGCTGCCATTCTGCCATTCAGTTTCGCAGGAATCAGCGTAACTTGGTTCGTCATAAAACCATGTTGCAGCAGTATCCTCCACAGCTCATTTTGTTTGATTGAATCGTATGCCGTCCTAAAGTTCACAAACAGATGGTGAGTCTCCAAGTTGTACTCCCGGAACTTGTCTAGTAGCTGACGCAGGGTAAATATCTGATCCGTCGTGGAGTGACCCTCCCGGAAACAAGCTTGGTACTCCCCGACGAAAGACTCCGCTAACGGTGTCAATCTACAGAACAGAATACGAATTAGAAGCTCAACCAGGACCATCCTTTCCAGCAGCATTGCCGTTTTCTAGCTCACTGATTGGCTTCTTAACCTCTTCCTGGGTTGGTGGCTTTGCCATCATCCACAATTCTTATCCTGTACCTGCTAATCTCCATTCAAAAGTTACGTTTTACAGAACTACAGCTTATTTTGAGATTAAGTCCATCAGATGTTGCGTTCACCTCATCAGCGTTATTAAAGAGTAGTAGAAAACTAGGTTAAAAATAACTGGTTTAATTTAGAATATGCTTCTTGATACACCCGAAACTATATAGACACATGTATTGATGCAGAATAGGTACACAGTCCTGCACTTTTTCCCGTAAAAGCATTGAAGACAAACCCACTGAATCATTGACGATGAAAAGCTTTTACTGAGGTAACGAGAAAAGGAATACAATTCACAGTGCTTATTTCCAAATGCTCTAGCGCTGGTGATACAGCTCCTGGAAAAGCAAACAGCACCCAATGCATACGGCAAGGTGAGCGCCAAGTCCATTATCACCCTACCCAGTTAGGCTCTCTACCGTAACCGTACACACAGATGTTCTTTCTATTTCCCTAGGAACAACCGATTTGAATGTGCTGATAAATGCTGAACAAAATTTATTTTCAAACACAGAATTTGGTGCAGAAAGCTTTTTGTTATTTCATTCTAATCGGGAATGGACAGCATTTCAGTTAGCTGGTAACAAATATACATGAAATGCCTGAAAAGAAACTCTTGCCTATCGCTTCGGAAGTTTATATTTATGTTGAGCTGGTTAGGATTAATATTTATTCAAGTGATAAGTATCACGAATGCAAACGTTCCTGAGGATAAATTAAACCTATCAAGGTAAGTATTAAATTACGAAAGGTTAATTCTGGCTATTCAGTGAGCGGAAATTTAATTATAGATTAATGGTTATTTTTCCGAACATAATAAAAGCTTTAGCGTAACGAAATCAGTGATGCTACAATTGTGGATCTAACTGTAGCAGTAATTACACCCATCAGTAGCTCCAAAACACTGTTGGTTCATCTCATCAACGATATTTTATTAACCATCAATTTTCTCGCTCGGCTCACGAAACTCAAGTGCAGTTTTCGTCTGTCTCTGGTTTGAAACCGACCCAACCCAATCAACTGACAAAACATAAATAATGCATTACACGTAGGTTAGCCCTAGTTAGACACCGCGTAAACGGTTCTCTTCACATCGGTAAGCCCATCGCGCGCCTAATGTTGGAAAAATATATGCCACCTACCACACCCACCCGCCACCATACACCTTTTCACCCTTCTACGGGACACAAGTCTGCTCACGATAGTGTGACTGAATGGGCTTGAATTAAAAGTTTACTGCTCACAACAAAGTCACTGTCCTATGCATTTACGACTAAAAATATAATACATCAAAACCGTTGATTCATTATCAGCTGACGTCGAAAATTCAAGACGGCTGTCTAATTCACGGTCAAACATACGGCGAAGTTCGCATGACCTGCGTTTTCTTGTTTTATCAATAATCCGCGACCAGTGAAGATCAAAATCGGTGGTTCAAACAAGTTTTAAAAATTATAATTTTGCCAAATTTGTTTCTAAAAGACAAAAAATCTACAATGAACCGTTATAAAAATTTTATAGCATAAACACAAAGACAAACGAAGCACAAAACCACCGTCAAACCTAACCTCAAAGCCGGCGCACTCGAAAATGCTCAGACCGAACAATCGAAAGACTGGACCGGAGAACGTAACCTTCTACTTTACTGCATTTCAGTTTTTGTTTTTTTCCATTTAACCCATCGAAAAACTGGTTTGTAGCGCCAGGTGTATAATGTGGGAAAATATTCTAGTGGTCGCATTTTTCGATTCTTTATACAATACCTACCTACAACATACATAGTAGACGTTCGTTCGACGTTCGTTTGCGCTTGGTCCAGGCAGGGACTCTTGTTCTTGCTTGCTTGCTTGCTTGCTATAGATAAGCTCGAAGCCATCTCGAAGGGCAGGCAGCAAACAAATGAAATCTAGCGAACAGGTGAATCCGGACTAACCTACAAAATATGCTTTGTTATGCGAAAATGATTTCGTATAAATTGATGCTAGAAAGAAAGAGGTTATGAATTTTCATGCAACGAACGTAAACGCTATCGCTGGAAAATATTTTCGATCGCATAAATAAATTCGTTTTGTTTTTAATAATTTTAAAACATGGAACGTTGACTCTACTCTAGCTTTTGCTTAGTATTTTATGCATTAATATATTACTCATACCTCCCATGCAATCCCATTTGGTTTCATACATATTCATAAAGCTCATTTTTTAAAAAACCAGTTTTGCAAAACGAATGTTTGAAAATCATAGCAGAAAGATCAAACTAACCTGCTTTCCAGTTCTGCTAGTTCGGTTAGCATTTGCAGACCCGGCTTTAATTAAGCCGAGAATGAAACTTTGGCTAGTGCTAACGAGCGAGCAGCAAGTTTAGCTTTCATGAAAAAGAATCGACAACTGTAAGCACGACATTATTAGACCACATCGTTTATCTAACACAAATATGTTTTGTAGACTGCAACTTTCAGAGATGAACGTAATCAACAACACCGTTGTGAATTGAATGACAATTTCAGTAAGACTTGGCAAGGTACAAACTATTAGTTTGAGTTTAAAAACTGCTTTTGAAATTTCTGAAATCAATGACGCGTGTCAAATCCTCAAATCCTACAGATTGCTAGTAAATTGAGAATTTTATGCATTATTTTTATAGCATACGCTTATTCATGGATAACTCCGAAGAAGTGCATCATAACAAAATTTAAATTTATCAATTTCATTTGCCATTTTATTTATTCTGTCTTACCGTTCGTCTAGCAAGTCACAGTCATCAATTGATAATTACCAATCAATAATTTTTCTTTATGAAATGTGCATGTATATGCACCTCAATAAAATTTTCTACTCCATTGAACAACATGGATAATAACGGGAAAGTGTCTGCAAATTGTAAATCTATACCTATAAAGAAGGATTTCTGTCTGTCTGTCTGTCTGTCCGTATGTTCCTTATAGAATCGAAAACTACTGAACCAATCGGCATGAAAATATGCATGTAGAGGTTTTTTGGGGCCAAGAAAGGTTTTAGTGATGGTTAGAAACCCCACCCCCCACTAAGAGGGGGGGCTCCCATACAAATGAAACAGAAATTTCTGCATAACTCGACAACTAATCAAGCAAATAGAAAAATTTGGCATGT
Organism: Sabethes cyaneus; assembly: GCF_943734655.1. Lineage (NCBI taxonomy): Eukaryota > Metazoa > Arthropoda > Insecta > Diptera > Culicidae > Sabethes > Sabethes cyaneus. The sequence goes on from NC_071355.1 coordinate 232,723,061, forward strand.
GGGTGTTTTCGGTGACAAGAATTTATTCTATGGTAAATTAAGACCCCTCCCCTCTTTTTAAGGGGAATTATAACTCCTCTCCTCTTTAAAAGGGGGGGCTTCCATACAAATTTCCTCATAACTAGAGAACTAATCAAGCAAATGGAACCAAATTTGGCATGTGAAGGTTTTCGAGGGCAAGAATATTTTCTATAGTAAATTAGGACCCCTCCCCACTTTAAGAGGTGGGGCTCCTGTACCAAAGAAACACAATTTTCCTCATAACTCGAGAAGTAATTAAGCAAATGGAACCAAATTTGGCATGTGGGTGTTTTTGGAGACAAAATTTTTTTCTATGATGAACTGGGACCCCTCCTCACTTTAGGAGGGGGGGCTCCTATACAAATGAAATTCAAATTTCCTCCTAACTCGAGAGCTAATCAAGCAAATGAAACCAAATTTGGCATGTGAAAGTTTTCGAGGGCAAGAATATTTTCTATGGTGAATTAGAACCCCTCCCAACTTTAAGAGGGGGTGCTTCTACACAAATAAAATACAAATTTCCTCATAATTCGCGAACTAATCAAGCAAATGGAACCATATTTGGCATGTGGGTGTTTTTGGAGGCAACCATTTTTTCTATGATGAATTAGGACCCCTTACCTTTTTAAGAGGGGGAGCTCTCATACAAACGAAATACAAATTTCCTCATAACTCTAGAACTAATCAAGCAAATGGAACCAAATTTATCATGTGGGTGTTTTTGTAGGCAAGAATATTTTCTATGGTATATTTTCTATGGATTTCCCCACTTTAAGGGGTGGGGGGCTCCTATACAAATGAAATTCAAATTTTCTTATAACATGAGAACTAATCAAGCAAATGGAACCAAATTTGGGAGATTTTGGAATCTTGAATTTATTTTACGATAGTTAGAATCCTCTCACCCCTGTGGTAGGGGGATATGGACTCTCATACAAATAAAACCGAATTTTTTGCGAAACTCAAAAACTAATCGAACTCGAGAAATTCGAGACTCTTCCATAAAACATTAGTCAATACAAGACCTCAAAAACTATCTATAGTAACACTAGATCATTCAGGACGAGACGGTCGCGAATGTTGCCGGTGACCCGCCGTCGGAATCGCCGCCCACTGGGGGGCTGCAAAACTCGAGATTGTGACAAATATCATCCGAGATTCATGATTTATGTACAACACAGGTTAATTTGTGGCAATACGAAGTTTGTCGGGTCAGCTAGTAAAGCATAAATGGACATTTGATTCAATAAAGTATATTTTATTTGAAATCCCAACATGGGAAACACCCAGATGCATTTTACAACATATAAGCGGCTTAGCATTTACCCGATTTGCTATAGTTTCTTTCACAACCACTAAAGTTTTCCGCAGAGCGGCAATTTTGCACTCCGCTGCCGTGCCTAGGATTGAGCACACCGTGAAACGGCTCTTAACCTTCTTTATGAAGGGCGATGTCCTATATAATGTTTGCGGATAAAGCTCTATATTTCTTTAAATCACAGTTCGCTGTTTTCATAGAGATAGGAGAGCTAACGAGTTTGCGATTAAAAGAAAAAAATATTCAATGTTTCGGAAAATTAACACGTTAAAATTATGTATTTGAAAACCTTTGGATGAATTCCGAAAATGGACAAAGTAAAAGCTATTTACACCGTGCGCGTCAAGAGCAATTACGCGGCGTGTAAAAAACCTATGGGGACGTAAACGACTAACATTTTTGAAAGAATCACAACTTTTTATTTCAAATTTCGATTTTACAGACTCTTTTACCTATTTGTATACTATAATGGTTGTAATGATCCGACCACGGAAAGTGGATGAAAAACGATCAAACACTTTAGTATTCCAGTGTCGCTCGGAACAAACTCGTCGTAATAAAACGTTGCTCTTGTAAAAACACGATTTCCGAACTTTATGTAGCTTTCTCTCGTTAACGAATCAATGTATTGGAACAAACATTTGTTTTGTTTTGCTGGTAGAAGTTTGCAGAGGACTTTTATGACTTTTAAGCTTTGTATATATATGAAACACAGCCAAAGAAAACACAAAAGACAAATTTTATTTTTTCAACCCTCTGTTCTTTTTCTTTTTTCTCATGCTTTATATTGTTTACAAAGCTTATAACAATCTTTTTCAAACGTCTATCAACAAAACAAAAAAAAAAATTAGTTTTAAGACCTTAATTAGTTTCCGAGAAAAAGATATGTACATAAAATTCGAAAATCGTGTTTTGACAGGAGCGACGTTTTATTACGACGAGTTTGTTCCAAGCGACACTAGAATATTTAAGTGTTTGATCGTTTTTCATCCATTTCCCGTGGTCGGATCGTTACAAAATTAGCAACAAAATAAGCAAAAAAAAGTCTAGTGCGTTGACCGTTCTCCACCAAACTTGGCATGCATGTTCCATGGGGTTGATAAGAGGAAGGGTGGTTCATAGCAAAGTCCAAATAAGTAATAGGGATTGCGTTTCATTTGCTTTTGGAAGGATAGCAGTGGTCTATTTGCCACGGGCCGGCGGGGGAGATTTGACGTTTACCAAGAAAACAAAAAAGTTTGTTTTCATTGATGCTACTGTTGAATTACTATTTTTCTGTAACAATAATTCAAATTCATATTTTTCAGTATTGGTTTTTTTTATCAGTAAATTCGGATAACAGATCACAAGATAAAGTAATAAAATTTAGGCACCAGAGAGTTAATATTGGATTGGCAATGAATTTGAATTGGGTCCGGATTGCATTCTGATTGGATTTAGTTTGGATTTGGACTTGATTAGATTTGAATGGATAATTTTATTGGATTAAATTGGAATTGTATTGAAATTAAACTGATTCTGGGCTCGATTTCAATGAGATTCCGATTAGAATTGGAATGAATTTTGATCTTATTTGGATTAGATTTGAATTGAATTTAGACCGTATTTGAATTGGATTTTGATTGACATGAATTGGCTTTGGCTTGGATTAGGATTAGACTTGACATGCATTTGGAAAGAATTTGGTACGGATTTGATTTGGGTTTGGATTGCCCTACGATAAAACTGAACCTTGTCGTGGTGTAGGGCTTTTTAACTAATCAGTAAATGAACAGCGGTCACGTTTACTTCTGAATGTGGGTATATATCAAAATACTTTTGTGATTTCAAGTGGGACTCGGGGTAAAAATTTACCAAATGTGATTGTTGCGTTGTTCAGAAAGTGCTTTTATTCCGCTTAAGAATAAGGCCAGCATGGGGATCTCTGACAATAGATGAAGTTTTCTGGGATTCATCCTTATTTATCACAACTGTCACAAATATCTCCGAAAAATGTCGGATTGATTGAGTTGGTCGGGGGCTTAGGGTTAGTAAGGGGATGTAAGCGGGATACCAGATCCGATTGGATGCCGAAGGACCACTCTGTAATGATTACGGGTAATAGCACTTCTTAGGTAGCAGATGGGAAAATTAGGTCAATTCGTGTCGCGTGTTCGAGTTTCGGCTAGGCGGTGCTGCTAGATAGAGTAGGATTTTTGCACTGGCCCCGTGGCTGTCCTGAGCTCTGATGGCCGTCCGCGGGCTCTGTCGATGGGAAGGGGTGGAGTCTTAAAGAGACGTTTAAGCCCAGAGCTTTACAGCACTTTGGTCTCGAGGGTTGGAAGGCGGGCGAGTCTCTATATTTTGAAGCTTCTGTCGACTACCGCGAACGTCCAGCTTGTGCTGCGCTCAATTTACTTTGTATCGTGGGAATGCACTATGAATACTAAGGGGATGAAAGATTAAATTTGCCCTGAATAGTTGATAACCACTAATGCTCCGAAATTTGTTTTACCTATTGGTTCATTTGTGGTCGTTTGTGTTGGAAAACTGAAAGCGGGCGCGCGGTTGAAGACCGGTGTCAGGCGGGGCTGACGAATTCTCCACTTCTTCACTATACCACATATTGCAACTCGAGTGGTACAAAAAGTCCAAAGCACATTTACAAATTCGATCTATTATTTTTCTTCTCATCATCATCATTATCATCATCATCGTCATCATCATCATTATATTTAAAATATGACATTCCGGCCTTTGGCAGAGAGATCTTAGAGTCAGTTCGTGGAGTCCGCGCAGGGCCGAAACGCCTCCGCCTGTGGGTATAGGCGTGACGGCTATGCTTGGGGCTCTACCTGTGTTTTAGTGGGCGCCAGTGCCTGTCTCGTCAGGTAGAACTGATGTTTGAGGTCTCCCTGACACTTTGTTGACAACACAAAAGGGCCCAGCGCAGAGTTTTATACGCTATTAAGCGACCAGTTGGATAACCCGAAAAAAAGGAAAAAAAAAAAGGATTTGATTTGGGTTTGGATTGGATCTGGATTGGGTTTAAATTCGAATTGGATTGAATGTGAATTTGGCTCAAGATTGGATTTGGAATAGGGTTGAGGGGGGTATAGGGTATCGAAAAACCGGTACTGGTACTCGAAAAAATACCGGTACTTTTGGTTCTGATCAATTATGTAAATTTTTCCAACATTCGTCCACAAAAACGAAGATGAGTAGCAATTTTAGAATATCTAATCTAATCTAATCTCACACTAACGTAGCCAATTCTTGAAGGCATCCTGGAAAATGACGATTAATTGAATCAATCGTTTTTTTGTTAACGGTCAGGCCAATTGCGCAGCATGTCTCGTAGAGAGTATTCCGAGAAATCAAGTGGAACCAGAAATAGGGTTTATTTCTAATTCCCGTCGTAGTAAGTAGTAACTAATTTTCATCATTTGTTAGATGGATTTAATGAATACTCCAAAAGTTCTTTTGCTGATTAGACTAAAACACACTTACCTTCCGATCCGTGAACTTTGGAGTCACTGAAAAGCGATTATTAAAGCATATTATTGAAATTACGCTACTGACTACATTTATTGATTTCGTCGTACCGTTTTAAAATCCGTCCATCAAAATTTTTCATCGTCCGAACTAAAAATCACAACAATGTTTACGAAGCTAACGCGCATGTATTTGTGTAGGACGGCATGACAAATGTTACTCTGCAAAATTTCTGCAGGTCAGACAAGTTTTCCTAGCTGTAGAATAACGACAATGCCTTGCGTGAGTTATTTTCATTTATGAATGACGGAAATTAAAACGATTAGTCGACATTTTCTTCTTCGTCGCACGAAAAAACGTAGGAAATTTGGCTGGTTGGACTTCTTTAATGATAAAAAGCATTTAAATAGATCTCAGCTCACTTTCATTGATCGCGTATGATAGACAACAAACTAAAATATTAAGGAATAACTAGTTTTGCATTGTGTGTCATAAAAATGCTGGTATTTTTAATATTTTGTGTTGGGTAGGACCGGAATAGACAATTACAACGAAGCAGCAACATACCATAATACCTAATTCCATTAAACTACTTGAAATCAAGGAAAAGGAAGAAAACGTGGACCTCCAGTACCGAACGCTTCCCATATAAATAATGATTTATTTACAGACGTTGAGAGTATCTGCTAATAAAGGTTAAATGATACTCTGGGATGAACTAATGGCATTTAGACCAGCAGTCAGGCTGCAATTGGCAAAGGCTATAGCGCCTTATTTCGCTCTCTGAAAATAGAATAATCTACCGAAAATATTAGTTTAAATAATATAACACTTGAAATTAAAGTCGTGTGGTTCAATAGCTGTCTAACACTACAGTTGTAAGATTAGGAACTGAAAACCACACGACACCGCACCTCCTAGCGCGCTTAAATCCGAACTTCGTGCATGGGAACACAAAACAATAGAGGAAAATTGGAAATCCTCTACAGGACTAAGACAGTCTAAGCGCTTTATACAGCCAGACCGTAAAAAACCTTATCATTGCTTAATTTGAAGAAAACCGTATAATAGCAGGTAAAGTAATAGGACTATTTACCGGTCACTGTCCGAGCAAACGCCATTTCAAAACGATTGGTAGACTAGACAATGATATTTGCCAACTCTGCGAATTCGAAAGCGAAACCGCAGAACATCTGCTCTGCCAATGCAGTACACTAACACTTCGCAGACTAAGAATCTTCGGTAAAGGAACAATGGAGGTATGAATTGACAGTGACAAACACTTCCATCAATAGTCTTATGTCGGCAACTAATACCTAGACAAAAGAAGAAGTATACTACAATAGATCAAAATAATGGTCGCAATGGTCAAATCTTCCGACAAAAAATTTTTTCCAAGCATGGCCACGTGAAGGCGCTGGCTAGGGGCTTGGGATGGCTAAAGCTATGTTGGGCGCTTTTTCCTAGTTTGATGGCAATCGGATAAAGTCTCGAATTTTGCGAATTAATTTTGTGTGTTGCAATTTTATTGTGGACACCTTCGGATTTGAATGGATAATTGCATTGGATTAGATTGGATTTCAATTGGAATTGGATTTAAATTGAGCTTTGGCTTGGGTTAAGTTTGGACTTGAATTGCATTTAGAATAAATTTAGACTGGATTTGAACGGGGTTTGGATTGGATTTGATGTGAATTGCGTTTGGGATGTGAATTGGCATTGTATTGGATGTGCATTTGAATTGGACTGGTTTCGGGCTGGATTTGAATTGGGTGTGGAATGAATTTCCATCGCATTTGGAATCAATTTCAATTGGGTTTGGCTTGGATTAAGATTGGAATTGGAATGATTTAGATTAGATTTGTTCTGGATTTAGATTGGATTTGAACTGGTTGGGATTTTGATTGGATTTGAAATGAATCAAGATTGCAGTTCACTTCATTTGAATCATATTTTTTTTTTAATTTGATAGAAATCGAAGCGGTTTTGAATTGGATTTGAATTGGATAAAGTTTCATTTAGAATTGGAACAATTTTTTGCTCATATTGTGGCGCTCTTGGTGGACGGATTTGAAAGTTCTTGGCGCCCACGTGTCGGAAATTTGTTAGCTTCACCTATGTATTTTTGACATTCCGCAAAACGACTGTATTTCGTAAACAAACAACATGGAAACCGAAAAAAGGGAAAAATAGTTCACAGTTATTTGGAAAATCCATTGTGGTCTGCTTCTAGGCTAGCTTAACAGCTGAAATTTCCCAGAAATACTGTATGGCGCGTTATCAAACGGTATAAGGAAATATTGACGACAATTCGGAAGCCTCAAGCTAGTCATCGGAGTGGAACTGTCGACCGGAAACTGCGTGGTAAGATTTTGAAGACCATCAAGAGGAATCCCAATCTGTCGGACCGTGATGTGGCCAGAAAATTCGGTGTTGCCCATAGTACCGTGAGGAGAATTCGACTCCGGGAAGGAATCAAGTCGTATCGAGCTAGCAAACAGCCAAACAGAATCATAAAACAGAATAGTGTGGCCAAAATCTGTGCTCGAAAGCTATTCGACCGCGTGCTAATCAAGTTTGGCGGGTGTCTTCGGATGGACGATAAAACCGATGTCAAGGCTGACTTCGGGAGGTCAAATATTTTACTTGGCAACGGCTCGGGGGGATTTTCCAAGCAAATTTAAACTTGTTTTTGCCGACAAATTTGCACGAAAATTTATGATTTGGCAGAGCATTTGCAGCTGTGGCAGAAAAACGAAAGTTTTCGTTACAAATAAGACAATGACGCCGAAACTGTACCAAAAGGAGTGTCTCCAAAAACGAATTATGCCGATCGCATTCGATCCCACCACCATTCCGTGACGTTTTGGCCAGATTTAGCAAGCTGTCATTACAGCAAAGTCGTTCAAGAATGGTATGCAGAGAAGGCTGGGAGTCCAGTTTGTTCCGAAAGACCTTAATCCACCCAATTGCCCCCGGTTCCGCCCTATTGATAAATACTGGGCAATCATGAAGAGGAGGCTCAAGGCAAAGAGAAAAGTTGCCAAAGACAACAATCAGATGAAGACCTGGTGGAATAAGATAACCAAAACGATGGACGAAGAAAGTGTGCGCCGCCTTATGAGCCATATTACAGGAAAAGTTCGAGAATTCCTTCGAAACCGTGACAAATAATTTTTCCGTACTTTTTTCTAAAAGTATGAAGAAAATGTTACATTTTTGTGAGAAAAGATCTTGAATTCAATAGTACATAACTGAAATACACGCCATTGTTTTTATTCCAATACTATCTGAAGCAAGCTTTATGAAATGAATTTGGGCTTGATTTAAATTGGGTTTGGATTCGTTTCAGTTCGTTTTTGATTTGGTTTCGAGTTGGACTTGCACTGGTTTTCGATTGGATTGGATTGGACTGAATTAGACTTAGATTTGAATTGAGCTTATCTTGGTATTAAGATCTGATTTGGATTGGATTTAGATTTGATTTGGGCCATTAGTTGGATTGGACTAAAATTTTGTATTTGGATTAGATTTGAATTGGGATTTGGCTTGACTTAAGATTGAATTTGAAATGGTTTGGATAACAGTATAGTCACGGGGCTAGTGCAACAAACCTACTGATTCTATTTGACTCTCTATCTACTCTAACTGAACATACCACGACTTAGACTAGCATCGTACCTCGTAACTAACTGGGCGGTTAAAGGTTGGTATTTCAGTTGCATTTGGATTGTTTTTTTTGTATTCAATTGGAATTGGACTGGTTTTGCATTAGATTTGAATTGCATTACACTGGATTTGGATTGGGCTTGGGTTGCACTGCACAATGAGCAAAAACGAGCTTGTAATCCCAAGAATTAGAAGCCGCTGGTTTGGAATCTTACAAGATACCTATTCCTATATAAAAATCTGCAGGAAATCGAATGGTGATGGTTTCAACCTGCGCAGACTTCGGGAAGTGGTCCATTTTGCCCTATATGCCCCAAAAATCATGATGAAAGCTAATTAAACAGTATAAAAACTTATTTGCCGCCCGTGAAAACAACCTTAATAGCTCCAATATTGTCAAAACATCAGAAGAAACAAATCCCGTCCATTTCATACCGTGCGAAATGCAACAATAGTCCATTTTGCCCAATTCACTTCCGTATGCATAGATAACCTAATTAAAGCAATTAAAACTAACTCAAATGGGCTAATCTCAAGTTTTTAGTCTTAACCTTGAAATGTGGTCATACATATATATTAATATTTTTTGAAACGATGGTTCTACAATTGATGAAGGGACGGTAGGGAAAGAAATGAAAATTTTTTGGTGAAGGAGTCAAAATGACTACTTGTCAAGCATAGCTACCAATACCCCCCCCCCCCCTTCCTTTCCGCTCTTCCCCTCCTTCACCAAAACATTTTCATTTCTTTCCCTACCGTCCCTTCATCAATTGTAGAACCATCGTTTCAAAAAATAATATATATGTATGACCACATTTCAAGGTCAAGACTAAAAACTTGAGATTAGTCTATTACATAGGAACGGGGCCTTCCCTCGAAAACCCGCGCCGAGAAATGCGGCTAACACAAGCTGACAGACGAACAACGTCACGTGCAGTACCTTGCAAGTCGTGAGGGCCGGCATAGTGTCGTCGTCCTGAAAGTAAAACTAGTTAGATTGAACTTCTCGCTCGGTGGTAATCTGCAATTGATGTAGGAAGCGGCACAATATGTGTCGATAACCCAACCAAAAACGCGTCGCTATTCTTGAGAAGTGGATTTTGCGGTCTCCTTTTGTCCAGCGCCTCTGCCGGTTCAAAGGTACAAGTACCAGCGAACCACATGCCCTGGCGGGTGTTGTGGGTTCGAATCCGGTTATAATCTCAGATTATAGCTTGGTTCGACCCATGCACCTTCCAGCATTGGACAAAAGGTAGGAGTCAAAATGACTACTTGTCAAGCATAGCTACCAATACCCCCCCCTTCCTTTCCGCTCTTCCCCTCCTTCACCAAAAAATTTTCATTTCTTTCCCTACCGTCCCTTCATCCATTGTAGAACCATCGTTTCAATAACTCAAATGCAAAAACAGTCTTCAGGATGGATTTTGATTCTTCTGATGTTTTGACAAAATTGGAATGCTCTTTGAGTTCGTTTCACGAGCGGCAAATAATTTTTTATATTGTTTAATTAGCTTTCATCATGATTTTTGGGGAAAATAGGGCAAAACGGATGACTTCCCGAAGTCTGCGCAGGAAGAGACCATCACCAATCGATTTCCTGCATTTTTTTACATAGAAATAGGTATCTTGTAAGATTCCGAACCAACTGCTTCTAATTCTTGGGATTACAAGCACATTTTTGCCCATTGTGCACTGGATTGGATTTGGATTGTATAGGGATTGGATTTGGAATTCGGATTTGGATTCGATTTGGATTGGAGTCGCATTTTGATTGGATTTGGAATAAATTCGGATTGCTTTTAAATTGAGGTTAAATTAAGATTAGGAACTGAAAACCACACGACACCGCACCTCCTAGCGCGCTTAAATCCGAACTTCGTGCATGGGAACACAAAACAATAGAGGAAAATTGGAAATCCTCTACAGGACTAAGACAGTCTAAGCGCTTTATACAGCCAGACCGTAAAAAACCTTATCATTGCTTAATTTGAAGAAAACCGTATAATAGCAGGTAAAGTAATAGGACTATTTACCGGTCACTGTCCGAGCAAACGCCATTTCAAAACGATTGGTAGACTAGACAATGATATTTGCCAACTCTGCGAATTCGAAAGCGAAACCGCAGAACATCTGCTCTGCCAATGCAGTACACTAACACTTCGCAGACTAAGAATCTTCGGTAAAGGAACAATGGAGGTATGAATTGACAGTGACAAACACTTCCATCAATAGTCTTATGTCGGCAACTAATACCTAGACAAAAGAAGAAGTATACTACAATAGATCAAAATAATGGTCGCAATGGTCAAATCTTCCGACAAAAAATTTTTTCCAAGCATGGCCACGTGAAGGCGCTGGCTAGGGGCTTGGGATGGCTAAAGCTATGTTGGGCGCTTTTTCCTAGTTTGATGGCAATCGGATAAAGTCTCGAATTTTGCGAATTAATTTTGTGTGTTGCAATTTTATTGTGGACACCTTCGGATTTGAATGGATAATTGCATTGGATTAGATTGGATTTCAATTGGAATTGGATTTAAATTGAGCTTTGGCTTGGGTTAAGTTTGGACTTGAATTGCATTTAGAATAAATTTAGACTGGATTTGAACGGGGTTTGGATTGGATTTGATGTGAATTGCGTTTGGGATGTGAATTGGCATTGTATTGGATGTGCATTTGAATTGGACTGGTTTCGGGCTGGATTTGAATTGGGTGTGGAATGAATTTCCATCGCATTTGGAATCAATTTCAATTGGGTTTGGCTTGGATTAAGATTGGAATTGGAATGATTTAGATTAGATTTGTTCTGGATTTAGATTGGATTTGAACTGGTTGGGATTTTGATTGGATTTGAAATGAATCAAGATTGCAGTTCACTTCATTTGAATCATATTTTTTTTTTAATTTGATAGAAATCGAAGCGGTTTTGAATTGGATTTGAATTGGATAAAGTTTCATTTAGAATTGGAACAATTTTTTGCTCATATTGTGGCGCTCTTGGTGGACGGATTTGAAAGTTCTTGGCGCCCACGTGTCGGAAATTTGTTAGCTTCACCTATGTATTTTTGACATTCCGCAAAACGACTGTATTTCGTAAACAAACAACATGGAAACCGAAAAAAGGGAAAAATAGTTCACAGTTATTTGGAAAATCCATTGTGGTCTGCTTCTAGGCTAGCTTAACAGCTGAAATTTCCCAGAAATACTGTATGGCGCGTTATCAAACGGTATAAGGAAATATTGACGACAATTCGGAAGCCTCAAGCTAGTCATCGGAGTGGAACTGTCGACCGGAAACTGCGTGGTAAGATTTTGAAGACCATCAAGAGGAATCCCAATCTGTCGGACCGTGATGTGGCCAGAAAATTCGGTGTTGCCCATAGTACCGTGAGGAGAATTCGACTCCGGGAAGGAATCAAGTCGTATCGAGCTAGCAAACAGCCAAACAGAATCATAAAACAGAATAGTGTGGCCAAAATCTGTGCTCGAAAGCTATTCGACCGCGTGCTAATCAAGTTTGGCGGGTGTCTTCGGATGGACGATAAAACCGATGTCAAGGCTGACTTCGGGAGGTCAAATATTTTACTTGGCAACGGCTCGGGGGGATTTTCCAAGCAAATTTAAACTTGTTTTTGCCGACAAATTTGCACGAAAATTTATGATTTGGCAGAGCATTTGCAGCTGTGGCAGAAAAACGAAAGTTTTCGTTACAAATAAGACAATGACGCCGAAACTGTACCAAAAGGAGTGTCTCCAAAAACGAATTATGCCGATCGCATTCGATCCCACCACCATTCCGTGACGTTTTGGCCAGATTTAGCAAGCTGTCATTACAGCAAAGTCGTTCAAGAATGGTATGCAGAGAAGGCTGGGAGTCCAGTTTGTTCCGAAAGACCTTAATCCACCCAATTGCCCCCGGTTCCGCCCTATTGATAAATACTGGGCAATCATGAAGAGGAGGCTCAAGGCAAAGAGAAAAGTTGCCAAAGACAACAATCAGATGAAGACCTGGTGGAATAAGATAACCAAAACGATGGACGAAGAAAGTGTGCGCCGCCTTATGAGCCATATTACAGGAAAAGTTCGAGAATTCCTTCGAAACCGTGACAAATAATTTTTCCGTACTTTTTTCTAAAAGTATGAAGAAAATGTTACATTTTTGTGAGAAAAGATCTTGAATTCAATAGTACATAACTGAAATACACGCCATTGTTTTTATTCCAATACTATCTGAAGCAAGCTTTATGAAATGAATTTGGGCTTGATTTAAATTGGGTTTGGATTCGTTTCAGTTCGTTTTTGATTTGGTTTCGAGTTGGACTTGCACTGGTTTTCGATTGGATTGGATTGGACTGAATTAGACTTAGATTTGAATTGAGCTTATCTTGGTATTAAGATCTGATTTGGATTGGATTTAGATTTGATTTGGGCCATTAGTTGGATTGGACTAAAATTTTGTATTTGGATTAGATTTGAATTGGGATTTGGCTTGACTTAAGATTGAATTTGAAATGGTTTGGATAACAGTATAGTCACGGGGCTAGTGCAACAAACCTACTGATTCTATTTGACTCTCTATCTACTCTAACTGAACATACCACGACTTAGACTAGCATCGTACCTCGTAACTAACTGGGCGGTTAAAGGTTGGTATTTCAGTTGCATTTGGATTGTTTTTTTTGTATTCAATTGGAATTGGACTGGTTTTGCATTAGATTTGAATTGCATTACACTGGATTTGGATTGGGCTTGGGTTGCACTGCACAATGAGCAAAAACGAGCTTGTAATCCCAAGAATTAGAAGCCGCTGGTTTGGAATCTTACAAGATACCTATTCCTATATAAAAATCTGCAGGAAATCGAATGGTGATGGTTTCAACCTGCGCAGACTTCGGGAAGTGGTCCATTTTGCCCTATATGCCCCAAAAATCATGATGAAAGCTAATTAAACAGTATAAAAACTTATTTGCCGCCCGTGAAAACAACCTTAATAGCTCCAATATTGTCAAAACATCAGAAGAAACAAATCCCGTCCATTTCATACCGTGCGAAATGCAACAATAGTCCATTTTGCCCAATTCACTTCCGTATGCATAGATAACCTAATTAAAGCAATTAAAACTAACTCAAATGGGCTAATCTCAAGTTTTTAGTCTTAACCTTGAAATGTGGTCATACATATATATTAATATTTTTTGAAACGATGGTTCTACAATTGATGAAGGGACGGTAGGGAAAGAAATGAAAATTTTTTGGTGAAGGAGTCAAAATGACTACTTGTCAAGCATAGCTACCAATACCCCCCCCCCCCCTTCCTTTCCGCTCTTCCCCTCCTTCACCAAAACATTTTCATTTCTTTCCCTACCGTCCCTTCATCAATTGTAGAACCATCGTTTCAAAAAATAATATATATGTATGACCACATTTCAAGGTCAAGACTAAAAACTTGAGATTAGTCTATTACATAGGAACGGGGCCTTCCCTCGAAAACCCGCGCCGAGAAATGCGGCTAACACAAGCTGACAGACGAACAACGTCACGTGCAGTACCTTGCAAGTCGTGAGGGCCGGCATAGTGTCGTCGTCCTGAAAGTAAAACTAGTTAGATTGAACTTCTCGCTCGGTGGTAATCTGCAATTGATGTAGGAAGCGGCACAATATGTGTCGATAACCCAACCAAAAACGCGTCGCTATTCTTGAGAAGTGGATTTTGCGGTCTCCTTTTGTCCAGCGCCTCTGCCGGTTCAAAGGTACAAGTACCAGCGAACCACATGCCCTGGCGGGTGTTGTGGGTTCGAATCCGGTTATAATCTCAGATTATAGCTTGGTTCGACCCATGCACCTTCCAGCATTGGACAAAAGGTAGGAGTCAAAATGACTACTTGTCAAGCATAGCTACCAATACCCCCCCCTTCCTTTCCGCTCTTCCCCTCCTTCACCAAAAAATTTTCATTTCTTTCCCTACCGTCCCTTCATCCATTGTAGAACCATCGTTTCAATAACTCAAATGCAAAAACAGTCTTCAGGATGGATTTTGATTCTTCTGATGTTTTGACAAAATTGGAATGCTCTTTGAGTTCGTTTCACGAGCGGCAAATAATTTTTTATATTGTTTAATTAGCTTTCATCATGATTTTTGGGGAAAATAGGGCAAAACGGATGACTTCCCGAAGTCTGCGCAGGAAGAGACCATCACCAATCGATTTCCTGCATTTTTTTACATAGAAATAGGTATCTTGTAAGATTCCGAACCAACTGCTTCTAATTCTTGGGATTACAAGCACATTTTTGCCCATTGTGCACTGGATTGGATTTGGATTGTATAGGGATTGGATTTGGAATTCGGATTTGGATTCGATTTGGATTGGAGTCGCATTTTGATTGGATTTGGAATAAATTCGGATTGCTTTTAAATTGAGGTTTGGAGTAAGATGGGTTTTGGGTTGGATTTGGAATTAATTTACACTGGGTTTGAATTGGACTTGGATTGGATTCGAACTAAATTAGGATTTCGATTGGATGAGTGGATTTGGATTGAATTTAGATCGCATTTAAATTGAATTTTGGCAAGATTTGGATTGGTTATGAATCGGATGAGAATTTGATTTGGATCTGGGTTGGAAGCTTACGGATTCTGTTATTCAATATACTGCCGACACTTGCAAAACAGTCCCATTTATTTAGGAAACTCCATAGAAAATGGGATTGTTATGCGAGTAGCGGTAGTATAATTTTTATACAATTATTATAGTAAATCTTACAAATTTTTGTGTGGTTCTGCCGATAGATGTTTTTCAATTCTGCATTTTGAAACTCCATCTTGGATCATTCGCCGCCAATTTTCCAGTCGTCTCAGAAGTCGCAAATCAATTTCGACCTGGTCGAGCCATCTTGCTCGTAGAGCCCTGTTCCTGGTGGGGTTGTAGAAGAGAACTGTTTTCGTCGCGCTGCCGTCCGGCATCCTTACAATTAGAGATGGTCGGGTATGACATTTTGAATACCCGAACCCGACCCGTACCCGACTAAGAAAGAAATTTTAAACCCGTACCCGACCCGAACCCGCAAGTTCATTTTTTTTAAATACCCGAACCCGGCGGGTACGGGTACGGGTGCGAGTTTCTTACAATGTGTCCGACCCACCGTAGCCTACCAACTTTCGCCAGATGTATGATGAGAATCTCTCGAAGCAGAGCTTGGCGCAAAAAATCATTATAGGTGTTTTCAATTCATATTCGCCTGGAATACAAATGAATGTTTAAAGTTTTTGCTTTTTAAATTATTCTTCAATGATGTAGCATGGACCGCTACTAACTTACGTACCACTTATTGATCAACTAATTGTTAAGACTGCATTTCACATAGTCAAAGTACTCTGTTATCTGATCTAGAATACTTTCTTTTTATCGTATCAGTTTTAGACTCTTAAAATAAGCTGCAGATGTTAATACGAATATATAGTTTTACCCTGTCGATGTAAACCACCTAGTTAGCAAACTTAGTTAATTAGATCGATCTAAAATCGATTTGTTTTGTGCAACTCCAGATGCCATTATGTTTCTCCAGAAAAAACAGGATGTGGTTTGGCTTAATTGTATTTGAAAATCACTGCCTTTCTTAAAGGATGATATAAAATCGTGGTAAAAACATCAAAGCACACATTACGTTTCACCATGTATCCTGTTTATGGATTTTTTTATCATTATCTATTGTCGACAATGATCTTGGCGCACAATTAATGCAATGCAACTGGTTGGCTGACACACACTTAACTGTTTCCACCACGAGCGGGTTGCCATTAAAGACCATAAAAATGAACGTTCGGTGAAAAAAAGAGACCGAGCCTTTTTCAACGTTGAAAAGGATAGCCGTTTTCGAAAACATTCATAGACATTTTCAACAATGTTTGCCGCCTTGCTTGCTGCATGCACCTCGGGTGATGGGCAGCTTTGTCGCTGTTATACCTAGTGGTTGGTGTCATTTTCAAACAAACAATCGCTGTTTTTGATGTGGTCCCACAACAACACTTCAAAGCAGCAACGCCAGTAACAATATGATGAATGAATCAAAAAGAAATAGTCGAGCACGGTCTAAACGACCGACGGACGTAAGAAGTGAGGTTATTTTTATCATTTCACTCCTGTCGACTTTTGAAGCAAGGTGGCTACACAAGCTGCAGGTATTATTATATACCTTCGTCAGCCGTCTTTCGGCAGGCACCTAAAAAGTTGAACTCGAAACAGCCCACAGAAGGCTTGCATTTGTCAAGGCCTTTCGCTTGCCGTCCACCGCCGCGTTGTATACACTTGTCGTCGCGCGCTCGTGTCAATTTGGCCATTGCGACGAACTTTTGCCGTTTCTTCTTCCTGCCGTAATTGGTGCTGGCGAATGAGTGCAAAAGTCAGCTGTGCTCTTCGGTTCGGTACAGAATTGGGTTGCCTTAGGCGGTAGGAGCTGCTGCTGCATTTGCGGCGCTCTATTATTAAAGCGCGACTTCCCGAATGAAAATTGGCAGCTCTTTGCAAAAAAAAATATGCTTGCATAGCTGGTAACAGTCCCATTGTTGCATGGGCTCCTCCTGTCGAAGGCTCGACTTGGACTCTTTTTCAGCTCAGGGCTGCCTCGAAAGAGAAAGGCTGAAATTTGCAACTACATACCTACCTACTTTGTAGTTTTTACAATGCGGAAATTGCTTTTTCGTCTGATATATAGGCTAATTTGCATAAAGTTGCATCGGTTCAACACTTGGTAAGAACCGTTCGTAGCCATAGAGCGCATCGTTTACAAAACGTAATTGCAAAGTGATAAACCGAGCACTCGCTGCCTTCCATCGGCGTGGTTATGCGTGGATGGGTATGTTTATAAACACATCGCTCAGCAAATTATGATTGGTCGCCATACGAGTGATGGAGCTTCGACCAAAAGCACGTGCTGCTCGGCGGTGCAAACCGTTTCAACAACTGGCAGTGTTTAATTAATTGATGTTGTTTTAAATTGTAATCAGTTTCATTAGGCGAGGGTCAATGAAAAAACTGTTACCATATTTGGTGGGTTCCTAAAGCGATAATTAATTGATGCCGTCTGACCTCGTCATTATAATCGTAAATGGTGGGGAAAGATGTATGCCATTACACACCGTTATTTATTATTCGCTAGCGAATAAAACATTATCTGACAGTTATAGGAACGAACATATTTTACTGGATCCAGTAATACTATCCAACGTACTGTACTTGGGTTAGTCCACTTTGTTGATAGTGATCAAAATTGATTCTATTGTAAAAGATAACGATACCCATGCTATATTGTCTATTAGGTCAACGCAAACAACATGGAATGCTCATCTCGCATTGTGTAAAATTTTTATGGGTTGTTATTCGACGGGATGTGTATTATAAAAACAGATCCAATATAGCGATAAACGGACACCTCCTGCGTCAGCTAACGGCAAACCCGCGCCGATTCGAAAGCCTGTTGGTTAATCGAGTCTTATCAATACATAGCTGCCAAGCATGCTCGATTTATTGAGCTGTCTCTATAACTGGTTTGCATATGTAATCATAAAATGTGTTGCGGCAGTATTTTATGCAATACTCTTATGCTTTGTTTGTTTGTAAACTTGGCTTTCAAATTGCTGTTTTTTTTCTCAGTAGGGTAACATGTTTCCGTATGATGTGTTCCTGTTTCTTAAGCCAGGAACATTCACAATAACAAGCTTGTTTCTTATTCTTGTTTATAGGAGACTAGACCACTGCGACCAGCATTTAGATCTATTGTGGTCAATAACAAGCTAGTAATAACACGATAGACACTTATCCTTTTGAATGGGAGTTGTTTTGGCCCTTATACCGTACAAACGGGATGGTGATTGAATTTCAAGCCATTATATTTTTTTTAAATTACTAACGGTATTTTAACATTTGACATTAAAATTATTAAAAACGGATCCACAGTTTTTTAAGGCAAAAATGGCGAAATTTTAAATTTTGGAACCACTCTAATTCAGAATGAAACTCCCTGCACAAAATAAAAAATATAACCTAAATTTTTTTCGGAAGCAAAATCGAAGCACTTTTAAGTGCATATCTGCAAACTATCGCTTTTTCTCTCTAAATTGTGACCAATACCACCCCAATATAACCTCCATCATTATCGCTCCCCATAGCTTTATGTTCGTCGTAAGGTCGGGGTTTACGATTCTATTTGGGGGTGTCAAATGTTTATCTCTACTCTGTACTTTATTGTTTTACAGCTCACCCACGTACGTTGGCGTATAAAAATTATGCGTAAAAAGCAAGACAATGTACCTATCGAAAAAACGCGACTGTAAATCCTGTTGATCCGCTTTCCGTCAGAAGCTTTGATATCTATTATCCACATTCGGCACTCGGCACTCGCTCGGGACACTAAAAATAATTGCATTGCATTTGATTAAACGCAAACGCTGTCGAATTTCTTATCTAAGCGTTTGGATGGATGCCAGCGTTGCTCTAACTAAAATTTATTACCTTTACGATCGCGTTTTGGAGCGAACTTTAATGAACTTCAAATCAGAGGACGTTTTTTTCTGCTTATCGTCATTAAATATTATGATTACACTCAGGGTTTTTTTTTCTACATTGATAGCAGTGAAATAGGTAGATGGCAATAAGTTTCATTGCCAATGGCTGGCAAAAATGACTGCATTTATGCCAAAGAACAATTATACATCTTTCATTCAGTGAGTAAAATTTATTACTGTAATAAACGGTAGGTGCAAATGTTGAATAATTTGATCTCTTTTTGGGTCGCAACAAAAAGTAAAATAGTTTCGAATCTCCCCTATCACAAACTACGTGAGAATGACCGTTTAGTTTTATAGTTTTATACTGTTAATTCAGGATTTTCTTAAATTATATTATAGGTTTGGGTCGAATGGTCCTGGAATTTTATAAAATTTTGAAATGAAATGAAAATGAAATCAATTTTTCTTATATTTTGACGTGGTACTGCGGCTACAAGAAATGTTGTTGGATTTTATACGCTTATAATTTACTAATTGAGCCCACGTGCGTCGTCTCGCAGCTAACTAAGAGCGAATCGTAGGCGCCTAACTTAATCTTCTATATATAAGAATCTTGTTTTTGGTTGCAAAACCAGGCCCCTGATAGGGCGCCATATTTTCGTGGTAAGAATCACCCCCATTAACCAAGGACTCAAACCGATTGTACCAAAATGCATTCAAGCAAAAGTAACGTTGTTGCATCTAATTAAGTTACATTGTGTACCTGCGATTCGTTCTCAATCAGACGCGAGGTGACACACGCGGGCTACGGCTAGTTTTCTATAGTTACAGTGAAAAAAATCAGAGGGGTTGTGCACAAGACACTCCCACACGTACGTAGGACTACGTAAGTCTCTTTGAAGAGATAGTAGCATGTATCCATTCTTCATTCACATGCTACATGCAGTATATACACAGGCTACATTCATTGAATGTAACATTTACCAAAGTAGTAATATTATATATGTTCAAACAATTTAATAAAATCAAGGGCACAAATTATGACTTTCCTATTACCTAACAAAAATTAAAGATTTTTTTTTACCTATCTTTCCCGCACGTTGAAGGAATTTTACCAATTCGATCGCTTTTTATCAGCAACTCATCTTTTTTCTACACTTCTAATGACAATTGACCAAACTCGTGACTTTAGTCATGACCTTGAAATGCGGTCAGGCATATATTAATATTTTTTTGAAACGATGATTCTACAATTGAAGAAGGGACGGTAAGGGAAAGTAATGAAGAAGGATTTTTTTTCTCTAGAAATGAAGGGGAAGGGTGGAAAGCAAGGGGGGGGGGGGGTAATAGGTAGCTATGCTTAACAAGTTGTCGTTGTGACTCCTATCTTTTGTCCAAATGCTCCTATCTTTTTGTCTTTTGTTTTGTGTTACTTTCCCTTACCGTCCCCTTATCAATTGTAGAATCATCGTTTCAAAAAAAAATTAACTTCTAATGAAACGGCAAACATGCGCATCCATACACAACTATATTATAACCGCTACAGCTACAGCTATGGCTGTACTACAGCTGTAGCGCACTTTTCCAACAAAAAACATAGCCTTGCTCTTTCTAAGACTTAACCCTTCTTTATCGATAGACTTCACAACCGACTATTAGAGTATTAGGATTACAGTTTTAGAGTATAAGGAGAATAGTCACGGGGCTGCGGAGAATTGTTTCAACGGACACAGGAACCAGACCGTTTCAACTGCTGCTATGTGCAATGACTAGGAAGGGAAACTGATAACCGAAAGATCGAAAGCGGCTAGGCGTTGGAAACAACATTTCTATGTACTGTTGATTGATGAAAAATATGGAGCTGTCAACAGGAACAGGATGAGGGCGATGGACAAGCAGTGGATTCATCAAGTTTGGACAAGGTTAAAATAGCTGCTAGCAGCGAGCTGGAAAACAGCAAAGCAGCTGGAAATGACGGTTTCTCCGCTGAACTTTTGAAATCTAGGAGCGAACGGCTGTGTTGTGTTGGCGTAAAACAGGCGGCACCCAGATGGCAGTATGACAGAATGTTCGTTGGAAAATAGCGAGAACTAAAGAGGTTCAAGATTACTCCCCTGGGGGACGCCCGAAACGTTCATAAACGCTTTAGAGCAAGAAGCTCCGATCTTAACGCAAAGCGATCGGCTTATCAAATAAGTAATTAAGGATCTTTGGAATTCAAGTTTCTCTAGGTTGCTTAACAGAATTTCGCACTCTACTCGATTAAATGCTGCCTTGAGATCAATGTAAACACTTCAACTTGTTCACTGTTGTCCATTGCGCGAACGCATAGTGACGCGAATTCGGTCAAATTTGCCGCAACAGACCGCTTGAAATAGAATCCATGCTGAGCAGTTGAAATGTAATTCTTAGAAGAAACGAAAAGTGCCTCATTGATAATGATATCAAAAGCGTTTGAACTGCTTAATAAGGAGGTGATGCCTCTGTAATTCCGAACGTCTCTCTTATCATTTATCTTGTGAACGAGGAACATAAATGAGAACTTGCACAATTCAGGAAATATGCTCTCTTGCAGTAACCTGTTAAATAGTTTCGTACGTAAGTGGAGCAAGTAACATTTCCGAGAACAACTTCAGAATGGACGCTGGAATGCCATCGGGACCACCAGCATATGAAAGCTTTAACTTTTAAAGTGCAGAAATAACGATTTGTTCTCTAATGTGAAATGGATGTTACTCAAAAGCATCACTAGGACAGACATCGATGGCAATGGTGACTTGATCAGGTGATTAAGAGCGTTCGTTGAAGGAATTCCTAAAGTGTTGAACGAAAAGATCGCACTTCTCCAGTTCACGGTTGGCAATTTGTCCCCCAAGATGAACTGACACTGGCAGACCAGCTTTATTCTTCTTGGAATTTACGAAATACCAAAATCGGTTTGGATTCCTGCACAGAGATGCCGTACGGGGAACATATCGTTGCGTACGGAGAACATACCATTGGTACAGCAATCTGTTGAGTGTCTGGTAGTCGTTACTCACACGGTTGAATTCCTGTTTTATAAGGTGACGATTCCGGCAGTATCTTCGTAAAGCTCCAGCCCTTAACCGTTTTGGTCTGTATAGATGATCTATCTACAAAAAGGACCATCAACTCGAATGCAGCAATTATCGGGGCACTACTTTCCTGAATTCTGCATACAAAATTCTCTCCCACATTCTGTTCCATAGACTAAGACGGGAAACCTTTGTTGGCGAATACGAGCGCGATTTTCGATTTACCTCGTGATAAATTCCGGGAATTCAATTCAGTAGACTCACCATTTGTTTATAGACTTCAAGGCGGCGTACGATTCAGTTAAACGAAATGAGCTGTTGCGGATTATGCTTAAACATGGGTTTCAAACAAAACTGATTTGGTTGATACGTGCTACCCTTGATGGTTCAATATCAAGCGTTAGAATAGCGGATGAGTCATCGGATTCGTTTGTTGATTTGAATCAAGGTAACAGGTTATCGAGTTTGCTCTCAACATTGCATTGGAAGGTGCTATTCGATATCATCGGTGTCGTTATCCGCAGAGTACAAAGCAAAGTATATATATGGTGGCTGGTAGAGAGCGTGATAACCCTTCGGGTGTTGGAGATACTTTTGAAGTGGTCGACGAATTTGTTAACCTTGGTATGTCACTAACATGAGACAACTATGTTAGCGTTGAAGCAAAAAGGCGTATAGCGGCTGTCAACAGAGCCTTCTACAGATTACGGAGCCAGCTGAGGTCCCGTAGTCTGCAATTTTGTATGAAATTCGCGCTCTATTCGATGAATATTCTTCCGGTGTGGTGGTACTCTAGGGCCGCGTAGATCTTGCGATCAATTTAAGGCGGCATATTACAATAAGGAGTGTGACGCAGTCGCATGAAATACAAAATAACCAAGTATACAAAGATACGGCTATTGTGAGGCGACTAAAACACGGCAGGCTACAATGGGCTGGCCACGTAGCAAGGATGCTGGAGAGACCAACGAAAACAACATTTAGTAAAGAACCCGATATAGGTCGACGACTTCGAGGCAGATTCTGTACCCAATATATACGTTCGAAAGAGCACGAAAATTCATGATTTCATGATAATCATTGCTTAGAAGCAGGGCAATTTCATTTTCATGCTTTTTTCTCTTACGCCCGTAGGAACAGAAGATCGTGGAAAATGTTTTAAAATTGGAAGACCCATTAACCTATTATGTGCGATAGATAAAACATCCCAATCATGTTATGATTAAAATTAACAGCTCGGATAAATACTAACCTATTACCGAACGGTCAGCGGAATGACCACGCAGTAGCCTCGCAGTAATATTCCTAAGATTGGTAAAA
This sequence comes from Sabethes cyaneus, assembly GCF_943734655.1. NCBI lineage: Eukaryota > Metazoa > Arthropoda > Insecta > Diptera > Culicidae > Sabethes > Sabethes cyaneus. The sequence continues at coordinate 232,746,416 of NC_071355.1, forward strand.
ATAAAATTTACGTTCAGGACACGCGTTCGAACTTTTGATTCACCTTCCTTCCATATGTAAGCCATATGTAAATACAATTCTTAGGAGTGTACACAAGAAACCGTAAAAATTGGAAGAGAAGCATGCAGTGGAGAATGCACTTTAAGCTCTTATATGGTCATTTTTCATGCGAACGGTGTACGTCATTTGGAAACACTACGAATGAGTGTTCGTGACTGTTTTTGCTGTAGGCGTATGTGTGTGTGCTGCGTGTGCTGAACTCAGCAGGTCATCGCTAGTAAATTGTAAAACATGTGGTAAAACGGAGAAACCCCCGAAAAGAAATAAAGCCACGGTCACGGATGTGGAAACCGCGAATCAATCGACGGACGTACGTTTAATAGCAGGGTAGACAGCGTGGCCTACCTTTTCGCGTGGGATTCATTTGCTGTTGTCTTCAAAACGTAGCGTTTGGAAAGGCAGAACACCTGAGAGAAAACTTTGGACTTTTGACCGTTGTCTTGTTGCAAGAGTTAAAAAATAACTTTTACGTACATTTAAAAAAAATCGTTAATTTTTGCCTTAATATTTTTAAAAACATCAAGCTTCACAATGCCGTACACAAATAGCAATTTTTCAACGTTGACAGTCTAACCGGAATAAGTGCAAATAATCCTGTCGCGACATGCAGATAAGAGCTGTTGATTAGCAAATCCATCAATGCGCGTGGGAGGTAACAATCATGATAAGACAAGACGCGCGGAACAATTAAGCGAGGAAAATAGCAGCTGCACAAACACGAGACGCAGACGCATCACTTCGTTCCCGTAATCGTGCAAAGAGGATATTGAACCGCTATTTGTGGCGACGGGTGATTCATGTATGGCTTTTTCGCTGTTGTCTTTCTCGCACATTTTTCACTGTAAAGCCATTTAATCCATCTATGGCTGACAAACATAAGCCTCGCGCGAGTTGAAATCCAATGTCTTACTTTGTCCACTGTCAGCCCATTTGCAGCGTGATCTGGGCACTGCTCTATATGGCCGCAGCTACTTTCCGCGTAGGGATGTCTGGCCAATCATGATCGTCAGTTTATGTCGCTCTCGCCATGTCGCAGCCAATGAACTCGAGTTCGATGGCCAGCTATCAGGGGGAACACCAACTGAAGAACGCATGTCAATGTAATTCCATGTTGGCAATCGGACGGAATAGTGCGACTGACAGTGGAAGTACAACTATTAGACATAGCGCAAAATTTACGGAAACCAGTCCCCGATTGGTCATTCTTCGGTCAAATAAACAACAAGACTGTCCGGTCCTGGTGTTTCTAATCCATTGAGCGTCGTGGCTACAGTTGTATGGATTCGTTTGTGTGCTAGAACGCAACAAGCCCGGCTCGTTCGCCGTTGGTAAACTAATGCTTCGAACAAAATTGCTCTATTTGTGAATCTAAATCGAACATCGAAAAAGTTTTGTATGCAATAGGGGTTTAGCACATATTTTTCGGTGCGTCAGCACAAATATTGTTGCAAAACATGGTACGCAAAATATTGCCTAGAGGTACAAGTGTTCCCACGACGAGTACACCATCGCATCGTTTGCAGTCATAGGCAGGCACATTGTACATAGGTACCTACCTATCGGCACTTGTTGGTCTCATGTGTGTATCGAATGTGCAAGTGCGTGCACACAAGCCTCTAATTGACGCCGTCATCACAATAAAGCAATGATGCATACGGTAAAATCGTACAATCTAAAGCAATCGAAAAAAACCTGCGAGGGTGTTGCGGTGAGGGCTGTCAGTTAGTAAATATTGTGATATTTGATATTGTCGATATCGATTTGCTGACTGCAACAGAATGGATATACTGGACAGAGCATAATGACTAAATTCCGGACAACGATTTTGCAAGCCGGGGTTGGTGGCCGTTGGTTAAACGTGTCTGTATTTTAACCAACTCCGGGAAGATATTCAGGGACGACAATGTCTGGGTCGCTGCTTTCGTCGCGAGAGGAAGCAAAGCCGGGGAGGTCAGTCAGTTTTTTTAGTGACAACGTGATTTACGTAATGAAAAAACTGAAAGCCGCTAAGAATAAGCTGATCTTCTCTTTTTGCAGTGTTCTAGAAAAAGTACACTGAAATCGCCTTTTTACGAATTTACATGTTTTTTACGCAAATTTTCAAATTTACTTGGATTTTCTACACGAATATTGCAACTTTTGCGAAATTTAAAAGCAATCTGCTTCTGTTCAAAGCTTGTGGATTGCTGTTTTGGCAGCGAGGTAGCATTAAAAAGTCACTTCTTTATTCAAACCACTCCTTGAATGCCAAGTACGTAGCAAATGATCTAACGACACGTAATCAGGAACTCAATCGCACTTGATTCCAACCGGCACAGAAACGTATATCATTTTCGTCGTGAACCATGAACTTTCTCCTGCTCGGAACTTCGTTTGGTTGGTTGGGAGGAATGCAGATGTTACGTTGTGTCCTGTCCCGTCGTAGGTAGTAGGTAGGTACTGCATCGAATGCCAACAACTGGCACACTTCTCCTGTTAGTTTGCCGTAGCTGCCAACTCTACCACATATGCTAATAATGACCGGTTATAAATCATTTAATTTACAGCCTGCAGCTCGTCGTCGGTTGGTGATATGGTATATCCTTCTTCATGCATGTAGTTATCACTTTTTAGCGTCACTTTGATCGGGCGCAGTGGGTTTTTTACGGGTGGTCAAAGTGATATGTGTACTCATCGAAAATATTAGGTTTTACTGGTAATAGACATGGTACACACAATAAAAACGATGTATCATTTACATTCATCTTGTATTGGTCAACTCACTGATTTTGCAAGTAAGATTGGTTTGTTCTACTTTGGAATAATAGACTTCATGAGATGCCGATTCTCTCCGTCGTCTGTGGGATGATGTTGACCAACAATGATGCGGTTGAACCTGTTGGTCCGGTTTGTGTATAAGTTTTAGAGACAAATTTGTTTGCTTTGTTGAGCTTTTTTTTCAAAATCAACTATTCAATTTTTTTTCTCAGATATATGCTTTACTCATCTAAAGCGTTAACCAAATAAAATATTTTACAACTTGCTCAGTCATTTTTTTCCAAATCAAACTACAACAGTTAAAGTTTTAAACAAAATTATATTTATTTTAACAGCTTTTTCCGCTCCATTTGTGCCCAGTTGTATAGTAAAGACCTGCGAAAAAAAAACTTCACGTGTGTTCCACTAAGTTTACACGCAAGTATGATAGATCGAAGCAACGTGTAACACATACCTATCTTATCAGCAGTCGATGCTGATTTTGAACATTTTTGCATGTTCACCCTTATGTTGCGATTGCTGCTTCATAAGCAGCATAAATAGATTTCCATTCAACTGCAGGCAGCACGGATTAAATCTACATTTCCAATCACCCGATTGGTATCGAATTAGCAGGAAAATCAATAATTGCTCCCAAGCATGGCAATCTTCAGCATCCTTCCCACTTGATAATAATCATGTTACTCTTTGTGTACTTTTCGCTCCACTTAATAAACCAGTACGGTGTTCGTGTTTTTGAGGTTGTAATTTTAATTAATTATCGGCTATTCCCGATGGCAACCGACATAGCGATGTGTCTGCTCTGCACACTTAGGCTGCAGCGGCAGTAGTGGTGTGGTTCCTTGGAGGAAATAGAGAAGAAAGGAAAACTCATGTTAATAATTCTTTAATGAAATAGGCTTTACAATATAATCGGTTAGGCTGCAATGCGCGCTATCTATCGTTGCTGTATGGCGCTGAATGTTGGAAAAAAGTCGAAAACAAATCAAATCAAATGATGATGATAGAAACGATACAAAATACCTTCTCAATTCTCATGATGGGTGCGCAGTGCTGTCGGATAATTGATTTCTCTGTCGGTCAAGTGTATGGTCTTTTTTTCTTACGCTTTTCGGTGTTCGATTTTCCGCTCGCGCGTAGCGCCAAGGAGAATGGACCACGTGGGTTGGAGTTTTGCTACTCAGACAGTATGGTTTTAGTCGGAGGACGTGATGCGAACTATAATGTAATGAAGTTTTCTGCGTCAAATAAAGGTCATGAGTTTGAGTAATTTTATAGAATTTAAGAAATGAAATTGCTGATTGATGAAAAACCTGAAAAACAATTTATAATAAACTTGACAAAATAATTATTCATGGCTTTCTACCACATTCTATTTGCCCTCCTATGCAGATAGATGCCGTTTACTGGAACTTGACACACTAGAATGTAGACGCAAAAGGCAACAGGCTTTATTTGTAGCCAAGATTCTCAACGGTGAAGTTGATTCTCCAACGCTATTAACCATAATCAATTTTCGGGCATCACAACGACCATTGCGCTCAACGGGATTATTGCAAACGCAGTTTCACCGGACTGCATTCGTTTACAATGAGCCAATCACAGAATGCGTTAGAACTTTTTCGAAGGTGGAGGAACTGTTCAATTTCGGTGAACCAACGCACTTGTTTGCGCACAGGCTACGTAGTTTTAATTTTATTTAAATAAACTTTTATTCATGTAGACAAATTCAAGCTCAGATGAAGAATCCCAAATAAATGTAGATATAAATGTCAATAGCAAAAACTTGTCACTCATAATATATAGTTATTTGGAAACTATACCCTCCTAAAATCACATCAACGAATCCATTACAGCGTTCTAGATGAAACTGGGAAATTTCGATATGAGGCCAAAATATAGGGTCGTTCAATGGCAAGTGGGACTCCAACCTACAGTTTCTCGGTTGGTACCCAAGTGTTTTTGCAGTTAAACTACCGCCGCACGCTTATGTTAGATAGTCCCATATCAAATTTTGTCCCTCCAGTTTTAACCATTCCATACACGCACAAATACGCTCTCCCGCCGACCATTTAAGCGGCACGTTCTGTGTATACCACACCGGATATGTTTTTTTCTGTTTTACTTGTCTCTGACTCTGTCGCTGTTTCGTTTAGTAAATTCAGAACTAGGTCGAAAAGAGTACTTGAATGCCATTCATGAAATTGCTCCTCTAACATGACGTGTTATATTGCTTGTTTATAATGTAACAGAATTCTTCTATACTTACTAAAAATACTCATGCAACATTTTTTTCTCGTTTATTTTTCAGGTACGTCAGTCATTTTGTACTCACACTTCAGCACTTTTCCTAAAGGTTTGAAAAAGGATATTCCCTGTTAATAGTAAGTTTAAATTATTTAAAAAAGAAACATTTAAAGCACAATTTCGCTTCAACGAGCCTTAGAATGAACATTAAAATTCCGGCACCTCCATTTCTGACTAAAAGAATGGAGAGATACAATAGATATTTTTTAAATATCCCACCAAAACCCCCACATCATTTTATTATTTGACCTCTTAAAGGAGTTTAGAGCAATTCTGAACTTAACTTGGGATAATGTTGTTTTTGACGTAAAACTACATCTTACTGGAAGGTAGCTGCTATAAGTGGTCACTTTAAAAAGTGATCAGGTTTTGAACGCTAATAACTTAGAGGTTTTCTGATCGATTTTCAATATTTTTGTATCAATCGATCGGAAAGTCTTCTAGGCGTCGGCCCAAACAAAAAACTATTGATTCTTAAGTGTACACTATTGAAAAATTTGAAGCAACAAAGCATCATCCAGCTGGGAATCCTCGCTTCGTGATAGGGTGGAAAAGACGACATCAAAGTTTAACGTGTTTTTAGAAAAAAAGTGACAGAATCTACCCGTCCCAACAGGTCGAAAATACTTTATGACGATTAAACCTAGACCAATTTGATGTCGCTGCTTGGAAAGTACGATAGAAAAAGTGAACTCTCGTTTCATGAACGCCTTTAACGCCCTTCAACATATTATGAGCTCAAATACCATTGAACATAGGCTTCAAGTTATACTACAGAGGACAACTGCTTTAGTGATTCTCTTTTTATTTTGTACATAGGAATACAGGTTTCTATATGTAGGATTTGTCCAATAATTGTTTGTAAATTAGTCTTAAAAAAGGACAACGGGCTCATAGCCTTAATTCAAATACAAATATAATAATAACTATGATTCTATATGTATGCGCATGTTGTCATTTCATTGGAAGAGTAGTGAAAAGAGAATGTATTGTGTTGTGGCAATGATGTGCTACTGATAAAATGGAATTGTAATGGTTAAATATCTTCAACGTTGGTAACAGTTGCTAAATCAACGTTGGTTGGTGTAATCCTTAACTTCTGTAAGGTAACGGGACAGCAATAGTTTTGTTCTTGATTTTGTTAAATAGTTTCCAAATGTACATTATATCGTTAGAGCAATTATAAGTTTTCTCGCGCTTTGGTGTAAACATCTTTTTGCATTAAGGCTTAAAAGCGCGCGATTTAAATCTACAAATTCAATACTTGCTATGATCTTAATGAGAAACGATTTGAAAAATATCACCTGAAGGCAGTTTCCCTGGTACTACTAGACTGTAAACAACGAGTTTGGCAGACGTAAATACCCAGTGATTGATATCTTTTCTCCTCCGCTGGGCTTACGACAAAACGTTTATTTTTTGCTTCGCTAAAAGGCAGAAGGAGAAGTTAGCTTGTTTATGTGCTCTAATATTCACCAATTTCTTCTAGATTATAGAATCACAATGGTTGATTTGACGGAGAATGCCAACAAGTGATGGAGAGGAAAAAAGAGCTAGGACTATCTAAGAATTGTCACGAAGGTGAATTTAAGCATGTATCGACGAGTGCGGGATTAGTTGACCACGATCCTGAGGAAGAAAATGCACTAAAAGGAGGACAGACATCGTGAAGAATTAGAACAGTTTTTCCGGGCTGATGAGACCCCTAAATTCTATGAGAAGATGAATCAATCTTGTAAAGGGGACACACACCGAAATCTGATATTTGTATGGACGATGAGGGAAATCTGGTTACAAACGAGCGCAGAGTGGTCGACAGGTGGAAGCAGTTCTTTGATGGGGATCCCAATGGCGATATAATAGAACGAGACGGAACGGAAGTTAACCTAGGAATGTCTACAAATGATAACAGTGTACGGGCTCTTGATCTCGAAGAGATCCGAAAAATTGGTCAGCAAAAGAATAATGGAGCCGCCGGAAAGGACCATCTCCCGGCAAAACTCTACAAAAATGTTCAAAAAGCGCTAGCAACTGCACTTTACGGCTCGGTTGCTGTGATTACCGCGGCATTACGCTGATCAACACCAACATACCACACGGTACTTTCCTAGATTTAGTTACGACGTCTATTCCCAGTAGCAAGAGAATTTGTAAGGCAGTATAAGCCTCCCAGTTGGCTTCGAGGTATGACGCTGATCTAATAAGCCAGTCGTCGTATGTTCGAATCTCGACTGGGAGAGGCTGTTGGAATCAATAGGATCGTAGCAACTGGCTCTGCAATTATCCTGCACTCTAACAGCTGGCTGCGAAGTCTGTCGTACAGAAGGGCAAGTTTCGATTACGGTATGTAGCACCTAAGCTTTGCCTTTTTTTATAAGGTGGGCCCGTGCTACTACGGATGAAATTTTCACTCTCCGACAAATCCTCCAGAAATGTCAGAAGAACAACGTGTCCACGCGTCATATTTTCGTGGATTTCAGGGCTGTGTCCGATATAGTCGAGCACGGATGGCTATGGCAGATAATTCACGAGAACGGTTCTCCAGACGCGAGTGATGTGTTACGTGCGCATTTCGGGGGCACTCTCAAGTCCTTCCGAATCGCACAGAGGATTGCGGCAAGGGGATGGACTGTCTTGTATGAACGATCTTCAGCGAGAGTAACCAACACTAGCCTTCGCAGACGGTTTTGCTATCATTACTAGAAACCTTGGGACTCCTCCAGAATAAAAACAGATGCTAGGACGAGTGGGTTACAAATCAGTGCTTCGAAATCTAAGTATATGGTAAGAAGAGGCCCCAAAGAAAACAACGTTCGCCTCCCATGGACAGTGACTATTGATGGCGATTAACTGGAAGTCATTAATGAGTTCATATATTCGGGATCTCTGGTCACCGCCGAGAACAATACGAGTAAGGAGATTTAACGACGCATTCAAGCTGGAAGTCGAGCCTATTTTTCCGTCCCAAAGACACTTCGTTCAAACACACAAGCTGATGATATACAAAACGCCAATCAAACCGGTAGTCCTTTACGGACTTCAGACAGTAACTTTGCTTAAGAAAGACATACGTGCACTTGCCGTATTTGAAAGAAAGGTGTTATTATTTTTGGCGAAATACAATCGAAAAGTTGCGCGAGGCGTAGGTGTATAAATCACGAGTTTCAGCCACTATTTAGTGATCCGCAACCTTGCGAAAGTTGGAAGACAACGGTGGGCCGACCATGTCGCAAGGATGTCGGAAAACTATGCAGTAAAATTCGTTCTCTTCAGGAACCCCTCCGGCTCCAGGAATAGAGGGGTCTAATGTGCAAGATGGCCCAATCGGGTTGAACTTAACGAATTGGCGACGTGTAGGCCAGGACCGAGTACAGTGTAGAGGTATTGTTGATACAGCAAGAGTCACCTCGTTTCTATGTTGTTAAAAGTAAGTTGTTTTTTGACGGGCTTAAAGCGATTCTGAGCTTAATTTGGGATCATGTTGTTTTTTGGTCTTTTTTGGTCGTTAAACTGCACGATGGACGTTTTTGACATGAAAATAAAAGAATACACCTGATAACTTTCACTTTCGTATCTTCGTGCAACGTAAGAACTATTGAACTAATAATGTGATGTATATACTGGACACTATCACTTGTTGTTCTTACAAAATTTTTTGTAAGAACAACAAGTGATAGTGTCCAGTATATACATCACATTATTACACCTGATAACTTACTTTATAAGAGTACAAGATTCATTCATCAACAAGAACAAGAGCCTTTCACCAAACCAACTGAATGACTTAATCTTTTCGTTAACCGGTTTTGCAGTGTGTGATGGAGCATTATCATGCAACAAAATCACTTTGTGCTGCCGTTTTTGGTATTCTGGTCATTTTTCGACATTTTTCAAGTTCAATTCAAATGGATCATTTGTTGTCGATATTCAGGCTTCAGTATTAATGATTTCGCCAGATTTGAGTAGCTCAAATCCTGTAGATCCGATCCTTCTAATTCATCCAAAACATAAAGCATTGTCATTCATCCATAGAGATTTGGCCGATGTCGATGCTCCCCCGGAACTTACCGAAGAAGTTCTTTTACGCGTAGGATTCTCGACAAAAATCCCCTTTTTATCGCCAGTCATGATCCGATGAAGAAATGACTTCCTTTTGTAACCTGGTGAGTAACATTTCACATGTAATTTTTCGATTTTCCGTTTAGCTCATGTATAAACCAATTTCCGACTATCTGGATCTTTTCCATCTTCAAACGTATATAGGCTTCTTGAGTCATATTTTCAATTGATCCGTGAGTTGTTTGCTCCGAAAGTTCTTACAAAACTAAAACTAAAAAAAAAGCTTTTTGTTTAAATTTAAATTGTGTGTTTTTTCTCTATTAAAACGGTATGTAAAATGTTTCATCCAAGCACCCACAAGAATTCAATTAAGAAATTTTAATTGAAGCTAGAAATCAGCGAGACATCAACACTCTTTCAATTACGAATAACAAACTATTAAAAGCAAATAATTTCTGGGGAGTAAAAAATAGTTATAATTCATCATCACAATAGTTACCTCGTTTTTTTTCTATCATACTCGGAAGGAGGGAATGCTAATATTTTTCATCACGCAATCCTACCTCAGTTTAATCTTTCTAATGGCTCCAATTCATCGCTCGGAACAATTCCACAGACACGTTGTTGCTGCGGTTGCTTCAAGACGCGAAACAGCTGGATACCCATACACATACATATATAAAACCCGACTCCATGACTTCCACTGCCCTGATAATGGTCGGTTAGATTTACAGCATTGATTACTGCCGCGGGGGCGTGAACATCTGATTCTCCGCGCCAAAACGGAAACTCAAGCCCCACAGCAGGCTCTACCGGCGGCGGGTATTGCTCCTCGCACGGATGAGGTAAGCCCCAGGGTTCCGCCAAACTAAAACTGCATTCCCGGCCGCTCTGTATACGAGGAGTTCCGGCTTTTATGAAAATTAAACCGACACGCGACTAATCATAGTTCCTCATTTAGAACATGACCGGCGCGGCGGGCGGTAATGAGTAATTTTATCAGATTGACCTATCCCCCAAACTCATCAATATTAATTAGAATTGTATGAAAATTCTCTGAAGCCGGACCGGTTCTCATGGTCAACAAAACTGTGCTGATAATAATAAATGAATGTTTACATATTTTATCGTTTGAAAATTGATTGTTTTTACCAACACCAGCATGGATTTCGATGATTGTGTTGCATTTATACTGGCAGTTTCGGTGTTTGTCGTGATTAGAGGTGAATGAATGAGAAGTAAAATTTTAAGATTGTAACGGTAGAATTTCTTCCGGTTTTTTATTTTTATTTTGTGACTACATTAACTACTGCAATTATAATTTATTGAATGCATCAGTCAAGCATTTTAAATCGACGTGCCAAACGTCGAAGCGCCGGACATGTGTACAACCGTTTCTGATAAATTGTTCACTAACGGACCTAACGATGGCAATTCAATGCATTTTATCACCAGGTTTAGATCTTGCACGGTTGTATACAGTTGGGTTATTGCTTGTTTGCCCACTAAGGTGTTAATTGTGAAACTAGTTTTGCTAGTACTTGTTTCAGCCTGTAGCACTTTGCATTGCGTTCCTTGCAGAGACACCCAGTATGCGACAGTAGTTAGTAAATGTTTTTATTTCAACTGCTTTTTTATTAGCACTCATAAATTGGGTGCCATTCAAGATGTTCGTGGGTAATTGCATGACGTTCTTTATTTTACTGTTCGTCACTTTAGTGCAACCGGGTAGAGTTCTAATGAGTAAATAAAGCAATATACTGGTCTTACGATGCATTCCAAAATGGCTTCTGAATGCGTTTGTTAATGTAACAAACCTTTGAAAAGTGTTGGAAAATCTTATCTAAAAAGTTAAGATTCAACTAATAAAAACTAAATTTTAATGTAATTTTTTGCCACTGAAACATCCATCAAAAAATCATTTTCCCTCGAATCAACGTTGTTCTACGCTCAATTGCAGTAATTAAATCAGCCGGATAATTGTTTCATAATCTTGATTTACTGGATTGAGTGGTGCGAATAAAAAGATTACATCAATCACGCTTCTTTGAATGTGGAATACTTACTGACTGACGACGGGAGACGACGCTTGTCGGTAATCTTACAAGCCATCGACAATAGAAGACATGCACTTTGACTGCCGGTCGACGCGGTCTCACCGCGGACGGTACCGTTCAAATTCTTACTGCTTACTGGCTGATCGCCCCTTCTGTGTTCCAGGTCTAGTGGATCCACCCAACGGCGGAGCAGCAGCATCGTGCAGACATTGTTAATTAGATAATTTATTTTAATTTATATGCACAACAACACGCGCTGTGCAGTCGCGCCCGCCTATTCTGGGATGCAAGCAAGCAACTATGCACCATGAAATTGCTGCACGAGTTAGTTTGCGAAGATTAGCGATGCACCATCACGTGTCCGCAGATCCAGTGAATAGCTGCTCACTCGCCAAGCACGTTTTGATCTGCGAACGAACAAAATTGTACCGAAAATTGTACGAAATGTGTATTTGCAATATTACTAACAAAAGATTGACAGTGATGCGTAGCAGTTTTGACGTTTGCAGTATCTAATGAGTTTATTTAGCTCCAATCGGAAGGTAAATGTTACAAGTAAGATTATACCAGCAACCCATTTTTTATCTCGCACATTAGAGAAGACGGCTTGATGAAATGATTATGTTATTATTAATGTTTCAAACCATTGTTCATAATTAGCATGCAACGAGAATGGCCCGACCGGTATGAGCAGACCTGTTGAGGTCTGGTTTTCACATGACTTCACCTGGCGTGTGTGTGCTTGTGGTGTTTATGCGCGTGAAAAACTAGCTAAAGCCAGCACCGCTAAACAGGTTCAAGCGATGCAACCCCAAGTGCAATATTTTCTGTCGGTGGCTTTTGTAGCTGCTGCTGGCACGATTTTGGCCTATGCACGGAGAGCAGAACCTGGTTACGCCGGATAGGTTTACAGTCTCGCATCGTCTAAGTCAGGCACGGGAGGAGCGTGGGTCGGTAGGGGGCTTGAGGAGATGTGATGCTAGTAACGCTCAAGATGCTTTTGCTGCTCTACGAGGCTCGGCTCTACGTTGAGCCTCTGACGGAAGGTAAAGTGCGCTCGATGATAAATATAAAAGTAGCGGTAACGATGCACTCTAGCACAGGCACAGACTGCGAAATGCGATACAATGTACGATTACGTGCCTGGAATTGAAGATTTCCCTTGCAACAGGGAATCTGTGGAAGTGAACTTGAAAACACGGAATCATTTGTGCTTTTTAAATTCGTTCGCTGTTTAGCTTATAGTTTGGAGCAAAATAAATAAGCAAGTCTTGAACAAAAATTATTGGCGGGCAGTAAAAAAATGCTGCCCACTGGTTCTGGAAAACATTCCAAAGATGTAAAAAATGTAGAACAAATGGTTATAATTAAAGCAACTATTTGATCGCACGAAGAAATCTCTTGAAAATTATACTTTGTATAAAAATAAATGTTCCCTCTAAACGTTCCAGGTCCATGCAAAAATCTGCGAAAAAAAGACAAAAGCGAAAGAACTTTTTATTGTTAGAGTTCGTCACCGTGAATTTTATATATAACTTTAGTTGATTTTTTCGGTGGAAATAAAAACAATGATGCTTTCAGCGGACGTTTCGACTTCAGTCATTGACTACGCATTAAACATCTATTCTCACTGCGTCGTCCTCTACAACTATAGTTGATATCAGTGATATATATGAAAGAACTTTTTTTGGCCGACCTTCGGAAATTCCGCTGTTTGAATTTCCATTTCTATTTCATGCTAGAAGCGTTAATTCAACTCGTACACTCATTTTTCAAGTTTTTCAGGCTGTAGAGCCCACAGACAATTGATTTTATAAAAAAAATTTAACTCATATCCTGCAAATTATTTTTTGCCCCCCGATTTTTCAAGCCAATTTCCAAGGGGGGGGGGGGTTTGCAAAAGCTTTAGAAAGGATTTGCAATAGCCTAATAGACACGAAACAAAGATTTCTTTCATGTAGCCCTCCTCGGTGGAACCCCCCTCTTTTCTCACAGTTACTTGCTCAACTGCAATTGGTAAATGCAAGAGAAACGCAACCCGTTTTACCTATTTGGACCGCTCCCCTTGTTGGGGATCGCGCCCTTAACCCACTAAACCCTCAAGTGCTGATTTTCTTATGTCAAGGAACATGTTTGTCAAGTTTGATAAAGATCGGTCAAGACGTTTCGAAGTTATGGCCTCCTCCTATTAGTCAGCCCCCTAGTACTGATTCCCTTATGTCAAGTAACATGTGTTCCATGTTTGATGGAGAACGGTCAAGGCGTTCTGGAGTTATGGCGGAACATACAAACATACTCACGCTCTCTTTTATTTATGTAGATAGAGTCAGATACAACCAAACCTTATCAAAATTTAAATATTGTAGCACTTGACAGTACTTAAAAACGATTTTAAAAACCAACCTCATCATGTTGATGCTATATAATCCTGTTCCGTTTCGTCGGAATGGGTTCAGTTCTGCCCTGCCTACTTCCTTACTCCTGAACTGTAAGCGTCAACGCATGTAGAAATTGATTCAAAATTGCTAGTCCATACAAGCATGTCACGTTTTTGTTTGGGACGTTGAAAAGCATGTAGAAAATAATTTCAAAGAAACTCTTCGAGTAGAATAATGACATGAACCTACGATAGAAACGACGAAAAGAAGCCAAAATAGCGACAACAAACCAAAGACACGACAAAAAACTACAAAACATGCAAAAGAGATGACAGAAAGACTTCGAAAGAACGATGAAAAAACAGTAAATAGACAACATTTTTGTAATTTTGTTCTTGACAACTAATAGGACGATGAAAAATGGTAAAAAATATGACGGAAACACATCAAAAAATGACGTACAACGATAAAAACAAAAAATTAAATGCCAACAAAATAATCTCGAAAGCACGCCAAAACAACAACAAAAACACGCAAAAGAGAGCCAAAAACAAACGTCAAAAAGTGACGAACAGAAGCCGAAAATATGATGAAAAGATGGTACAAAAACCTTGAAAAAATAATTCATAAACGACATAGAGATGAGAAAAAGGCGAAATATACGAAAAACAGAAAATAAAGAGATGACATAAAGACGGTGGGAAGACTTCGAAACGACACCAAGAATGATGAAAAGATTGCAAATAATGGAACGATGGAAAATGAGAAAAAACGACAAAAACACGAAGAAAAGACACCGAAAAACGCCATAAAACGACAAAAAAATAACAAAAAACAACGGATGCTTATCGTGGCTTAGATTTTGTCCAATCCTGTTGTATCGTATTCTGTTCAAAAGAGAAATGGCGCTTGGTTTCACAGTAGCTAGTTCCTATATGGATGTATCGTCTGTGTTTGGGAAGTTGAGATATTGAGAAAATGTGTGGACCATTTACACCTTCTCACCTAGTATCTATTTGTATTGATTTTGATTTGATTATCTATTTCAGACGCTTTCAGCCTACGGCTAGCTCACCTCTTTAAATTTTAAAAATAAAAAATAAGAAAACTTATTCAATTTAATTCTACTATGTGTATTTTATTCAATGACAGATACGTATTTCGCCTACGACTTTCAGGCTTCCTCAGTGTCTGTTTTCGAACAGTGTCTGTTTTGTGTTCGAAAACAGACACTGAGGAAGCCTGCAAGTCGTAGGCGAAATACGTATCTGTCATTGAATAAAATACACATAGTAGAATTAAATTGGATAAGTTTTCTTATTTTTTATTTTTAGGTTTCGTATTCTACTAAGACGCTCCAAAAACTTCAGTCTTTAAATTTTATTATTTACTAGCTTATCCGACAAACTTCGTATAGCCACAAATTAAAATGTGTTGTACATAAATCGTGAATCTGTCACAATCTCGAGTTTAGCAAGTTTCTGAGAAGCTCAATTTTATAGATAACTCATTTTGGCAGTTATGTTACTATGAAAGCATGGGTAGTTTACTTCCCAAATTTTCAATTTTTCCAAACAGTAAAGTAGAAAACAATCTCACCGTTACTTAGCTAGATAAATAAAGCGGATAGCACTTAAATATTCGCCGTGATTGTATAATATTTCGCCGAATACCATTTTGCGGAACCCCACTTCTCGGTTGACCATAACGCGAAATATAGAGTTTCGCGAAAAACCTTACGCGGAATGTATCATTTCACGGAAAACCTTTTCGTGGAAAGTACCATTTCGATCCTCGGGGTAATCCGCTCCTTACTCGTTGTCGCTCGTTCGGACCAAACTGAAGGAAAGTAATAGAGGTCAGTAGACCTAGGAAAACAAATAAACACAGACAGAGGTGATTTCTACGGGGGGCTGCAGATAGTTTTTGGTGGTCTTGTTATTGTCTCCTCCTGAGAGTCCTTATTTCCATACCACAGGAGTGAGGGGTCTCAAACCATCATAAAAAATCCGGCCTACAAAATCCCCACATGCCAAATTTGCTTCCATTTGCTTGATTAGTTCTTTAGTTATGAGGAAGTTTGTATTTCATTTGTATGGAAGCCCCCCTCTTATAGAGGGGAGGGGTCATAATTCCCCTCCTAAAGAGGAGAGGGGTCTCAATTCGCCATAGAAATAATTGCCTCCAAAACATGCACATGCCAAATTTGGTACCATTTGCTTGATTAGTTCTGGGGTTATGAAGAAATTTGTATTTCATTTATATGGGAGCCCCCCCTCCTAAAGTGGGGAGGGGTCCTAATTCGCCATAGAAAAAAATTTTGTTTCCCAAAATCTTCACATGCCAAATTAGGTAGCATTTGATTGATTAGTTCTCGAGTTACAAGAAAATTTGTATTTCATTTGTATAGAAGCACCCCCCTCCTAAAATGAGGGATCCTAATTCACCATAGAAAAAATTATTGCCTCCAAAGACCTTCACATGCCAAATTTGGTTCCATTTGATTGCTTAGTTCTCGAGTTATGAGAAAATTTGTGTTTCTTTTATATAAGAGCTTCCCCTTTTCAAAGTGGGGAGGGGTCCTAATTAACCATAGAAAAAATTCTTGCCTCCAAAAACCGTCATGTCGAATTTGGTTCCATTTGCTTGATTAGTTCTCAAGTTATGGGGAGTTTTGTATTTCATTTGTGTGGGAGCCCCCCCTTTTCCAGTGGGGAGGGATCATAATTCCCCTTCCAAAGAGGGGAGGGGTCTCAATGTACTATAAAAAAATCTTATCTCCAAAAATACCCACTTGCCAAATTTTATTCCATTTACCTGATTAGCTCTGCAGTTATGCAGAAATTTGTGTTTCATTTATATGGGAGGGTTCTAACCATCATAAGAACCTTCTGCGGCCCCAAAAATCCCTACATGCAAATTTTCACGCGGATCGGTTCAGTAGTTTTCGATTCTATAAGGAACATACCGACAGATAGACAGACAGAAATCCATTTTTATAGGTATAGATTGCGATTGAAATATGTTTTTTTTCTATGTGAGAAATTTGTAAAAAAGATTCCAATCAACCGTTGCAAAAATCTTATAAAGATTCAATGAAACGAATGATTTGCATGATTATAATATAAGTAAATGCGTGTTTAAATTAAGACTCTTAAGAAATTAACAGTCTGTACGACAAACCTAGGAACGAAGACTGAAGATAAATAAATAAATAAATTTATACTCAAGCGGGATACATTATACCACCTTCCCCTAAAAAAATGTCTCAGGAAATAAATGAATTATAAAGCTGTACTTACTACCTTCAACTTCCACTTCCACTTGCTGACCTTCAACTTCCACTTCCACATTGATTTTATTCCCTTGTTTCCCTGTAAAAATAAACTCATTATGCTGTACCTATGTAGTTTTCCATAAGGCTGTTGTTGAGCCATTAAAGCGGGTGAAAAGCTTGTATTTCTAATTCCATTGAAGAATAGTGATATCGCTAAAGTTATTTAGTGAAAATTTTTCAATTATGAGAAAAACCAAGTAGCAATGGTCCGATGTTGCTTCCTTGAGGTTCGTTTGGAATGCATTTCATATTGCATCCAATTGAAACAATCTCCATGTACTGTGTAGATAATAATACGATGATTTTCATTCTGCGAGCCATGTCGTTAGATCACTTGTATTACTTGATTTCAATCACGACAGAATGATCTAGGACACATCATTTAGGAAGACTAAAATAGCAACTGTCCGATGTTATTTCCTTGGGGTACGTTTGATGAATTTGAAAATGACCCGCACTACATATGCTTTAAGGGAACACGAGTGAGTAATATTTTACAATAATTGTAAAATAATGCTTGACCAAAAATTTCGGAACATTGATTGACTCCCTAATATACAGTAATACGATGTTAAAAACAGATCTTACTGAATTAAACGAATGCCAGAAAAACCAAACCGGATTTCTATTCCGGATAAAACAACTGGAACCTCTCCAAAATCATTACATTTTATAGCGGACGGTCGAACAGCAAATCCGGTACGACACGAGCATCATGAAGCAAACAGAGCATAATTTTCCATTACACTGTGATATGTGCCAAACCCTATCACGCGACCCGTGAAATGATGTCAAATAAAACGGAGCGAGGAAGGAGGAATACCGACGATGTCGGTTAGCACCGCGCCGCAGCACACAGGATTAAATGTGTTCATTTCATTGCGGCAACGACAGGGCGGCGAATCTGGCGCGAATCCGAACGACGACGACGACGACGACGTACGACGCGTCATATGAGCATAAATCGTTTATGGCAAGTGGCCGTGGCCAACCCGATCAGATGATTCTAACAAAAATATTACAGTATTGTTGCTCCAGTTGATATTTCTATCAAAGTGTGTTATAAATGTGATAGCAAAACTTGCGACACAGTAAATGTTTTACAAAGAATCTATCTCGTTCTGCTACTTATAACACGGTTTGTTACATTTTGGTTATAAAGCAGGGCAGAATGCTGGTTTTTGTAACTCATCTTGAAATAAACTTGATCAAATTATATCATAATTTGAAATAATTGTGATATGCCTAGAACGGATTTTGCTACAGTTTTTGTTATTTTAACTGCAAACGAGACCAAGTTTATAACAAAACGCAAAGGAGATTTTGTTATAAAAAAACTTGTTATTCAGAGCTCATCCTGTTATAAATTTGTTATTTTCATTTGATCGGGAATCTGTGAACCTACTGTGTTTAACTATGATCAACGTTTCACAGCCGCACGAAAAATTCTTGCATTTTTTTCGGATTTTTTGCAATTGTGTGTTCAGCTTCCAGTTTGCTCTCTCGTCGTCGGTCTCTGGTGTATGCCCTCGGTGTCCGCCAACCAACCAAACGTTTCTATCTGAATGTGCACTGATGTGAAATGTGGAATTCTGCAATAATGACCGCGGTGTCTTTGAGGATTGGAAGTCTCTCTAGGGTATGTAACCAGTCCGCGGCATTTGAAGGTACAGGTAATTACCATGCCGTACGAATGTGAAATCCAAATAATGGACTGTGACGAAAAGGAGCCCGAGGCGGAGCAGCGTGCAAGAAGTTGCTAAACCGGTTACCTCAAATGGTCTAGGCCAGGGCAGATCTGTAGAAAGTTTACTCCTTTTCTCGGTCCAACGTGAGTTGATAAGTTGCAACTTAGAGGCATCGGTGTGAATATAAATCAATTTGATTACCTACATCTGTTTATTGCACAACACTTTAAGGGAAAATAAAAAAGAGGATAATCCTGATATCCTACCAGGAATTTCTATTTTAACTTCACTGTTGAGGTAACAAACCAAAGGTCGTATGATTATCTTCGCCTTTTATGTCACGTCTGACAAGATAATTACCTCCTCATCGTTCCACCGAAGTCTAAGGAAACGTCAATCAAGCGAGAAGTTAGTGATGTTGTTGTTCCAGTGTGACCGGTATCCCCTTGACGGCTTGAAGACGACGGTTACGTGAGCATGATCCATTTACACAATAATAACAGATGTTAACTTTTCAATACTGGTTTGACTTCGCGCGATGATATCAAGTTGCTACCATGTTTATTGTTATTATATAGTATCTATTGAATAAACATTGGAGTGAAGTTTGTATCCAGTGAAAGTACATAGTAGGATATCAAGTTTATTATATCACCCGAAACTTGGACAGAATGTTTCGTCGTGAATCATTGCGTCAGTTTATAAAAATAACAGGTCTTCTTTCTGGTATTTTATACCCGACTCTTGTGGTGTAGAAATAAAACTTAAATCACACATGACCGCAGGGGAAGCCGATATCTGCTCCCAACCGTTAATGGAGGATATTCAGCCAGTTTTCCCGTTGCACGAGTCAATCTTAATGCCATGGTGAAAGGTTTTAAAAGTTGTTTCCCTGTATGAACACCGAATGAATCGTCAGATTTGACGACAGTGTTGCCAACTCCCCCATAACGCCAAGTCAATTGCGAACGCCTTCGCTGAAATGAACCGCAAATTTGTAATTGAAATCTGGCAGCCTCACTCCATTAAAATCTCGCTGACAAACAACAATTGCTTACTTTTACCGAAAGCTATCCACACAAATCACGACCATACAATGATGGGAAGGAGCGGTAATAAATTGGGAAATGTGCGTGTTTACCATCAATGGCCCAAGGTACGCTCCGCAGCCGGTTACAAGCGGGCGCGCACTGTGGAAAAACATAAACAAAAGAGCGACGACGATGGATTTTTCGTGACCGCGCGTGGATTAGTCGCATGCCGGAGGCAACGACGATAATGACGGCCGGCGAGGCGACTCGATCACATCCATCCATCCGCCGTACATACATACCCGTTATGGGAAAACCCCACCCGATGAAATTCGATACCGCTGAAAATGCAACGTGGCGCGGATTGGTTTTCCATCGGGGCGCAATGCGATAGTGTTGTCTGATAGAAGAGTAAACAGCAAGTTTAATGTCGAGGTTTTTGACTCCTAGGATGGCGGTGCATTACAGATTTGATGGATTTCGATTTAATTTGCATGGGATAGCTATTGTATCACATCTCATTATAACTAGCGGTTATGTTTTGGATAATTTTCAGAGAATAGATTCAATAGAGTGGATCTGGTATCAATAAAAGAATTTACATTTCTACGCTCGTACTAATTATAAAAAACAAACTTCAATATCCAAACTTGCTTCTGACCAACAAAGCTATCCAGATTTTTACGAGCCATAATGGCGGACGGCGCTCGTAATATTTGAACAGCATTTTTAACATTTCCCAAATACATCGCACGTTTTCTTTCCGTACGTCCCTTTAGTTTTACCGTGAACGTGAACGTACTTTTTGTTAGCAATAAGGTATAAAAACTCGACAGTTTATTTTCGCAAAAACATTGATTGATGACTCAGCTTTTTGATTTTCAATCTTCCAAAAATTACTGATGTAATACTGTTGTTTGCTTTATAGCAATTTTTGATGAGCCCCAAATTTTGAATCAAACATTGAACATGATTGGATTTTAAATTTGTTCATATCATAACCATAAAATAAATACCTAAAGGGGTTTTGGAATGATTATAATAAATTATTTTCGAGCGCCTTAGTAGAACAGCTAGTATTGCCGGAAAACTGAAAAGTTGGCAACACTGTTAGGGAAAAGTATTTTATATACTGCTTGTATGCTTCGACGTTATCGTAAAATGCCCTTACATTGCATGGGGACTAGAGTGTCCCAAAATAGCACTATGTCAGAAAACCCGGGGGCTCACCCCTCAAATGATAGCTTAGGGTGTCACAACAAAACTTTTATATGACGCCAACATTGGTTGCAGTGATTTAGGGATCGCACATTTGAGTTGTATGAAAAAATGGCATTTTTCAGGAGTAAATTCAAAAAAATATTTTTAGAAATGTTATAATAGATGAAACAAGGTATTTAACTATTTTTTCACAATCATTGGGATCTGATACGAAATTTCGAAATTTAATTTAAATAAACGTCAAAACAGGGTATCGAACGGTGTCTCCGAGCAACGTAGCTATACTGTATAGATGGAAAATTTTATGACGAACAACTTTGCCGAAGAAAGTAAGGACGTATCTTTAAATCTCGCTGAGATATTTACCGTTTTCTGAAGGCGGAACAAAACACATTTCTGTAATTTTCAAATTTTAGCAGTTTCATGTGAAAGATGTAAATGAAAAAACTTGAACTATTCACTCTAAACGTCACTCACGTTTTTGATAAGAGGAAACGTGTACCTTCCAAAGAATTTAGTACCTTTAGGCTCAAGAATTACTTTTAAAAAGGGCGTATTTATTTTAATAGGTACTATGTTTGAGAAATTGTATATCCTGAAACTAGGTTTGCTCCATAATGAAGCCTAAGCGTTAGTTTTTGAAAATTGAGTTTTCAACATGAAAAAATAAACACTGAAAAAAAATTCACTATGTTCTAAAGTCAGGAAAAAATGTAAAATAAAATATACAGGAAATGGTAACTTCGATTTTTTTGGAAAAATAGTGGTGATTTGAAGCATTTTGAGACTTTTTCTGAAATGGTACAACATGGTTGGTTTATCAAAGGATTTTGTAGAACAACGACTTTTATGAATATTTTGTAGCCTAAGATTATTATTACTTATATTTCTTATTATTATTCTTATATTTCTCGTTATACATATATATAATTTGAATTTGAAGAATGACTTCATATGTGCTTGGCAACACGTGTTCAAAATAATAATTAGCTTCTAAATGCACCCGTATGTAAGATATTTGAAAAAAAAGTTTAATATATTTTATTCTTTATTTTAAATGTGCCCCTTTCATATATTATCCGTGTTATATTACCATGTTAGCAACTAGAATAAATAAACCTTGCTGATTCTACCATCTACTGATATTACAAATAGGTCAAAAAAAAAATTTCAGTGTTTATTTTTTCAGGTTTAAAAATCAATTTTCTACAACTCACGCTTAAGCATAGTTTTGGAGCAACCCTAGTTTCGGGAAATACGATTTTTCAAATATAGTAGCTATTAAAATAAATACGCCCTTTTTTAAAGTGATTCTTAAGCCTAAATGGTGCTAAACTCTGTGGGGGAATGCATATTTCTTCCTATCAAACACGTAGGTAACATTTAGGATAAATACTTCAAGTTTTATCATTTACCTTTTTCACGTGGAACTACTAAAATTTGAAAATTGCGAAAATATGTTTGGTCCCGCCTTCAGAAAAACGTGAATACGTCAGCGAGATTTGAACATACGTCCGTACTTCCTTCGGAAAAGTTGTTCGTCATAAAATTTTCCATCTAAACAGTATAGCTACGTTACTCTGAGATACTGTTCGATACCCTGTTTTGATGTTTATTTATATGAAATTTCGAAAATTTTAAATTTTTGCCGAATTCAATTAATTGTTGTAACCAAATATGACTCCAGACATGCCACCATAACTTTTTTATGAATGTATCAGATCCCAATGATTGTGAAAAAAATAGTTAAGTACCTTTTTTCACCTACTTTAACATTTCTAAAAATATTTTTTTGAATTTACTCCTGAAAAATGCAATTTTTCATAAAACTCAAATGTGCGACCCCTAAATCGCGGCAACCAATGTTGACGTCATATAAAAGTTTTGTTGTGACACCCTAAGCTATCATTTGAGGGGTGAGCCCCCGGGTTTTCTGACATAGTGCTATTTTGGGACACTCTAATGGGGACCCATTGTTTCGTGCATATGTAGTTTTGCCCTTGATTTTAGATAAGAAATAGAGAGTCGTTTGCTTTAAAACGCTGTATCGGGATCTGAAAATAATACCTTATGGTGATGGATGATTTTTCTGTCGAATAGTCTGGATAATACGATGATGTTAGACTTTTTAAAAACAAAAAAAATGTACTCATTCAGAAAAAAATGCAAATTTAGTATTCAGCTAAAAAATTAGCAGCTTACTGTACTTTACTTTAGAAGCGACGCGACGGTCCGTTATTGATTCTGCGCTGAACGAATTATGGTCCTTCATTACTGGTGGTCCTGAGCTGCCGTTCTCCACCCGGAAAAAAATAACCATAACACGATGATAAAAATTATGGTAATGGTAGGATACAAAATACAGCAAAAACAGTAAAATTTAACGTCCGAAAAGATAATCAAACTATCAAACTTATTGTTGTCGATCATAACTTTCAGAGATTCTGCCATAAAAATGACGGGTTGTTAAGCATCTTAACAATAAAAATATCTAGTTTTTCGCGAACAAAAATTTTCGTTTACAGTAAAAGTTATCTTCCTTTTATGGTAATTTTTTAGGTGAAAAACAACATATAATTAAAAAAAAGGCATTAAATTTATGATGAAATATGGCCAATTCTGTAGGGTAAAATAAGAAACGAAAATATAAATAAAATATGAATTTGAGGCACTTATACAATAATTTTATCTTAAGTTTTAAAGGTCACAATAAAAACTGTTGTAAACGCATTGTTTCTACTACAAAATTCAATGTATGTTTTTTACGGGCAATCTCCTCGAACATCAGTTGAACGAGTATCGTCCTCCACAGCCACAGCAGGCTGTGGACACGAGACACAAATTCTGTTACTTGAAGCCTCAACAGTACACTTCCATCAGGTGCGGAATCTACCCCGGAGTCTACGGTCTCTTGTTGGTTCCCTGCTGAGCATAGCTTTAGCTACACTTTCGTCAGGTATTCTGGTCACGTGCCCAGCCCATCGTCGCTTACTGCGTTGAACTTCCTTCACTATATCAGAATATTTGTGAGCATGAAACAGCTTGTGATTCATGCGTCTGTGTCACACTCCATTTTTCTTTTTGCTACCAAATATTGATCGCAGAATGTTACCTTGAAAACCCCCAAGCACTCGTCGATCAGCTTCTTTCAGTGTCCATGATTTATGTCCGTAAAGGGCGCAGCTTAGAATTTGTATGAATTCGCAAACCACGGAACTCCAGCTGGCATAAATAACAAAGATCATTTCGTTTGACTTAATCGTACGCCACCTTAAAGTCAACAAACAGATGATGAGTCTGTAAGTGTTATACTCCGGACAAGTGCCCAGTAACTGTCGCAGGATCAATATCTGCGTCGTGAAGTGACTTTCACGAAAACTAGCAGTACCTCGACGCCACCATTTGTTCTTCCGACCAGCCCCGAATTTCTTCTCAATCGGGTGAAGTTTCGGTGAGTTTGGTGGGTTGACGTCATTTGGTACAAAAAGAACATTGCTATCTCTGTACCAGTCTATCACCGTCCGTGCGTAGTGGTAGGATGCTAAATCTGGTCAAAAGGAAGAGCAGCAGGTCCTTCTGGTGGCATTCGTCCTGGTAGATTTGCGCTTTGATGATAGCCGTCTTGATGTACGGCTGGTTCATCCTACCATACCAAGAACTTTTTTACGAATTTGTACACCTTCTTTTTCCTTACCTCAGGAACGACCAACTATGATGTGGCAATGTAAAACTTGTCCCGGCAACTGTTTTGTGTCCATCTTGATGTAAGCCTTGTTATTCATCACGACGCACCTCGGTTTCGATACATCACTCTCGGTACATCTTTCTGGTGCGGGTTTTGGCCACGGTGCTTCGTTTGTCGTTCCGGTTCAATGCCCTCCGGAGTATGAAAACGTGGAGGCCGGCAGGTTTCATCGTTTTTTGGACAAACAGATTGAAACATCCGACTTCCGGTTCTCATTTCAATTCACCGCATCGAATCGGAAGCCTAGGCCTAGCCTTGAACAGATACCGCTGCTGGGTCGTCTGGATGCTCTTGAATGACTACACGGGACATCCATCTATGGGGCGCTGTCAAATTTTCCGCAGTCGCTAACCGCTTAACAGATTGTGGCGAAACTCTGGCAACGTAAGCGTTACACTCTTAGTTCTTTTCGGTATAAATTCCATCAATTTTTACACACACACCAAAAAGTCACACACTAGTCCGTGTGTCCCATTTGCTTTGCGTACAGTCTTTAGTGGCCAGAGTCTCTATTTGGATGCCACCAGGTAGATCTCCGAATTAAAAGAAGTTTTTTGAGCATCTTAGTGGAATACGAAGATTGAAAGTAAAGTAAAGTCACGATTAAATTTCACTATTAATTTTATTCATCGCAGATACGTATTTCACCCACGACTTGCAGGTTTCATCAGTGTCTGTTTTCGAACTCGAAGTTCGATATCGATCGATTCGATTTCGAACACTAAGGTTCAGCTGCTACCACAGCTGCTACGAAGAACTTGATAATTAGATGTAGACATTAGAAATAGACATTGGATGCAATAGTTCTAAAAGTGTTCATACTCAAATTGTAGTAGCTTTGTAAGGGCTGTGCATCGATGGTGATACCGGGCAGATTCGTAGAGGTAGTAATTTCTTTTCCGTGTCCCATGCTGATGGATTCGTTCTGTATTTTCATTTTCCTTGTTCGTGGTATGTATGAGTTTTAGCAGCATGTATCCCATTAGGCTTATAGACACTAGGCATACGGACGTTAGGCGTAATGGATTTTATGTATAAATAGATTAGGTATAATGAACGATAGGCATAATGTGCGGAAAGCATTATGTGTGGAAGGCATAATGTGCGGAAAGTATAATGTATTGTGGACATAATGGACGCTAAGCAATCTGCCGTTGGCTTGCAAAAGGTCCAATCGACTCAGTTTAAAAAAGCATTGCATGATGAATGTGTCGGCTTGCCTGCAAATGGCTGAAAAACAAATAGTCGAAAAAATGCCAAAACACACATGAACGAATCACGAATGGCCAAATGTCATAGAAAATATTCGCGGTCTTCGACCTGCTTAAATGTTGACTATATATATATATTGTCCTTACTAACTGCCGCTCGTTCGTTTCAACTAAGATTATCCACACTCTAGACAGTATACCTAGAATAATGTGTGCACCTAAATAGATATGGCCGTCCCACCCCCAATAATCTATGAAAAGTTATAACATGTTTTTTACGGAATTATGCCAAAAGGTCGTTTTGCCAAATATTTTCTGCCAAATGGTCACCTATGTGTATGCCGATGTTTTTTATGCCAAACGACATTATGCCAAAATGCATTATGTCAAATGATTTACTGTAAAATGGACGGTCTCGGTGCTCATTGTATTGTGACGGAATTAAGCCAAATGGTCGTTATGCCAAATGGTTAATTATGTCAAACAACCATATACCAAATGGGTCTACTAAATGGGAGGTTCTTATTGTATTGTTGCGGAGCAATCATTGCATAAGTGCTTATTCATAAAAAAGCAAGGTGTTGTATATTATGCCTAACGTCCATTATGCCTAAAATCGTAATACTAAAGTCCGTATACCTAACGTCGCGCACCAATGACGTCATGAACTAATTTGAAAGAGATTTGAGAGATACGAACCCAGATTATATCACTGGGGCACGTCGGACTTTAATGTAAGTTAAAATTATTTCTATTCGCTGAAAATGCATAAAAATTATATTAAAAAAAGTGTTAAAATAATGAAGTATAATGACATGGAATTTCAATAGCAAAGTATCTTGGCATATACATAGGTTTATAAATACATAGAAATAAACTTGAAGACGGTAGATACGATGGATATCTCTGGATATGTTAATCCTCAAGCTTGTTATTGAAGACGCCTTCCATCAGATTTATCGTGTAAATTATCTTTTTACATTACGCGCACATTTATTTTTTTTCTTTTTCATTAAAACAATGCAGGGTTAAAAGTGCTTTGCCTGTGCAAAATGCAAATGCATAGTCT
The DNA here is from genome assembly GCF_943734655.1 of Sabethes cyaneus. Lineage (NCBI taxonomy): Eukaryota > Metazoa > Arthropoda > Insecta > Diptera > Culicidae > Sabethes > Sabethes cyaneus. The sequence continues at coordinate 232,773,336 of NC_071355.1, forward strand.
AGACGTCTAAAAGTTTTAATTGCTTTACTTGAAAAAAGTACGTCCAATAACTTTTCCTCTCTATTCTTTTTCCTCTGCAGGTACGCACAGGTCGTCGCACAGGTGACAAGGTAAACACATTCCATCTGGTTGCGGTGCAACTTTATCGGTTGAAATGCAATGCCCAGTCGATTAAAGGTAATCCGGATCTATTCAACTAAAAGGAACTGTTACACTATGTTAGGCATCAAACAAATTGACTTTAGTGAAACTCAATCGATTTCATCGATTGATGAACGCTTGATAAGACCTGTTCAACAGCAAGGTTTTTGCTCGAGTTAAAAAATCGGTCAGTGTGCCTCCTCTCTAGCTCACTCACATGCAGCAGTAGAAAATTTACTTTTTGTACGCTCTCTATGGAAAAGTATGTAGGAAATGTGAAGCTGCTGCTGTGCCCTGTTTTTCGCTGGACCATGACAAGATGAAGTCCGAGGAATACAACACCTTTTATGTGGTTCAACTTATTTGAAATGAGAACCGGAAAACTTATCGCTATACGATCACTGCCGCAGCAGTGCAAAAACTAGAGTCGTAACAGTAGAGCCATTGTGTCTGTCTGTGCCATCGTGTGGGGTACGATTGCCAGCAAAGTTAATTTATTCGTAATTAATTTTTTTAAACTCTGATTTGTTCGTTTGATAGAAAATTCAATTGCAACCGGACCCGGTGGCTAGTCAAATTCACTTTATTCATACCTTTGACCTTAAACGGAATAATGTCGTCAGTTTAACAATCTGCACGCTTTTATTCGAGATGCCGCTCCGCTAAATACATAAGTGACGGCAGGGACGTTCGCAAAAATAGGAAGCAATTCATCAGTTTTTCAGTGCTTGAACAGACAATTGTGTGCAGCGTGGCTCGTTATTGCGACAATGTCACAGTCAGTCTGGTGTTTCGCCAACCAGCCAGCCGGATCCTTGTTCTTGCATAGAGCAACGTAGAGCGTAAGCAAATTTGTCTTTTTAGCTGAAGCTTTCAGTTTCATTGTAAGCTACACGCTCTGTTTTTTACGAATGTGTTTTTAGATGAATCACTTCTACCGACACATTAGCGTGCGATATTTTGACGTTGTGAAAAAATAATGAATGTACAAAGAAATGTTCAATCTTGATATTGTGTAAAGTACTCTGGTTCCTAATTTTCTTCTGTTTGCGCTGTACTCTCGTTCTTTGGAAGTATTTCAAAATTACATTCCAGATTAACACAAGATCGAGATATAAACACTCATTATGAGAAGTCTCTTAGAGTCGAGCGTTGCTCGTTGATTTAAATCCACGCTACATAAATCATTGCCATAATTAATCGGATTAGTACAGGAAATCAACCAGCCGTCTCGGACGTTGTTATTATACAGGTCTAGTCATTTTATAAGATTTACATCTCCAACTCATGCCATGATGACTGGTTCCGTGCCATCAACTCCTAACAAGCCCCGCTTCGGATGCTGGTCGTGCGTAAATCCTTAAAAAGACTAGGTCGGCGCTGGTTGGCTTCGTTTCAGTCACCTGGTCATGGTTTTAAATTACTCTCCGGAACTGTTTGCTTTCGTGTGATCGTGTCGAAAGCCACCCACCAGCTATTTGCTTGTTCGTTTCTGAATCACTGAGCACTGGCCACCCGCTTCTTATCAGTAGGTACAGGCAGTGTACTGCAGGTACCATAAAGGATGCGAACGTCATCAATATTTTTCTCTGTGCGGAATTTTTAACGCACAGCGGATTAATTGCGCCACCTAATTAACTTGATTATTGGAACGGGTAAAAATGCCGCCCCCGAGCCGGCCTGCCCCTCGATTGCGGCGGAGACTGGCGTATACCTAATTGATTATTGTAATTTTATGTTCGCCGCCCGCGGACGACGACGCCATCCACTGAAGTTGCCGACGGAAGGGTCTGTATACTGTCGGCGGCAATTGTTGCAGCGATAACAAACGGCTTGCTTATCGAGCGAAAATTACTCACCATCGACCGGTTTGACGCCACATAGTGTTATATATTTTCTGGTGGGACATTAGGGTAAATCAAAACTAACAAACTGTAACTGTATCTGATGGTCGTCTCCACTGGCACGAGCTCGTTGATAGTCGATAGTATGTTAGACCCCAGCAGACTCACATGCCTTACGAGCTGGTATCGTTTTCACCTGCAGTCGACCTTGGAAAAGACGATGGTTTGCTGTTTTTTGACGGGGAAATATTACTACGATAATTTGTACGTCGTTCAATTGGCAGACTTCCTCATATATGTTTCGGACGTGTACTTGTTACATGATATCGGCTACATATGTTAGGTATTTGGAGCGAATGATTAGCACAGGCGTAGGCGTTTAAGTTCAGTTGAAGAACTTTCAGCTGTTAACTTTTGTTGACGAAAGCCATATGCTATGTTAAGGTTAAATGTGTTCTATTAGATTCAATGATTGAGTATTTCCCAACATTGGTTTGAACGTCAGTAATCAGCCAAATTTTCTCTCAATTTGTCGATTGGTGCAATAATTCCCCATTCTCTTCTCTTTGGATCGAACAAACATAATCCAAAAACGGGAATGTTTTAAAATTTGAAATTTGAGAAAAATGTAATAGATTTGGTTGTTTTTCTGGGGTTTAGAAGCATTTTCTCGCAATTCATAGGTTATATTGAAATCGTTTACTTTTTTACTTTAAACTCATTTTTTCGATGATTTTGAGCGTAATTTGGACACATTTTCTTTTTGCTTTGTTCAGCCCTTGGAAACATTCAGCGGGGATTTTAATCTCCTTGTGGGGTTATTTCCATTTTTAGCCATTTCTGACTTTTAGCACCCTTTTCTGGCCTTATTCTGTGGTATTTTTTTATTCGGCCTTTTCTATGGTCATTTTTTGCTTTTTCTGGACGTTGGGTACGGTTTTCGCAATTCTGGGATCATTTTTTATTTGATCTTTCTGGCCTCATTTTGGTATCATTTTTCTTAGCCTTTGGAAGCATTTTAGATCATTTTAAGCTTGTTATGTGTCTTTTTACCTTTGTTATACTATAACAAAGGTTTAAAAATTGGTCGAAAAATACGAAATTGATCCGAGGCCCGGAGGGCCAAGTCACATATACCAATCGATAGGGTTCGACGATTTGAGCAATGTCTGTGTGTGTGTGTGTGTGTGTATGTATGTAATGATTTTTTCTATCGCCTGTTTCTCAGAGATGGCTGAACCGAATCGTTCGCTATTACTTTTGTTTGAAAAGTATTATTGTCTAGTAGATCACTATTGAGTTGCTTCGTGACACGACGTTTCGTTTAAAAGTTATAAACAAAAATGTGAAAAATACGTGACACGGGTTTCTCTAGAACTACATGACCGATTTCAACGATCTTAGTAACAAATGAAAGCCCTTATTAAAGCTAAATTATTCAGAAATTTTTAATTGAAAACAAACAAGTAGTTTAAAAGTTATGCTTAAAAAACCTGTTTTGACAAGGTAATAATTATCGCCTGTTTCTTAGAGACGGCCAAACCGATTTATGCGCTATTAGTCTCATTTGAAAGATAATATATCCTAATAGATCACTATTGAATGGTTTTTTGATTGGACGTTTAATTTGAAAGTTATGAGCAATCGTATACACCACACCAAAATTAACAATAATTTATAATGATTTTAACCAAGATAATTTACCTAATTTCAATTATTTTAATATCAAACGAGAGGTTTTGACACTACGAATATATATGCAAAATTTCATAAGAATTGGTTGTACCGGTCAAAAGATATTAACCCTCGAACACTCGCGCCAACTTTTGCAACACAGTTACTCGCGCGCACAATAGCCTCAAACCAAAGAAAACGTGCGTACTAGAGTTTTGACTGGGAAAACTTGGTTTTAGGTTTATCGATCCTTTAGAATAGTTTCTTGAAATTAAAAGCTCTATCGTTTGGTTGAATTCAAATTTTGATTAATCCCCCTAAAAGTGAAATAAATAAAATATTTTTCTTCAGTGTCAATATAACACATTGATGTGTTCTGCAAAGTTATAGAGCATATTATTATATAGTATACCTCTATGTTTGCTTGTTTAGGAACTGTAGAACTTTGATTATAAAAAATACCTTAATTTTGACTACGAATTACTCGACTACCAGCAGACGGATACATTTTAAACATTTTACATTGGCTAGTTTTGCTGCATACAGACACCATTTTTCCATATGAAGAAACGAGAGAAAATTCCACTTGGGGTCAATTGCGGTACACCTCGCATGCTGATTGTTTCGGTTTATGCTGATCTATTTTTCAAACAATTTAAATTATTAATGCATTGAATAATTATGACATTTTGCTCAGAATAAGTTTATTGAAGAATATTCGTTAGTTAAACAACGATTTGTAACTTTATAACAGTATGGCGTTGAAAACCCTACACGTGTTGTACAAAATACAACAGCGTGAGTAACCGAAGGTTAATAAAAATTGATTAAAATTATTCAAGAAAACTCTATTGATGTGAATCAAATAGAATGGCATTACAGGAAATTATGTATAGTTCAAAATCTATAAACTAGACCTTTACTAGGCAATGTATATGTTAAAGAATAAGATTTCTTCTTACAACTTACTTTTATTTGCACTTACTCAAATTAATAACAACTTACTTATCCTTACTCAGCAATTACATGAAAAAAGGATCTATCAAAATTTAAAAGTGTTCCTATTTTGTTCAAAATTTGTAAACTTATTCAATTTTCAAAAATTTTATGTAAACCAACGCATTACGCAACGTTAACCAATAGATGAATTATGATCCGAAAACGTGTCGATTTCTATCTCAAATACCAAGTAAGACCGTATAACAAAGGTTCCTTTCACCACTAGGTGGATTAAATCGGGTTTTTTATTTTATTCTGGCCATCCAGCCTTATTCTGTGATTTTTTCTTTTCTGGCCTTTTCCTAGCCCTTTAAAAGAGTTTTCACTTTTTTAGGATTATTCTGGGATCATTATCATTATTGTCTTTTCTGTCTTCTGAAAGCCGGTTTTCGACTATTTTTAGTTTATTTCTAGATCATTGGAGGTGTTTATAGGCCGCTATAAGCTTATTATGTGAAACCCCTTTTGTTTGGTCTATGTCTCATTCTGGGATGGTTTTGGGTTTATCCGTGATATTAGGCTCATTTTAAAATACATTTTTATGTTTGGCCTTCTATCCTGGTCTGGTCTTCTAGTCTAATCCTGAGATTTGATCTCTTTTCTGGCCTTTTTTAGATTTTCGTCCATTTAAAACTTTTATTGGCATAATTTTCTCTCTGGTCTTTGGTTTTTTCGGTAATTTTAAGCTTATTCTGAGGTCATTTTTTTATCTTTACTAGCTTCGTAGTGGGTGGAATTATCCTCTTTTGGTCTTTTCTGGCCTTTAGAAAATGGTTTCCAGTTGGCCTGAAAAGTCAGTCGCCGTATGTTCGAATATCGGCATACTATGACTGCTGTGAAATCTGTCGAATAAAAACACAAATCAAATTCCGATAGCGGAATGTAGCCCAAGGTTTTGCATTGTTTAGAAACCGTTTTTGTAAATTTTAAACGTATTTTGTGGTAATTCTTGTTTGGAAGCGCTTTTCTCGATTTAAACATATTTAGAACACTTGGGGCGAACCAACCAACGGTTGAAAGCCCCTTTAAATAATAAATAAATAAATATTTAGAACTTAACTGTTATAACTTTTTGAAGCTGTTGACGGTAGTAACAGAAGTTCAAGAATTGAAATGTTCGGTGTGTTCGTAATTTCTAATCTGAAAAGAACATTCTTAGAATGTGAAATAAAGTTTAAGGAAAATCATGCTACACCTTCCCCGTTTGAAAGGATGGTGTAACGAAGAGGAGCCATTCAGCAACTTGTTGTTGACAAGTTGTTTGAAATTATGAATAGTAACCATGTTTATAACCTAAAGAGGATGGAAAAATTTTCCGTTTAATTCTTTTTAGTTCCGACAGATAGGCACGACTTGCAAGTTTTATGACTGTTTGTTTGGAGTTACATTGATGAATCCCGCAAGTCCTAGGTGAAATGTGCATCTTTCTTTTTGTTTTATCGACCCTCGGCCAATTTTATTTACATTTCTTCTGAAAGTGGAAATGCTTAATGTATTAAATTTAAAATTAAATGGAATGAAAAATCTTGATATTAGGCTAAAATAATGACTAAGTTCCCAATTTCAGGTTGAGTGTGTTCATCCGTTTATACCAATAAGACGTCTAATATTCCGTAGTCTAAAGTCAAGTTTTCTTGCGCTCTTCCAATTCTATCATTCCTCACAAATTTACCTATTGAGAGTATTATTTGTCCGGCCAGTTTTGTTTGTACTACACGGACTGATAGGTTTATAGCTATTCAGTTTTAAGCTTGGAAACGGTAGTCGATTGCCGTCTCACCAGCGGCAACCTGCGGAGATGTCCACCAAGCATTTTTGCTTTGCTGTTGGTTTATCGACACTCCGCCAAACTCTTTTACTTTTATTCGGGAAGAGTAAATGCTCAATATGAAAAATGTGAAAAATGAAATGGTAGATGTACTGATAAATCTTGATATTAGGCTAAAAATATTGCCTAAGCTGAACTGACAAGATTGGGAATTGTGTACTTAATGCACCGAAATAAAAATTAATAATTTTTCTATTTTTTCTTTTACGCTTTCAAAAACCTGTTTTGTTTTTGTGTAAGTATAATTTTAGTAGACAAAATGTTTAATCTCCAATAGACCTAGATAAAGCGAATCAAGTTTGCTTTTATTTTCGTTTGTCATGTTTTCTTGACCTTCTATTTTCACATCAATTGGATATGTCTGATTATTCAGTACTATTTGATTTTGCACCTGTTAAAGAGGCTTTGGAATGCTAGTTTGCTGATGTTTTATCCATTCATCTCAGTCCTATCACGGTCGCCATATAGTGTTTTATTCCGCTGCTGCTGTGCGGTCGACTGACTTGTCGGTTTTACACTCGCGCCATACCGGATGTGATACAGGAAAGCCTAAACCAGAATAGATTTGCAAAGGTCCGATGAAAACTGCTGTTTATTCGTGAGTAAATTGACCCGAAAATTTTTGAGATACCGGTTGGAGGGTAGGGAAGGTCATGACCTGGCCTTTCAAAGCATTTTCAGCAACATTTTTTTGTTTTGTTTGTACTTTTAATTTATTTTAAAATTTTGGTCATCGTATGTTTTTTTTTGTGGGATCATTTCATTAATCGGCCTTTAACCCTCAAGTACCCAACATAGAGGAGTATTTCCATTCAAGTCCCTATAAATCCCTGTTGCTTCATTTTATATGCCAATATATTCTCCTATCTTCTCATTATAGTCTAATCTATTCATTCAAATACTATAGTTTGATTTGTTACGTTAATTTGAAACATTTATTTCATGCGAAAGTTAGAAAAATCTTGCAAACTTAGAAAAAACTTGGGCGCTATAGAGCTAACAGCACGTCTAGCTAGTTTAGACTTCCCTTGAAATTGTATGTTACGTCATCAAGCTTTTTTGGGTTGTTTCAGTTTTTTTAGCGGTTTTAAAAGTATTTTTCGAAATATTTTTTTCAGACGCTGCAAAGTATTTTTCTACTTATGTTGTTTGGGAATATTTTTTTTGGCCTTTTTAACTATAGAAACCCGTTTAAGCTTATTTTTTCAGAATAATTTCTTTTGATCTTTCTTTTGCGATTAATATTCTAGGATTATTTTGCGATAATTTTTTTACCTTTACTGACCCTTAGAACTATTTTTCGGCCATGTAGGGCTTAATAGGGATTATTGTATTTTCTGGATCTCCCGAATAGCCTCGAAGTGCGACGTTGGTCATAACAAACCAGTCGGTGTATGTTCGAATCTCACCTGGGAGAGGTTGCTGGAGTCAATAGGATCGAAGCACTAGCCATACAATGGTTCTGTCTGTAGTGTAACAGCTGATTGCGAATAAAACCTGTCGAATAAAACCTGAAGGACAAGTTTCGAATACGGAATGTATCACCTAGGCTTTGCTTTGCTTTGTCTTTTCTGGACTTTAGAAAAGTTTTTTCCCATTTCAAGCTCATTGTTTAACTGCTTTTAGAAATGTTTTTTGATATTTTTAATTTATATCAAAATCGTTTTCTTGTTTTGGCCATTTCAGGTCTTTAGAGGCGTTTTACAACTATGCTAAACTTATCGCAGTGTAAGTGGCAGTGTGCGACTCGAGTAATTGAGTACACTGCACCAGCTCTCTTAAAAGGAAAATAATTGAATAAAATGAAATTATCTTAATATGTCCAATCGTCTCTTACAATTGTGTTTTTACATTATAGTTCTTGTCACGGTCGCCATATAGTAATCGTTAAAGGCGAGTGCTAGTTATTCCAAACTTACGGTGGAGAAGGTCATCACTTAGGTTTATAATTTACATTGGGAAACATGGACTCATTGCTTTACTTAGAGTTAACGATTACCGTCCGGAGATTTCCGGTTGGTTCGTTCTCTAACCATTGTCATAAGACTGACGTTTATTCATAAAACATGGGTATTTATACCCAATCCTGAAAAACCTTAATTCTATCTATTACTTAGGAGATCTTCTTATAGCGAACCCAGTGCGATGACAAAAATGAAGCGCATGCAAAAAGGGCACGGCCCCGGTGGCAAACAGATGTTTGCCACTCGTACTGTTTTGAATATTTATATGTTTTGATTTGAGCGGCAGTGCGATTCGAGTAATTGAGTACACTACATAAGAATTTTTAGTTTTTTAGCATTCTGACATTATTTTGGGACCATAGAAGCGTTTTCTTACGATATTTTGCATCAATTTTCTTTTCTGCTTTTGATATCTAACCTGAAATTATCGTCTTTTTGGGCATTTAGAAGCGTTTTTCGGCTATTTTGTACTTATCTATGGAATCTAGGAATTTTGACAGTGTCTGGTTTCAATAAGCATTTCACAATCCTTTTTGGTGCTATTTTTAAACAATTTCTCGATAATTTAAGGTTTATTTTGGGTTAATTTTTTGCCTTTAGAAGCGGTTACGGAAATATTACGCTCATTTTGGAAAGTATTTTTTAGGTATTTCCTAACCTTTACAAGCGTTTTTCAGTGATTTTGGGCCTAATTTTAGGGATGCTTTCCGTATTTTGGGATTCTAGCGAATCCCATAGCTTGGGTAGAGGAACGGTACACATACTTGGTAAGCGTTGCTTCAATAACACTCTCTTATCTAATTTTCCGCTCTTTTCCCTTCACGTCTCGTCCCACTCTGGTTGGATACTATAAACACCTTTGTTTCATTACTTTCTTCACCAGCCCTTCGTCGGTTGTTTTTGTGAATTTTGCTTCTCAATATCTTCAGGTTCCAAAACTTTATATTCTGGAATACATATTATTTTTCCTCAAGAAAGAATCACAGTTGTATTCAAGCGAATCCAGTCATCAGTTATTGCCGGATGGTCTGTCTCGTTGCTAAAGGTAAATTTGAACCACTTCAGTTTGTTCAAGCACACAATCCTTGTTTAAATTGAATATGCCCTGCTGACAAGAAAATATATTCTTGCAACGTTATGTACAAAATAATTAAATAAACATGAAAGTAATCTTTAGCCACGTTAGGGTCGTAAGAAAATCAAATAATATGCTGCAAATTGATTGAGTACACCTAAGGCGCTATAAACGTCGTTTCGTGCGTTTGGTATTTTTTCTTACAATTTAGTTTTCTTTCAAATACCACTCCGCTAGTATGTGAAAGAGCAGAAAAAACTGAAATAGGTCAGCCAGTCGGCAGCAATCAGTATAGGTCTACCGACGAACATCGCAATAATATAAGCCAGTCTCGAAACTTTGAACAGAAACCCGATTACGAAATAGAGCTCGCTGCCGGAAACTTTCTACAAAAATTTGCATTTCTGATTTACTACCGCATCTGCAATTCATCTCCCAAGTTGCATATCGCATCTGCAGTAAAACGCGCGGCGCGGCCCTAACACAATGGTTGATTTAATGCAGATCGGGCTTCCTTCATCCTGATGATAGTGCAGCCGCCAGATGGAAGCTGATTCCTCTCCTAGAGCAGAGCTAGACAAAGCTCTCAGCATGGTTTAACGAAGCATGTTACGTAAAACAACAGCGTTTTTTTCTCCGTCCTGTCACCGCCGCCGCGACGACGTCTTCTATGATCTTCTTGGGGGCTCGCATTTAGGGGGTCACTTCAGCCAGCTGGCTGCTGGTGGAAACCCACAAATTTCAAACAATCGAACCCACCGCCGTGCCGCGCCGCCCGATGCGGTAAACGATCGAGTCAAGATCGCGAAGTGATGCGCAACTGTAGGTACAAAGATCCACCGCGAGGAAATCCGGAAGAAAAAGTCCATTCTTCACGGATCCGCGACCGAAAACAAAAGTGATTTAGTGATTCGACGAAGCAGTTGGTGGGCATTTTGGTCATTTCTGCTTGCTTGCTACAAGCTACAAGCTGCTGCTGTCGACGACCGAGAAGGGTGTATTGTTTGCTAATGTTTTCTCCTAGTATTGCTCCTCCGGAGCCCCCCCGGATCGGGTGCTGATACATACAAATCCGTTGAAAGTTATGTGAATTTAACTAGGGAAGGGTCTCTCATTCGAAAAAGGTATTCGTTATAAATATCGTGGATCTATTGGCATAGTTTCGGATAGTTAGTGGACCGTTGCATGTTATTGCTGAGGCTACACCGTTTCGCGCCCCAGGAGAAATGATTCATTTTTAATTTAGCATTACTTTGCATTGAGATTTTTCGAAATTAAAATTTAAACGCCAGTGTCACATACTGTGCTCGGCACTCGATATATCTTATAAGTAAGCGGGTTTTAATAGCGCCTTCTGTAAATGCCAGAATTACAGCCAGTCGCTGCTCGGCAGGAAATGCGTCGCAATGAATATTCAATAAAGCAGTACAAGCTCTGGATTTGTCTAACCAAGTGCTCAATGCGGATGGATGATGGATTCGTTTTTCATTTCGCTCACAACTATAACTTACCGGTAGGTATGTAGCATTCGAAACAGATTTGTTCAAGTTGTGATTGAAAGTGAAAAAAGCTGTGTTGGGTATGATAATTTCATCCGAGTTCGTCGGATTTAGTTTCGGCTTTAAATAGCCGAATTAATTGAAACTCAGGTTTTCACAACAAAATCTGCCCAATTGGCTTGCACAATGACAATCCGTCATCCACGAAAAAACCGTTAAATCAAAAGCTAAATACGTAGACGAAGGGAAATTTTCGACTGATTACGTGCCAGCCAATCCGGACGTGAGCGTGAGTAGAACTTAAACCTTAACACACTTTCCGTTTGGCGTGAAATCAGCTGCAACCGGATAGTACGTGCTCGGGATTGAGTCTCCGCAATCGAATGGTGAAGGATGGTGACGTTGATGATTGTATCCGAAGCGGGCGGGCGGACAAATGTAAATCGTAAAGCTGGCTGCTTCGTGAATTTCACAGATAGGATCGATTGGAATTCTTCCGTCTACAGTTGAGTGGTTTTTGCGTCGCATTCAACATCTTCATCGCCCATGGCATCATCTCATCGCTGCCATCATCTTTGGTAAAAGCATCGCTAGCCCCCAACGTGGGACCGAGCAGCCCTGCGAAAATCGATTTTCTCTCCGGTCGCTCAAACTTTTATGGATGGCACGATGGGTGAACGAAATTAGACAAGATTAGATTTGTTTGGAAAAGTTTGCTAGGAAAATCCGATTTCAGCTAATAAAATGATGATGAGATTTTTAACTGCATATTAATGATGCTGTGCTTGTACTGTGGAATATTAATCTAAGTTGAAATTAAAACTAGTTTTCTATTGTCCGGTGGAGAATTGAAGCGATAAAAAGTGGTCGTGAAATAAAAACATAAAGCCACAGAGGAACCTGTCTCATCGTCTCGTTAAAGCGAAAAAGACACAGCTGGTGCCAGCAATGAAATTTCTTTTATAAACATCTATCGGAAATTCTGTGTCCCTTCGGATAATGCACAAATTTTAGCTTCTGGCTTCGAAACGATTAGTTCAAAAGCACCATCGTCGATGAACATTTATTTATACAACTTGTCTGATGGCTTTGTATCCGCCTTTGGGAGACATTTTATGTGCATTCTTCATCCTACATGGTAAAACACTATGCGCCAAAAAGACCTGCTGCCGTTCCGCCCCATACACTCGGCTCTCGGTCGGTATTGCAATCGATACCACTCGAAGGTAGATTCTAGCCTTCCCCGAGCATGTGGGTAAGTTAGATGTCAGCTCCAACCCGACGATATTTATTATACATACATTGTTCGATCTAGCTAGTCGCCATCGGCATTAGCATAAATAAGCCGAAACTGTGTCAACATAAGCTACTGCTTACTGTTGCGGTTGCATATATAGGCAGATACACTGCACAAAAGCTGCTTACCTTAGATCTCTTGCTGCTAGAAGGCGATTTCGTGCATACTTCGAACAGGCGTCTTTTTTTCTTTTTCTGTTTTTTCAATATTCTGGGGTATTCAATTTAACGGTCGTGCTCAAGTAAGTATCGGCTCGTCCTTCCAGCGCTAATAACGTGAATTTATAGAGCTTTGATCTCTTCTTAAAAGTTCAGTCGCTCGAGTGTGCACACTTCATTTGATCAGTATTTGCAAAACAATTATACGGGGAACGACTCTGACCTTGGTCAATGCTATGTGCTGCAGCAATGTACGCATAAGCTTTTTATAGGAACACATCTCGCTAAGGCCAAAATCTTATTTACACTTTTAATAGACACCTGCCGGGCTGTACGGGCAAACAATACCGCACATGGCCGCCAGTGGAACAAAACACACACCCCGAATAGGAAACACCACCTATAGACGCCGCCGCCGCCTCGCTATCCGATCCGTGAGGGACATTGTGCGTTATGACTTCACTCCAACTTACATAAGCAGACAGAAGAAAAAAAGTAAAATGTGATGCGTGAGCACTCCGTGCCTATTCAAACTTAATTCATCCGATCTTGACAGCAACCTACTACGAAGCAAGCCGTCAACCGAAAACGCCGAGTTTTGACTCAAAGGTGCTAAAGAGTCATCGCCCGTGAAGTATTGAAATATTCTGTCGGGTTTAATTGAAAGATGAAGACGCTGATGGATGGAAAAAAGGCGATTTCGTGACAAGATCTTTTGCTTCCGCCATTGGTCACATTTCCTGGCTGATATTTTTCTCGTTAGGAGATTTTAACTCATCAATTTGTCGCTAATTTATTTATTATTGCGGCGGGAACTTGACCGGCGCAGTCCAAACGAACTGGGGCTAGCTAATCGCATATCAAACGTCAAATGAGTAGGTAGCCAATTCGCTGCACAATCAAATTATTCGACTCTGTCATGTGAGTTTTGATCCATTGTAATTGACCACGGTGAAACGGTGCGGCGGGGTACTATCATGCTGGTATTGTAATTTCGGACTGTCCCCAATAAACCGGCCGAAGGGGGAAAATTACGATCCGTTCCACTTTTATGCTTTAACTTGCCCACTGTGAATGGCAATTGTGAACATTATTATGCTAACTATGTAGCATTTCGATTCTCTTCGTATTTTTACTAGAGTAGAGCAGCGAATTAGGAACGGAACTTATGTTTCGTCAGCCAGTAGGTGACCACCTGCTTAGCGGTTATTTCTAGTAAAATTTTAACCTTTTGTAAGCCAATGAAATATTGGAAAAATTCAAATTCTCTGTACTGAAAACAAAATCACGTATCAGTATGTTTATAGCTGTAGTCATTACAATCATTTTATGAAGTTTACATATTTAAGCCATGTAAGCGTTTTCGCTTCAAGCATGTCCGTGAAAACTAAATCTATTCTTGTTTTCATATAGATTTAGATCGCTACAAGTGCTCGGAAAAATTGACAGCCTTGCATGTAGGTGAATATAAAACGCATACAGTCTTACCCTTGGTAGTGTTCTTTTATCTGTCAGCCCATGAACCTGACTACTAAACTGCTGACAGTGTTTGTATTTCTCAGTTCTCTACTTTGATGGGGAATACCAACTTGCGATGGAGAGCAGCTTGAAAAAACTATCTAAGCATTGTCACGAGAAGAATTAGACCAAGTATCGTCGGGCACAGAATGAGTTGACCATGAGATCCTGAGGAGGAAAAAGCTTCAGAAGGAGGACAGGGATCGTGAAGACCTAGAACAAATATTCCAAGCTAATGAGACACGCAGGTTCTATGAGAAGGTGAATCGATCTCGTAAAGGTCACACACTGAAGTCTGATATGTGTAAGGAAGAAGAGGGAAATCTGGTCACAAACGAGCGCGAGGTGATCGACAGATGCAAGCGATTCTTCAACGGGCACCATAATGGCGATATAACTAAAGGAGATGGAATGGAAGTTAACCTAGGACAAACAATAACAGTGTGCCGGCTCCCGATCCCAGAGAAATCTACCGAGAAACTGATCAGATTGAGAATAATAGAAGCTGCAGAAAGAACCGACTCCCGGTTGAGCTCTACAAAAAAAATGGTAAAGGACTGCTAGTAACGGCACTTCACTGGATAATTTTAAGGATTTGAAAGGAGGAGAAACCAAAAACTACAAGATATACAGCCCTAAGGGATGTACGAAAGGGTGACGTAGGACTATATCAGATCATTAGATCAAAGACTAATGTAAACTGAAATCTGTGAGTGCCATTATTTGCGTGAATGTTTAAAAGAGAAGAGTGAAATATTCAGATCCAAATTCAATTCTCTACTGAATGCAATGATGGCTATGAAAATACGTGGACGGGGGTTCATAAATACAACGCCTGCAATCATTGAGACATAGAGATTTTTTTTAAAATCACTTGTGTGCATCATAAAGGTTCAAATAGTAATGAATAAACAGCCTACAGATTATTGTATTAAATATGGTTATACGTAGCTTGACATGTGTCAATAATCTTACTTTAACTCGCTTGTGGCCTTTAAAAGGATCATTGGTTACAAATAACACTAAAGCCAAAGCACGTTCATCGCAAATATGACGTACCATTCGAATGTGTTTCTCTTTTGACATGAATGGCAACAGGCACGTAAGTTAGCGGCGTCGATTCAATGTCTCTTGCTCCGCGAAGGTTTTACTGGGCTGGTACCGAATGGCCGAAACACAAATGGCCGAATCACGAATGGCCGAAATTCAAATGGCCGATTTCCAATAACAGTCACAGAAGGCCGAATCACGAAAGGCCGAATCGCGAAAGGCCGAATTCCGAATGGCCGAATCCCGAAAAACCGAATCACGAATGGCCGAATCACGAAAGGCCGAATTATCCCAGAATGCCCAAATCAACAACTTTTTTATTGCTCATGTTGTGAGACCTTACACATTTTGAATAAATTTTTTCATCTATTTCTCTCCACGAGTTTGAAACATCCGCCTGAAAAACCTTTAAAATTTTCCCCTCTATTGCCTTTCGTTCCACTTACAGCTTTGTGATAATCTGCGTCATTGATAGGTGAAGGAGAAAAGGTTTTCGTAAAATTCTGTACCTTAGTTTCAGAAAAACAAGACATACTCTGCGTCTTATTTTTTATTTTGGTAGATAGAGTATAGATGATTGAAGATTCTTTGTTCCCCTAAGCGCGAATTATTCACGTATTATAGGATGCGAGGCCTATTGATCGTGTCAGTAGCAAATGTTTCCTAGATGATTCAGGGCGAGACGGCCGCAGGCCCCTCGCAGAAACCACTACTATTTAGGTGCATGCATTTTCCTAGGTTTACTGACTAGTAGGGATTATCCTTTAGTTAGGTCCGAACGAGCGGCAGCGAGTAAGGACAGCATATAGCTAACATCTGTGCAGGCTGAAGGTCGTGATTATTTTCGGCCGAATATGACGCTTGGCCATTCATGTTTCAGCCTTTTGTGATTCGGCCATTTGTGATTCGGCCATTCGTAGGTAATCCGTTTTACTAGTTTACTTTCACAGTTTACCGCTTGTTACATAGCAGAAAATATAACACAAACACGAAAATTTCTGTTTTATTTGTATGAGAGCCCTTATCCTGTTACCACAGCGGTGAGGGGTCTCAAACCATCATAAAATAAATTCATGCCTCCAAAAACCCCCACATGCCAAATTTGGTTCCGTTTGCTTGGTTAGTTCTCGAGATATGAGGAAATTTGTATTTCATTTGTATGGGAGCCCCCCCTCCTAAAGAGGGTAGGAGTCTGAATTCACAATAGACAAAAATCTTGCCTTTTGAAATCCCTACACGCCAAATTTAATTCCATTTGCTTGGTTAGTTCTAGAGTTGTGAGGAAATTTGTATTACATTTGTATGGGAGCCCCCCCCCCCTCTTAGAAGGGGAAGGAGTCTCAGTACACCATACAAAAAATTCCACGCATTATATTTTCGTGGATTTCCCAGCATACGATATAGTCGAGCGTGAACAGCTATTGCAGACGATGCCTGAGAACAAATAAACTAACGCGGCTGATTAAAGTTACCCTGGAGCGAGCGATGTATTACGTGTGTGTTTCTGGGCCACTCTATAGTCCCTTCGAATGATGCAAATAGTTGCGGCAACGTATGCTATTCAACATCGCCTTACAAAAATGGAGGCTGGGAAGATTGGGTTACAAATCAATGCATCGTAAACCAAATATATGGTAGGAAAAGAACACAGAAAACAACGTGCGCCTCCCACGAACAGTGACTATTGACGACGATGAACTGAAAGTGGTGGATGACTTCGAATGTTAGGGATCACCGTCAATAATACGAGTAAGGAGATTAAACGATGCATTCAAGCTGGAAATTGAGCCTACTTTTCCTTCTGAAAGGCGCTTCGATCAAGGAACGTACGCCGCCGCACAGGAGCCATGGTACGTGCCATCTGGATCCGAGAGGACAGTATAATTCCAGAACTGGGTCACATAAATAAAGGGTCATTTCAACATCAGTAATCGAGTCACGTCGCATATACAAATACATCAGCACTTGGCGATCATCTCATGCCTTTCATAGACCATATGGCCGGTTTCACGCCCCAGGAAAGCTTACTTTTTTGTTTCAAGCACGGAAAAGATTTAGAAGGAATTTTGCCAGGATCTGGAACTGGCCATATGACCTCTGAGAGGCATGAGATACTCGCCAATTACTATTTTGTCGATTGCTGATGATTTTTTGATATACGACATGACCTGTATTACTGATGTTGCTTGAAAGGTACTTTTATGGGAATCGGTTCCAGATTCCTAGTTTCTTTCTAACTTCAGTAAAGTAACTGATATGACCACAGTCGATGATTTGTTTGAAAAAATCAACAGGTTTCACACAAATTTTCATACATTTGATCACGATCAACCACTTCGTCTACCTTCAAACCACTCATTCTAACTAGGCCCTCGACCAAGATAACTAAACATTCCCTTGTCCACCCTCTTATC
Organism: Sabethes cyaneus; assembly: GCF_943734655.1. Taxonomy (NCBI): domain Eukaryota; kingdom Metazoa; phylum Arthropoda; class Insecta; order Diptera; family Culicidae; genus Sabethes; species Sabethes cyaneus. The sequence goes on from NC_071355.1 coordinate 232,790,797, forward strand.
TACCGTTATACAGGTATACCTCGATAGTACGTACATCCGCGTATCGTTTAGCGTACGTACTATCGAAACGTACGTTATATCGAATCACAATTTTTAATGTCAAGTATTGTTTTTATTATGTTAAATATTGCCTAAAATTTCCAAATTTTAATATATTATAAAATAAATAATTATTTTGGGAGCGTGTAGGGCGCTATATCTCTACATATTTGGGTTGGTAAGCGGCAATGCTTATCAACTTAGGAACCAATTGCTTCAAGAAATGGTTAATTGGTTTCACTGTTCCTGGTTTTTGCTGTCAGGTATTGTGACCAGTTAGCAATGTGTGATTATCTACGTCTTCATTAAAATTGCCATGAATTTGGAATGGTTTCGCAATGGTCAATGTTCCTAATTTGATTCTGATTATTGAAGCAAATTTTTATTCTCAGTTTTCGTTAATAGCGTTTGAGGTGTTTTAGTTCGGAATATTTTATTGCGAGGGATCAGCATCGCTTGCTTTCGTGTCTCGTTCATCGCAAAACTTTGACAACAAATTTTTTTCGGAGCGGTGACAATTACCCAGTTTTAAATTCGAGCCAGTAGTTTGGACTTTGGAATAGTAGTTTGCACTGTATTTTACAATAATATTTGACTCAAGTGAAGGGCCGAGATCGCAGCGCAGATGTCTCTGCCTCGATGTCGTTATCTTAATTTTGCGAGAAACCTCATCCTCATCTAACAAGACGGATGCAATATTATTCGCCCACACAGTGGATTCGCGCGGGACTAGTTTATGTTTTGCTTACGGAAATAAATGTCCAAGGCATAATATTCATACCGTCGAAACGAACTCAGGCCCAAATACGTCGCACACGCTTTCTAAACGACTATTTATTTGCAATGGTGATCGCGAAAAGTAGAGATGAAATGTAATCGCTGACGCGTTGTTTTGTTGGATCATATCGTCTACCAAAATAAACCCTGATCTGTACCTTCCCCTACTAACATAAATCCTATCCCGTGATACTTGTGGAGATGCAGTGGTACCCGCGATCTCTAGCAACAACAAGTATCGGACTAATATTCCTTCCTTTTCCCATGTAGTACAGCCTTTTGATCGTGGCCGGCGTCATTATTGGTCAATTTTCAAAGTATTGAATCAGTAGAAATTGCACAACGAGTATGTCATGCTACTCCCAAGCACCATTCAATTAGTTCTTTGTGCAATTATTTATTTTAAAATTATTTTAGAAAAAATACTACAAATGTTAAAAAATAGTTGAAAAGTAAAGCAAAAGGAATCCAAAAACATTTAGTTTTTTGCAAAATTCTCTCTCAAATTGAAAATTTACATAATTTAATCGAATAAATCTAGGTAAAGGTAAACATAGTTGTCAATATAAGCTGAAATGTTCGAATCTCGGCTAGGCGGTGCTGCCAGATAGAGTCAGTAGGATTGTTGCACTAACCCCGTAACTGTCATGTACTTTAACAGCCGGCTGCGAAGTCTGTCGATAAAGAAGGGTCAAATCTTAGAAAGATGTTGCCCAAGGCTATGCTTTATGGAACAGACATGCTTTTATTTTTGCAACTTGCGCTTATAAATAAAAGCTTAACTGACTAATCTTCGAAATTTTGAAAAAAATATTCATTTGTGTTTAACTTTACAACAAAATTAATATGGATGGTTTAATTACTAGCGCAACGTGATTTTTCCTCCAAAGAAAGTAAAAAATTCTCATATAATGACGCACAACATATATATTTATAAATTAGTCAGTTGCTTGCAGTCTCATTTTTCCACACTTCACTTTTGTCCATATGGGACAGTTACGCTTTTATGGGTTGTAATCGTATTACACGTATTTGACGAACACCAGTATCTGCAAACAAACGAATATACCATTTCCTACTGTTCCCCCCATCGCAGTTGGAAAGATTGTGCATTACAGAAAAGGTCAATTCCCTGAGCAAAAATCTGCAAAATCAGAATGCTGAAAAATAACTGTTAATTAGAACGTATATTTGATTAATTTACTATTTAGAAACTGTTTTTAATTTTAAAATAATGGTTTTTACATAACAGAAATAACTGATATTATTCAAATATTTAGAATTATTGCATACGTATTTGCTTGTATTGACTCATAAATATTCATAAAAAAGTTTCTGCTTTATATAGAAAATAAAAAAAAATCATTGCTGGAAAATGTACGTACTATCGAGGCAAAATGTACGTATTATGGAGGGTACGTAATATCGAGGGTACGTACTAACGAGGGTACGTACTATGGAGGTATACCTGTATACCCCTCACTTTCGCATCCACCAATCCCACGGTATATCATGAAACACGTAAGTTTGGTTGAGAATAGTCCGGGCGTACAGGTGCTATGGTGGAACATCACTGCGATTCGATAAAATTAAATACATATCAAAATTAAACGCTCTGATTTTGTCCTAATTTCGTCTACTGATTGCTTTTCAGAAAACTTCAGACCCATATTTTTTATTTGACACCTAGGGTCTCCCTTTCTATGTTAGGGTGTTTCCTTGTGCCTTTCTTTTTTTCTCGAAAAATCAGCTTTTGAACCACAGAACCGATTTTCATTATTTTGATGCCAAATAAAAAGTATTTTTATGAACGCTTTCAAGGAAAAGTACGGGACTGAAACTAAAAAAATTTTATGATCACTTAAACACAGAAAATATTGTTTTTTTTTTGTATTTTCATTATGTGATGAACCACAAAGACCCCAAGTTTATATGCTGATGAAGTTTACATAACATATCTAAAATTCATAAATACATAAGTTTTAGTGAGATATATTTTTTAAGAAATAAAGTTTCAACTTTCAAGAATGCGATGGAGACAAATGCTGTTTTGTTTTTACCTGTGATCATAGATGATCCGATTAGGTTGACTCAATTTTGATTCATTTGACAGTACCGTCTCAGCTAAGCAAAATTTGTCAAAGTTATATATGAGACATTTGTAGAACAAGTTATTATCTACAATCTTGCTGAATAAAGTTTTGTTGAATCTTTTATAGTCACGGTGCTACAATGCTAGTACCACAGTAGTAACTAAATGAGCGTTCATTTAGTTACTAATGAGGTACTAGCATTGTAGTTCCGTAACTACAAAAGATACAGCAAAACTTTGTTCAGCAAGATTGTAGATAATAACTTGTTCTACAAATGTCCCATATCTAACTTTGACAAATTTTGCTTAACTGAGAAGGTACTGTCAAATGAATCAAAATTGAATCAAAGTGATCGGACCATCGCTACCTGCGATAAAACTAAGCTGATCAGACGTCCCAAATTTTACGGGACTATTTCGGATTTGAGTGACTTGCCCCGGATGACCAAACCTCTCGGAAAGTGTCCCGCATTGGTTAGCTTTTTAACCGTGCCAATGTTGGCCCGCCCAATAAGCTGCTATCATAAGAAACAGAGAACTCCCTATTTACGAATAATTTTAAAAACAAGCCCATTTAACTGAAATTTATCTTTGTTTGATTTATAATATTTGAAAATTAATAATATTCGGAGCTTTTCTCATACGTTTAAAATTTTTCTCGTGAATGGAAAAGGAAAAGTAACAATCTATTCCGTAAGAGCGAGATAACGGCATAAATTTTTCGTAAATTGGGCACATGTATGAATGATTTCGCTGTCAATTAACAAACGACGGATTTTTTCTCTGCCGTAAGCCTCAATTAGCTTGCTACGTATAGTAGGTATTTGGTCGGACTTCTGCAACCAATTGATTCGATTGATCGTCAAAATATCACAATCGCAACACAATTTCGCATCATACAATGGGATTAACGAGAGAATCAGTTCATTATGTCGCAGTTCCGCAAATAGATTGAACGGTCACGAAACGTTTCACACACCGGCGCGCGCGGCGACGCGTCGCTCGGAAGCTGTCTTGCTCTTTGCAGCTCATACCTGCTACATAGCATTCACCGATAAGATGTGATAGTTCGATTCCGTTGAGGCATTTTAGAAAGGTGCATTCAGGTTTCACCTGAACGACAGCTCGCCTTTCGTTTCAACGTCGATGGAAACGTAGGTTTACTAATCCCAAGTCGGTAATGTATCTTCACTGGGTCGTAAAATCCACTTAAACTTATTCTTGAAAGCATTCGACTGTAGCTTAGTCTATATCTATGCGACAATAATCGAATGCAATGCAGAGACGGCGAGAGACAGGAAATGCGAGTTCACTTGATTCGAGAAGCCGGCTGGTGCAGACTTAAACAAATAACGAAACTGTCAGAGATAAAATTAGAGCTCGATGCTAGCTTCTTGATTGAATGACAGGTAAAGTTGCATGCGGTCTTAGAAATTATTTAGTTCAATTCAATTGGATCTTGTTAGAATGGCAATCATTTCATGACCGAATATCTTCCACCGCTACAGTCAGACTTGCTTGCTAAGCAAAACCACTTTCGGAGTCATCAAGACAAGGATTTTCCCTGGATGAGTGCCAGGTACTTTGCGATCGGCTCCGGTTTCCAGTATTATGCCAGGTCCACGTGACCAGCCGTCATAATCTGATTAGTACGTTATGATGAAAAAGCAAGTCAGGCGTATCTGATGACTGACTGACATCATCATAATCATAATGTTCCCAGGATGTTATTACACACCAAGAATCAGTCATATTTTTTTTCCTCGTCGGTCGTCGGTTTTATAGTTGTGTACGGTCGAAAGAAGGCTCGGTGAAACAGGCACTACTCACGGTCACGGAGCTCACGATGACGTTGAAGCGATAACCGAGTTGCATTAGTTCAAGGAGCTAGCTTAAGAAACATTAAAAATAAATTAAAAAATTCTTGGAAGTAAAACACCGTTATCAGTAATAACAATAACTTTGTTTTTTTAGGTTTAAACCGTCATGCACTTTTTTTATTGAAAGAATGGAAAATACTATTAAGGGTATGAAATGGGGAAGGCAACTAGGAAGAAGCGCCCAACATAGCTCTAGCCATCCCAAGCCCCTACCTAGCGCCTCCACGTGGCCATACCTGGAAATACTTCAATTTGTATAATTGAGTAGCCAAGCTAGGAGGTGCGGGGTCGTGCGGTTTTCAGTTCCTAACCTTACAAATGTAGTTTTAGGCAACCATTAAACCAAACGACTTTATTTTCAAGTATTATATGATTTAAACTAATATTTTTGGCAAACTAATCTATTTTCAGAGAGCGAAATAAGGCGCTATATCCTTGGCCAATTGCAGCCTGGCTTCTGGTCTAAATACCATTAGTTCATCCCTGAGGGTCCGGAGTATCACTTAACCTTTATTAGCAAAGATACTCCCAACGATTGTAAATAAATCATTGTCTATGTGTACGGGAAGCGTTTGGTACGGGAGGTCCATGCTTTCTTCCTTCCCCTTGATTTCAAGGAGTTAAATGGAATTAGATATTTTTTCTGGTTCCACTTGATTCCTTGGAATTCTCTCTGCGGTACATGCTGCGCAGTTGGCCTGGCCGTTGACAAGAAAAATGATTGATTCAAGTAATCGTCATTTTCCAGGATGCCTTCAAGAATTGGCTGCGTTAGTGTGAGATTAGATTAGATTAGATGAAAGAATGGAAAATACTATTAAGCAAAATTTTAAAAATTATGGTGAAAGGTTTTATTTGAATATTCACTGAATACATGCTCTTGTCGAAAATTGTTCTGAAAATAGTCAAGAAACTTTTGCATTCGTAGTAAACGATTAGCCTTGTGCTTTGATAGGGCACGTTTGAAGTTCCGATTTTCGAAAACGGTGTTCTAGAGAAACACGAAAGCCCAAGCAACACGTAGTGTCTGATTAGCTATTGTTACCTACCTGTCGTTGGGCGGCAGCGAGCTTTAATTAATTAGTCTAGCTCAGTTCCCCTTCGACTTTCCTTTGGAGGGCTTCCATTAGTGGAAACGACGATGCTCGATTGTATGCAATTGGTAGAGGTTTGCATGTTAGTGAACCATTAATTGCAACTTTAACGATGGTGCTCGTTTAGTCCCAGCGTGAATTTGCTTTAATATGCGAGCCGATCACTTAATATTTCCATCGCATCCGGTCCGGTCGGCTTGAATACATACAAGAAACACTTGCCGCTGCTTCTATAAACTGTCATATCAGTTTGGTGAACCCGTTGCTTTGCAACTTGTGCAAGAAACAAAAGTTGGTTCATTTGATGATCTGCAAACTACCTGTGGCTTATAATTGTAGCCATTCGCTAGTGCATTATATGCTTTACCTTCTAAAGGGGACTAATGTACTTGATGTTGCTTTAAAACGCAATTAACATTTGAAGATAACTGGTCAAAATGACCCATTTTATGTTTCTATGAAAATATATACGTACTTCCTATCCTATCTTTGCTCAACGATTCCTTCATGAAAAGTGAGCGGTGCACTTCAATAATTTGATCTTTGAGAGGCGCTAACAATGCAAAGTACATGCAAAATGAAAGGAAGATTATAAGGAAAAGACGTACCTACGGAATGGCATAAACCCATCAAAGGGAATAGCTAGTGATTACTTTGAGCTATGCAAAACTTTTATGCTTTTGTAGATAATAATTTTTGAAATAAAATTATTCCTACATGATAGCTCATTAATTCATTTTTGATCTTCTTCTCTTGAATCTGAAATAGCAAGGAAGTTTCGGCTCCATATTACTTTTCATTCGTATGACAAAAACGACTAACCACAGAATCAAAACAAAAGTCATCAAAAGCCGTATAACTTTTTTTTCTTTTGTGGCAAAACGAAAAACCGTTCATCCATCGAACCGGAGCACATTAGAGTCTAGACTTGGCGGCGTTCATTTAGCGGGGTGATGTTGGTTGGTGTTTGTACTATATTGATGTGTCGTATTCTTGAGAATCTTTGGTCCCAACTGCCATAGAAACGCTGATGGGCTATCATCACGTCTGCGAAGTTGGTTTCGGATATATTTGCTTAGTATGCAGTGAGCGGAATTCGTCTTCCCGTTTTTATCTGCTGTGTGCTGTCAGTAGAACCAGTCACCGCGCAATACGGAATGACTGGAGTCTACGATGAACTATTAATCGGGGAACGAAAACGAATTCAATAAGCATCCATGTTGTTTAACCAGCGTCGAATTGCGTGAACTGGAAAATGATGATGCTGACACTAGAATCAGGCTATGTGGACTAAATGTGATATTAAAAATTTGCAGAATCACATATCACGTATTTCGACAAAAACTTTGCTTCTGGCGAAAGAAGGAAAGCTTTCCAAAAAACTTTCTGCGAAAACATGTAATTTAGTTTGGCAAACGTGTCAGGAATTGATGAATTAAAAAGATAAAACGAACATGACGTGTTTTCCACATTTTGATTAAATTAAAATGGTTTTTTCTACCACTTACGTGGGAACATTTTAACCGATTTTTAGTTTGAACTTTGACACGAGAACAGTAATTTGTATGAGCAGTTAGTGAAAAAATATAGAGAAAAAAACACAATCACTGCGACCAGTTATTATCATAATTATATCACCCCAGAGGAAAAAAAGAGTTTGGAAAATCTATTCAAGCATTGCCACGAGGAGAAATTTGGCTAACTATCGACGAGCGCGGAATGAGTTGACCACAATCCAGGGGAGGAAAAAGATTCCGGGCTAATGGGACGCGCAAGATCTCCCAAATTTTGTTAAGTCGGCTGAGATTTCGTAGGGCGGTATCAAGCGGGCTTTATGGGCTATATAATATTTTCATGGATTTCAGGGCAGCATCCGATACAGTCCAGCGCGGACAGCCAAGTGGTGTGGATAATTTAAAGTAGTGTTAGTTGCTTTAGAAGCAGCAGAAGGTGTTATTTCGCACGGCACTTTTGCTTTGCACACGATATTCGTATATTCAGCGATGTTATGAAGCGTGGATGTATGTGGCTCATTAGTTTATAGGCGAATCGAACCATTCGCGTCTCTGTTTTCTCCTGATAAAATCGTTTGCTGATGCTCGGGGTATATATTCATTTTGCGAATTGTCCAACCTCTGAAGATGAGAAATTTGATGCACGTACACTGAAGTCACTTTTTATGCATTTGAACGCGAATTTTTTTGTGTAAATTGATGATGATGATGACAATCCATTATCTAGTTTTTTATAACGTAGATTTTTACAATCGACGGTGGAAACGGTAGAAAAAAATAATGAAACTAAGCTATCAGTAGTATATCAGGGAAGACAAGGCGTGAAAGGCAAAGAGCGCAAAAGTAAGTAAGCGAGGGTCATTGAAGCAACGCTTATTAAGTTTGTATAACGTTCCTCTTTACTCAAGCTGGGGAATTTGCGGATCGAACCAACTCCCATGAGACGCTATCAACACCTTTGTTTCATTACTTTCTTCCAGCAATCCCTTTATCGATTGTTACAAAAAAAACTAACGTTCTAAAACAATTAATTAAATGCCTAACCTCATTGCAAAGGTCAAGACAAAAACACGAGGTTGGTTTAATCCAACCCGCATTACATTCAACCGGGTTTCATTATCCGCAGAGAAAAACATCTAAGAAAAAAATTTTGTAATTTCAGGGAGGTGAATCAATATACACTCAAGTCGCTTTTTACGCGAAGGATACGTCCCGCGTAAATCAAAACCGCGTAAATTCCGAAATTCCCGTAAAAAACCGCGTAAATTCCGAAAATCGCGTAAAAAAACGCGTAAACTCCGAAATTCACGCAAAAACAACGTAAATTCCGAAATTCGTGTAAAAAAACCGCGTAAATTCCGAAATTCGCGCAAAAAAACCAAAATTTCGCGTAAAACAAATTTCAACATTACGCGAAAAAACAGACGTTTTGAGCACATCCGCGTAAATTCCGAAAATCGCGTAAAAAACCTTGTAAATTCCGAAATTCGCGTAAAAATAGTCGCGTAAAAAAAACGTGTAAAAAGCGACTTCATTGTACAGACAAATATTGCCTTATAGCAGCAAATTTGGTAAAAGTCGTGTATGAAACATTTGTAGTGCTGAATGTAAACTACAATTTTTCTGAATTGAGTACTCCATTATTTTTTCTATTTAATGGGAAATTAGCAGTCGTCGGAGAGCTCAATTTTGAATGCAGTTGTTGGGCCCAAAAGCGGGGTTCTGTTTATGGAAATGTATTCTTTGCATTCTTCTTGCCAATCTGAACACATCGAATATATTTTCATGAACAGAATTTTTGTTACGAAAATTGATGGACAAGACACAAACACGTATCACTCTTACGGTGGCACGAAAGTAAGAAAAAGTGAGATTTTTTTTTCCAAACCTAAAAACTTCTTTTGAAATTTTCAGAATCGATAACGACTAATTTCACCTGAAGCTGTAATAATGTTCTAACCAGTGTTTAGAAATCTCATATTCAATTTATGCAATGCCTGAATTGATGCCATAAACTGCCCATTCTTTCCTGTTTCTAGTATAGATGAAATGAATTCAGCATTGTCAATCTGAAACCAACGATTCGAGCGAATCACTTGCGTTCATATTCATGCTGTTCTCTACATTCATTTATTCTCGACAATAGTGAAAGAAATCAAATGTGAATCATTAATTCATTCATAAACGTAAAAAAATACTCCGAAGTTTTAATTAATTTCCTCCAGCTATCTTTGGTTGATTTTAAAAAGCAGGCAGTTTAAAAAACTAAACTTAGAGATCTAAAATATCAGTCAACAGCAAGAAAATTGACTGACAGGTTAGTCGAGCAATCATTCAGCACTACAATTCATGAATGAATTGTTTTGAAGCGTAACAAACTGAGAAACACATACACTGTCAGCTGTTCAGTGGTCATGTTCATGGGCTGACACAAAAGAATACCACCAGGGGCAAAACTGTATGTGCTGAATGCGTTTTGTATTCGTCAATTTTTTCAGCACTGGTTGTAACTTTATCGTTAGTGAAAGTTATAAAAATGTTCATAAAAACTAGTGACTAATCCTACGATAAAAATGCAGTTATAATTCTGACAGCAACTACTGCCATTTTTCGATTAAACTTTTCTCGTTCGGCACCAATCCGCTCAATCCGATCCGAATAATTGAATTATTTTATTTGAAGAACTGCTCAACACACCTATCGCTGGCTGGTCTTCTTCTGCCCTGGCAGCATTCAACAAGTCAACAATGTTCATACGGTGCGCCGCAACAAAAGTCGCATCATTGATTTCCTAATGACAGATAATAACAGCAATTTAGCTGTATAGGGAGTTTATGGAGCGCAGCAGAATAATTTTATGATTTATTAGCTTCTGTACTACCTCTGCCTGCCGTCAAGAATGCCACGACCGGGTGTGCAAAAAGAACCTTTCAAGGAAAATAAATAAAAACAAAAAAAATCTCTAACAACACTTCGCTTCAGTGACCCACAGAATTCGCGACGCTTGAGAGTAGCCTGCAGTAGCATTTCTCCGTTTTCCCGACTGGGTCATTGATCTGCGCGGTGTGATGTGCCTGCCTGCTGCTAACTTGGTATGTTGCCGGTTGTTGCTGTGAACTACTTCTATTTCCTTCGTGCTACACACTCCGCCGGACGGTAATGTTGATAAGAAGCGTCTTCCAAGTGGGGAACTTCCACACCAGTAATCGCTTCTATTAAGTTGACGACCGTCGTCAGTCATTTTTGTTCGAAACCGTACGGTCGGTCGGTTCAATGAACGTTAGGAAACCAGCAGAGGGAAACAACAGCTGTTCGACGAGTAATTGAATTAGGAGAGAAGAATTTTAATTCCTCGTAAAACCCTTCACGTTCGGCTGTCTCCTTCTTCTATTTGCACTAATTTTTACCACAATAAAATTTATGCCAAGCGATTTTGGAGCAGCAAAGCAAGCCATACATATAGTCATCGCGCGTCTCAGTTCAAGCGAATCCAAACTCGAAAATAATCCTTTGCATATATTTCACCAATGAAGCATGAAAAGCAAAACAACATTGAAAATTATTGCTGCAACTGCAATAGTACACGTACTCAGAACGGGGTTGATGATCTCCAACTGTAATATTTTTCAGGCGACGTTAATAAATTCGATATTTTAAATTCTTCGCCAAACCTAAGCTGCCAAGTATAAATATCGTCTAATCCACGGTTGCTGCCGCTTTGCGGTAAGATACCACTCTCGGAAGATTTTATCCTACCAGCAAATTTATGTGTATCCTTCTCGTACGCGAAGATGGTGTTGTTCTCTCCTAGAATATTTGCTTATACACGGTGAAAAGTCTGTAAATTGTTTACAATTCTTTAAAACGGTAATTTTTAACAATAAAAGAAAAAGTTTTTTTTACTGTGCACAACCTTATCCAAAGTTATCGTTAGAAAGAGCAAATGCATTGTCCAACGCTGCGAAAAATAACTATCGTCGGATGCAGATCGCCAATAAATTGTAAAACTTAACTAAGATGTTGCACAAGTTTCCTCCTATGTATGCGCAACCAGAGAGGAGAAAAGATAAACAAATGCAAATGGCAGTTGCACTATCCGGACGATTGGGTGAAATTATTGCACGAGCCAAGCGACAAGCGGTTACTGGCGGCTTGGCTTAGCTACCCCGATAGTGTTATGGTTGGGAGACAATCTAGCTCTATCTAGGCAGGTAAGGATGTGGGAAAATACGAGTGAACTGTGCACAGTTTGTCTGCCACACGGGTGACGCTATTTGCACTTCGTCAGTATATACTAGCAACAAATAATGAGGAAAGTTTTCCATTTTGGCTTTCTGCACTTTCTGCGTGTATGCTATCTGACTAAGGATATACAAGTAAATCGCTGCATATAAATATCAGTCGTAAACGATAATCTCCTAGCGAAATGGTGTCAACCAGTGTTTGTGGTTGCTTTATGCTAGGTTATTTACTAGTTGACAGCTGTTTTGTTTTGAGTTAAAGTTCGAGCTTATGGTGGAAAATGATATTCGTTGCTAAGTCCCCTTAGACTTTACTAATATTAACTTGGTTTATAGTTTTGTTTCTTTCATTTTCTTTAATTTTTACCAGAAGGCCTCCCCTTTTTATATTTTCAGTAGAAAACTGTTTTTTTACAAAACAATTAAAATTTACAATGTATAATTTAGTTTTTGAGAAAAACAAAAAGCAAACCCATGGGTATAAACGTCTTGTTGAGAACTTGACCCTTCTTTATCGACAGACTTCGCAACCGGCTATTAGAGTACAGGACAGTTACGGGGCTAGTGCAACGATCTTACTGACTATCTAGCAGCATCGCCTAGCCGAGATTCGAACATACGACGACTGGCTTGTTAGACCAGCATCGTACCTCGAAACCAACTAAGCGGGGTTTTTGAGATACAATATTTGAAAAAAGAAAATTTCAAGAATTAATTTTCCGACTTTTTTATCATATTTGGTCCCCATGAATAATGTTGTGTAAAACTTTTTCTATGTAATTTTTTTCCTGGACCATGAGACCAGTAGACCATGATTTTTTTTTTAATTATTGCTTTCATTAATAAGTCCATGAACCATTTAGGCCTGCGGAAATTTTTGAAAGTCTGAGACCCTTCAGCCCATCTTGTTTAATAACTTTGAAAACTTCATTTCTCAGTTTTCACTACTACTTTCACTATTTAGTTCTTACTTCGTACAAATCACTTCTCACTACTGAGCTTTTCTCAAATTTCACTTCTCACTATTCTATTCTCACTTTTCGTTACTCACTTCTCTTTACTCACTTCTCACAACTCGCTTTTAACTATCAGTTTCTCACTACTTACTTCCCAGTCCCACTACTTACTTCGCTACTCACTTCATATTAGGTCCTCACAATTTACTTCTGGCTACAGCGAATTGTTCAAAATATCGTTCAAAATGGACTGAAGGGTCCAAGAATTTCATAAAATTTGGTACGCGGACTAAAGAATGAACACAATGTTTAAAAAATTGAGGATTCCTAATTCCAGTGACAACTTTCCAAGGGAAATTTTCCAATTGTCTATTAAATGGCCTAGTTCAAAATTTTGAAACTTTTGAACCAAGCATCGTAGAACAATTTTTTTCTCAATGAAAATGTAAGAAAAAGTTTTCACAAAATTTCCTCAGGTGACGGAAATTTTCAAAGAATGAAATTTTTTACATTTTTTTATAGTCTTTTAGTGTTGAAATTTCACGGCAGATGTTTTTACGCGCCGGAGTTATAGCCAAAAAGAATTAATTTTGCTGAAAATCACTTGTTTTAAAAATGCATGTCTCAAGAAACAAGCATCATAAACCAAAAATATTGCATGAAATGTAGTCAAATTTTCTCAGCAATCCATAAAAATATCAGATGACACGTATACGGAGAGAGATAGACTTGGAAGTATAAAACCAAATTCGTTATTAGATTATCTAATAGCGAGAAGGGGCAAGGTTACTGAGTCTGCTATGACAAACGAGTCGTCGCGCGTTCGAATCTTAATAGGATAGTGGATATATAGCACTATTTATTGTGACAGGTGGATTTGAAATATAATTGCCTTTCAACTAACATACGAACAATGAGTTAAAGTTATGACAGTAAAAATATCATTAATTAAAGCAACATATTAAACGCCCGAAACCTATTTTCGACAGTCGCTAATTCTTCATCACTTCGAAAATCACTTCACTTCACATCACTTTCTATATCATGTCACATGCATGAATATTCCGTCAACCTCTTTTTCATAAAAGACATCAGCAGTTTTGAATAAATTCTTTCAGTATATGGATACAATCGAGCGAAAGATAGGGTTGCTCATTTTTTCATAACTGTTCACTTTCAGGACATCAAATTGTATTAGGTTTATCGGGGGTAGATTTAGTCGGAGGCTGATATAATCGGAACCATACTGTATTTCCCAAGCACAGATATCAAATTAGTATAAGTCTGAGCGTTGTTCTGAATCTTAAGCCTGTTGGGACGAGGGGGCTTCGTCACTTGTTTTTTTTTATAGAAATAAAGGAAAAATGTAATGAGAACAACTGAATGCAAGTGTAAAAACTGAAATTGGTACTGCTTGTGGTACGGAAACATCATTATCGCTACTACTTATTTCGACCAATCACCGAGCGTGGATTAGTGGATTAGTTAGACAATGCTTAACATTTTTCAATTATTCAAAAGTTTGTTAGAGAAATATGTAAGGGGCCATCCATATACCACGTGGACAGCTTAGAGGGGGGTGGGGGGCATGAAAATGTCCACGCTTGTCCACGGAAGGGGGGGAGGGGGTATGTAAAATGTCCACGTGGACAAGTTTTTTTCCTACAAAAAATAGAAATTAGAAACAGCAACGTTGAATAGTACATATTTATTAGCATTGACCATTGACCAGTGATTGTTTTTGAGCTTAAATAAAGTTTTATCTTCTGAGGCATATGTTGACCTAAACACTTGAACCAAGAATTACGAGGGTTCATATCTGGCATAAATTTTATCTAAAAGATTAAGCCTACGTTAGTACACATAGCTGTTGATTACGGAGCCTGACATTTGATGTAATGCAGTAATAAAGATATTATTATTGTTTTACAAAAGGGTGCAATTTTGAAAATGATAAGTGTAACGGAAGAATCCACGAATATTCACAAATCACGTGACTCATTTATCATTTAGGTCGCGCTTGCACCAAAGGTGGATTGTATTTTGCTTCAAAATCAAATGCAAGGGCATCCATGGGTAACGTATTTCCAAAAGGATTCACCTCCAGAAAATTTAATGAATCACATCGCATCGCAAAGGTCTTGTGTTGTGTTGAAGTAGACGGCCAAGCTGAGGTGCTTTGGTTAAACAAAGATACTCTGGACAGAGATGAATCGTCAAGCGAAAGTTAAGCTGAAACGGACTTTCTTGCAGTCGATAATAATTTGCAGTAGACAGAATCACAAGAATTAAGGTTCTAACACCTTGCATACCGATTTTAATACGCTGCGGAAAATTAACGGAAAATCCATGGAAAAACTCAAATTTCCGCAACGACTGAAAACTGCATTGTGTCGGGGCCTTTGGACTGTAGTTTCCTTTCACGTAAGCTTCTTCAATAAATACTGCATAAATCAAGTTGAACACAAAATTTAGCACAATGCATTTCTGTTTTGTTAAATTTGACATAAGAAAAAAAAATATCCACGTGGTCAAACAAGGGAGGGGGGTGGGGGTTGAGCCAATGACCACGCTTGTCCACGGAGGGGGACGGGGGGGTTGAAAATTGGTATTTTTCTGTCCACGTGGTATCTGGATGGCCCCTAATTTACTGTATTGTATCGGATTCTTAGAAACATTTCCAATCGGTTGATACCAACATTTCTAGAATCTATCACTTTTCGTTGCCTGTTCCGTTTCCGTGGGGCGCACTTTACCCAGTCTAGAAATCGAAAACATAGTCTTGTGTCAAAAAATGCAGTGCAGGCTATGCAGAAAACATGAGGACAATATCACAATGGATTCATACAGGAATAAAAACCTAATAGCGACCGGCAATAGTTTAGTTAGTAAAACAGTCGGGTACTAACCAAAGATCGTGGGTGTGAACCCCACCTGCCACCACCCCGATATATTTTTAGTCTATATCGAAATTTCCCAGTTCACAAAATTAGTCATATTTCGCACCAGACACTTACTCACTTTCCAAAATATTGGAAGTTTTCCATAATGGTACATCACTCCACACTAAAAAGTCGGAGAAACCTACACTCAGCATCATGGAAATTTTTAAAATTATTTTTTCTTGGTCGCCAACTCCTGGTGTTTTGGTAGTAGAAAATATCACGATGGTATTATTTTTCGTTTCGGAGCTATGGTCAAAAAACTAACGAATAACAACAGTGATTGACATAACTCAGGAATGAAAAATAATGCTATCGTAAAATTTTCAACACGTTAAGCAAAAAAGTTCTTTAAATAATTTCAAGGGACGTTTTGCCTTCGCCTACTTTTTTCTGTTAATATTGTTCCTGGATTGCTGAGAAAATTTACTTTCATTTTTATGAAAAAAAGGAAAGCCTTTTTAGTTATACGCGCTTTTAAGGCTTGAACCTTCTCTATCGACAGACTTCGCAGTGGATATAAGCGTCAGGATGATATTAATAACTGTCAGTAAAGTAAATGGTCACAAAATTAGGCGCTTGCATAAATTATTGCATAATTTTTTAGTGTAAAAGGCATTATATGTGTCTTGAATTAGCCCATTTCAAATCTTTCTGCCTTTACTTTAATTACCAGTCGCAATCGTTGTTAAAAAGCATTATAACTAGCTGGCACGCACGATATCCTGAGGCATTTCATCCTAAATCTTTTTCCAAACGTTGCTTGAAAGTATCCACAGTCAATCCTTTGGTGCTTCGTAGTTTGCCCAGCATGTAACCCCATGCATAGAAGTTAAGGGGAGTTAAATCTGGTGAGAAGCTACTACAAGCTACTCTTTCGAAGAAATAAAAACCGGCAAATTTTTTTCACGCCACGTTTATGTAGCTTTCGCCTGGTGAGACGGTGCAGAATCTTGTTGGAAGCAATATGGTGCATTCTTGTAGCGTTTTTTGACGATGGTTCTTCAAAACAAACATTGAAAAGAGCCAAAACATAGCGTGTGCAATCCAGGATAATTATGTATAATTGGTAGCTGATTGGAACAACACTGAATTCACAAAGCTGATAAAATAACGGCATGCCGGAATTTAAAAATTCATCGATTTTGTTCAAAGTTTGTGCCTTTATTCCTTTTCGGAAAATTTTAGACCCGTCTTGTTTTGTTTGGCGTTTGAGAAAACCCCTCTTGAGTTAAAATAAGGCTTATACAAATTTGAAAAAAAGTTTATGTCCTGGTCTCAAAATATTGTTGAAGGGGGGGGCAAGAAAAAAATAATAATATTAAACCTTCAATAACCAAACAACAGAGAAGAAACCAGCGTTTATTTTTCCATATTTATTAAAATTTTAATACAAATATTTTGTACAGTAGTTAAATTTTAGTTCAACCCTTTCAAACTTCAAAAATTTTCGACCCAAGCACATCCTGTAAGTAAGCATCCTGGTAGAGATGAAGCAGTTTGATAATAGTGGAGTGCCACAGGATCACCTTAGAGAGCAACAAACGTATAACTTGATCTTAATTTTGTTTTGAACCTCCGTATCACTTGGTTAGTTACCTTGCTTTTTTAATAATCGAAATCCGTGTCACTTACTAGTTCAGAACTCGGTAACCACGACATAGTATCGTAATCTAACCATAGTGTGAAAATGGCAGTTTAGGTCCCTACCACTTTATTACTTGGAACACTTATGCTGTGCTATCGACATGTTTTAAGAAAACAAATCTCTGAAGCTATTCACGTTTCTTGGTCAACCTTTTAGTCATGAATATCAGCCCGAGCAAAGTTTTAGAGCAAATTTAAAACAAAATTTGATATCTTGATGTAACGGATTTTGAATACTCGGTGTGATTTCATTTTGGTCGACTTAGCGGTTAAAATATCAAAAATGATTGCAAAAATTCCAAGCCGTGAAATTAAATTGAATACTACTTTTGTTATCAAAAATATCAAACGGAATACTTATCTTGCACAATATTAATAGGAAAGCAGAATTAGTTGTCATTTTACTATTATATCATCATCATTTTGCTATCATCATATAATTTGAACCAACCATTTAACTAGAGAAAAAATTATATGAAAATAGATTAATTTAAATATTGAAGGTTTATTTACACATTAAATAGAATCTGTCAACAAATTTTCTTTCAATAAAAATGAAAACAAAATGATAGCAAAGTCTGATACATCATAAGTGCCATTTTGAGTTGGTAACAAAACATGTTTTCTAGTTGATATCAACAGCAGAATATGTAATAATTTTGATAAACTTTTGTTGTCAATCCTTGCTCAGGAGGCCTCTCCTTTGTCTATTAAGGATGCACACCGTTTCGAAAATTTCAAGGTTCGAACAGTTCAGTGACATCCTGCATGCTGCATGCATCCAATGAATGGTAAAAACTGTATCGTTGAGTACCTTCAAAATTACGGTAGTTACTTGGACATTACGGAGTAAAACGACCAATTTTGAGCCCCGAAAACCCGAAAAATTGTGTTTCTATTTTTATCTTATCTAGTACCTTTGAGGGAAAAAATAATCCCACTGCAATTCAAAAATCGGAATATCTCCGTCAAAAGCGGTACCAAATTTCACTAATATATTGTTTAATTGATTGTTGCTTTCATCTAATTCTTTTAAAACATGGTAAATTAAAATGGAATCAAGCCGAAAGTCTGATTGCAAGGACACCAATTTTCGACGTCGGGACCTTAAAGATTAAGCACAATAGTTGCCTATGACTTGCAGCAGAATCAGAAAGCTTAGTTGGTGAAAGAAAGTTGATCGAGACTAACGAGATAACTATAACTTTGCACATATTGGATAATTTAGAGATGTAAACTCATTGAACTGTGAAAAAATCCGCTTGTCACTAAAAAATGCAGCAGACTAATATGACACTTTATTTTTTTGCCCCTTCACATTTCGAAAATTTTCAAAGGGGGGGGGTGACATAAACTTTTTTTCAAATTTGTATCAGCCTAATGTTTAAAATCATAATTTTGGTAATTTTTGTCTTTAGTGTTTGTTTTATCCGAATTGAAGGTAAATGAGATTTTTTATATTTTTTTCTCAACAGCTATTTTTATATAACATACCAAAAATTCAAAAAGGGGTAATTCTTAGTTTTTGAATTACAATTTTTTAAAGTATCAAAAAAATAGAAATATTCGCTAAGAAAAACGCCATGTGTCTCCAAAATACCCATTCAAAGGAAAGCTATAATAATTCAAAAGTTTCCAATAGAGTAATTTTAGTTTTCACAAAATGGCAAGCTGCTGTAAGTCGTTGTCCTGCATCAATAATTTATCAGTTGATGATTGCACAGTCCACAGGGGTTACTTAATTATTCGTCTCTGGTCAGACACAACGTCAATGCTAAAACACGTCCGTCACATGATATGATCGTTGCTAGCTTTGTATGTATAAGGAATTTCGTTCATTTAATTACTATTCTTAGAAACTACCGAATGACCTGCAAAACGCATTCACTATCACAACGTGGAGGTCTCTATTGTCCACTGTCCACTGTCGATCAGCCGATTTGATAACATTGTTGTTAATATAAAAGAGGGTAAATGGCACACCGAATGAACGGTTATTCCTTTTATTTTCGTTCACTTCGCAATTCGTAGGTGGGAACGTTTCGAACGTTATCCAACTAGATTGGAATTGAATCACAAAGATAACAGGCAACAGTTTTTCGCTAAATACCTAAGTCAGCCAATCGTTACTCATTGATGATTGGAGGTTGGAAACTACTGGTTTTATTGTGAACCGTGACAGTCATCAAACCGTTGCGCTACATTATGCTGGATAGCTCAATTTCAAAGATGATTTTCACTCCTTTCTCATCGTTATTGTGATTAGAGAGAAAAAAAACTAGGCTGGCCAATCATTACTTTCCTGCTGATGGCATATTCATCATCTTTTTGGTCCACTGAGGAAATGACTTGAACTTTTTTGTATCAAAATTTTCCGTTGCTGCCTTGCGACGGTTGCGAAACTGATTATTGTCAACGATCCGAATGGTTTCGCAATGTTCGACGGACGGGGAGTATTTTATGCGTAACATTAGATCATAACCCCATTTTATGTCACAATCACAACCAAATTTTTATTACGTATAGAACCCTTTTCTACATCCGGAAACAAGCGTGGGTGTACCGCAGTCATTCTAACAGATTTAAATTCGACAGTCCCGCACAAACGAATTACGGCCAGCAGTATAATTTTTCGTAACTTCTATGTAGAATGTAGAATAAAACAACCATTCCTATTCCTTCTCAATTCTTCCGATTGCTTCAAATCCTAAGCAAATGTTTGCGATTTTAAGAAATCAACTCCTCCTCCCTCTATGCCTCTGTAAAACCCAAAGAACGCAACCGTCGTCCGTCCGTTCCAAAGGTTCCCATAGCTAACAGAGTGTATTGAATAACATTTGATCTTCCAATTTGCTTTTCTTTCTTCTATTTCAGAATCGGACCCAAGAAACGGTTGACAAGCAAAACCTGATCACGTCCGGATCACAAAACCGGTGTATTTTCAATTCGCAGTAGCAGCCAGTCAGCCAGCACAAGCAGCAGATCACCACTCCGACGACGTGTCTCGCGCAGTCAATCGGTGATTCTCGTCGGGAATAGAGGCAGCAAAACAGAAGTTTTGCGGTGCAGTGAGTGAGTGAGTGTTGCGTTAGAGGCCTTCGTCGTAACGTACGTACCGCTAGCCAGTTTTTTCGTTCATTTCCTGTGAAACTTCGAAATCGAGTGCGCGCGGGGTCTGTGCCTCACTTCGTCGCCACACACAAATGGGTAAAACCTACCGTCCCACTTGGAAAAGGTGACAGCGCGCGATCGAGCCGCTCATCCGAACGACGACGTGTTGATTCGCCGGCGTAGTTTTGGGAGGCGCCCGTTGCCTCTGGCTATGGTGGAAACAATGTAAACAGAACAACCAGTGCAGTGGTGAACGAATAATTTTTGCTTTTTCTTTTCCGTTGCTTGATCGCTGCGAAACACGAAGCAAAATGAATGCATAAATTGGCCGTAATGGCACTAGCCGCGAAGAAGTGCGATACAACTTGAAATTTAAATTTTCGCGACTCCCTGGGTGAATCCGTTTGTGTCTTCTTTTCGCCTGACGGAAACCCAACACGCGATAAAAGCCGGTGTGGAAAAAGGAAAAAATTAGCGGAAAATGTTACTCTACTTTTAGGCCGGCCGCTGTATATGGATGTGCATTATTGTGCCGACCGTTGGAAGTTTTGTGCGAGCGAGATTGTGCTTGCCGAGTAAGAGTAAGATAGTGAGAAGAATGCGCTCTGGCAGTGAGAGCGGAGGTGACCGAGAGCTTTAAAACGAAGAGAAAACTGACCGTGTGAGAGAAGTTACTGCTTCGGGCGGTCTGTGGTGAATATCAAGGCACGCAAACTGAGCGTGGTGAATAAGCGTACAAGCTAAGCCACCGACGACTACGATGAATCCGTACGCCGAGCATAACGTCATCCGAGCGCCATCTCTGAAGCGAGGAAAGAACGACGAAGGACTTAACAATCGGGTAAGTGCAAGCTCCTTAGCTAAGTCGATGCTTTTAAGCTGGTTTTGTTTACTCGCCTTTAAGCTGAAAACACATTCGCATAGGGGTTTAATGCCAGGTAGTAGTATACGCATGAGTTTCTTGTTGAAGAACTCCATGTTACACAAAATATTAATGTGTTTTGTATAACATGAAATCGTTCGTATTCGAATGTGTTGAAAACCAGCAGTCAATCAAAATTTTATATCACTTTCACCATCTACCACGAGTCAGAATTAAATGAGCTGCAATTCAATAGAAACCTTCTCTGTATCATTCTTCTAATGAGCTTTGCGAATTCGTATCTGCTTTAGTAGTGTACGACCTTCTCTTTTTTTCTTTTTTTTTACTCTGTAATGTATTGGGTTAAGATTTGATACCACAACAGCAGCATTAATGAGTGGATTTTTACATACCATTACCTACTTAATAATCCATTCACTTTTCTTTCGCTGCCGCACGACTCGAGTGCAGAGTTTAATTAATTGAACGAAGTACATATGCTGCTTTGTGGCGGTTGAATGTTTCGCTTCAGTTAGTGTATTGGTGAATCTGAGCTGAGCTGCACGAAACCCATCACTTTGGTTTTGGTGCGGGTTTCATTTCGTAGCGTACGATCCTAGCTGCTGCACTTGTTTCTTTCTGTTTCTATTTGGTGGGCGGATTGGACCATTCATCAGCTGGACGGAGATATGTGATGGTAATTTGAACGGTTCATGCATTCGTTTCCGTAAAACGACTGCTGAATGTTATTTTGCGGATGTTGCTTAAAATGTTTTTTGAAATTTTTTGTACAGAATTAGACAAACTTTAACATAACTAATGACCAATGGCACACTTGTTACTCTCATGATTTCTAGAGTCCCAGCAATTCCATGCAAAACAGTACAACTGACGTTTTAAAACCGATTTTTTCAAATTCTGTGAGATATTAAAAATGTCCATCTCCTTAACAGGTGATAACAAAACGCCATTCATCTCCATTGCATTATCAAAACATTAGCAAAGCAAAGCCTAGGTGCTACATTCCGTTATCGAAACTTGACCTTCTGTTTTTATAAGACAGACTTCGCAGTCAGCTGTTAGAGTACAGGACAATTGCAGGGTCAGTTGCTACGATCCTATTGACTCTAACAGCCTCTCCCAGCCGAGATTCGAACATACGACGACTGGCTTTATTATTCTTAACATTATTTCTTTAAAAAATTGTATCTTAAAAAGCAAATAGAGTATGTTGCTGCTTCGTCGTAATTGCATATTCCCGTCCTACTTACTTACTTACTTAGGTGGCTTGCCGTCCTAAGACAAAGCCTGTTGAACAAAATTTCTCCATGTAACTCGGTTGAGGGCTACCGCTCTCCAATTCCTCGGACACCGAGTACTCTCCGCCAGTTCTCGCTCCACCTGGTCTAACCATCTTGCTCGCTGCGCTCCTGGTCGTCTTGTTCCTACCGGATTTGAGGCGAACACCATCTTTGCAGGGCAGTAGTCCGGCATTCTTGCAACATGCCCTGCCCACCGCATCCGTCCAGCTTTAGCCACCTTCTGGATACTGGGTTCGCCATAGAGCTGTGCGAGTTCATGGTTCATCCTCCGCCTCCATACTCCGTTCTCCTGTACGCCGCCGAAGATCGTTCTTAGCACTCGTCGTTCGAAAACTCCGAGCACTCGCAGGTCCTCCTCGAGCATTGTCCATGTTTCATGCCCGTAGAGAACAACCGGTCTAATAAGCGTCTTGTACAGGGTGCACTTTGTACGGGGACTTAGTCTGCTCGACCGCAATTGCTTGTGGAGCCCATAGTAAGCACGACTTCCGCTGATAATACGCCTCCGAATCTCACGGCTGGTATCATTGTCCGCCGTTACCAGTGAGCCAAGGTAGACAAATTCATCGACTACCTCAAACTCATCGCCGTCGATCAATATACTACTGCCCAAGCGGTGTCGTTCGGCCTCGGTTCCGCTGGCCAGCATGTACTTTGTTTTAGACTTATTTACCTTTAACCCAATCTTTTCTGCTTCGCGCTTTAGTCTGGTGTACTGTTAAGCCACCGCCACAGATGTTCTGCCGATAATATCCATGTCATCGGCAAAGCAGACGAATTGACTAGATTTGTTGAATATCGTGCCCCGCGTGTTGATATCCGCTCGGTTCATAACACCTTGTAGCGCTATGTTGAACAGCAGGCATGAAAGACCATCACCTTGACGAAGCCCTCTGTGTGATTCGAATGAACTTGACAATCCACCCGAAATCCGAACACAGCACTGCGTACCATCCATCGTAGATTTAATCAGTTTGATGAGCTTCCTGGGGAAGCTGTTCTCGTCCATGATTTTCCATAGCTCTTTCCGGTCGATGGTATCATATGCGGCTTTGAAGTCAACGAATAAATGATGCGTGGGAACTCTGTATTCACGGCCCTTTTGGAGGATTTGCCGCAGTGTAAATATTTGATCCGTTGTAGACCGACCTTCGACGAAGCCGGCTTGATAAGTTCCCACAAATCTATTCGCAATTGGTGATAGACGGCGGAAAATGATTTGGGACAGCACTTTATAAGCGGCATTGAGAACGGTGATCGCTCGATAGTTCTCACAGTCCAACTTGTCGCCCTTTTTGTAGATCGGGCAGATAACCCCATCTTTCCACTCCTCCGGTGGCTGTTCCGTATCCCAAATTCTAACAATTAGTCGGTGTAGACAAACGGCCAGCTTTTCTGGTCCCATTTCAATAAGCTCCGCTCCGATGCCATCTTTTCCAGCTGACTTGTTGTTCTTTAGCTGCATGATGGCCTCCTTAACTTCGCCTATCGTTGGGGCTGACACCTCTTCCCCGTTTGCTGCACCGTCGAAATCGCTTTCCCCGCCGCCATGGTTTTCCGCCTGGGCGCCATTCAGGTGTTCGTCGAAGTGCTGCTTCCACCTATCGGTCACCTCACGATCGTCCGTCAGAATACTGCCAGTCTTATCCCGACACATTTCGGCTCGCGACACAAAGCCTTTGCGGGATCCGTTCAGTTTCTGGTAGAACTTCCGCGTTTCCTGAGAACGATGCAGCCGCTCCAACTATTCCCGTCCTATCCAACGCAAATTATTAAAAATATCAGCAATTTTTATGACACACAATGCAAAATTAGTTATTCCCTAATATTTTAGTTTGTTGACTATCATACGCGATCAATCAAAGTGAGCTGAGTTCTATTTAAATGCTTTTTTTCATTAAAGAATTCCTAGCACCCAAATTTCCTACGTTTTTTCGTGCGACGAAGAAGAATATGTCTACTAATCGTTTCAATTTCCGTCGTTTATAAAATGAAATTATCTCACGCAACGCATTGTCGTTATTTTGCAGCCAGGAAAACTTGCATGCACCTCCACGACATCTCTATCTTGGTCTACAGAGTTTGATAGTACCCCCATTAAGTTAGACGCCTCAGTATTGTACCCCAAACAACAATAGCGTCGCATTGATTTTCTATGGAGTGATTTCCCGCCCAGTATTGTTGACGTTTCAGATTCAGTCACAGAAAAATGGCGATGTGCCGGGGGGTCGCTTGCATGACCAGCAGAAATGTTGCAGAATAACATCTGTCATGCCGTCCTACACAAATACATGCGCGCTAGCTTCGTAAACATTGTGCTTTTAGTTCGGACGATGAAAAAATTTGATGGACGGATTTTAAAACGGTACGACGAATTTTAGAAATGAAGTCAGTTGCAATAATATGCTTTACTAATCGCTTTTTAGTGAATTGAAAGTGCACGGATCCGAAGGTAAATGTGTTTGAGTCAAATCAATGCAAGAACTTTTATGGTATTCATTAAATCCACCTAAAAATGATGAAAATTAGAGTGGCTTTCCTTACTACGACGGGAATTAGAAATAAACCCTAATTATAAATCTCAGCTTTTTTCAAAAATATCAAAAATGGGGATGTCTTTGGACCGTAAAGCGTAAAAACATGGAAAAACAAATATTTTTGATGTTTTCGCATTGGCAAAAAAATGTAGGCTTTAAGCCAATATTTTTTTTGGAATGTTCATCGTGGTAAAAATGAGCAAAAATGATGATCATTAAACCCGTAGTACTTCATTACATAGAATTGCTAATCTATAAAATAATAATTTTTATACATATTTGTATTTGAAATTTGAATGAGGGGTTCTCCTTAGATTTTTTTGGAAACGCTGTATTGTGGCAAAGTACGAACCTATTATTAAATTTTAGTTTTTTGAGAGAGTCAATAAAGATACCGGATCGTTACCGTTTCTACCTTCCTACTTTTCAAGGAACTTTATGGAGGCGTATTCTACATTACATAATGTGAGCGACTGTATAAAACCTATTTTATTTTTTGTTCGAATTATTTTTGACCATCTTAGTAAAATCTCAAATATGAGTAAACGAGACCTTTTACCCTTCATAGTAGTAGAATTAAATGGAAAATCTCTCGTTTTTTTCATTTTATTTGTTCATCTAATCGAGATGACCCCAGTATATAAAGCGTCTCCATCGTTTCCAACAAAAAGGGGACGCGTGGTTATTTTCCAATTTGCAATACAGAATTACAGCAATTCACCCAAATGGCCGATGAGTGATGTTGTCCTACACTTTCTCATGCCTTCTGTAGTCATTTGAAGGTCATTTTCTTGCATCTTTATTTTTTGTTGCATTGGGTTAAAAGTCGCAATTCAAATTGTTTGCTTTTTGTGATCAGCGGTTTTTCGTGAACGGTTCTACGCAACACTTTTACGAAACAAGACATTAATTTAATTTTGACGAGGCTAAAATAGTTGAAAAGATTTCCAAACATAACGGCAGACTGATTGCTGCAACTTTTTATATTAATGTGTGACCGATTCTTGTCGCTTGCTCTGGTACATCACACGAGGTAAGCCAGCGAACATCATTATTCAAACGCTAGTTGAGCTACTGCCAACATCTTTTGCCTGGGCAAACGAAAATCACCCTCGACTCATGCACGTTAGCAGTTCCCGGTCGGTCGTGTTCATCGGCTGCTGCGGAAAGGAAAGTATGCTGAGCGTGCTGTGATGAAATATCTGACTGCTGAAGTTCTGGAATTGGCAGGAAATATGCTGCACGCGACAACAAAACGACCAGAAGCA
Source organism: Sabethes cyaneus (assembly GCF_943734655.1). Classification (NCBI taxonomy): domain Eukaryota; kingdom Metazoa; phylum Arthropoda; class Insecta; order Diptera; family Culicidae; genus Sabethes; species Sabethes cyaneus. The sequence goes on from NC_071355.1 coordinate 232,817,079, forward strand.
TCCCACGTCACTTGCAGCTGGCCACTTGGAGTGGTATTTCATCGTGATTCAGGACCATACACGAATGGCTTCGTTGATCGCCTAGCTGCTGAGGCTTTCCGGCTGGTCCGTTGCAACAAGCTGTGCCTGGTTTGCGGTTATCGGTATTCCAATTTACCGAACAGAGAATTATGTTAAGTGCGTTAGTGCAAGTTTATTGCAAGCTGGAGTTATGATAATCAAACAATCGGTCCTTTTAAGGGCCACAGAACGATTGAAGAGTTTATTATATTTTCTTGCCCAGTGAATACCATAATAGCACAGGCCATGTTACTCAATGGCACCACCCATCGAGTACAGCATAAAACACCGAACTGGGTGGACATTGTCAACGATTATACCTCTTGGGCTGCCGCTCTCCAGTCGCCCCTAACACCTGTTGCTCTAGCATCCACGTCAACGGCACTAATATAACGGGTACGGGGTCTGGCTTGAAGTCGTCAGTAACCGTATCAGTAACCGTAACCGAGTAACATAACGTAATAAAACAATTAAAAACCTTGCAGAGTGAGAGAGGAAGAAAAGAAAATAGAAAGAAAGATTAGAAATTTATAAAGAGAGAGAGGCAAAAAGAGGAAGAAAAAAAGATAAGAGGGAAAAGAAAACGAAAGAAAAAGAGAGATGGAGAGTGTAAGAGAGATGGAGAGTGTAAGAAAGATAGAGAGTGAAAGAGAGAGAGATTACTGTTGGGAGTACAAATTAATTCGGCCCCTTTTGTGCTCAAAAACTCATTTACACAGAAGTAGATTTTTACGCGGTTTGTTTTTTATGCAAATTTTAGAATTTACTAGTGGTTTTTACGCGAATTTCTAATTTTAGGCGAATTGTGGAATTTATGCGACTTTCGGAATTTGTGCTCACGGATGTGCTCTACGGATTTATTTTTACGGGTAGTTTTGGAATCCACGAGGTATTATACGTGTTTTTTTGGAATTTACGTGGTTTTGATTTACACGGAACGTATTCTTCGCGTAAAAAGCGACTTGAGTGTATTTCAAAATCAAAACAAATCTAGAACTTAATTAGTATTACCATTTCTCGCAACAACCGCTAATCAGAAGGAACAACATGCTTTTGCGATATGAGGCCACGCGTTGTCTTGAACTAAAATAATTTCATCATGTCTTTTCGCGTATTCTGGCCATTTTTCTCGTGATGCACTATTAAAACAAATCAATCGCTGCCAATGATTCAGCAAGCTCCCGTTGCGATTAATCTGAATCTTTTTCGAGACTCCAACTTTTTTTTTCGAACCCACAACACCCGCCAAGGCATGTGGCTCGCTGGTGCTAATGTACCTTTGAACCACAGAGAGGTAGATACGTCGCTCGCTTAATAAAGGGGGTTGTGCACTCTCCTTTTGTCCAGCGCCTCTGTGGTTCAAAGGTACATTAGTACCAGCGAGTCACATGCCCTGGCGGGTGTTGTAGGTTCCGCTTATAATCTCGACCCATGAACCTTCCAGCATTTGACAAAAGGTAGGCGTCACAACGACTACTTTGTTAAGTGTAGTTACTAATAACTCACCCCCCTCTCTCTCACCTTTTCGCTCTTTCATCTTCACTCCAAAAATTTTCATTACTTTTTTCTACCGCCCCTTCATCAATTGTAAAAGAACTACCGTTTCAAAAATCTTAATTGTATATGCTATGCCTGACCTCATTTCAAGGTCAAGACAAAAACACGTGGTTGGTCTATGAAGATTATTGACTAAGGTCTAGCCCCCCTGAAACCACTGTCATGCGAAACATTCAGGACAGCACAATTTGGACTGTCAATATAATAAGGCATATGTATTTCTTATAATTTTTCATGCAGGTATGTCTCGATGTAAGATGATTTCTTATTTCTTACATCTCAAAATATTGTCTTATATCGAAATTGTCTTCGGTTCGAATTGCGTTTTTCCTTATTTTTCACATTGGCTATTATTCTCGAATGATTTTCAGAAATAACTCTAAATATTGAAGATACAACAAAGCAAAGTCCTGGCGCTACATTCCGTTTCCGGAGTTTGATTCTGATTTTTTGTTCGACATGCTCGACAGCTCTACAGTGTTAAAGTAGAGGGCAATTGCGGGCTCCTCTAGCAGTCACTAAAAGTCTTCTTTCGGTAGAGAGGGAAGTTTACTGCTGACCAAGCGGTCGCTCAGTCATCTTCAATCATCCAGAGAGTAAGGGCCAGCCTTTTCCGTGAAACTCGTTTTCGTTTCTCTTGCAAGGCGCATGTAATGCACCACTCCTTGGGGCAAAGAATTGCGATTGAGTTTTGTAGCTTGGCAATTCTGCAAAGGAAACTTTCTCTATGATACAGGAAACCTTTGGTGATGACAGTGGCAGATGGACTTCTCTCATTGTAATGTTCCGGTAGCATGTTTAGATCATTGTTATAATGTTTTGACTCAAAGGCTGTATTACATCCGCGGTACTGGAAAGTAATAACATTGTAAAAATTGCCCATCGTGCTCTTCAGAATTAAAGAGAGCAGAACAACTATAAAGTACAAGTCAACTATAAAGTTAATAACAACTATAAAGTTGTCGAAAGCAGACTAGATAGCTTAAAAATGCTTGGAGCTCATTTTAATGCTTTGTACTCACTGCTTTGTTTTGTTTCAAACAATGTTTAAAGTCATTTGTCAAAATAAATGTTACCGAGTATTCCCCCTTTTGTATATTTCTATATATGTGATACTTGTTTTTTTATATTTCATTTTTCGTTGACGGCTTAAAAGTCAGCTTGATCAAAATTGAAACTTTTTTCTCTCCCAAACAAATTATACAAAAGTCACAAAATTTTCTACTTTGTTTCCACTTCATTGAGGAAATTACAATGTCATAAAATACAACGCACGCATCAATAAACACACTCGTACTATTCGCGAAGGCACCATTCGCACCAATTGGCGAAACTATATACAGCTGATTATTTTATTTTCCAAAATCTCTCTTCAAATCTCGATTGCCAAAAACTGTCAGCTGTGTGAGCAGCAGCAGTGCCCCATTGGAGAGCAATAAAAATACGCTCCATCTATTTTAGCCATAATTACAATCGCACTGCTCGGTTGGCTGACTGACTAGCTGGGTAGTGGTAGGTAACCATTTTTTACGCTCATCATAAAGTTTCGCTTGCCCCGGCAGTCCAATCTCCTGTGTGGTAGGTTCGTATAGTCGAAAGGGTTGCCGCTTTTCCGTTTATTTATTTTCTGCCCGATTCATCCGCAGTGGAGGAACTAATTTGCAGCAGTCAGTATTCCCTTTTACCACGCTGGCCGTCGAAGCTTACGACTGTTTTCCCCCCGTTTCGTTCACAAAAACAGTTCATAATAATACTTGCTCCGTACTATGGTTGCTTGTCTGTCGTCAGCACTGGCCTGCCAGCAGGAAACAGTGTGAAAAATTGGCCAGAATTGGCTACTCTTAATTGGCTTAGACTTTCGGTTCCCCGATTTATTACAGGGAAAGAAAATTATTTTCTATTTTTAATCCTTTTAATTGTTTTGTTGCAAGTGGGAATCAAATTGTATCAAAACTTAAAAATGAAATAGTGAATAAAAATAATTGGAAACATTTCGAAGTTCACTTCTCTAGCTGACTACAACATTCTGCGTAAAAAGCATTTCCGGCCACCAGCTACTTACTTGCATCCCACCGTGCGCCGATTGGTTATCGTTCGGCTACACTGTGCTGCCATTGCTTAGCTGGCACCAGTCCCAGCCCAGTACCGTACCGAGGAGCGGAGTTTCCTCCGAGCTGTCGCCGGTGATTGCAGAGTTCCTGCACGCGCGCATCGCTGATTTTCTCTCTCGGGCTTGCGTTTTCAGCTTGTTTTCGTCCAAATTTCGTCGCGATCACAACAAAACATCGGAACTTTGGATGGTTTGCTGCCTGCCTGCTCGGCTGCTCGGTCGGGAGACTCGGACGGGCCGGTCATTCGTCGTTTGTGAAAGTGGAAATTTCGTAGTTGCGATCCTGCCGTTGCATTCGCGAGAACGAAAAAGTGACTCAATGTCAACCGTCGTCGAATGCGCGTGTTGATGCGTCTGGGACTGTTGTCTTTTTCCGCGGTTCCGCAATTTAATGACGCAATTAAGGCCGGAGACATACGATGCGGTTCAAATCGTGGAAATACTTTGTGAAGTTTTTTTTGAATGTGTTTGAATTGCTAAAGTGATGGCTGTCAGTTTGGCCGGACTCGTGATGGTACGGTAGTTAAAAATAAAGCTGTTCTAATTAATTACCGGCAAAGTGTTCATAGCTGGGTGCCGATGTTATCACTCGTGTGCGAGATGTGTTGTAGTTGGAAATGTTATGTGTGAGATTAGATCTTTTGGCGGACATGTGAGTACAGCTCCGTCCGTCTGTCCGGATGTATTAGTGTGGAAATAATGACGTGGCACAGTTTCACCCGTATTGAAACATATTTTTATGAAAAATCTGGTACGGGTAGTGTACAGTAATACGGATCTAAATCTCGCGCAGATCTGATAAGAAACCCCAACCAAGAAAATCATGTTGTTTTATTCATATTCAGTTATTACTTAGTTGTTAGATGCATATAAAAGGCCAGTTTACAGCTTACGGGAGCAATCCAATGAAAATTACAGCTGACGCGGTAAACTAATGAAGCTTCATTTGCAAATGCAAATGGAAATTTGATTACTGCCATGGACTACATACGCTGTGAACAAGTAAGTTGAAGCTCAAAAATAATACGTATAATCGTATCGTTTGTAGCTCAGTCATTTTTGTCGCAGATATGGTTTTACTGCCCCCACCTACTGCTTGAATTGGTTTCTAATTGTTTAATTACCATTTTAATCTAATCATTTCAACTACACCATGAACAACCTTAAAACATCAGGTACCGCTTCCCAAACTTATTTTTCCGTCGCAGAAGTGCTCATCGTTACCGCTGCTTACCGCTGGTGAAGAATCGCTTTTTTATTTGTTTTCCTAATAGCGGAACCCATTTTTAACGAGAAGTGAATTGGAGTAGTAAGTTCGCTTCAATTTATGTATTGCTAAGATTATGTGCTCCGCTTTGCCATTCACACATTCGTTTACTTTGCCGTTTTTCGCGGTTTCAATAACCGAGTAAGGGTAAATAAATAATCATATTAAATCATTCAGTCCCGCTGAAGTAACGGAAGCAAAGAGATGATCAATTGTAGTAATTGATGAAATAATTTACTTGACTCGAGAGTCAAGAGGCGGACAACTGTTGAATTTCAAGTCTGCTAATAGAGTCGGAAAAACTGAAATCGAACAGGGCTATCTCGTGTATCAAATCTCGAGGGTTTGGATTACCACAATTTTCCCCTTACAACAGTACTTGATCTAATTTTTGTGTAAGTTTTCATTACACTTTCAAGCTGAACACTTGCATTCCTTCCATTAACGTTTTATGTTTATATTTATGTAGCCACATATTTGTAACAAATGAGAAATCATATTTTATTGCATTTGCCACGATCGCTGGTATGCCTTTCATAAAATTACAAAGTTCAACTATTCAGTTGAAAATGGCTGAAATCGCCAACTGGCAGGTAATAAAATAGTCCGTAAGCTCTGAGGTATTCAAATGTTTTTGTATCTAGTGCAATTTTTTATTTTCTTTGTAAATTTTATTTCATTCCGAGCATTAGAAAGGAATAAATAATCGTCTGTACTGGTCCGATCCAGTGTGTATTGTGAGAATTGTTCAAAATATAGGTAGATCGGTTCCAGAATTCCAGAAAAGAGTGAAAGTAATATTTTAAAAATACTCTCTTTTCTCAGGAAACTCCAAAAAAAATTTTCGGTTTACTCGAACACAGCTTATTCCAGACGAAAATCAAAATTAACCATCGCAAGATAAATATTTTTGTAAGAAAATACAAACCAATTTTCTAAATAATCCAGAAAAAAATATTATGTCAAACTGGCTAAACTGGAGAACTTGGGGTTAGCTCTGTCCTTGATGGTTTAGATTTTTTTGCTCTCGGTGAAGTTGGAAAAAGATCAATCTGCATATTCCACATTCCACATGCGTGTTCCACAAGGCAGTAATCTTGGACCACTGCTCTTCATGCTGTTTGTTGACGACATTTCGCTTTTTCTTCCAAATGACTGCCGCATGCTTTTTGCTAACGATATCAAACTGTCCAAAACTGTCAGGAATACTATAGACTGTGTTGAGCTCCAACGCTTAGTTGAAGTTTTTATTCAGTGGTGCTTCTGTAAGTTAGTGACAGTTAGCATAAAGAAGTGCTGTGTGATTTCATTTCATTGAAAGCTTAACTTAGTTACTTTCAACTATACCATGATCGCTTAGTAACTAGAGTACGTGGTTCGTGATTTGAGTGTAACGCTGGATACTTCACTTATACTTAGGCCTCACTACAGTGAAATAATCGCCAAGCTAGTCGACTATACTTCTTTCAATAGCTGTGAAAAATGTTGTGAATAACTTTACTTTCAGAAAATTGACTGACGTCTTATGACAAGGCCTGCGCAGTATAATCTCTCCATCTATTTCGGTTCATGGTCGGTGGTCTCCAGTTTCGCGGGCACCCAGTGCTCGCCAGATCTCGCTCCACCTGGTCTTGGCACCTCGCTCGCTCGTCGTCTTGTTCCTAGTTGTCCGGCATTCTAGCAACATGTCCTGCCCAACGTATCCGTCCAACTTGACCAACTTTCTGAATACTGGGTTCGCAGTAGACACGTGCGAGCTCGTGGTTCATCCTTCGCTTCCATACACCGTTCTCTTGCACTCCGCCAAAGATGGTTCTCAGCACCCGCCGTTCGAAAACTCCGAGTGCTTGTAGGTCCTCTTCTAGCGGTGTCCACGTTTCGTGCCCGTACAGGACAACCGGTCTAATTAGCGTTTTATACAGTGTGCACTTTGTACGGGGACTCAGATTGTTCGACCGCAAGTGTTTGTGGAGTCCGTAGTAGGCCCGACTTCCGCTGATAATACGCCTTTTAATCTCAAGGCTGGTATTGTTGTCCTCTGTCGCCAGTGAGCCAAGGTATAGGAACTCGCCGACTACCTCGAACACATCCCCGTCGATTACTACGGTACTGCCCAGGGGGAGCCTGTCGCGCTCGGTCCCGCCCGCCAGCATATACTTTGTTTTAGACGTATTTATCTTCAATCCAATCTTCTCTGCTTCGCGTTTTAATCTGGTGTACTGATCTTCCATCGCCTCAAATGTTCTGCCGACAGCATCCACGTCGTCAGCAAAGCAGATAAATTGACTGGACTTATTGAAAATCGTACCCCGCATTTCGATCCCTCTCGTCTTATAACACCTTCAAGCGCAATGTTGAATAGCAGGCAGGAAAGACCATCTCCTTGTCGAAGTCCCCTGCGAGATTCGAATGGGTTCGACAGTCCACCCGAGATTCTCACACAACACTGGATCCCATCCATCGTAGCCATGATAAGCTTACCCGGAAAGCCGTTTTTGTCCAAAATTTTCGATAGCTCTTGTCGGTTTACACTATCATATGCGGCTTTGAAATCGATGAACAGGTGATACGTGGGGACTCGAAATTCGTGGCACATCTGGAGGATTTGTCGCAGGGTCAAGATTTGGTCCGTTGTAGACCGATCCTCCATGAAGCCGGCCTGGTAACTTCCCACAAATATATTGGCTTTTGGCGATAGTCGATGAAAGATGACTTGGGACAGCAATTTGTAAGCGGCATTCAGGATAGTGATCGCTCGGTAGTTTTCACAATCCAGCTTATCGCCTTTCACTGCAATAGTTTCATGCAATGAGTTTTAAGCTATGTAAATATTGGCAGGAATGTTTTTGAATCCACTCTATACGAAGGAATTCATACCGCGGATTTCTAACATCACAGCTTGTCTTGAGAATGTAGGTGAACCAAGGAACAGTTATGAAGCAAATTTTTTTGCCAATTTTGAAGTTTCCAGCAGCCGATAAATTTTGTTAATGGTTTGTTAGGTATATAGTGCAATCAGACACCATTTGGCTGTAAAATACAACGTATGAAATCCGTAACAGTATCACTGCGTTGAAGTAATATACTGTTAATACGATAGTTAAAAACCAATGGTTGTTTTTTCACGGTAAAAACTAATAATAAATTCATTTGAGGCTAAATGGTTTGATGTCGATACGATCAAATGCTGCTTTGAAATCAATAAGAATGACACCGATCTGGCTACCCTGTTCTATAAAGTAGAGACATAGCGAGATAAATTGCAGCAAGTTGAGCCGCTACTCCTCGTTTACCTCTGGAACTAAAACTCTGCCCAAAACAGTCGGCAACATATTCGTTCAAACACGGCAAGGGTACGTATGTCTTCCATAAGCTAAGTTACTCTATCAAGTTCGTAGAGGACTACCGGTCTGATTAGCCTTTTGTATATCTTCAGCTTTATGTGGCGTATGGTCCTTAATCGAAGCACCTTGCGAAGGGAAAACTAGGATCAACTTCCGGCCTGAATGCGTCGTTGCATCTCCTTACTCATATTATTGTCAGCAGGAACAGAAGATCGCAAATATATGAACTCATATATTTCCTACTTCCAGTTCATCGCCGTCAATAGGTACTGTCCGTGGGAGGCGAACGATGTTTTCTCTGGAGTATCGCCCTACTATATATTTAGTTTTTCGTGCATTCATTTGTAACTCAATCCTCTTATCCTCTGACTAGTCTGGCGTAGATCACCTTCGCCATCCCAAGATTTCTAGTTATAATGTCAACGTTGTCTGCGAGGGCTAGGATTTGACTACTTTTGGTGAAAATCATTCCTCCCGTTTCGATGCTCGCTCATTAGATCACACCTTCCATAGCGATGTTGAATAACGTACAGGATAGTCCTTCCGCCTTGGCGATTTGAAAGGATTCGAGTTTGCCCCCGAAACACGCACGCAGCACATCCTTCGTTCCAAGGTAGCTTTGATCAGCCGCGTTAGTTTGCGCTGAAAATCATTTCGTGCATTATCTGCCATAGCTGTTCGCGTTTGACTGTATCGTATGTTGCCCTAAAATCCCCGAAAATATTATGCGTGGGTACGTTGTACTCCTGATATTTCTGGAGGATTTGTCGGAAAGTGCTCGCTTGATACTGCCTTGCGAATACTTGATACTGCCCTGTTTTGCTATTGTGGATCGATAGATGACGTAACACAATCTAAACTCTTTTTATAGATGGGACAAACAAGACCTTCTATCTATTCCTCTGGTAGTTCTCCTCTTCTCAAATCCTTGAATCTATCCAGTGGAATTCCGATGCTAGTGGTTTTTTGCCAGTTTTGTTGAGTTTTGTCGGGAGTCGGTTCTTTCCGGCGGCTCTATTATTCTTCAGCTGACCGATTTCTCGCTGAATTTCTTCTGGATCGGGAGGCACTCCTAGGTTAGCCTCCGTTCAGTCTCCTTCTGTTATATCGGCATTGAGATGCCGACGAACTGCTGCCACCATTAATTCTACCACTATACATTACTTTTTAATATCTTGCTTGGTTGAGGTAGTACAGTTAAATCTGTAATAGCGTTGTGATATGGTAGAGGCATTAAACGACCTAAATGGCTTCCTTGTGGAACTTCAGAAGTTGCAACCAAATACGTTGATTGTGATTCATTTAAGTGAGGAGCGTAAGCAATGCGGCAATGAGCCGGAAAATTCAAGTTTAGCAATTGCAATTTTAGGTTGTGGTTGTTTTAGTTTATTTGAGGTGGCATAAAAATCTGTATATATAGTGCCAACTTGAAAACGTTGTTGCAGCGCACGGATAATTGCAAATGAATAAACTATGAGATTGGTGTTTGCAGGACACTTAGAAACAAAGTCATGTTGTTCTTCTGCTATATAAACACGGCAGTTGTGACTAAAAGAGTTGACTGTAATTGTTTCAAACAATTGGGAAATTGAGCTCAGAGACGCTATTCCACGGTAATTGCAGCAGTTTGCCTTATTTCCTTTTTTTATATTTCAGGATAATCACAGTATAAATTGAAAAGATACGCTAAAGGAACGGAACGCTATTCGAGCATTTTTAAGTACGATTGCAGAGATTCTATCTGGGTCACTACTGGTCGCTGCTCGAATCTACTGGCTGAATGTCTTTGAAAATAATATTTTGGCTTTTTAATGTTTATGACTAGCGTAATCGAGATAAAATTAGTGTGCTTCTATAAATTAATGTGCACACGAGCTTTGTAAATGTGCATCCTTCCAAAAAGAACTTGGGTTTTGGTAAATGCTATATAATGTATTTTTCTTATTTCGACATAATTTAACACTTTTGAAGGGAAGCGATTCCCTAGTTCAGTGAATGTTTCATGAAATGAGTTGAGTATCGTACAACTGCACTAGCAGCCGTGCAAAACCTAAATTGGTGAATGAAATAGTTACTATTTTTTCTCCTGTTTGTTCCTGTTTTATCTCGTTGAATCAAAATATTTTGCAATTGCCTAACATTCAATCTGTTGCTGTTCTATATTCCTTTAAAGTGAAATGAATGAAACGTAAGCAGATTTGCTAAAATGTTTTTTTTACAGAAATTGGGTTACGAACTTTCATGAATACCACTTAAAATTATCTATAAGTATCTCTGTCATTGAAATAAAATATTTTCTTATAACTGATGATCTGTTATAACGGCGTTTCTCGGATTTTCCCAGCAAATGGCGCTTGAATATACAGTGAAAGTGATCCGGATGTATTAATCTGTCTGGATTAATAATAGCACGAGAAAAGCCAGATCACTTCACTATGGGTCTACTTTCAATTGCAACAGACAGTGACTTTCAATAGCACTCCTGCTTTCGTCTTACGAAACGCGGAAAGTAAACTCAGATTGTGCAAACGATAACCGGAGGAATGTTATACTTGCCGTGAAAAGCGTCTGACACGCAAATCTTCTACCGCTCTTAGCCTTTTATTCCTCATCCAGGGCTGTTGAAAATAATGATCTAACGAAAAACCGTTCATCAGAAAGCGTAACTACTTAAGGAAAATTGAAAGAACTCAAGTTTATGTTTCTTTTTTCGCACTTAGACTTCTATTCTTACAATTTTCATAATCTTGCAACATTGTTTGTCCGCCGTCTTGGCCATCATTGGGTGGCACTAGCGTGACTGCCATTAACGCTAAAACAATTTAGGCTGAGTGGTAATTGCAATCACGCAATTTTGATGCCGCGCATCACCGCGGCCAATCAACTCGTCTGTGCCTGTGCCTGCGTCTGTACCGTGTCTCAAAATTGAGTGAAGAGGTCTGTAGGTACTTGTACGAGATTCCGTACAACATCATCAGCTGTCAGGTTTGAGGTTGGCGAAGCGCAGCGTTCGTTGATAAGAAAAGACGATGATATGACGGGCCGGCGCACTGAATAACCTTTCTGGGTTGCGTTATCTCGACACCTACCGCGTGCAAATGTGTTTCTTTTTTGCCATTTGAGTGATGCAGAGCTGGTTTTTGCGTTTCTTCGCGTTTACAACGATGTCATAACATTAAAGCTGATCTGTTCTTTCTATACAAAAAAACTTCTTGTGGCTTTTCAGCATACCATGCGTAAATTTCATAATTCTACACAAGCCCACTAAGGAATGTCTCAGCAGAATGCCCGCATCGAGCTTAGCGACACAGTAGCGAACATGATCGTTTTTTTTCCTTTTCCCGGCATTGCATAGGGCCATACTGGTGATCTCGATCCGGTAGTCGCATACAGGCGATGCGATTTATATGGATCAAAGCTGTTGCAACATATCCCCTTCTTTTTTTTTTATTGAAATACCACACTGGCAACTTCATATGTCTGATGACAGAAATGAGCGCTTGAATTCTGTTCTGTTTTTTTCGCTCGTTGCATATATCTATGCTTGTGCATATATGAGACGGAATGATGAAATGAATTTAATTTTTATCGTATTTGAGAGGATTGTTCTGTTTACAACCGTTCACTGTTTTTAACAGCAAACGCTTTTCAACCGTTTTAAAGGCTATCGGTAACTATAAAATTGGAAGTAGGGTAAAACTATTCTAGCTAATTGCTCAATAAAATACGTAAATTTTGCAACACTTCTTTGAAACATTCAAACTACATTGCATAATAAATCATTTCAATAAAATTGGAAAAGATTGAATAAATGTTATAATACCTAGTAATTGCTGTTTAATTACGTTACTTAGCAAATTTGTGGAGCTAAAATCGCTTGTTTTGAGCGAACTGTGTTCAAAATGTAACAGAAAAGTAATGTTCCTTACCTTACCTTAAAACCTTACAATTTAAGTTCCTTCCAGAACGCTGGTGAATGCTAGATGTCGTACACGCATAAAAATTTAACACACGAATGAGTAAGATTAACGTAGAAATGAATAAAATTCGACTAAAACTGAATAAAATTCACTTGTAGGTGGAATAACCTAAAAATCTGAGTATGTAAATTGGTAATTCAGAATTTTTTGTTTCACGATGCTAGTTCAAGAATTATGAACTTTTGAAATAATTAATTATTTTAAAATTAATTAATTAATTGTAAAATTCGAAGATTCTTCGTTCCTACCTGTACGATAATTTTTTAAATTCTTCTAAGTGCAAAATTCAGTAAGTATGAAGGAAGAATGTCGAGTGGTCTGAAAATGAACCCGTGCTAAAGTTTAACGTCGAATGGCCTAATTCTACTGTGGGTCGAAACCACGATCGCTCGCATGTCAAAGCATACTCGGTAACCTTGCGGCTACAGCGTCACTCTAACCCCCCAGGATCATGTTTTTGTACGGAAGTTCAGCATCGGTTGCTTTCGTGCCTCGTTCGTTGCAAAAACTTTCACAAGAATGTATTCTCGAAGCAGAGACAATTGCGCAGGTGGTAATTCGGGCACGCAATGTACATAAAAAATACCTCAATACGAAACAATATGCTTGCGTTGCTTTTCGTGGAAACGACTAAACAAAACAAAACCAGTCGTGGTTATAAATTATGAGCTCTAGAACTAGCGGAATGACTAATTTCACTCGGGCACCTTTCTCTCGCAGCCACTTGTACATTTCTCATTGTAACGAAAGTTCAAGAAACTAAACCCTTTTTCTTCATTTGAATGTGGCTACTCCCATCGTCAGCTTCCCCCTGTAGTCTTTCAGCCATTTGTGAACCTGTCTTCTTTTCGCTAATCCATATAAAGCGAAACAAAGCCTTTAAGCGAGACAAAGCCTTTTTTGCTTTTTACTCTCCCTTACCACCCTACTCCCTTTCAGAAACCCTCTTGTATCATCCAGCCACTTGTACAACTGCTACCGGTTCAAATGCAGGAGAAACGCACCCTTTTATCCATTTGAACCGTCCTTCCTCCTCGTAAGAGACTGCCCCCCCCCCCTTTTTGTCAACCCCTCTGCGCAGGTTTTTTAATGTTAAAGAACATATGTGCCGAATTTGATGAAGAACGGTCCAGGCGTTCCGGAGTTACGGTGCAAAAAACATTTATTGTTCCCTGTCCTCCCCGTGCTGGTTTCCTTCCTGTCAGCTCCACCTTCTGTCACATAGTCAATTATGCATATGTTTGCTCTCTGAAAATCACTATAATGGAAGAGCAACAAAGACTTTTTTCCAAATATCCCTCCTCGGTGGACCACCCCCAGCCTTCTTGTCGCCCAATGACTTGTACAATTGAAATCTAAATGGAAGAGAAACGCAACGCCTTTTACTTATTTGGACCTCCCCCCCCCCCTTATTGGTAGCCACCTACTCTTTTGTCAGTCCCGCAGTGCTGATGCCATGTTTGGTGGACGCTCTGAACTTACGCAGGAACATGCAGGGGTTAGCCAAAATGCTCGGGACAGGCAAAATTTTGACCATATTCAAATGATCATAATTTCTACAAAAACAGACATATTTAGATGCTACCTATTGCATTGGACAGGGCATTTTTTCTAGTTTGTGGATGTCAGAGGATTCCGAGCATATTCCGGATTATCGAAGGGTATGTCAGAAATTGGTATTTCTGACCGCTTGTATGTTTTTTAGTGTAAAAGGTCTGTATTATTTATAAACTAGAATCAATTTTAAGTCGATTGGTGAAAAAAGTATGAAGATTCCGTGAGAAATCATCTCCGAGATATGGCAGTTTCCGTAAAATCAGTCGTAATAACGTCTTTTTCTATAGCCTATTTGAGAAACGACCGAAACCAAATACGGTACAACATTTAAAAAGCGAATATGTTGCTGCTTCGACTGTTTACTATATCCTAAGATGTCCAACAACTATTCGCAAGCAAGCTGGTGGAGGACCAGCCAAAATTATGAATGCAAAAGGACATCGTTCTCTTTCCCGTGTCTTTAACAACAAGCCCTCTGGTTTGGCTATCAATTTAGATGTGCACCAGACGAATGTTTGAAAAAAAATTTGATTCTATTTCTAGAAAAACATCATGTAGATGGACAATACGTGTTTTGGCCGGATAGAGCATTATCGCATTATGCCAAAAAAATGCCATTTGCGCATTATGCCAATTCGATCCCATTTGTACCCGAACACCACGACCCGAGAAAAAGCTGTTTGAGTGCTCTCAATCGAAGATTTTTTCGGAATCTTGAGTTCCTTGGTGTACAAAATAACTGGAGAGCCACGAATTGCAACAGTTGATTGGTAGAATCAAGAGATGCATGCTGAAAATTGACATGACGGCCGTACAATGCTTCTATTCCAACATCAAACGGAAGGTTCGCCGAACAGCCGATTACGTACCGTTTTCAAATGTACAATAATTTTTTTTTCAGCAATGGACAATGTATCCTTAATTTCGGTAAATTAGATCTTCTTCGTGTATCTTTGTCTTTTTTTGACAGCTTGAGAAAAAATTCCAAAATTTTAGTTGTCACCCGTTAAAAGTAAGTATGTATGTTTCACTATAGGTCAAGAATATCTGGACGGTTCTTCATGAAACTTGGCGTACATGTTTTTCGTTGTCATAAAGGAATAAGCACAGGTGGGGGGGAGGACCAAATATGTATAAGGGGTTGCGTTCAAGAGAATTCGGCTGATGTTAAAATTAGGGGTCAAAGTAAGGAAAAAATGATTTGTTTCTTTTTCATTAGAAGTATTTTCGGAGAGATAACAGTTATCTAAATAGCTGTTGTACAAAGAGGGGAACCTGAGCGAAAGGGGCTGCATTTCTTTTACTTTATGGGTGTTTTCGAAGGTTGTTGTATGACAAAAGGTGTGGAGCTGATAAACGAGGGAGGAACGTCCGAAAGAGGATATAAGAAGCTTTGTTTTTAGCATTATTGGAATTTCCGATACGAAAACAGATGAGTAAATGACTGGAAGACAAAGCTGAGATGGTCTCTGACAAGAGGGGAGGATAAAACCTTCTAAATACTTAGAAGTGACTGTATGTTTGTTAGCACCGTTATAATTCCGGAACGCCTGGACGCTTCTTTCCCAAATCGATCAAAGATGTTCAAGTGGCTTTGAGACAACAGGGGATCTGAAAAGGACATGAGTGGAATGGCCATTGACAAGAGAGGTGATTCTAATGACGAAAAAAGTCTTTGTTTCTCTTTCTTTACAGGATGAGTAAAAAGACTGTCAGTATAGTAAACGGTCACAAAAATAAGACGCTTGCATAATTTGTTTAAGAGTCTATTTCATTTAAATACTTAACATCCATAACATTTGTTTTAAATTAGTCCAATTCATATCTTTCTCCATTTGCTTTAATTACCAGTCATAATCGTTGTTGAAAAGCGTTACAGTTGGCACGTACGATATCCTAGGTATTTCATCCCAAATCTTCTCCAAATATTGCTTGAAAGTATCGACAGTCAATCCAAGCATGTCACACCACGCATAGAAGCCGAGAGGATTCAAATCAGGCGAAGAGGCAGGCCACAAAATGCGGAAAATTGTTCTCACACTAAACCTGTGTAGCTTTTGCCTGGTGAGACGATGCAGAATCTTGTTGGAAGCAATACGGTGCATTCTTCCAGTATTTTCAACGATGAGCGTTAAATGGTTCTTCAAAACATTATCGATGTAATATTTAGTGTTGATTTTAACACCAGCTTCAATGAACAGCAATGGAACCTTCGTATTTTTGATACCCTGGAATTCGGATAATCCTGACACATATGCTCACAACAGTTTTCTTAACATTTTGTTGACAACAGAACTGGGTTGTGCCCATGCGTTTAAGAGTTTTCATCATTCATAACCACATAGTTAAAAAATTGCATCAGAAGTTATTTCATGAATTTTTGTTATTCTAAGTGTTATCTAATTCGAATAATATCTGAGTGGGATATTCGAAAAACGAACATCCGTTTTTAGACTCTTTTTTCCTTGCGCTCATTCAGTGACTGTATGAAAATCACGGTTTAAGCTTCTTTTGACTGAATTTACATAAAAAAAGACATTTTTTGCTGATTTGATCCGATCATTTTTACGATATTGCCTGTTGGCGGGTTTAATATTC
The DNA here is from genome assembly GCF_943734655.1 of Sabethes cyaneus. Classification (NCBI taxonomy): domain Eukaryota; kingdom Metazoa; phylum Arthropoda; class Insecta; order Diptera; family Culicidae; genus Sabethes; species Sabethes cyaneus. The sequence goes on from NC_071355.1 coordinate 232,833,552, forward strand.
AAATATCCATATTTTAATCACGATCGAAACAAAAGTTGACCAAAACAACTATTTCAATGCGAAAGAAAAAAATGGCGCAGATTTTTACCAAGAAAATTTAAAATTATAATGAAGCAGCTGACAAATTCTGAAACTGGATCAACAAGTATTAATTAATGTCCACTAATTTAGATTCTTCCCATAAGCTGGCGGCAAATTCAAAAGACTTTATCAACATATCATGTATTCCGAACATAGACTCAGCAGCAGCAGCAGCTTTGCGGGATGTAAATAAAACGCGCAAGTTTCTAACAAGGTAACACAGCACCAGAGCATCAGATGGAAATAAAAACTTTACTGTGATTTAAGTTCTTCTAGTTCGAACGCCTACCAATCGGCGCGACGACGTTGTGCATTTTCGATACAACTTGAAACATGAACCGGCCTGCCGTCAGAAAGAGATTCCCTGAAAAGGCTTGCGCTGAATCGGGATTTTCCTTTGTTAATTATTAGTCTACGCACATCTAGAAGAGGGAGTACCGGTATCGCAAATTAATTACCACCTGAAGCTGTTATCGCCAAATAGGAGTGTGAATTTAATGCAGCTAATTAAGTGTTATTTGCGCTGTCGACACAGTTGACAGTTCGAGACACAACAAACGATGTTGTTTTAATTGTGGTTTGATTTTTGCTATGTGACTATGTGCTGTGTTATTTGTTCCCTGTTTTATAATTATTCAGAAATGATGTGTTGATATACGGCCAGCCAAGTAATAATCAGGTTTTCCGTACCAGGGAGTGGACCGGAGAGTCTGTTACGAACGTCATGATAAGAGGGACGTTAAGTCTCGTAGTTTTTGCACAGTTATCTACACTTAATGACGCTCCACCGGTGGTCGGACAGAATAAGTGCCATCCAGCAGTTGACAGCGCATAATTGCCTAATTGCATAATTGAGCACTTACAATCAAAGTGGCACCATTAGATAAGCAAAAACCTATCGACTTTGACCACTACTAGCCCACTGTATGCAACTAAGACATGCTGGTTTTTGTTCGCTGCAGTCGGCTTCGGATTGAGCGGCAAGCAATTCGCTTCGATTTGCATAAGTGTAAAGTTATGTTTTCCTAAACGCGAATTGCACAATCGAAGTGGCTGCCGATAGCTTTCCATATCCAAACCAAACCAACTTATTGCTAAGTGTTCGACGAGTTTTCCACACGCAAGCTGTCTCAAAAATTGTGCACTTAGCAGTAGAAATGGGAGGGAAATTGAGAATTTCCGCCCAAGCAAACCCACCAATCAATTTACATACGGCTTCGTTCACTGGAATCAAGTTCGAAGGAAAGGGATGGGAAAGGTATGAGCGAAAGGAAAAAAAAACTTTTCGGCAAGTGGTGTCATTTCATATGCTTATCCAATTGGGTAACAACACAGCACGGTGTTGATTATCAGCTGTTTCGTCGGCCAAACAGGTTTCGCTACATTGTCGGAAGAACCAAAAAGAAAGATGTTGACACTCGCTCGAGTGGGTGCTTCCAACGTACATTCTCGAAGATCGATTATCCAATTTGCGCGTTCCATTCATTCGTTCATTCTGACTTGATGAGGTCATCGAGGAGCAGTGTGTGTGCAATGTGTAAAGCAATCAGAAAGAAATACGATGTTTTTGCTTCGATGTTATTGAGTTATGCAAACCGACTAATTTATTTTTTGCCCCTTCTTGTACAGAATAGTTAGTCTCTTTTTGTAGCTGTAATTCGGTTTCGGTTGAAATTCTGGTTTAGTAATCATACTTTTTTTCTTCATCTATTTACAGGTAAGGTTTTCCATTCACATGCAGAGAAATAAAGTGTTGGAAACATGACCGGTTCTAACCAATATATCGTACGCCATTCATCGCCAGAGGAAAGACACTAAAACCAGAAAATTCAATAAAACACAGCTCGAGTGCTTTTGTTCTGTTTGTACAGTGGCACCGACAAAGCTTGGGCACCAATTTTACTGACACTGGAAATCAGTCCCAGCCGAACCGGAACTCGAAAATAACCAAACCAAGCCGATCTACAGGATACAGGAAGCCACTACGACTGTCCTATTGATTGTCTGCCTGCTATAGCGAGGCCCCCATTGGCTGTGCACAATAGGGTGACAGTGAAGTAAAAAATTGAAAAACTGTAAATGTTCGTTATACAGAAAAACGTCTCTTCGAAAGTTCTGAATTTTGGATTTCTATGGACTGTTATATATACATTTTGTGAAAGTTAGAATTTTTTTTTCGTACTATGCTTGTCACCCTTCTGTGCACAGGTCGTATACCACTCGAGCTCACTCACTGGTACAGTTGAGTTAGTTGGTCATAACCGTATACTCCAATTTATAATTTTATACTTGCTTTGGAGTTTGAAAGTCACGTTCCCGGCAGAGCAAGTGCACCGTATATTTTCGTCCCAAAGTTGTAAAAGCGACTAATTTTAACCCTTCGTCTATCCTGTAAGATAATCCTTACGGTGCAGGTGAGCAGCTTAAAGGTTTGAAACTATTTCCTGTGAATCTAAAATAAAATTGCAATTTGTGTTCGAATGAAAATTTACAACTGTCAAGTTTTATTAGTTATCTTGAGACTTCACAAGAGGGCTCATCGTTGTGTCAGTCAAGTTTATCTCTCCGGCTTTGGCATATTGGACTATAGTACATATAATTGAATGATTCAATTTTCAGTGTTGCATTTCTACATCACTAACGAATTACTTTTCCGCTCTCCGAGCACCGAGTATTCACGATTAGTAGATGTGCACCGACGTCGGCTAGACGTTGCACTTGCACTTGGGATTGAAACCGAGAACATCCGTTTTCATGTTTCAAAGGTTAGTTGATGAGTTCAACTTTGTTTTTCTCCTTCCGTTCCGACACCCAAGGTGGCAGCGCCGCTGTCCAGAAACCAAAATAGAACTTAGCTCAGTCACTATCAACCTGTATAATGAGATCATTGTATTCTGTCTGGTCTCATAAGACTTCTGTAGCTATTTTGATGTAGTGAACAATGTTTGCCTACCTAGGCCAACACGAGGTGCTATTGAAACGAATTTTTATCACTCCGTGTTGATAACACTCTCCATGCAGTTAAATCTTCTTTTTATATTTACAATTCAGGGAAAAGACTCAAGCTTAACGAGGCAGACAAATGAATCACACATCACTAAAAGATAACTCATTGGGGATAAAAAAAATACTTTAAAAGTATTCATGATCAGAGCATAGTTGTAACGTAGAATTACGCCGTAGAAGTACGAGAAATGAACATGTAACGAAAAGTGGTCCGTTTTGCACGCTTATAACTCATCCAATTTTCAATAGATTTGAGAGATATTTGCATCAATCGATCAGAATTTTTTCTAAGCTTTGATTGATATAGCAAATATAATAGAAATATGTGGTCACTATTGAAATAATCATAAATATCAATCACTGCCAAGAGTTAACGAATTAACCAAACACATGTAAGCACGATTTTGCTTCTCAAACGCGGGACAACAGGTTTATAAATTTGTGAATTCAACTACCTCAACATTAGAAAAAAAACGACAAGACTTATTTCCCGTTGTCGCGGTCCACTTTTAATTTTAGCCTAAAAATAAAGGTATTTAACGGATTCTCAAAACATCGTATGATAGTATGCACTCAAGTCTCAGGCTTAAGTCTTAAGGCACAAATCTTCCACATGATTGTGAGGAACGTGCTGCTCGAGCCAAAGATGCTGATGCACTCAAGTCTCAGGCTAACGTTCTACTGAAAACGGTTTAGTAAAAAGAATGACCAAGTGAATCGAAATCCCACTCTAAGGGGCGAGATTATTAACTAAGTTTTCTTGGATGTGCCAAAAAAAGTTTGCGGTCTCTTATACATTTTGTCGTTGAGCTGTACGGTCGATCTTTGATTAAATTCGGTAATGATTTCGAAGAACAAGCGCTTAGAGTAGGTAGTTGTAAAGCCTCATAAGATCCATTCGTTATGTCTAACTAAAAGGAAAGATTCGGCAGTAAACCAAACCGCTACGCGAGTGGTGCGGTTACCAAGAACGATCGAGTTCGCGCAAAAGTGAACGTACCAACCATTTCGCCAAACCGCGGAGGCTTGGTAATCAAAAAGGATGCCAGCCGAGCCGAAGAACGATTTATTTGGTAAGTTTCTTTCTACTATTTCCATATTTGGTGGAATTATCCCTAAGCTGTGGATTCTGGATTCGATGTTGCGAAATGCGCCAAATTCCTTTATTTTTCTTGGAAAATCTAGTGTGGTTAAAGAGACGCCATACTCTGTAGGTCTCAGGTGACCCTCCCCTGAGAAGCGAGTCCGGGCTTTGAAAAGCTTTCGATACATCCACTATCCACAGTGGATGACGCAAAAGTACCGGAGATTGAAGTTATAACAACAAAAACCTCGCACAACTCACAGACCTACGGAGTATAAACTAGGCTCCAACCCTGGAACCATTGAGTTCCCTTTTACCCCTAAGCTTGTCTAGAAAGTTTAAGAGGGTACACCGTCCAATAGACAAAAAAAATATTCGTTTCGATTAGACCTAGACCAAATTGATGTCCTGAACGCAAAAAGAGATCATAGAAAAGAGCAACCATCCCTTGCTCTCAACCGCTAAAAAATCGACACGTTCCATCCACGCGAAAAATCATGTAAACTTCGGTACAGCAATTTACATGAACTTTAGTTACTAGTTAATGGAAAAGTAGGTCAAGTTTACTGGGATCGCACGTTAACCGGATAGTTGAGTGCAACCTACCAATAAATGATGAAAACGTTACATGAAAAGTGCGGTGGATGAGAATTACCTATTTTGTATGTAAATTTGATGAGAGAGAGAGGAGATAAAAAGTGCCATAGGAACATAGCTAAAGAGAGATACGCAGGAAGTGACAGAAAGTCAGAGAAAATCAGCAGGACAATGAAAGGACAAGTGAAAGAAAACCGAGAAATAACGAGACATAGGTAGAGAAACTGAGAGAATGATTGTCTACCTCCGTCCCCTGAGACAGCCAAACAGTAGTCAAACAAGCAGTTCGTGTGACATATGGTATCATGTGACTGTATGGTTCGTGTCACCCTAACCATACAGACAACTAGAGAGCTATAAGAAGAAATGAAATTTTTTAATCTATACCTATAAAGAAGGATTTCTGTCTGTCTGTCTGTCTGTCCGTATGTTCCTTATAGAATCGAAAACTACTGAACCAATCGGCATGAAAATATGCATGTTGAGGTTTTTTGGAGCTAGGAAAGGTTTTAGTGATGGTTAGAAACCCCTCCCCCCACTAAGAGGGGGGGGCTCCCATACAAATGAAACACAAATTTCTGCATAACTCGACAACTAATCAAGCAAATAGAACAAAATTTGGCATGTGGGTGTTTTCGGTGACAAGAATTTATTCTATGGTAAATTGAGACCCCTCCCCTCTTTATAAGGGGAATTATAACTCCTCTCCTCTTTAAAAGGGGGGGCTTCCATACAAATTTCCTCATAACTCGAGAACTAATCAAGCAAATGGAACCAAATTTGGCATGTGAAGGTTTTCGAGGGCAAGAACATTTTTTATAGTAAATTAGGACCCCTCCCCACTTTAAGAAGGCGGCTCCTGTACCAAAGAAACACAATTTTCCTCATAACTCGAGAAGTAATTAAGCAAATGGAACCAAATTTGGCATGTGGGTGTTTTTGGAGACAAAATTTTTTTCTATGATGAATTGGGACCCCTCCCCGTTTTAGGAGGGGGGGATCCTATACACATGAAATACAAATTTCCTCATAACTGAAGAACTAATCAAGCAAATGGAACAAAATTTGGCATGTGAAAGTTTTCGAGGGCAAGAATATTTTCTATGGTGAATAAGGACCCCTCCTCACTTTAAGAGGGGGAGCTCCTATACAAACGAAATACAAATTTCCTCATAACTCGAGAACTAATCAAGCAAATGGAACAAAATTTGGCACGTGGGTGTTTTTGGAGACAAAATTTTTTTCTATGATAAATATGGACCCCTCCCCACTTTAGGAAGGGGGGCTCCTATACAAATGAAATGCAAATTTCCTCATAACTCGAGAATTAATCAAGCAAATGGAACCAAATTTGGCATGTGAAAGTTTTCTAGGACATGAATATTTTCTATGGTGAATTAGAACCCCTCCCCACTTTAAGAGGGGGGGCTCCTATACAAACGAAATACAAATTTCCTCATAACTCGAGAACTAATCAAGCAAATGGAACCAAATTTGGCACGTGGGTGTTTTTGGAGACAAAATTTTTTTCTATGATGAACTGGGACCCCTCCTCACTTTAGGAGGGGGGCTCCTATACAAATGAAATACAAATTTCCTCATAACTCGAGAGCTAATCAAGCAAATGAAACCAAATTTGGCATGTCAAAGTTTTCGAGGGCAAGAATATTTTCTATGGTGAATTAGGACCCCTTTCCCACTTTAAGAGGAGGGCTCCTATACAAACGAAATACAAATTTCCTCATAACTCGAGAACTAATCAAGCAAATAGAACCAAATTTGGCATGTGGAGGTTTCTGGAGGCAAAAATATTTTCTATGGTGAATTAGGACCCCTCCCAACTTTAAGAGGGGGTGCTTCTACACAAATAAAATACAAATTTCCTCATAATTCGAGAACTAATCAAGCAAATGGAACCAAATTTATCATGTGGGTGTTTTTGTAGGCAAGAATATTTTCTATGGGATATTTTCTATGGATTTCCCCACTTTAAGAGAGGGGGTGGGGGCTCCTATACAAATGAAAAACAAATTTCCTCATAACTCGAGAACTAATCAAGCAAATGGAACCAAATTTGATATGTAAGTGGTTTTGGACGCAAGATTTTTTTCTATGGTGAATTGAGACCCCTCTCTTCTTTAGAAAGCGAGTTATGGCCCATCTCCCCTTTAAGTGGGTGGGCTTCCATACAAATGAAATGCAAATTTCCTCTTATCTCGAGCACTAATCAATCAAATGGAACCAAATTTGGCATGTGGGAGTTTTAGATGGCAGAAATTTTTTCTATGGTGAATTACGACCCCTTCCCCTTTTAAGAGGGGAGCTCCCATACAAATGAAATTCAAATTTCCTTATAACTTGAGAACTAATCAAGCAAATGGAACCAAATTTGGCATGTGGGAGATTTTGGAGTCTTGAATTCATTTTACGATAGTTAGAGACCTCTCACCCCTGTGGTAGGGGGATATGGACTCTCATACAAATAAAACAGAAATTTTTGCGAAACTCAAAAACTAATCGAACTCGAGAAATTCGAGACTCTTCCATAAAGCATTAGTCAATACAAGACCACAAAAACTATCTATAGTAACACTAGATCATTCAGGACGAGACGGTCGCGAGAGTTGCCGGTGACCCGCCGTCGGAAGCGCCGCCCACTGGGGGGCTTGCAAAACTCGAGATTGTGACGAAGATCATCCGAGATTCATGATTTATGTACAACACAGGTTAATTTGTGGCAATACGAAGTTTGTCGGGTCAGCTAGTATAAAATAAAAAGAATATGGCTTATGTGCGAACCTTGAAGAACGTTGATGGTGACTTATATCTCTAAAAATTGTATTTTAAAGAAAACTTTCGATTCGTTTTGTTACATGTGACTACAACCATTCCAGTTAACCGGTAATAGAAAATGGATGGATCAGGTCAACTTAAAGTGCGAAAAATCGTGTGTGAACGTATTCATTCAATATGAGATGCTTAAATCCGTTTAACCCGTTAAGGAAAAGCAGCATCAGCAACTTTTGATTCATTTGACACAAACGCGCTAAGGTTTGTCATAAAAACGGCCGAATTATGACACAAACCTACGGAAAAAATAGCATAACTTTTACCAAACCCGCCATATTCATCAGAGTTCCGACTACCATTTATTTCGACCGTCGCAAAACGCTCTCATTAGAAAAAGGCATTAAACAAACATTATTGGCTTGATTCGTTTTTGGCGTCATCAACCGAAGATTTTTTCGACGTGTGATTTATTTGGACCCTTTTGGCCGATTTTGACAATACTTCGCAAACTTTTCGTAAACGTAAACTGTTGTTGGAAGGATTAATTGGATGAACTGGAAAATTTTGATATTGTATAGACAAAAAGTATTGAGCTCGACTCTTGATTGCCGATCTAGTGTGAGACCCTCACACCACCGAAGAGTGCGGCGTTCTGATCATGATGCGCGAAGTTATCAAGTGTATGCTATTTAAGACGCACCACCAACACATTTTCTACTCTTCACAATCATGTATAAATACCGATATATCAGTTCTACGGAATCAATTTTCAAAATGTTTACTAATGACAAATTATCCTCTCTATGAAGTAATCTTTGTGATTGTCCAAAAATTAATGCCTTCAAATTACCATAACACTATTTTATATTGCGTTGCGCAACAATTTTTGGCAGCCCATTTTGAACCGGCTATGCCACAAAAAAATTCTCCGCCGGATTAGCGAATTTCACGGGTCAATCAACTCAACCAAAATTAGTCCGGCCGCAGTTAAATCCGAGCAAACCGGCAAGTCGTGACCGTTCCAAAGCGGCGCACGGCTGCTGCGTGGTCATGATCTGTTGTGAGGGTGTTGATTATTATTAGCCCAGGCGTTCGTTTGTCTCGTTCACTAACGTGCTGCTGCACGCGCCCGCCCGTATATAAGGCACCGCCCAGCTGGATATAATTTTGGAGAAACTTCAAAAATCAGTCGAAAACGACACATATCAAATCTCGTCATCGTCAAAGTTGTAGGCCGGTAATTCGCACTATTTCTTTCCTTTTGCAATTTTGGCGGCTTATTTACGTCCGTGTTCACGCCGAATAGATCGGTCGCGCTCCACTTTTATCACGCTCGCGCGCGCGCGCTTTAATTTTGCATCAAGACAAGACAAAATTAAACTCAACATTTTATTTATTGAACTCGTCACACTTTACACTATTTGATTTTGTTTTATTTTTTTACGACACGTTGGTCGACAACACCGATCACTTTCTCCAGCTTTTCGTTGGTTTCCTCCAACTTGTCATACAGAATCGAATTTTGAAACTTCAACAGTTGCACTTTCCGGTCCAGCGTATCCACTAGATTGAAGTCAATGTTTCCTCCGTTGCAGCAAATATCGGCTACTTTGTGTTCGCAGTAATGATCGCGTTCCTTGACTTTGATGGTTACCTTGCTACTGATGGCTTCCAGTGTTTGACAACTCCAACGGTTTCCCACCGGGACGAATACTAGTTCTTTGGTGAAACTTTCCGGGAAGTTTAGTATGGAAACCAAGCTGTTTTCGAAAACGTTAAGGTATCGTAGCGCAGGCAGTTTCCAGTAGAGCATATCGAGTTCCTTTAAGCCGCAACCAATTAGCTCCAGTTTCTCGAGATAGGGTAGAGAAACTGGTTCTAAAGTGCTTATCTGTAGTCGATTTCCGCTAAGAACTAATTTTTTTAGGTGATTTAATCCGTTGAAGTGGCTCATCTCCAGGAAGGCGATTTGATTGGAATGAAGATTTAACGTTTCAAGTGTTCGCAGTCGACGAAGATTTGCGGGCAATTTTTGGAGTTTATTTTCCGCCAAGCAGAGGTCTTTGAGGCTGGGTAGATTTAAAACTTCCGGAATGATCAACTGTTCCAGACTGTCGTAGCTCAAATCTAAGGTTTTAAGTTTGACTAAACCGTTCAGTTGTCTCATGTTGAATTTCACTAAATCATTGTGTCTGATCGAAAGCTCTTCCAGGCTTACTAGTCGAATGAAATTATTCGGGAATGTTTTTCGGTAGATTCCCTCCAAGCTGAAATTCTGCAATTCGTAGTTGCTGTCCTTGTCGATGATCACTTCGGAAATGTTGCTGTTTTTGATTTCCATACTGCTGAGTGATGGTTTCATGAACAACTTGGTCATCGAGCAGTATTCCACCGTTAGATGTTGTACACTTTTCATTTTGAAAAGAAGCGTGGGCGACAGATAGGACACATTGAAGTTTCTCAGGTAAATTTTCGTTTGCTCGGGAAAGTTAATGTCCTCGGATGATTCCTCCAGGTCGACATTTTCGATGAGGCACCACGATTCCGGTTCCTGCTGCCAGAAAGCTTCCGGCTTATCGTTGCAGACGAGATTCCTCGCTAGCAGTTCCTGTGGGGCGATGCTGAACAGGACTCTGTAATTTTTTTTTTAAACTTTAGCTGTATTGAAGATTTTTAAGGTCGAATTTGGTTAACTTACGTTACGAGCAACATAGGTCCCGCAAAATATCTGGACATTGCGTATCGGATGCACGCTTGCGACTGATTGTGACCATCCGATTGACCAAGCCAGTGGATGTTCGCAGCGTTTATTAGCACTTATGATGGGATGAAATTGGTTCTTTTGTGTTTTCAATCGACTCAAATGGTGCAATTTATGACCAGATTGTGCGGGAGCATGCAGAAGATAGGTTAATTTTTCAGACCTTCACATAGTGCTGTAAGTGAAAAAAACTGTTTGATACTACATTGTTATAGATACAGATATTTTACCAGGTAATATATTCTTGACACAGTTAAATATTCTGTGAAGTCAAAATTTAAAAAATCTCAGTCTCAGATTCGTTTTTTTTTCGACAAAAAGGGTAGTCGAATTATAATTATTCTCACTGATGCTGCGTTAGCTTTCGATCAATTAACGTTTGTTTTCGAAAGCGAGTTGACTGTAAACTGTTTGAGCATTTGTTTTACCTATAACAAGAGGTGGTGTGAATTCCTCCTGGTTGACGGAAACCTGATGCTCAAAACACGTCGTTTATAATTGCTCTGAGCTTATGCTCTTTTGCTTTCACCGTATTCTTGGTTTGTTTTGAGTTCAATTGCTGCTGCTCTTTCCACGGTTTGATGGAAAAACATCAACATCCTTCGAGAAAACAACACAAGTGCAGTGTTAAATTGGCTTGGTAAGAACAGTGAAAGGTGTTCTGCCAGTAATGGTATTATTGGTACCAGTTGTCACAGGTAGCAACTCGGAAAATCTCATTCCTTTTGCATTGAAAGAGTATGAATCCAACAAGATTTTTACACCCATGTTTTTCCCGTACTGGTGGGATAAGCCATTGGATCTGGTGAGAAAGCAGACTACCCTGCTGATGGTATGTGCGGTTTTTGTTATATGCTTTAGCATTCTCCATTTAGTTCTAGCGATGTATGAAAACCGATATAGTAGGAATTTTCGACAGATAAAAACATGCCATTGAGGTCTCATTGCCCGCCAGGTAAGAGGAAAGTATGAAACAATGTATTTATTAATTCAAGATTACGTCTAACTACGTAGGGGAAAAGTGTATAATGTGCCCCCCCTAAGAATAAATGGATATATCTCCGTTATACTTCCCCAAATTAACGTTACAACTACGTGTATATGTTGGTACTTAAGCTGACAACCAATTGCAATTGTTTATTTCATTTAGTATTGTGGAATAAACATGCTAGGAATTATTTAATAAAAGCACCTAAATGTTGTGTTTCTCGTCTGCGCGGGGTAAAATGCCCCACCTGCGGTATAATATGCCCAATGCGGTAATTTGAGTATTTCTACCAGTGACAGACCAACTCTATTTTGTAGAAAGTAAAACTATTTCCTTTGTTTTGCAAAATATCGTTATTTTATGTAAAATAAACCTAGTTTCGGCCTTCTGGTGCACTTTTTCTTTTCTGCATGGGGCACATTATACCGCAGCTGTGCCGTTTTGTACCGGGTAGTTGAATTACCTAGAATTTGGACGCTGGTAATAAATTATTCCCACCGCGGTTGCTCTACAATACTAATTGAATTAAATAATGGCAATTGGCTTCAAGTTAGATCTGTTTACCTATGTTTATAGCCACATTTGCAAGGGGGGCAAATTGCACCACCGCAAGTGGGGCATATTGGCCTGCTTTTACTTATTTGAAAAAATATTAAATGCTAAAGCAAATCAAGCGTTTCATACCGTTCTTTTTAGCACGGATGTCATTTTGAAGTTCGCTTTACGCAATCGAATCGCAACAACCGGTTATTTACAGATTTTGACAAGAAAATAGCTTATGGAAATGACGCCAAAAGTTACATCGGAAGCTGCTCAAAAACAAATTTATTTTTGTTTTGTTTTTACAGCATGTGACAACTGTCATACTTGCATAGTAGGCTAGTTCCATCAAATACTATGGTTTCTGGGTGGTTTTGCATTTTAATTTCGCTTGTTTAGCGAAAAACGAAGGGGGGGCACATTGGCCACGGGGGGCACGTTATACACAATTCCCCTAACAAATTCTCCACAGACTAATTCGACACTTTGTCATAATCATTTCATAATTCCATTAAGTTCGGGAGCAGGAAAATCAAACCGTTAAGTACTTTCTTGCATATTTCTGACCATCTGGCCCGGTTTATTGCATTATTGTAATTTCTCAATGAAAATTAAATCTCACAAAAAAGGTAGTCGAATTTACCCCACCGATACAGCTTATGATATGTTGGAGGAATCCATGTCTTAGCATCTGTCTGACAATTCGAAAGAGGTTGAATTTTCACTTTAGTCAACCAGACGCTCAGAATGTACGCGTTGGATTACTGGAGGCGACTTTAAATGCAGACCAATGGGATACTTCCCGAACTGGTCGAATCTGGCGAGGAAGCAGACTACCCGCCTGTTAGCCTGGGCGGTTGTTCTTTTATATTTTCGATGTTTCAATTTGGTTCTAGTGATACATCATTACCGTTGCAGTCAGTGAAATCAGTTTTGTCAGGTAGGCAAAACCGTTTACGGTTTGAGTTCACTGCCACCAGGTAATGTAAGCTAATATCTAATTGGAAATTGTTAAATGAAGTGTGGATGGGATCTATAAATAAACTCATTCTCAGGTTGCCAGCGTTCGATAGTTTGGTTTATATCTGTAGACAAAATTAGAAAACCGGCCTCTCAGTTAAAGGCAAAACAAAAAAAAATAAGAAAATCAGTTTTCGCCTGAGCCGCACTATTGAAAAATCCTCCTATTGCGGGTGCTCCCCTTGGGGTAATTTTTTAATCGGCACTGTGTAAGTCAAACTTTTAGCTATTGCTATCATATAAAGGTGACATTTCGGCAAGAATGGAATATTCTAGATTTGGTATTTGGATTTGGTGCCAAGGTCGCTTAGAACAAGCTACTTATCACACGTTACTGTACTCCCATTTCCGAATTTGTTGAACACCCTGAAAAAAATAACCGTAACACGAAGATAAAAATATTGATAACATGTTGTAACGGTAGGATACAAAATACGGTAAAAACAATAAAATTTATCGTCAGAAAAGATAACCAAACTATCAAACTTATTGTAGTACACCACATTCATGGTTTCGAGAGATTCTACCATAAAAATGACGGGCTGTTAAGTATCTTAGCAATAAAAATATCTAAAGCGAACAAAAATGTTCATTTACTGTAACGGTTATTGTCCTTTTATGGTAGTTTGTCTAAGCGAAAAAATAAAATCTTTTAATTTAATTAAAAAGCCAGTAAGGCCATTGCACAGTGGTCCAGCAGCGAAAATTAAGTGGAAAGTTTTTTGTGGTTCAAAATAGCTCCCCACAATGTTCAGCAAAGTTGTAGAACTTCAATAGACAATTAATGCAAAATCAACGACTAAGTTCCAGTTTGGCTTGTGAACACATAATCCATAATAACTTTTTATAAGAAAGAGATAGAAGGATAACTTCTTCGACAAAGTTGTAGCTAAAGATTATATAAGTAACTTTGCCAAAGACATAGTAGGCGTATTTCTAGGCGTTTCTAACTTACATGGTGTTTTATAAAAAGACCTCTCAAAAATCACTTTTTCGCTGATTTCTGCAAATGCAATGGTTTTATTGCATCATAATGTCTTGCAAAGTTGGTTATCTTATTAAAAGACATATTTTTGTAGAACATTGTATGTTGAAAACTCATACGTATAACGAGTTCTAACGTTTTTCCTGTGTTTTTTTAGTCTTTTTTGGAGTAGAATATCTCAAAAAGGGGCAAACGAAAAAAATCAAGCTTGGCCGTTTCTGAAAGCTTGGAGTTTTATCTCAAACATATGTGAAAATAAAAAACTGGTTTTTTCTCTAACTCGAGTAATTTCAGTTTAATTATTTCATGTTTGACCATTTTCTACTATGCAGTATTTTCTAATATCTTCTTGAACATGTAAATAGTAAAAAAGAAATTTGTCGTACCATGACACAATTTCTTCTGATTGCCACGTAAAATAGTCTTCGAACTCCGGATAAGTTTACAGATCTAGTTTTTTGACCTTGTGCTAGTTTTCGAACCACTGCTGAAATATTCATCAAATAAGTTTTTATAACGGTAGTTTTTACAATTGTTTATTGTCAAGATATATGGACTTCGCCCGTCATCCAATCCATACATATAAATATAAATTATAATACCAAATACAAAATAATATAAAATGCAGTGGTATTAGTGTACATGAAATTGACCTCTCAGAAATAGTCAGAAAGTTTTTTCTTAATAGTATCAGACGACATGTTTAAGTTTAGTATGTTTCTAAAATTGTTCATTAGCTGCATACAGCGGCAGGCTGGTTCATTGCGCGCGTAGTTAATTCGACGGTGGTTTAGAGTGAAAGGCCTTGGTCTCCACAGAACTACTGTACTCTGGTTAGCAGTTATCCTGGATTTCAAATAATCACTGTCGTATCGTCCTCTCTGCAAATGAAGCTCAGCACCAGCTGTTTTTGATAAATATCTACATATCTTACAATTTTCATTATTTTACAAATAGTCATGGAAATCTTCATTTGGATATATGCACATGAAATTAAATTTTATATTGATATTTCTGATTCTAGTCTAAAGTAATCTTTTAAATTGCTTTAGTGTCAGAAAGCTGAGAAGTCTTCAAAATTGATGTCTTATACGTATTCAGGAACAGGAACATGACTATGATCGTAGTAAAAAAGGAGGAACATTTTCAAGCAAATCGTATTAGAGTCCTGGAGTTTTTTGTCAAAAGATTTGTGGGTACCGTTACTGTTATTTTAAATTAGTATCTAAAATGTTCGTGAATGTAATTCGGTAGTTTAGGAGATTATTTCCCATTCAATTCCATATTAGCTATATAATGTTAGTACACGGCGCAGATATTATTAAGGCCACGGCACAACTCATAGGGTTATGAAGCGAAGAGGTACAGGAAACGCGAAATAAATGTATTTGTAAGTTCAGGGAATTTCACGTCAGAAAATTTAACCGGATTGCCAATTTGGAGGATGTGTTCAAACGCCTCCTGCTGTCGTCCGATCCAGTCATTGCAATACAAAATCGTTCTTATTGTACACGTACTCTGGAGCTTCCACCAAGCGCAAACCAATTATTACTATAATAAATTATTATATTGCTAACAATAATAAAATATTTCGAAAACAAAACATTTATTAAATCTCTCAAATAAATGACTACGCTTTTTTTTCCAAATCAACGATATACTGATATAAGGTGGTTGAAGTTCGAAAAGGATCTATAGGTTTTTTTCTCTTTTACCTCTTTGCCTGTTTTGATATACTTACCGGCTATTAAAAAATGGCATAAAACTAAAATAACAGTTAACAATATTACGTATGAAATAACCAATATTTTTTGCTTTTTTATTGAAAATTAATTTTAAAACTTTATTGATGGTAGATTGAGCATATTTGCAAAATAATGAAAATTGAAAGATAGATATTTATCAAAAACAGCTGGTGCTGATAGAAAACTGATGTCATATCTGGAGTTCGGAGACTATTTTACGTGACAATCAGAAGAAATTGTGTCAAGATACGACAAATTTCTTTTTTACTATTGACATGTTGACTTTAATCGTCTTCAAGAAGATATTGGAAAATACTGCATAGTAGAAAATGGTCAAACATGAAATAATTAAATTGAAATTACTCGAGTTAGAGAAAAAACCAGTTTTTTATTTTCACATATGCTTGAGATAAAACTCCAAGCTTTCAGAAACGGCCAAGTTTGATTTTTTTCGTTTGCCCCTTTTTGAGATATTCTATTCCAAAAAAGACTAAAAAAAACACAAGAAAAACGTTAGAACTCGTTATACATATGAGTTTTCAACATACAATGTTCTACAAAAATATGTCTTTTGATAAGATAACCAACTTTGTAAAACATTATGATGCAATAAAACCACTGCATTTGAAGAAATCAGCGAAAAAATGATTTTTGAGAGGTCTTGTTGTAAAACACCCTGTAAGTTAGAAACGCCTAAAAATACGCCTACTATGTCTTTGGCAAAGTTACTTATATAATCTTTAGCTACAACTTTGTCGAAGAAATTATCCTTCTATCTCTTTCTTATAAAAAGTTATTATGGATTATGTGTTTACAAGCCAAATTGGAACTTAGTCGTTGATTTCGCATTAATTGTCTTTTAGAGTTGGACAACTTTGCTGAACATTGTAGGGAGCTATTATAAAACGCTTAGCCGCAAAAGTAAGTTTCCACTTAACTTTCGTTTCTGGACCACTGTGCATTGTAAATCATATTTAAAGTTTTTGTCACCCCCCCTCCCCTTAGAAATTGGCTTGAAAAATCGGGGGGCAAAAAAATAATTTGTAGGATATGAGTCAAATTTCTTTTTATAAAATCAATTGTCTGTGGGCTCTCAGTCTGAAAAACTCGAAAAATGAGTCCCCGAGTTGAATTAACGCTTCTAGCACGAAACAGAAATGGAAATTCGAACAATGGAATTTCCGAAAATCGTCTAAAAAAATTTCCTTCGTTTTTGTCTTTTTTCGTATATTTTTTCATAGAAAATAATAACGTATATATTATAAGCAAGAATAGATTCAGTTTTCACGTTTAAACCTTAAATAATTAAAAAACTCACTTTGTTTTCTTTCGCCATCCCCCCCCCCTTCAGTGGCCGAACACCGGAAAGACAAAAACTTTATAAAATATTTGTAATGGCCTAAATTTGTGATGAAATGTGGGAAATTTATTCCATAAAACAAAAATATGAATAAAATTTAATTTTGAGACACTTTTACCATAAATTTACCATATGTTAAATGTATTTTTTACAGGACTGTGGCACATTTAAGCATGCTGCGCCCGACCCTATGCCACCAGCACATTTTCACATTATAATTTAATAGTACCATACTTATGGGCTCCTCAATGCAGGGTCCCAAACAAAAATTATGCACTCTTCTCTTCTACCATGCATTTCTTGCCCGCTTCACTGTTTAGAAACAAAATGAAGCAATTATTTGCCATTTCACTTATGTTCATGTTAACGTGTTAGAATGAAAAATAGCTGGGTACCGGGGTGTTGGTTTCGCCACACACAACGGCTCAGGAAAGCGGCAGAATGAAACCCCTTAAGGGGAGACCCTACTGTGGAAAATCGAAAAAATAAAAGAAAATTCATTTGCATTTTCGGGAGGTTTCTTCCTTCAGAAATGTTGTCTCGAAAGGAGTGTTCTATATCTCATCTTGAAAAGTTACAACAAAACCTGTAGGGTCACCTTTCACAGAATCTAGTGGATCGATTTTGCTGAAAATGTTTTTTTGGTATGTAAATCAAAATGTATGTATTTTCAAATTTGAACCGTTTTTCCTCAACTTAATTTTCCAATTTGTTATGAGCTTTTAATTGGCGATTTTTGTTGATCCTGTTTTTTTTAAATCGCCACCAATCTGGTAATTTTTCGACTTTTCAAGAGCCACTAGTTAACAATTTAGGTATTGACCTAAAGTTTCAACATCATCAATGAGATCACGGATACGAATACTCCGTTGAACATTCACGGCACGTACCGCCAGTAAGGAACTGCTTTCTAAAGAGCGTTCACGCGACCAGCTGCCAACAGCATAATAATAATACTAATTTTGCATCCAAAAAATGCAAATCATATCTTTAAATATACCTTAACAAATAACCAAAATACCCAACACTTCCCACATCCGAAAAAAACCACGAAAATCCATTTGGCACTATTTGGTTAATTGATGTTCAATTGTTGCTAATTAATGCTCCCAACGACGAATTTAATGCTCCATTGTATCATAAAAGATTAAGATAAACATTACAACCATTACATCCGGTACAGATAGAGTTAGCTAAGTATGTAAATAATGTATTGTTCAATTGCAGAGCCGTAGCGTGACATTGTTGTGTCCTTGGCGAAGACCCGATTTATCACTCTTTCGTTTCTTAAATTCGTATTGCTTCCAAGTTTATTATGTTTGATAAGATTTTAAACCACCAACCAGATTCTGAACCTGCGCTAAATTCTGGGTCACAGTTGTTTTATAAGATTTTGTTCCAAATTTTGTAACAAATTTTGGAACAGATTTGGACTAGATTCCCAGCTAGCACCAACTCGTATGTCAATGTACGAAAATTATCGTAAATATCTCTTAACAAATTCGAAATCGTAACTAAAGTTTGATAAAGTGGGCCCAGGTTGATTTTCTATCGTATATAATGATAATAACTGATATACGTACGCAGTACGAAGCGAGTCGTGCTTAATCGGATATTATCGTATATAAATACTTATATAGTCGTAACACTTAAAACTATTCCTAATTACGTATGTCGCCTCCAAAATAGTACGGATATGCCATGCCATTTTGCGCATCAAATACGATTTATTAGCATGTATATCTGTACGTAATGCTGATTTTTCTCTTTTATATACATACGAAAATGTTAGCTGGGTTCTGGACCACATTTTGAATCTGGAGCAGATTTTGGGACACAGTTTTTTTATCAGTTTTTAAACCACTAACCAGTGTTTAGATCAGGTTTTGAACCAGATTCCGGTTCTGGACGAGATTGCGAGCCGCATTTTTTGTTTTGAGATTTTGAAACAGATCCGGTACCAAATTTTGAACCACATTTTTGTTCAGATTTTTTTTACCAGGTTTTGAATTAGACTTTGGATTAGATTTTGGACCCAGATTCCCAGATTCTGGGTGTGGTCTGGGTGTGGTGTGGTGTGGACCACACTATGGACCTGCATCAGATTCTGGATCAAATTTTTATCAGTTTTGGACCAGATTTTAAAACAGATTTTAGACCTCATTTTTGATCAGATTCTGGACCTGAACCTAATGTTGGACCTCCATCAGAATCTGGGCCAGATTTTAGATCACATTTTTATCAAATTTGGACCAGGTTTTTTATAATATTTTGGAACACATTTTGGTTCAGATTTTGGATTGAATGTGGGACCAGATTCTGAAGCACATTTTTTACCAGATTTTGAATCAAATGTGGATCAGATTCTCACACTGTGCCAGATTATAAACCAGATTTTGGACTACATTTTTGATTAGATTTTGGACTACATTTTTTATTAGATTTTGGACCAGATTCCGGACCTGGATCATGTTTTGGGCCTGGACTATATCGTTGACCATATTTGTTATCAACTTTTGCTTCAGATTTCGGAGCAGATTTGGACTAGATTCCGAACCACATTTTGACCAATACATGCATCAGATCAGATTAGAGTTTTAACCAGATCTTAGGCCCAAATTCTAGACCTGATCTGGATCTTCACCATCAGATTCATCAGATGCATCACATTCTGAACTAGATTTTGGACCTCATTTTTGATCAGATTTGGACTACATTTTTCATCACATTTTGGATCTCATTTTTGATCAGTTTTGGACCAGATTTGGGATAATATTTTGGATCACATTTTTGATGAAATTTTAGACCAGATTCTGTACTTGTACCAGATTGTGGACTTTGTCCTGATTCTGGACAACATTTACTATCAGATTTTAGGTCAGAATCGAACTTGGGTCCCGATTCTGGAATTGGAAACATAATGTAAACCAGATTATGGACCTGGACTGCACACCACATTTTTTATCAAATTCCCGATTTTGGAACAAACTACGGAACAGCTTTAAACTAGATTTTGGACTACATTTTTGACTAGCTTTTTGGCCATATTTTGGACCTGAACCAGATGTTGGAGCCATCAGATTCTTAATCAGATTTTGAACCACATTTTTACCAAATTTTGACCAGTTTTTGGATAATATTTTGGACCCTATTTTTAATCACATTTTGGATCAGATGTGGGACTAGATTGCGAACCACATTCAGGACCATGACCTGATTTTGGACTTAGACCCGATTTTGGACCACATTTTTTATTAGATTTTGGTCCAGATTTTGGATCAAATTTGGGATAAACCAAATTTTGATCAGATTTTGGACCTGGAGCAAATTTTTAGTCACATTTTTAATCAGATTTTAAATCAGCAACTAGATTTTGGACCAGATTCTGTACCGGGACCATACGCTAAGAGGATCGGTAGTCCTCTACGGGCACAGAACGTGGACAATGCGGTACGGGGACATGAAAGCACTAGCCGTTTTTGAACGTCGTGTGTTTAGGATTTTCTTTGGCAGTGTATATAAGAACGGTGTATGGAGGAGAAGGATGAACCACGAGCTGGCGCAGCTCTTTGGCGAACCCAGTAACCAGAAAGTTGCTAAAGCTGGAAGGGTACAATGGACGGGGCATGTTGTGAGAATGCCGGACAATAACCCAACAAAATTGGTTTTCGGGACAATCGAGAAATTGGAGACGGACAGCCTTGAACCGGGTTTTTTGGCGAAACATTGTTATGCAGGTCAAATCCTAAAGGACATCGCACCAGGATAACTAAGTAATTAAACACTAGCTTCTTCTTCTGGTTTGCAACAAAGCAAGAAATAACATATTTGCCATAACACAAAACATTTTCTTTTTACTACTCTTCCAATGAAATGCCATACGTGCGCATACATGTAGGACCATATTATAACTGTAGCGCAGTTCCTTAACATAGATATCAAATTGGCCTAGGTTTAATCATTCTGCTGGGATAAGAAAGTTTGGTCACAGACCTCAAATTGGATAAGGTTTATCGCGATTCTGAGACGAGTAGATTTTGTCAGTTTTGGCGCGCCTCCCTAACACAGACTAGATATCAAATTGGTCTAGCACTTCTAAGAAATCTTGTTGGGACGAGAGAACTTTTCACGTTTTTGGCATACTTCCCAAGCACAGATATTAAATTAGTATAAGTCTGAACGTCGTAAAGAATCTTCGACCTGTTGGGAAGAGGGGGCTTTGTCACTTTTTTTTTCTAAAAGGAAAGTAATCGAAATCACAGTAAACAGATGATGTGTTTAACGGTCGTCCCTGCCTGTGAAGCAAGGCAATCACGAAGAAAATGTTTGGGGATACTTGACCTTGAAACTTTTCGTTGATTTTCACTGATTCGTGTTTGAAAAAGAAAACTTTGATTATTATAAGTCGATCGCTTTCTAAGCCATGAAAATCCAAATGTAATCGTCAGAGATATCAGCGCTCAAAATCTTTCATATTTTCGTGAAGGTAACTAGAATCCAAATTGTGGAATGACAACCTGCGGTATGATGTAGTCCTACATCACAAAATGTTCTATTAGCTTTAAATAAAGTTCGCAGCATAATGTCCGGAAATACTACATCCGGTACAGATAAAGTTATCCGAGTATGAAAATAACTTAATACTCAATTGATGCTCTGCAGAAAACGCAATTTCGATAATTATTTTAGCCTGATAAACTTCGGGATGAAAATGCGAATTTTAGCGAAGTAGTCGTACGACTCAGTGAACGTTTCCATGCTTTGTATTGGTTTAGCAATCCTTAGTAAGAGCTACCAAACGAAAGTCTGCGCATAACAAGGTCACTAGAAAAATAAAAATCCTAGTACCTAGTTTTATTGGACCATTGCTAAACTGTCGAAACAGTTGCTGCTAGATGATGTTTCACGTTTCGACAGGTTTACGGTAGGTACTACGGTTTTCAACTTTACAACCAGCAAGCGAGCAAGCAAGCAAGCCGCCAGCAAGTGGTTACAAATAAACCTGGTGGTTCTTTATGTTCACGTATCACTTTACACCAGTGGGTCAGTGTGTTTATTTCCAAAATAAGACAAAAACAGCTCAATGAGAGAGGCCACCGCATATAAGTACCTGCTCAGACATACGGGCTCCAAACCGCAACCGGGGGGTTGTACGGGGTAAAATTTGCCACGAAAAAGCTGCCTAATAGGCTTCAATGGGTGGAACAATGGAGCAATGTCGGCACGTTTTACCTTGATCGCCTGGTTTCTGATGGCTGAGGGACCCGCTGGAGGCCGCTGCCGGAGACGACAAGTATTTTCACAGAGCATCTAATAAACATGTAAATGAGCTTTACCAAGTTTGAACAGGCCCGTTAGTTTCTTGAAACAAAGCATCGAATGAAAAGCAGCATTATCCTACCGCAACAAAACAATAAACCGTAATACGATGCGACGCTCATTCTATCCGCCATTAGTGGTATAGCGTAATGCGTTCGGGCATTGATTGAATGGTTGTCATAAGTGAGTGCATCTTGCTGCAATGGCAATGGTTTGACTCACTTTTCGGTGTTTGGTTTGGTTTGGAACGATGTGTAAACTTCGTAACAACAAACATACCGCCAATATACAAATGTTCTGTTTTAAGCTGTCACAAAAAACAATCGATTATTATTCCAACTTTATTTGCATAAAAATGAAATCCACAAGCCTGAGTCAGCAACTTAATCAAGTGACAAATTTAATTAAAAAAAAATCAGATCGTTCCAGCTATGGCAACATGATGGAGGAGCCAGCGAAACTCGTTCTAGTTAAGCACTCGCTTTGCTCGCTATTCACTTGTTCAGGGTCACTCTTTCGCGTGCAGATCTTGAACTGTGAAATATATGCCGCACTCATAATCAGTTTGCATCAATAAATTTCCGTCGTTTATTACACTCCACCAACAACGTCGCCGGTCAATGAAACTGAACGACCAATCTCAGACTCAGACGGTTTATTGGCTTCTGTTTTTTCGAGTGGCGTACGACTGAATGGCGACCTTTGCTTCAGACAGAAATTAATTTCGCTAATATTATTTATCAAGCATAATTAGTTATAGCATGAAATTTTTAACATTTGATTTTATTTCTCTTTTTAGGTAAGTTTCTTTGGATGTGTGAACCGTCAACGACGAATACCCTACATAGTTTGATCTAGCATCGTGCCATTGCATTGTAAGTATGACTCTGTACGGTATTCAATGTCTGTTGTAAAAAAACGCGCAAGAGGTGCGGGCGCCTTTCTAAGGTCATTGCAGCTTTGACTTTAGCTATTGCTGCACTCAATGGCTGGTACATTCGCCGCCGAGCGAGCACACCTTCGGAAGGTGACGTGCCAGAGCGGATCCGGCGACTTAAAATCTCTGCTTCGGAATGGACCTTCTCATCGTCGTGCAACCAAGTTCGGCTGCTCGTTGTGTATGTGAAAACTATGTCGTGTTTCTAAGTTTCCGGCCGACACCAAGACCCCTCAGAATAGTAGGTACATTACACAATCGTTTTGCCCATGTGGGAGAGAAGTATGGGTCGCCGCGTTTCGTGTGGTGTGGTATAAATGGCTACAGGGAAACCAATGCGCCTGCCTTGCCATATCACGCTCCAGCGCGGCGCTGTAATAGAAACCCTGGAGAATGCCCGGGTTCGATTGAGGTTTGCGGTGAATTCGAGTGAATACTTTAATTGTTTACTCGTGCTGGCGTAATTAAATTACAAATTCGTTATTGATAGGGTCTGAATTCAGAAAGTTTCATTGATTATCTGTTACTATATATGCAATGAAGAAACCCGTAAAGTAAATAGGAGATGATTATGAAACGTGGCAGTGTTACACTGTCTGCATCACATTTCACGTTTGTTCCATTTTTCAACTATGTTTCGAAATTTAATAGCAGCTATCTTTTCCGACAATTGAGAAGTAAATTAGTCTTTGTTGCTCACTTTCGAAATCACTTTGAATTCACTAGGCAGTAGTACTACTGTAGGAAATCAAAAGGTCACTCTAACAGAGGTTAGCGATATATTTTGGCTCTTACCGTTTAAACCCATAAATGCCGTAGAACTTTTCAATTGAGGTTTGTAAAATAGTATTACATATAACATATTTTTAATGTACATCATGATTTCTCCATGTGTTACAGCCCACACAATGCGAAAAAAGAATTTGAAATCAGATCTACTTTCTCGAAAACCTTGATTGGAAGTTTTCGATTTAGTTGCTTTATGTGTGTGTGCCTGTCACCGACGCTCCCCGCACCTCTAACCAACTTTAAAGTCAGTCACCGTTGTACATCCCGTTCCAGGGTGTTGGGCCGAGTACGGGGCCTTTCGGCATTCCGGACGTAATGTTCATCGTCTTACTTCCCTTGTCGATCTCATCAACAAATACTTGGTTTCGGAAGTAATTTCTCAGAATTCTGCACGGACATTCCTGGGACAGCATTATATGCACCGATTCGGCAAAGACCTCTAACAACCGACTGCTCGCTCCTACCACACTACAGTTGATAACTGTCCATCTTTTCGGTGGTAGAAGCAAAGGGGCCGTGGGGCGGCAGGGGAGCGTATGTGTGTGTGTGGAATGGTTAAGAGAGAGTGATGGTTGGAGTTCCACCTGCCAGTTTTGACCTCATATTGAAATTTCCCAGTTTTCATCCAGTTTATCATTTTTCGCACCAAAAAAGTCATTCGCTTTACAAAAAAAAAATGGCTTCCAAGCTAGCGCTGTTAAAGGTGTTTTTCACATCGATCGTTAGAACGGCGCAAAAACAATCTCTTCTTCGCTTCTACTCAAACGAGTTCTCGGCTCGCTGGACAACTGTTTGATTAGCAGTCACCGTAGACTTCCTTTTTCGTAACCCGAACTGCAGGTTAGACAACTCGTGTTCACCTTCCGTATACCTCGTCAGTCTGTTCAGGATAATCCTCTCCAGGAGTTTTCCGCATGCATCCAGCAGACATATCGGTCTATATAATACCGGACTTCCCGCAGCCTTGCTCGGTTTTGGCAAAAACACTAGTTTCTGTATCTTCCATTTGTCCGGGAAACTATCATTTCTAGGCATTTTTGCAACACTGTTCTGAAATGTCCGCATGTATGGTGTATCACAACCATCAGGGTCACATTCGGGATTCCATCCAGACCGGGCGCTTTCTAGCCGTCTAGCGACATTCTTCCTAGTTCATCGGCTTGCAGCCTGTCAATATTGGCCCTCTCTTCTATCACTGTACGTTACTGACGGCCACATCGTAGGCTCACTCGTCAGAAAAAGACCCTCTACGATGACCGTCAAGTTACCTGGGCACATCTCCCTGGCTGTCTCACGACCTTTGGCTTTTCGCCATCGCGATGCGGTACGCGTCATCCCAGGGGCTGGTGTCAGCTTTTCGACACAGCTCCTTGGGGCAGTTGCGTTTACTATGGTTTATCTCTTATTTTTGGTTGTATGGTGTATGATTTATCGGGTATTTTTCGGCCAGTATTGCGAAGCCCGCACTCAAAACAAAGCCTTGAGCTTAAACTTCTTTTTCTAAGACACGACCCTTTTTTATCAGTCTGTCAATAAAGGTCTCACGGCCTGCTGTTAGAGTACAGGACAGTTACGGGGCTAGTGCAAAAATCCTGACTGTCTAGCAGCACCGCCTAGCCGAGATTCGAACATACGACAACTGGCTTGTTAGACCAGCATCGTACCTTGAAGCTAACTGGGAGAGACCCACACTCGTGTGGTCTAATTTTCTCACCCACGCGTAAACGTGCTAAGTTCTAACGAACACGCCGGCATAAGTATCCCTTTCGAACTCTCGCTCTTATTTATTCATGCACTGCGACGAGTTTTCGCGTGCGTGTATTTAGCTTACAGCCACGGCTATTGATCTCGCTCGTCATTGCAGCCCGAGCAGTTGATTCCGATCACTTGTGACGGCTCGCACTCCCACCCGCGTGTAGAATCGTCGGGCGTAAGAATGAAAAATGAAGAAGAAGAAAAGAAGAAGCAATGCAAACCCTATATCCCAGTGTGCCGCTAGCCCTTCCGGGCAGCTTGCTGCTCAAGAGTTGTTTGCCTCGTGAGTGGATTATGCGGAAGGACGCTACGAAGCTGTGCTGTTCGCGAGTGTGTAGGTAGCAGAATGTCTGTTTCTTGCAAAATTTCCAACATTGTTCTCGGCTGCAGGTCTCTCGGCATGGTAGCATTCTATGCCCTCCAACGTGTGCGTCAACTTTCGCGCATTCAAGACCAATCTTCCGCGGTCCACCCAGAGTGCTTCAAAGAACAAGTCCTTGTTTAAGGCCAACGTATTCCATCTTCTGCTCCCAGGTACTAGCTCTTTTAATTGTCATTGAATTCCGCCAGCTGATGCTATATTTTATAACTTGGTGATCGCTGTGTCTATACTTTTCACAGGCCCTCGAGTTCAGGTTCGGCATCAGTGATGGACTGCTAAGGGTGACGTCGATGATAGAAGCGGTATCTTCGTTGGACAGCGCTGCTTGCAGCTTTGCTAAGGCTTCCAACAAATGTACCCTCGGCGTTAGTATGTCTCCACACAGTCCAAGCGTTGAAGTCTCCTCCAATTATAATTGACCTTTTGCCAGTAAGGATGCCAGATTTTCGGATATATCCGAAGTTTTCGGTAGACCTACGGATAGTGTGCTCATAGCTAAGGATATGAAAACGGTTGACAATTTTATTGCGATATGTAACTTTCTAATACAGTTCTTGTGAAATGAAATGGATTCTTTTGTTTACTGGTTTTGGGGCATATTTTTCTAGTTGAAGTACTGGAAAAGAGAAAAATATATTAGTTTCCATTTTGACATTTTGATTCTGTAGAACTGTAGAGTTCGATAGAACTGCGACAAGTCTTAGAAAGATCTTTAAGTCCAAAGTTTTTTGCTTCTTACGCGATAATTAAAATCTTTTGCACATTTAGCCTTTCAGAAACACAACAAAAAATTAATGATAATATGACTAAAACATGAAGAACATATAACAAAAATACGGCGAAAAACAGTCGAATAAACAGAGTTTCGCCTTAATGAATACTGTTCAGTAAATAAAAACAAACACACCCGATGGTAGTTTAATATCGAGATTTGTCGGAGCGGCGGTCATAAAAAATAATATCGTCGCATTGGAGTGCATGGTGCGTATATGGGAATGATAGCATTGTGGAAAAAAAACAATATTATGTATTAGAGTACCTAAAATAACGGGCGGCAGTAGGTTAGTGAGTAAAACATTCGGGTACCAACCGAAAGAGCGTGGGTGCGAGCTCCACTTGCCATTGCAAAACCAAGTATATTTTTGATCTGTATCGAAATTTTCCAGTTCATCCAATTAATCACTCATCGCATTATATACTTTCTCGCTTTCACAAAAATTAAATTTGGCTAACCGTTTCTCGATAATAGAAACACACATTGTAAAACTACGGATTTTTCTTCACCAAAGTCTGGCACGCTGTTCGCCAGATGAGTTTCTTGGTCGGCGTGTCCTGAGCATCTGATGTTCTATGGTCCATTTTGAGGGTGCCTAACAGATGTTGTATACAAGGAACCTTCGTACAAATTCAAAACCACCTCTTCGATGGTGAATTCACCCATATGCGTTCAATAAGAGACAAGTACCGTAAAACGGGGTAACATTGATCAACGGGGTAACATTGATCAAATTGACCATTCGCATAAGTAAGTAAAATAAACAACTTCTGCCAACTTGCCTGAATTCATCATTGGGGGTAAAATGATGAATGTAACTAAAATAATGGTAGCTAAGATATACAACATTTGTATCCCAACCAATCAATCTATTAAAAGAGCTTCTAGACGAAAGCTACTTAGTGATTTGTTTAGAAATATAAAAAACTAGCTGATTGCCCGATCTTACTCGTGGTCCTTTTGTCTCTCAATCCCTTGTACAACTGGTAATGTTACGCAATTCTTATAAGGCAAAGAAGTACCCCATTTTTTCCTCATTTAAATGTGTCTATTTCCTTTGTCAGCAACACTCCTGTTGTCCCCTAGCCACTTATAAATATGTTTTCTTTTCGGTAATCCCTATGAAGTGAGATAAAGCTTTTTTTACGTTTTTGAGCCTCTTCTTTGTTAATAACCACCACTACCCTATTCCCCCTTTCAGGAATCCCCATTTGTACAACTACTATCGTTCCAAATACAAAAGAAGCGCTCCCCATCACCTATTTGAACCTTCCTCCCCCTTCTATGTATTTGCTTTCTGAAAATCCCTATAACGGAAGAAAAACAAAGGCTGTCGGGGGCCGCCACCCTAACCTCACTTCCCATAGCCCCCGCCTCCTCCAATATGTCTCCAAACACTGCAAGCGCCACTGCAATTGGTCTAAAAGAAAGAGAAACGCAACCCTTTTTACTTATTTGTACTTCCTCCCCTTGATAGGAATCCCCCCCCCCTTTGTCAGCCTCCTAGTGCTGATACCCTTATTTCAAGGAACTTGTGTGCCGAGTTTTTGGTGAAGAACGGTCGTTGTGGCGGAACATATTTGTACGTTTACTTTTATATATAGAGATAATAATAGTGGTCTCAAGTCACTTACCTGAGGCACCATTTAATACTTAAGCTTTTTGAATTATCTTTTGAAAACAGGCAATGTTATTCGCTAGTTTTTATTGTTATGAATAGCTTCCGCTTAGGAAGCATTCCGAACGTTCGGTTAAACTCGGTTTCGAGTGCAGATCCCGATTGTATTTCAGTACAAAATGACTACATTTTTATCGTCGCGTATATTGCATTGCAGCACAAGAAAACTACAAATTGCTTTCGATCGTTTCAGCATAATCTCAGATAAATAAAAATCGCGTACCTTCAGATATAATCCAGTCCCTTCACCGGTACACATATTACAATTATATTTTGTAATCTACTTCGATGCTTACGTGGACTACCCAGAGTAAAGTAACAAGATTTTTTTATGTCCCCTCAAAGGTAGCTTAATAAAGAGTTTGATTGAGCTATAAGTCTTACATCCTAATCGTTTCCCCGATTGAAATCCCTGCTTCGTCGGTGACATAACTTTGCTTGCTTGCTGACTATTTTCCCGTAAATTGATGTAATAAATTCTCCCTGCGGCATGAATGCAGATATCTGCCTTGATGCGGTGAATGGCAGAACAGACATAAAATCTTCATTTCCGATCTCTTTCGAGCGGCTTAACAAACCAAACCAAAGCAAAACGTTAAATTAGTTTTGACTTTTTGCCACGAGCTTAATCCATTATTTATATTGTTTGCGTAGATGCAGCGATCCTAAGATAATAAACAATAAAAAATTTAAGCTAATAGCTCATCCTAAACTGTAAATAAATAGCGTAAATCTATGAAAAAAGATCATTCTTGTTCGTTTCCGGAATGCACACACACACACATTTTCCTGTCGCCAAACTTCAAAAACACAGAGCACCCACCTGGACCGATACAGCGCACACCTCCGGGCGTTCAGTATGGTTAGGTGTCCCGTTAGTAGAGGTGAGAATGCGACTACTACACTAGCAAGCCGCACCGGTGTCGGTCGGTCGGTCGGTAGCAGCGCTGAACGAACGACTCAAGCGGACGTAAGAAAAACGAGCAAAAAGCTTGACACATACGGCGGGCGCTGCTCAACTCACTGCTGTGCTGTCTCTGACTGGCTGGCTGGCTGGTTGGCAGGCCGCTCGCTCGGTGGTGGCGCTGTTTGCTAATGTTCATTTTCAGTCTTACCGAAAGCGCTATGGTAGCCGGACGCGACGAAAAGCATCCACCACCTTAGGAGGAAACCGACGATCCCCGCGAAACAGACTGCTGCAGCACAGAAGAATTACTGTTGTTTTTTCACCTTTGTGGTGTTTTAATTAGTACTCCTTACAAATCTGTCGGTCGTGAGAGTGCAATCGCTGTATAAAGTGCCAGTTACCGCATCGACTTCCCCTGCCAAGGGATGAAAGTTTTGATTGAAAGCTGCTTTGACATTTCCAACACGACACGAGTGGGAGGGTTCTAAGGTTGAAAGCCCTGCGGCGCTGCTGGTGCTTGTGGTGTTTGTGAGGAACAAAAACTGCTAGGAAATTTCGGTGTTTCGAGTAAAAAATAAACGGATTTGTTCAAGCGTGTACTTGCAGCTGTGATATTGCTGCAGCGGCTCTGGAACGAAGAAAATCCAGCCAGTGAATTGCGGCGTCGAGAGGAAAAAATCCAATCGAAATTGTGAATGTAATTGTGTGTATCTTCGGCCTGAAGGCGATGTGCAATGTAAAGCGAGGAAAGATATCAATCATATCGTTAATAAAATTGAAGTTATTGCTTGTGCCTTGCCAGGGGTTTGTTTGGCTCGGGAAAGAGCTAAGAGAAAATTAACAACAAAACGAAGAAACGTGTCAAGTGACGAAAGCTACCATTTTTTGTTGTTTCCAATCGGTAAGCACAACTGGTGGAGCTTTAGCGATTATTTAGGTGAAATTTGATGGAAAATTAGACCAATTTCAAAACATGTGTGAGCGCCGATTGTCAAGTGCAAGCCAGTAGCTCGCACTGTCTGCGAGCGAGGAAATACGATTCGCGATTCTGTGCTGCCCACCAAAACAACTAGTACGGCGATAGCGAAAAAGGCAAGAAGGAAAAATCATGGTAGGAAAATTAATCGCCCCTGCTGCTGCTGCTGCTACTACTGCCCGCCCGTGTGCAGCATGAAACCGTTGAGCCTTGTCTGTGATTTCGATTGCCCTTTCCGTCCGTCGTCGTCGTACGTACGGCAAAAGGCGATGATTGTTATCGTCGGCATCGAAGCAAAGAGGGAGATGATTGCAGTAAATAGTTTATTACTGACGATATAATTGCTGGCTGCTGGAAAAATCACGATCGATTCGCAGCAGCTCCCCGCACCCCTTCGTTCGCAAGTAGTGGCGTACTTACTAACTAGCTAGGGCATCTGCGAGAAATGATCTTTTCAATGAACACATTGGAGAGTTCGTCTAATGACCGACTAGTCACATGCTGGTCAACGTGTTCGATCCCTATCGATCAAACGATGAATACTTTTGTTGTGTGGCAAAAATGTTTTTCATCTAAAGTACCAGAAGTTCTCGTTGCTAGCTCAATGGCACTATTCCTTTTTTTTGTGATTCGCTTGATGATTGATCTAATGGCATCGTGAATTATGATAATCAATGCACATACCAGATTGAGTTGAATTGTTTATTTTTCCATACGGTTAAATTTCACATATTCTTTTTTATTGGAACACATAATTTCAAAAGCTTACTGCTAATCGTGTGAGAAGATTGATTTGAATCGACAATAGCTCGGTTGGTTATTGTAATAAACACAATCCAAACATACAACTGATAAAGCCTTCAAGTCGGAGGTACAATTCGTATCTGTATTTGATCAGGTCGTCTGGCTTATCTAACTTTCAAATGAATCTATCGCTTATATAACCTCAATGTCGTTATTTCCTGCTGATGTTCATTCTACATTTCCAACGAGAAAGTCTTTTGCCACACTTCACAACTGTAGTATAGCTGGCTCAAGGTATGATGAGGTCTGTTGCACAGATCAAATCATTAGTATGGCTCGGGTGAACGGAGTTGGTATTACAGGATAATAAAATTGATTGAAAAGGGGAGAACGTGTAATTATGATAAGCATGTCGTTTACTTCATTGAAGAGAAGGCCACTGAATTATGGAGTACAGCAAACCCCAGAACAAATATTATATTAGATCAAAACAATTAAGGTGGAAATAACTAAGAGTCTATAAAATCGAAGAATTTTTTAAACAATCTAATCAAAATTCTTCTGCGCTCGTTGTATGCATTCTTTCGTTCTTTCATTGGGACAACTGTGGAGAATTCCTGCAATTTTAGTGAGTCGTTCACCAACTTTAATTGTCGTTTGTATTTGTTTTTACATTTTATTTTATTTACTTTTTCTACGTTCATATTTTAAATCTTAATTTTGAAACAATTCACAAACACTTCTAATATGTTCAGAACTATCTATCGTAATACAAATGATTTCATCTTTCGAGCATTAATCTTACAGTAAACGAGTGTTGGTGGTAAGTAACTATTCAGCCCCGAAACTACAACTGGTACAACAACTGTTTCTCAGTTAACCCACAATTGCAGCCCACATGTTCAGGAATAACATTCCATAGTATCTCTGTACATTCTTAAGTTTTGCATCTGAGCATTTTTAATATTTTTCTAAAGATAATCAATGGGCTAACGTTGAGCGAATGTGTTGGCCATTCCACATCCTCGGGGTTTTTTTTACACCAAAACCACCATCTATTGCACATTTACTGGTGGATTTGAAGTTATTATCTTGTCTGAAACGCCCATTTCATGGCTATCTCACACTCAGTATACGGCGGCATTACCCTCTCAAGTATTTTAATGTGCCAGAACCGACCGATCCATGGATCTGGTAGGTATATGGAAATGGGTCCCATACACATTAGTATGCAAAAAGAAAATAGCCTCATAATTTTAGCACAACCATGTTTAACCGCCTGTACTCTAGCTATAGTACTGTTTACTGTGGCTTGCATTGAGAACATTGAGTAGACGTATTCAATCATACTTCCTACAACCAATTTTTTCGCTTTTTTGCAATTCCTTCCGTTATTTCGACGTAGAACTATGTCTTAGTGTAAGGTGTTAATCCATTCGTTTCATAATATATATTTCCGTCTAAGAAAAAAGTGACAGAGTTCCTTCGTTCCAACGGGTCACAAATTGTTTGTTTCTACTGTACCTAAATCAATGTGATGTTTTCAAAGTAAACCGAACCGAGAAAGTGCGCAAATATGAATCTATACCTATAAAAATGGATTTCTGTCTGTCTGTCTGTTGGGATGTTCCTTATAGAATCGAAAACTACTGAACCAATCGGCGTGAAAGTTTGCATGTAGAGGTTTTTGGGGCCAGGGAAGGTTCTTATGATGGTTAGAGACTCTTTCCCCCACTAAGAGGGGGGGCTCCCATACAAATGAAACACAAATTTCTGCATAACTCGAGAACTAATCAAGCAAATGGAACAAAATTTGGCATGTGAAGGTATTTGGAGGCAAGAATTTGTACACTCTTATACAAACAAAACAGAAATTTTTTCGTAACTCAAAAACTAATCGAACTCGAGAAATTTTAGATTCTTTCATAAACCTTTAGTCAATAACAAGACCACCAGAAACTATCTATATTAAGCCTCCCGTAGAAATCACCTCAATCTAGGTTTATTTATTTTCCTAGATCTACTGACCTTTATTACTTTCCTTCAGTTGGGTCACCCCTGCGAAATGATACTTTCTACGAAAAGATTTTCCGTGAAGTGGTACTTCCCGCGTAAGGTTTTTCGCGAAATGGTATTCTGCGAAACTCTATATTCCGTGTTATGGTCAACTGAGAATTCGTGTTCCGCAAAATGGTATTTGGCGAAATGGTTTGTAATGATGGCGAATATTTAAATGCTTTAAATGCTCCGCTTTATTTTATCAGGCTAAGCAATGGGGGGAGTTATTTTCTATTTTACTGTGAGGAAAATTTGTATATTAAAACACCCATGAACTCCTCAGAAACTTACAAAAACTCGAGATTGTGATAAAGGTCATCCGAGATTCAGGATTTATGTACAACACAGTTTAATTTGTGGCAATACGAAGTTTGTCGGGTCAGCTAGTCTTATATATAAAAATGGATTTCTGTCTGTCCGTCCGTATGTTCCTTATAGAATCGAAAACTACTAAACCGATCGGCGTGAAAATTTGCATGTAAGGGTTTTTGGGGCCTAGAAAGGTTCTTATGATAGTTAGAGACCCCTTCCCCCACTAAGAGGGAGGGAGGGGGGGGGGGTTCCCATGCGAATGAAATACAAATTTCCTCACATCTCAAGAACTAATCAAGCAGATGGAGCCAAATTTGGCATGTGGAGGTTTTTGGTAGCAGGAATTTCGAAAACTGATCGAGCTCGAGAATTTTTAGACTCTTCCATGAAACATAACAATCAATAACAAGACCAGCAAAAACTATCTATAGTAACACTAGTATATTCAGAGCGAGACGATCGCACGCTGCGAGTGTTGCCGGCAACCCGCCGTCGGAAGCACTACCACGTTTGTGCAGGTTAAAAGCCGTCATTATTTTCGGCCGAATATGGCATTCAGCCAGTCGTGTTTCGACCATTTGTGTTTCGGTCATTCGTAGATAATCCATTGAATGATCGAATTTCACTATATCAATTTCACACCACGACAATCCAATGCCGAAAATAATTTTAATAACTTTTACTAATGGATACTCTGTAACCGCCAAGTTATCGAGTCTGCTTTGACGAGTGAGTGGTCGGGGGTTTGAATCTTAGTAGAATTAGGTCATTCGTTGTCAAAGTGACTTTAGCATGGGTTTTTTCTTAGGCCCCTCATTACCCTTACTTCGTGCTGAATATTAAATTACCCCGACGAAGCGTGTCGATGGTGCAAAAAGTCACTCTTATAATAGCTAAATGTACCGGTTAGCCCCGTCAGGGACGGCTATAATTAGGGATAGCACTGTCATAAGGAACGAGTTGGGTAAAGTAGAGCAAGCATTAAAGGATGGGCAAAAGTCAATACACACAAGCACGCGTACAAAATGTATTAGCTTATCGCTCACTCAATAGCGAAATTTATCAAAAACGAAATGCAGTGCAGATTACATCAAACACCGAGGTGATATCATAATGGATCTAATAGTACGCTATTAACGCTGCTGTGTGCAGACATTCTGCTACCTATACACTCGCGAAAGCACAAATTCGTCGCATGAATGCATAAATAAATAAGAGCGAATGTCCGAAAGGCATGCTTATGCTGGCGTGTTCGTTAGAATGAGTACGCGTGTGTGGGAAAATTAGACCACGCAAGAGTTACCACGACTGTTGATGTTGAGTGGAATGAAACCAGTGACTGTCACTGTGTTATCTTCACAGTAACGCATTGCCGTATTTGAAATGTGATTTTTGCAGCTTTCAATCACAGTTATTGAGTTTCGTTGAAATGTTGACGTATTGGCACAAAAATTTTTTGTTTTGTTGGTAGTAACTTGGCAAAGACTATTATAACTTTTGAGCTTTGTTAACAAAACACAGCTTGAGGAAAACGAAAAAGAAGAAGAAAAGATGCCTGAAAAAATTAATTTTTTTCTTCTTTTTCGTTTTTCTTTGGCTGTGTTTCGTTTACAAAGCTCAGAAGTTATAAAAGCCTTTGCCAAGCTGCTACCAACAAAACAAAAAAAAAATCCAATACGTTGTGTAGTATCTGAGAAAGAGGCACATAAAGTTTGAAAATCGTGTTTTTTCAGGAGCGGTGTTGTATTCCGTTGAGGTTGTTCCACGCCGCAGTGGAATGCTTATGTGTCTGATCGTTTTTCATCCCGGGGTTCCCACTTCCCATGGTCGGATCATTACAAAATTAGTATCAAAATATACGAAAAAGACTGCAGATTCAAAATATGAAATTAAAAAATAATGATTTTTTCAAAAAATTTAGTCGTTTATGTCCCCTTAAAAAACTACATTTTGAGTTCGAAAATATTAGTCAAGCGCAAAAAAATCGGCTGACAGGTTAGTCGAGCAATCATTCAGCACTGCAATTCATGAACGAATTGTTACGAAGAGTAGAAAACTGAGAAAGACAAACACTGTCAGCAGTTCAGTGGTCATGCCCATGGGCTGGCAGGTAAAATAATACTACCAAGGGTAAAACAGTATGCGCTGAATGCGTTTTATATTCGACTTTATGCAGGACTGTATATTTTTTCGAGCACTGGCTGATGATCCACGTTATTTTCTGGAAATTATAATTCAATTTAAACTTACAACTATTTAAAGTTGAGATTTGACAGCAAAAACAAATTATGTACCATAAAAGTAGGGGAACTGTGGGTAAGACGAACAGGTTAAGAAGAACAGCTAATATAATACAGAGAACTTATGATTTATAAAACCTAAATACAGTTTACTTCAGTTCAACATATTGTTTTCAAAAGGAGCTAGTAAAATATTTAACAAAAAATGTTTTTCAATGTGTATTTTGAGTTTTAAAAATGGTCCGAAAAAGTGAACTTTTTTAGTGCTGCGGGTGAAACGGACAATGTGTGGGGGTAAGATGGACAGGTATTATGAATCGCCCCAACTGAGCGCATATTATTATTTTTAACCCTTAACAAATTGAATACGTAAAATATGGTGGTGTAGCGTGCAAAAAATGAGGAGGGCAGTCCACCCCCTCCCACTAGAGGCAGCCAATAGAAAGTTGTTTGGCAGCGGCAATATGAACAAGCATTCCAAAAACTGTTTCATGCCTGGCCGCTACTGATTTGTTTGAAGTTCACGTTTGCCGGTTAAATTTTCATTTATATGCATGAGATATCACTAAGAAGCAAAATCAACAATTTTAACGTAATATGTTCACTGACCATCTTACCCACACTAGCAGTTGTCCATTTCATCCCATCATTATACATTTTTTTAAAGCGTTCACAATTTTTCATACGCAAATGAAATTACGTATTATTTGAATGGAGACGTTACTTGAAAAGGTATTAAATCGAAATTCTTCATGCTATGGGCAACATTTTGGAACTAAACCACTCAAAAATCTTAATTCCGATGGAAAAAAAGTTACATCCAAACGCAGAATCTTGTCCAATTTTTAGTTTTTTTGTACTTTATCAAAATTGGAAAGTTTTAAATGATGATGGAAACGTTCAGACATCATGAGATAGGAAGATGGTTGGATGCCCATCAAAACATTTACGAATTTTAATGCTTAACTGGTAGAATCAACCACCTGTCCGTCTTACCCACCCTGTTCGTCTTACCCACAGTTCCCCTACCATTCAATTCATGAGTCTCATTGCAAACATTTTATGGATACAATTGGATTTGACTCATTGGTCAAAATCACTGCACTTTATAATTGTACACAAATTCACTTTGTACTTTTCGTGATTCCATGAGGATCCGCATATTTGATTTTATATAGTGTCAGCAAGCGTAATTGGTCCAAATTTTTTGTCACAATTTTTGATAACCTTGTTGTCTTGTTTATGACTTTCAGTTATAATGAAAATATAAATCACTTCGCTGTGAATGAAGGGAGTGTTTTGTAAACATAATTTTTGCAACAATAGAATTATAAACTTACCAACAGGAACACACGCCTTCGATGCAAAACGCTGAGACATTGTCAGTGATAATACCTTAATTGTAGAGTTCGTCGCTTTCCTATTGAAGTCACGTTGTTGTAATATCATGAAAAATGAGTTTTTTGTAGTTGTTGTTTTAAGCTTGTTAGAGTTTTTCCGGTACAAAACGGCATCGTTTTTCCGCCTTTCAATTCTTAAGAAATTTTTCTGACCCCAATTTTCGTACACCTTGAATGACCCCGAATTTCACAGTAACAAAAGTGGCCGGCGTCTCGTTTTCGCACAATGGTTTCTTTGCAACGAACCGGCTCTGTGCTGCTGAGGCCATGCCTCTGCCTCACTCGATTCCGGTACGATGCGACATCCGTGCGGCCATTAAACAGCCGCTTCGACGCGTGTATTTGTGTGTGAGTATGTAGCTGGTCTAAAACGAATGAAAAACGAAAATATTGGTCACGTCTTGCGGCTGCGGGGCCTTTTGTCATAAGCGTTCGACTTCAGCGCCTTCTCGGTGGTCACTCACATCGCGCGCGCTGTCTCTGCTGGCTGTCATGGTGCACTCTAAGTTGGTCGCACTTCTCCGCCTGTGGCCCACAAACCGAGTTTCCCGTCCAACCGGTTTCATTCTGTACGGCTTCCTCCGGTGCATTTGAGGAGATTTGAGTGAGGTTGGGTAATATTCCATTTTTCTGATACGATTTGTTGACCCAAACGTTGACTGGTTTCTTTTGTCGCTAAATTGAACGTTGATCGCTAACTATACCGTGATGGCGCCCATAATTGATATCGAATACATCTCACAAAAGCTGTTAATATTTACGACCGCAGTTGCCATTTGAATTACCCTTTTCAAAACCCTTTTCAGAGTCCAATATGTATATAAATAGCCCGATTATGCACAGCAGGGTCGGTTTGGCCTGCAAAGGGTCGATTTAATGGCCAAATTTGTCATTTAATAGTTAGTATACGTGTCCGTTTCTCTTCACAGCAAGATCAAAAAGCAACGCTAGACAAAAGCGGCTTTTGTCGCTTTGTGCTTCCTTTCTGGGTAAAAATCAAAGTGCAAAAAATCCTTTGCCATCGATACTGAATTGGAAAATGTAGACGTAGGGACTAATGGCACAAATTAAACCTAACGAATGTGTGGCTTTGATGATATATGGAAATGCCATATTGGTCGCAATTATGGTGTTATGTTTTTTTTCTTTATGAATTTTGAATAAGGCTCGTCGAGCGCTGTTATTGTAAATTACCATCGCAAAGCGTTTTGTACAATGTAATTAGTTGCCCGAAGGTCCACCGATAGGGCGATACAATTCCAAGCCGCTGCAGTAAGGCCGCATCAGCTGATTCAGATCAAATTGCTTCCGAAGTGTGACTAATTTGTACATTCCAGTGCGTGAGGCTTACGTGTATGGCAAGTGATGATTAATTTGAGCTTAGTGACACTGATTAATTGGAATTCTTGTTGAAGTCCCCCTTGGCTTATTCACAAGTGCGTACTGATCGGGCGACATTGAAAAGATGTCTAGAGAACTATGCCTTTTAAACTGCTACGTAGTAACACAAAACTATCAATTTGGGACCTTTGACCTAATCGAAATACATCATATCAAAAAGTAATAAATTTCGCTAGGTGATTAACTACAGCGTAGTTCTAGTAATTTCCATAAAACAATTGCAGTGTCCTTGCCTGCAATCCCAAGACTAACAGCTGTTAAATAAAGCGTATATGCCCTAAACCATTCGAATCAGCCACTTTCCATTAGATAGGCCTAGTTTCTGATCTGCCGCAAAACCGGATTTCCATACCATATTTCAATCCAACCGAACCACACATTGACCACCGCAATCCGCCAAGAGCCGAGGTGCGTTGAGGGCGTCGTCGTAGTCGTCGTTGCCGTCGTCGCTGATGGTTGCCTTAGCTGGCCTTTGCCAACCAACCAACCAACCAACAACAGTTCATTTACGATCCATATTAGGATTGCCCCATTTCAATGCGGCTTCAACTGCAACAACTGCTGTCTTGGCATCGGTATGGCTTTCTGTCACCGAGAGGCAGAGAGAGAACCCGCTTTCGGTTGGCTGGTCCGATTGGTCCAGGTCACTTTTATGGCTATCGTCTTTCAGCAGGGCTGCACGATGATTGCGCTGCACCATTTATAGCGCGCCAACCTGCGTGCCATAATGCGACGAAGTTTTTCCGAGTTAGACGCTCCCGTCAATTCGGTAGCTAAAACTATTAGGGGTGGCAAAGCCGAAACTCTTCTGGATTTCCCACGGAAGTCAGCGAACCAGCACCGGACGGTAACGTTCACAAAGTGGCAGCCTTCAAAGTCGTTATCCAGCGACGCAGCTCAGCGGCTGCAGTGATGGTACCAATTGAGACAAATTGTTTTAATTTTCTCGACAAACCGGGCATAACTCCTCTACTGGCACTAATGGTAATGGATGGCGCTCGCTGGCTGCCTGCCGGCGAAGAGATGGAGGGCAACAACTGGCATTATTAGCCTGTGCCTGCTTGCCGGCCAAAAGCTTGCGTTGCGTGTACATTGCTGTTTACGCTCGTGACTTTTTCTCGCCAAACCGTAGGGCCCCTGCCCGAGGCGGTTATGTAAATAGAAAGTCTTCGATCGGACGTGAAAAATGGATTGGAGGGTTCCCTGGGTTTTTACTTTTCGTGTTTCGAGGAAAAGAGTGTACTATTCCATATAACTGCCCCAGTAGAAGAGGTGACAAAGTAATCGTTTCGATATGATATTGAATAGGTTTAGGCGATTCTCATCATGGTTAGACCACCTTTGAACTTTCCTTTCGGATTTAGTCAAAACATCCAAGTATATTTCTGTGACACCCTCGTCTGGCCATGCCATGTCAGGTCATGTTGTGTAGATTGGACCACTGCTAAGAATCGATGAAATGAGTATTGAAAATGTAAAAAGTCACAAACAGTATGGATTACATAAACATTTTACGGAATGAATGCAATCAAAATTATAAAATAATCAGTATTTTTCGGCATTCAAATACAAATTATAAACAAACCAAAGCAGCATCCATGGGAAACCCTCTTTTCATGTTTTCTAAATTGGTTGTTGTTGTTGTTCGTTTATTAGGACTTGGGTGTTTCATAGCCAACATAGAAAATAAATTAAAAAATAAAATTTGTATACTGTGGACTGTATGTTTTTTATTTTAAAATGGGACTTATTCATTTAAATACAGCAGTACTCTGATTAATACTTTTGTTACTTCGAAAGCTGAGGTTGCCTCTGTAATCAGAGATAAACTTGAATATATTCCATATAAACGATCAACTTCTTGAAACCGCAATCAAATATCCACAGCTATTGGTTGCCTGCAGATTCCTACATTATGGAAAAAATCCATTATGTTTCCTGTGCACGAAGACGGAGATAGGTGCTAGTAGGTGTTAAAAATTATAGTCCACGATGCACTTTTTATGTATAGTTGACAATACTTATCCATTGATCAGCACTAAATATTCCCTAGAAGATCAGTTGCTACTAATCTAACGTAGTTTTCTTCGTTTTGATTATATAATATGGGGGAGAATGTAGACGCGATCTATACAGACTTAAAAGCTGCCTTCGATCGTGCGACCACGAAATATTGTAAAATCGATTGGAGAAACTTGGGATTTC
Source organism: Sabethes cyaneus (assembly GCF_943734655.1). NCBI lineage: Eukaryota > Metazoa > Arthropoda > Insecta > Diptera > Culicidae > Sabethes > Sabethes cyaneus. The sequence goes on from NC_071355.1 coordinate 232,874,387, forward strand.
TGTCGCTTTCAGTAGATGGATGAAGTCTTACCTTACTGGCAGCATTGTATATGTCAAATTCTGTTCGGAATAATCGGAAATATTTTGCAATCTGTCCAGAGTACCTCAAGGAAGTAACTTGGGCCCTTTGCTTTTCACCCTATTTATCAACGAGTAGTCTACTCTATAGCATCGTTGGGTCCGATTTGAAGTATGACATGGCACTACATCCTATTGTAGGACTACGTATTTATCCTCAGAGAGGTATTTATCCTTCACCCAGGGAATCGTTCCATCGTGATGATCGTTTCAAAGGGCATTTTTCTTATGCTACCCGTAGCCGAACGTTGCTCTTTCAGCTTCTTTTTTCGACAGCACCATACCGAGTTTAGAGCTTTAAGTTAGCAACACTTTAAACGTGCCATTTGATAGCTGTCACTTCTTTTCTGTTTAATTTGATTTATAATTTCATAGACTAACACCTGAACAATAACGCGTGACAACTAAAATTTTGGAATTTTTTTGAGCCCTCTATACTCAACAACAAACGAGCTTAGAGAGAAATAAGAGTATGTATGTGTTAGCTCTCTCTCTCTCTCCTCTTTTTGTTAATATTTTTTGTTTTGTTTATGCTTGCCTTGTTTTGCTTAAAATGACGCCGAAACAAGAAGCAGTTCGGGAGCGCGTTGTACACATCTTCGAACTGCCACAGAATTCTCGGCAAGAAGTATACGGTACAACATTTAAAAAGGGAATATGTTGCGGCCTCAACTGTTTACCATATCTTAAGATGCCCAAGAACTATTCGCAAGCAAGGTAGTGGAAGACCAGCCAAAATTATGGACGCAGAAGGATATCGTTCTCTTTCTCATTTCTTCAACAACAAGCCCTCTGGTTTGGCTATCAATTAAGATGCACCAGACGAATGTTTGACGAAAATTTTGATCCCGTGGACAATACGTGCTTTGGCCGGCTAGAACATCATCGCATTACGCCAAAAAAACACAATCATTCCTGGATACTCATTCGATTCCATTTTTACCCAAAAACCACGACCCGAAAAATCTGTCTCTGTGTACCCAGTCGAAGATTTCTTCGGGATTTTGAATTCCTTGGTATACAAAAATAACTGGAGAGCCTCAAATTGCAAACAGTTGATTGGTAGAATCAAGAGATGCATTTGCAAAGTTGACACGACGGCCGTACAACGCTCCGAACATCAAACGGAAGCTTCGCCGAACAGCCAATTACGGACCGTTTTCAAATGTACACTAATTTTTTTTCAACAATGGATAATGTATCGTCAATTTCGATAAATCTTTGTATCTTTGTCTTTTTTTGACAGCTTGAGAAAAAAATTCCAAAATTTTAGTTGTCACCCGTTATCTGTGAATTGTGCAGTTTTATTTTTCATGGAAACTGTACGACAAACTCTGACTTTTCTGTATCACAATTAAGTGCTTCTATTGTGGAGGACCTGTGATTGCAACAAGATGGTACAGCATACCACTTTGCGTGTGCTACAATCGATACAATTTTTACAATTATGTAAAAAAAACGGCGAACGAATAATTTGGCGTAATGGACCCGTGTATTAGCCTCCAAGATGATGAGATTTTACACAACTGAATTATTTTTGTTGAGACATGTGATCGGGATATGGTCTTCGTTGATAAGCTGCACACGCACAGTGAACTTCCTCCAAGCCGGCCGAGGTGGCCATTTCTTATTTATTTAAATAGCCAGAAATCTTATTTAAATACAAATAGGATAAAATTATTTTTCGAATGAAGTCAAATACATTTCAATTAACAACCACACTTTAATATTTCATCTGATCGAGTCAAGGTCAAGACAACTGCTACTTGATTGAATACGTAGGCACATGATAAAGGACGATTCAAATATGACGTCTATCAAATTACGGCATTTTTCAAACATCCCTCCCCTCTTTGTCCATTTGTGTTACAATACGCATTTCGCTCCCCCTTTGGGCGTCACACAAACTGGAAAAAAAATCGGAACAAGAGACAAGCCTGGATTTTTTTTTATCATAAATATGTAGAGTTTAGTGCTAATTCCCGTTGTACGAAGGAAAATCACTTCAATTTTCATTTCATGCATGGATTTTAACGAATAATCCAAAAGTGCTTGTACTGATTTGATTTAAACACACTTACACTCCGATCCGTCTAGATTGGTCTATGTTTATAGCGATTCTAGGAAATTTTGTTAGGACGGAAAGATCACTTTTTCTGGTGTGCTTCCCAAGCACAGATTGTAAATTAGCATAAGTCTGATCGTCGTAAAGAATCTTCGACCTGTTGGGACGAGAGGGTTTTGTCACTTTTTTTTCTAAAAATCAAGTAATCGAAATCGCAGTAAACAGATTTAACAGATTAGTATAGTTAACTGTCGTTCCTGCCTGTGAAGCAAGACAATCACTAAAAAAATGTATGGGGATATTTGACTTTGAAACTTTTTGTAAATTTTCACTAATTAGTAATCAAAAACAAAGTTACAATAGAAATCACATAATTGCTACATCTATTGTGCGTCGATCAATATCTAAACCATGCAAATCTATTCATAGTTGGCAGCTATTAGCGTTCAAAATCTTTCATATTTTCGTGACGCTTGAATTTTTTGATTTTTCGGACACTCTATCCCAAATCTTACCATAAGACGTAATCCTACGTCAAAATAGGAGACAATATTTTATATTGCTTTCATTCAACACGATTTGTCATTCCTGCTTCCCGATTAACCAATTTCTCGGGTGTTCCTCAGGGTAGCAACATGGGGCATCTTTGGTTTGTGTTGTTTTTCAACGATATTGCTTCACTGCTTGGAGTTCGATAGAAACCAATGCATGCTGATGACCTGAAATTATATCCGGTTTTGTATCCGGCTTCAGCAGCTCCCGGATGTGTTTGAATTGATTGGTGCGGGAAAATCTAGCCGGTGTTGACTTTCACCACATCGCTAGCCCAGTCGTTTTCAAGTACCAAAGAAATGAACCTCTACTCATGATCAAGTCAATGATCGATCATCAATGTACCATCATCGTAAAGAAACCATAACACTTTGAAACAATTAATTGAGGTAGTCTTTTAGTTTGCTACACAATTCGACCTTTCTAAATAGTTTAATAAGAGATAGGGCTGATACAACCCGCTAGGTGAATGCGACCGAACGGGCACGTGTTAAAGATCGATCTCCTCTTGTGTTTGACCGAACGATGAAAGTCACTCTCACTATACGCACCATTGTCCGTCCAGATAGTTGAAGAGTGCAGAGATTCATCACCACGACGATTGTCGTCGGCCTGCAACTTGCTGAAGACCTTACACGAGGGGTCGGTAGGTAGATAGGTAGGTGTTAGGAACTTTGCCCGCTTTTGGTCAGCTGGAACAAAACCGAACGGCTGGAGCAGTAAAAAGAAACGAACGAAAGAGAAAGGTTGACGGTGCTTATTAGAAAGTAAATTGAACGATACAAACACCACAGTCAAATGAAACTGTGGTGAGTTGTGTGATAAAAATACAACAAAATTTTTTCATTGATTGATTGGCTAATCTTTGATAATTGATAAAATTTCGCATGATTCAACTCAAACTGTGAAGTGTTCTTAGGTAAGTAAAATCACCAAACAAAGTTTCTTTTAGATGCTTGAAACTGCTGGCGCTTGTTGAGTCTAACTCAAAGTACTATACTTATACATTGAACCGTACTTTAAAATTCAGTCTCAACTTGTTGAGAAAGGAGGGTGAGTTAAACGGTAGCCTAGTTTAGATGTGCCATACCCACCACCCACCGGAATGCTCTCTCTTTTCAAAACTTGAACAACACTGTAAACTTCCGGGAAGCAGAACGGCCAAAAAACTTTACCCATTGTCGATCATGTCTATTGTAGGCACTGAAAAGTTCAAACAGAAACATCCCAAACGCTGGTCAGAGTTTAACGAGCTTGCAGTGCCAGCCAGCGGTGAGGTGCGCTTGTTTTCGTTAAACTTTTCCAAAGTATAGTTCTATCCTTGGAACCGAAGTAGCGGCCGACCAACTCAATAAACTCATTCAGAATTGGAAGGCACCCGCACCGCACAAAAGGCGGTGTGATGTGGGTGTAGCATATTTGCACTACACGCTAGCGGACAAACAGACATGGCCACATCGGAATTAATTCACAGACGCGCTTACGATACGAATCTCAGCGATCTTTGCGCTCTTTTTGGTGCCAATTGGAATACCAATCCGCAGTCCTCCGGTTGCGACACACTGTTCCGGTAGGGTGACCCAGTACCACTTTGTTTTGGTGATGAATATTTTTTTCTACGGTCACCCTAATGATCGCATCGAGCATTTCAATGAAGATTCAGCGAAAACTTGCACCCACCTATTAGGTTAGGTTGATTGCGCATATTTGCGCTCTTGAAACAATTCCTTTGTTTGTGCGCGATCCAGCTCTTGCTGCTTGCCAAGCAAGCAATGGCCCGAGCCAAGCAGATGATCTTGGCCGATGGCGATTGATGTCCATTTTAATTCCGCCCCAACTTCCGATCCGCTGGAACTGATATAGGTCATTAATCATGCATGGTTTGATTGGACAAACCGTCTGTCTGCTGCCCACACAAACAGCACACACGCGTGGTGTGCTTCTGTAGTTGAGAAGTTTTGGATTTTTTTGAATAATGGTGAAGTCTCGAACATCCTCAGGTAAATCCAGTTCAGGGTATTTTCGTCTTTGAATCACAGATTTCAGCCAACGCTTTTTGCAGTTCCAAAATCCACAAACAGGACAAAAAGCCTGTTTTTCTTGTTTTGGATTTTAATTTTGTAACTTTTACATAACTTTTATATTTCACTTTTTACTTTTTGTTTTTTTTTTATCTTTTTTATTTTCTACTTCTTCCTTTTCCTTTTAGTTTTAATTTATGTTCCTCATTTCATACTTTCACTTTACTTAATTATGCTTTTTACCTTTTATTTTTATTATTATGTTTATTACTTTTTATTTTCAAGTTTTCACTTTTTGCGTTTAACTTGAATTTTTATTATTTACTTTACCTTTAATTGTTTTTGACTTTTCTTTTCGGTTTTTTACTCTCTACTTATTTTTTACTTTTGATTTTTTACTTCTAATTTTTTTATTTTTCATATTTTTTAGACTTTTTGCTTTTTATTTTTCACTTAGTTTTTATTTTTTATTTTGTATTTTTTAATTTTTGGTTTTTACTTTTCTCTATTCACTTTTTATTCCTTATGTACTTTTTAGTGTTTATTTTTTACATTTTACGTTTTGTTTTTTAGATTTTACTTTAATTTTATTACTTTTTAGTATGCAGTTTACAGTTTCTATTTTCCATTCCTTTATGTCTATTAAGCTTAAACTTTCAACATCAGTGGTTGAATTTCTCATTCGAGATTAAATTCGGATTGAAATACTTAACGACATTGCTGTATATCGTCTATTACCAACATGCCTCGCCACTGTTGGCATAAAGTCATAAAGAAAGGGATTAGTTGTGGATCACAGTTATGCAGGCTTGTTTCGTGAAAGTAATAACATCAGATAAATTTGAATTTATAAAAAATCCAATCTATCACAATAAGTGCAAATAATTTCCTACCATGACTTTCTCCTTTTATTAGTCGTTAAACAGCACAGCACGTACTGTTTTGCGCAACACAGAAAGCCAGCCTGAAACTCTTGTCAGTATCAACCATGGCACATAAATATGACCATAAACTGCGTATAAATTTTATTTGTTTTCGATAAATTGAATATATCCAGACATTTCAATCGATACTAAAAACGAACGAGCTCAAATCATTGATTTTGTACGTTCTGCCTTAGGCAATTCAGCGGAAAACTATAAACAACTGTATCATTAACAATTCTCTGATGACAATCGCAAAGTGTGAATTATTAATTTGAGCATTGGCTCGAACGGTTGCGGCACTTACATCAGCGCTCAAAAAACTGTCAACTCGGTGATATGTAGCATCGTACCAGCAATCAGTGAGTGATGTTTGAATAAAACCAAAAAAAGTAGAAAAGAACCATCCCAACAAGTGCCGATCCTACCGGAAAACACACAGCCTCTCACCGAATTCTTCTGAAAGCATAACCTGTCAGTGCTTGAAAGTGGCTTTCTGAGAATGAATTTGTGCACCCATCAACGTGATGACATAATCGGATAAAATTACGTCCTGTTCAATTTAGACGACAGAAAAAAACGAGAATATATGAAGAGTCCTTTCACTGCGGTCGGTCTGAAGGGAGCACTCGTTATTCCGGCCACGTGAGAATAATGTGGACCGAAAGTGCAAGTGTAAAATCGGTGAAAAGTAATGCAAACCAGCTGGAAAACGAAAACAGTGGATCGTGAGCGAAATTGATAAGACGCAAAACACAGGCACAGCACACAGGTGTGCAATAGCGTGTTGTGTAGAGTGAAAAATAAAATAAACCGGTCTCTTCATCTGGGGGGATTTTACCGGTTGTCGTGCTTGCTTGCTGGCTGCCGGTTTGGCAATATTGCTGGACCAGATACACATTATTTCCCTAATAGGAGAGTAGCAGGTCGGAAACATGTTTGCCCCGAGGAATTCGTCTCCCGTGCACATCTACAACAGCGACGAGGTGGCGGCTTATCAGGTTTGTGGTCGTTTTATTCGATGATTTTTTTTGTTCCATTTTGGAACGATTAATTTTGATAAAAGTTTTAAGCCATATCGTTTCGCACACCTGCATATATCTAATAACATTAAATCTAATTTACATTGCAAATATGGTGATCTGAAAGCAGTGGAGGTTATGTAAGAATTTGCCAGGAAAAAAACAGTTTCATTTCGTTATAACCTGACTTACTAATAACACATTTGATACCATCACCATGCCATTCAAATGGCGAGTGCTTTAATTGGTTTTGAAATCAATCCAGTCACAAGTTGCATTTATCTTTGTCCGGGAAGTGAAGAAAGTTTTTTGTTTGCTGCACAAAGATCAGCAGTAGTGCCCTTTCGCTTGACTGAAACAAGTGACCGAGCATCGTCGTTCGGTCAGGCACAGTTTCATCGAGCACACATAACTTTCTATCTGAAACAGTAAATCAAATGAGGCTGAGCTTTAAACTTTTTTTTTTGCCTACCCGGCTGACCAGTATAATGGGCTCGAGATTTACATAGAAAATGGTCAGCAGAAACAGCAGCAACACAGCAACTTTGGGTTGTTATGTCTGTTCGGAAAAGTTGATTATGGTCAGAAATCATATGATGAATTGCTGCTATAGGCATTGGGAAAGAAAACTCTGTAAAATTAACATATTTTCACCATAAGTTTGGTACTTTATCGATGACGCATCGCCTGCAGTTTCGCACAAACCGTCTGACGGCTGGGCATTATTCTTCGTAACATTCGCGTTTGCACGATTGTTGTATTATGATTTAAACCATTGCATAAATTAGTGTCTGCAGCGTGTGTTGTAGCAGCGGTGATTGTCGGTTGTAGACAATTAAATCATATTATACATCAAGCATGTTACGAAAGACGGGATGAATAATAATTAGAATTTTGCTCTTTATACAACTTTGTATGCGTATTTGCATATCCTGCAGTTGCAGTATAAAATGAATACTAAATACTCTCTAGAAAGTGGATTTTACAATTGCATTACAAATCGCATCATATGTTGGTAGGTAACGCTAAATCAATAAATTTTAAGAGCTTATATTCCGAAAACAAGAACCTTTCAGTAACTTACATGGTTGTCCTTTTCAATAAAGATACCAAGGACTCAGAACTCATGTATCAGTTTATTGTTTTATTGTACTATTATGTCAGTTTTCCCGAGTTTCCTGCAAAACCCGTAATTCCAAACTACTCTAATCACTCTACATGCTTCAAGTGGTTGGAAAATACGATTAGTTGTCTGGCATGAAACATTTAGAAACCGCTTACATTCCAAAATTCGTTGAAAATACTCACTGTATTATTAAAACGGCAGTGGCTGTCTCTACAATTGATATCGTGTTTCCAACAAGATTGTGATATTTTGATCGAACGAAGTGTACTATAAAAATGTATTTTTCTGTCAAAGATCGTTCATACTATCTGGAAAAAATCGTTGAGAGAACAATTTTTCATTGTTTTTGTGATATTACAGGGGTTTTCCGAGCAGTAATGTCAGTGGTTACATTGCGAAGCGACTATAAGTTGCAGCGCGGTCGAACCTGCTGATTTCATCACAGGTAGAAGTCAGCTTTCGAACGAGCGATCGCTGAATCGCCTGCGACCATCCCGGGCACAAGGAAAACTTTTCGTAAAACTCGTTATTTTATTTCGTAGCCTATGACTGCAACGCAACGCTTGTTCTAGCAAAGAATTGCCATGAAGATTTGTAATTGGCCATTATGTTAAACTTGGCATATAGACAGAGAAAAATCTTTGCATATGACAAAGGAAACCTTTAGTGATGATTGTTGGTCAAACTGTCGAATCTACAGCTGGAAAAAGGAGACCGTGAAGTACTCAACGTCACGGCATTTCCGCTTAACACCGTCCATAAAAGTTTGTAAGACGTATCCGGTACTATTTTTTCTCATTTTTTCCATTTCCTGAGCATGTCAGTTGCATTTTTACTTTCTCCTTAGTTTTCTGAGTTGCCGCTTCATCGTGATGCAATAGATTTCAACCGCAGTCCAGGGCAGGTCAGTAGGTTCATGTCCTTGGGCACAAAATGCACCGAATTAGCCTCATACCATTCCAACACGGTATTAGAATAGTGACGTGAAGCTAAATCCGGCCAAAATAGTGATTTTTCTCTATACTGCTTCAACAAATGACAAAAGACGTTGTCGGAGGCACTCAGTCTTGTAAATTTCACAATTCCTCCTCTCAATTTCAGCTGAAAGCAGCAATAAAACCGATTATACTTGACATGATGATTGCTTGACAGCTACCGCCATAATTTAATGGAGCTTTTCGCTACAGAGCTATAAAGCATACAGCTTGCTCCGGTAAATAGCTAAATCAGTCCGCCAACTTTATTACCTTGAAAATATATCCGTGAGCAGAAAAGTTAAAGTTTTACTGTTAAATCATTCTGATCGATTTGGTTTGCAGCGACCATAATAAAATGTCACATATAATAATTAATAAATTTTAGCAATTTATATTGGTTTGCAGCACGTGCCCATTAAAATTTATTGTGCATATTGATATAGTAGGTGGATAAAATCAACGCGCCATCGAAATTGTACAATTTGCGTAATACCATAATAAAAGCAGAGGTAATGATTAATACCGCAATATAACCCATAAAAAATTCATGTAAAACCAAGTGGTTTTAGAATTGTTACTTTGGGTACCCTTGTGGCTCCCTTGGCGAAGACACTATTTAGTTCAATCACGTTTCTTAAATCAGTGTTCCTTCCAGGTTTATTATTTTTGATAAGATCTTAAACCACTAATCAGATTCTGAGCATGTACTAAATTCTGAACCAGATCAGACTTTGTTCGAAATTTCATAATAAATTTTGGAACAGATTTGGACTAGATTCTAGATCATATTTTGGAGCACACTTTTGATCAGATTTTGTTCCAAATTCTGTAACAAATTTTATAACAGATTTTGACTAGATTCTGTACTAGATATTGTTGCGCCTAGACCACATTTTGCTCAACATTTTTTATATTAGATTTCGGACCGGACTTAGATCAAATTTTGGACCACATTATGGAACTGGACCAGGTTACGAACCAGGTTTTGGACCACATTTTTGATCAGATTGGGCCAGATTTTAGACCTGGAGCAGATTTTAGGCCACAGTTTTTTTTATTGTTTTTGAATCACCAATCAGATTTTGGATCAGGTTTTGAACAAGATTCCGAACTTGGACCATATTTAGCACCGGGACTACACATTTAAAAAAAAGTGCTGAAGTCAGCAAAATTTTGCCGAACGTTAGTAAAGATCCGTAAACGTCGATTTGCAAAACTGAAATTTTTCCCGAACGCTCGGCTGTCCAAATCTCGGCAAATTTTGCTGAGTTTTTTAAGTGTGTATGTAGTTCGTGGATCACGTTTTCTATAAACTTTTGATTCAGATTTCGGAACATATTTGGACTAGATTCTGGACCAAATTTTAAAGCACAATTTCATCAGATCAGATGAAGTTTTTGACTAGATTTTTGATTAGATTTTGGATCCAGATTCTAGACCAGATCTGGACCATATTCTGGACCTGCATCAAATTCTGGACCTGATTTTAGATAAGCTTTTGGACCACATTTTTAATCAGATTCTCGGTCTGGAGCACATTTTGGACCACATATTTACTCACATTTTAAACCAGCTACCAGATTTTGGATTAGATTTTGAACGATATTCTTGAGCTAGACTATATCGTGGACCACATTTTTTTATTAAATTTTGTTCCAGGTTTTGGAACAGATTTGGACTAGATTGTGGATCATGTTTTGGACCACATTCTTATCAGATTTTGGAACCAGATTTTGAAACCAGATTTTAGACCTGGTTCCAGAGCCGTAGCGTGACCTCATGGGGGCCTTGCAAAAGACCCGACTTGGCGCCCCCTTGTTTCTTAAATCACTGTCTCTTCGAAGTTTTTTTTTTAATTAGACTGTCATACCTGATTCATACAACTTCTTATGTTCAGTACTTTACTATACTTTAGGCTGTGAACCATTTCGCGAAATTTTTAACTTGTTATTAAAAGTTTGACAGTTCGATTGTTATTTCTCCTCGAGTGGTTAAAATCAGTTCAGAATGCGGACAATTTCAAATGTTGACAGATTAATAGTTGTTTTGCTCAATGAGAGCATATAAGGTGAAGGTGAAGTTATGTTTCTGTTATAGCGAATTGGATCATGGATCCGGGTTGGAACTGGTTTTGGTGTTCATTTGCTCCTATTTGATAGATCAAATTAATCTCATTTCAACCTGGGTTGAATAAACAAATTCGTTGTACGATATGCATCCATGCATTGGTCAAAAAAATCCAAGGAAAAATCAGCGAAATACATCGAAGCTCTCTTGCTCACCTCTGAATGTCTCATTGGATCTCAGAATAACCATCGAGCTGTCAAAAATAACCATGCTTTAGAGGAGGGTTATTTTCGACAGGAGGTGAAATAACTATCCAACTGTCAAATTATAACTACAAAGTTAAAAATTTCGCGAAATGGTTCACACCCTTAGAGTGCGTACCGAGGCGTTGGCGGAGGCCAGTCTGGCCAACTGCGCGCTGTGACACTAGTTCTGCACACCGCATATTTTCACTAAAAATTATAACATTCTCAAATTAATTACTACATGTACACACATTTTCCTTGATTTGCTAAATAAAATAAAAATTTGCAGAAATTTAGTAGTATTGCGCAGAATCAGACGCGCTTACGGTACCTCCGATTCGTTCTCAATTAGTGGCGAGGCGAGGTACGCAGGCTACAGCTGGTATATAAAATATTTCGAAGCATTTGTGAAGAAAATATTTTGTGAATTTCATGGTAGTGGAATTAATTAGAAAAAAATATCGTTTACTCATGTTCGAGATTGTGTGATTGCGCACAACTTTTTTCAAACAATTCTGGAGTCCCACAAGGTAGCAATTTCAGATCACTGTTGTTTATTCTGTTCTTCAACGTAGCTGCTCTGACTCTGAATGGAAATCTCAAACTAGTTTTTGCAGATGATCTTTAGCTGTATGTAGCAGTAGAAAAATTGCTGATGTATACGAAACACTCTAATATCATTTACTGATTGGTGGAAAAATGTCAAGAGGTTTTGTTCCATCGTAAGTTAGGGTATGAGAGGGTATTTTCAGCCTGTTTTTAGAAACTGAATTTAGATTAAGCCTATTTTCCTTTTATTTCGCTAAATGAATACTTTGCCGATATAAAACTTGAACATTTCACAACTATTTTCTAAAAAATGTAATTGATCTACTGTTAAAAAAGTCTGCTTTTAACAAAGAACTAGGGCCAAAAAACAGAAGCAATCGCGCAATGGGCTGAAAATATCCTTCCTATCGTGCATTTAATATTTAAGATTTTGCTGAATTGAACAGCAAAAGCAGCCAGGAACAAGAGCATCGACGAAAACCCAAATACGTCCATAAAGAATTCAACAAAAGCAGTCTTGGCTTCAATCATCATTCCAGACTCAGCATGACGATTCTAAAAGCAGCGATGATGTTACCGGGAGATAATGGAGTGTCACCCGAAGCGAAGCTTCGATCTGACGGAACGAAAATAATAGGCTATCGACAGACGTGTACCTGTCATACGGTGCCAATAATCGTTCACTGCAGAAAGATACAAGCCAGCGTTCAAATCTAGCCGCTCATCAGGGCGATACAACCACTATTGAGGAACGATTAACAAACTAATCGTCAACTGTTGCACAACGAACGTTTCGAAGCGAGGGCTGGCACCACCGGGGTCACCTTTGAACCGCCCATCAACCTAACCTCACGGTTGTAAATTGTACTCCCCGAACCAGAGTCACGGCAATATAATTACATACTACCGTGTACGATTTCTGACTTCGTAGACGTGGGTGAAACCGTGGCGCGAGGAATGCGTAACATCGAGCCATTATTCTCAAGAAAAGCCAGTGACAATTCAAAACTATTTTCAGGCTTTCAGCAGGTTGAATTGATTTTTCTGTCGGCTGTAAGTGAAATGGAGCAAGTTTTGCTGGTAGACGACAGCATAGGGGACATGCGAACAAGTTCGCCTTTCAGTCGCAGAATTTGAATAAGTCACATTTTATGGCAAATGATAGTTTTAACTGCGCTGATACGTGATTAGGCTAAAGTAGCACAAGGATTTAGATAAGATATTTCTGGTCTTTTGAAAACAATCTCTGAATGCTTGATGACTGGTTGGTGGAGCAAGGCTGGGTTCATTAATTCTGCGCAGTCAACTCCGCTGATCACTTTACGATATTATTGAATTACCTTAAAAGGTGTATCGGATTGTGTCATCGAGAGTGTATAAACGCAATTCCGCTCGATCTCTGCGGTAGGCAGATCTACGTTTTATTTCGATCAGCCGTCGATAGAAATGTAGATGGTAAATAGAAATAATAATTTTTTAAAAGCCCACCTCCGAATAGACCGTAAGTTTACGAAGTTCAAGCGTTTTTTGTTTATCTTACGATGATATCATTTACATGTAAACAGACACTACGTTTTCTTCTTCTTGTTGTTTTGGTCGTTACAACCCACACATCAACGCAGTGTATCACGTACAGCGAGCAACAAGTGGCAGAGTGACAATGTGATTCCATCCACGAGACGACGGCTGGATATCCCGCGGCGATCGCAATGACGCCAGCTACCGCGCGGGTATGATAAATTTTAATGAGTGAGATATTTTATTGACACGAATAGTAGTTTGAAATTTCTTAAACTACATACAATTATTTACAATCTGTCAGTACGAGTTCTTTTTGCCATAATAAATTATATTGATGATTTTATAGCAGTTTCCTTTTTAATATAATTTTGGTTTTCAATGATTTTTTCAAAGGAAAAAGGAATCAAAACTAAAAATCGGACTCCACAAGTCGATTTGCACAGAATATATCCAAATACTCTATGCACACCCTCGTTTGGCTTTTTTATCTGACGTGATCGTCGTCAAACACTGACCAGGCTGGTGCGGTAAGGGTTGGCGTGGCAGTCAATTCGTTTGCCAAGAGGCTGATATCGTAATCCGTACGTGTGTGCGTGCTCGTGTGTACTATTCCCTCATAGAGTCTCCGTTTTTTTCCGACTCGGCAAAACAACTTACGCGATCTCACTTTTGTTTGAGAGAATCTAGCACCAAGGTAGCGTTAGCTCACTCCCACCCCGATCTTACTTTACTGTGACCTGCCTGATTGTATGCCGCCGCAGCAAAATCGCTGACAGCGGCGCATCTTGACACGAACGGGTAAAGAACAAATAGCATGCAGCAAACATTTGCTACAAATGATTCTTTGATTACTGTCAGCCTGTTCCGCGAGAAGACATTCGAGGTTGACACTACGATAGTTGTACATGTTCGGATTGAATCTAGCCATCTAGCCACATGTACGATTATGATAATTACACTAATTGATTGATCGGTGCCCGCTTGTGTTGCACTGCACTGGCTGAGTGGAGCTCGATAGCGCACTAGACTAACTCTGTTTTGCAAATACTGTCAAGCGCGCAACCCAATATGGTCGGGATCTAACATGACAACCGTCTTAGATCGTCGTCAAGTAGTCGGTAAAACGAAATATTTATGGGTCAGTTTTTTTCTGCTATACGACTATCAATCAGATCTTGCGTGTGCGTGCATCAATCAACTGTCAGCTGAGATTAGGTCGTGGGAAATGTTCGTTCTAAAAGCTGCGAAATCTGTTATTTCAATTATTACGGTAGAAAATTACAACCAGGCCGCCAAAAGCTCCGCATGTTGTGTGGCACGATACATGCGCTAGCACAGCGTTGGCAAACGAATTTTATTCCACAATGGAACAAATAGTATTATTGAATTGAAATTTTATTAAAAAACGATCAACATTGAATGTACACCACGCTTCAAATGTGTAATAAAATTTGAATACCAGTAACTAGTACTTACCCCATAGGCGACGTTATCAGTGAGCATTTATATTTCAATTTACAATTTTATGGTTAAACAATAATTGCATTGTCGATGCGAGCGACACGATATTTGCTGCGATGGCGCAGCGACTATTTAAAAGGGCCTCAGGTCATGTGTGTATCTTTTATAGTTTTTTGGGCCGCTTGGGTGCTAGTATTTTCAATACACATGGCAAAAGGTTGATTACCGTTTTTTCCATCAACTGGGTTAAGTTGGGCAGGGTATACATATTTTTCTTGCTCTTATTCTAGTTCTACTAACATGGCAATAACGCTCTAAGTTGAGTGGTATTCCTGTTAGGCTGTTGCTTTGTATTGAATGATGACAAATGTTCCAAAATTTACTGTTAAAATGCTGTAGTACTTTGTCTGCATTTGCATAATCTGCACTAGTCGAAAAAAAGTGTGGTATGAAGCCCCAAAACGTCATGGTGCCATGGTAGTTATCCCATTTTCAGCTCTGTGTCTGATCCACACTGCACTGTTGCACTGTTTTTTAGTATTAAAAAAAAAAGTTTATTAATCGTTTTATATCTGATCCATATTGACATTGTCAATATTTTTAGTCTAATGTCAAGATTTTTCAGTCTCACCTTCGCGAGCAAAACAAAGCGTTGGGCTCTAAGTCTTTCTAAGACTTGACCCTTCTTTATCGACAGATTTGCAGCCGGTGTTTGATAGGCAATTGCAGTCACACAAAATCATTACATTCGAAGCACTTCGAACACTATATTGACGATATTCGTGAAAAAAGCGAAAGTTTTAGAGGTATGTTAACGACTTCAAACTGTTAAAATCCCTTTTCTTCGGGGCACTTTAAAATTTCTATACCACCTTTTTCTCCGATATTACTTTATATCATAGTGGATTTGAAGTGACTTTTACTCATATTTGTAAAGCATAATTTCAAATCAAAAGTATAATTTCAAACAACTCTTTCGCCTATAAAAAATCACGTGATGATAAATTATATCCAAGCATATCAAACTTATCATTATCATCGCTTGACGTCGACACGTGAAAGATAATCCCTCGCGCAATGATCGTGTCATTTTAATGACAAATAAGAAATAAAAAATGTTTTATTACTGTAGAAATAGCACGTTTCGCACGTGCATGAGCTGTCATAGTCAATCTTTTTGCAATCACCATCAACAAATAAGTCATCAATAAAATTTTAATTTGCTGGCAATTTCTAGCATCTTTGCCGATTAGTTTTGTTCTCTTTCGTTTCGAAAAGGATTCAAACGTAAGTAAACTTAACGAGGCTTTTTTATTTCGATATGAAAAAGGCTATGAAACTTTCATGTTCCCCAAAAGAAGCATGTCTCAAAGTGTCTCATATTTCAAATGCACTTAGTTTGAGACACGAATCACGGTGAAAGTTACCTTTTGTTCAATTCGCCTGATGAAACTAATTAGCTTGTTAATTGACTGCATCGCTTGCAAGGCTTGTAAAGCATTTAAATATAAATCCACTTTGTATTGGCAAATTGAATTAATTTTTCTACGATGGTTTGATTTATTCCGCACTTTCATCCATGCTTTTACGACGAAGAATGGTAAACCTTTTCGGTTAGCTTCATAAACGGGCTTTTGCCGCCTTCTGTCTTTGAACGTGCCATTTCCGATGAAGAGTACCAATTTTCACTACTGACTGACTAAATCGACTAACCGGCTAGGCATTAAATTGTCAAATTGAGTGCACTTTCGTCTACATTACCGAATCTGCAAAGCAGCTTCGAGCTGTAACGCTCGTTCGTCCACACCACATGGAAGTACTTCGCCCCATCATCCTTCACCGGAATACTTTCAATTTCCCCAATAGTCTTACATAATTATGCTAGCGAAGGTACTGCTGCCGGTCGGTACTACTTATAAAAACTTTTGGCAAATTGGCTGCTCCACCGCACGCCTTCGCCGACATTTGGCCTTTTTGAATGCTGTATCGCCGGGGAGTCACCGTTTGAATGGGCTCCTGCCCTCCTCCTCGCAATCAGCAGTTAGCAATTCGTGAATTACGTGAGCACACACCTCCTTTCCGAAACAGAGTTAGCACAGTCGGGTACAGAAGCTGCCATAAGCATTAGAAGTCATGTTGATCGTCGACGATAAATGCTGACCCGGTGCGGCCCATTCAAGCGCAGCCGACAAATCGTGAATCGTGATAAATCATACTAAATTACAATATTTTAGACGTACATAACAGAATTAACGATCTTTTTTTCTCTGCATTTTCAGGTAAGTGCACACCACACGGGCGGTTGTCGTCAACAAAGTTTGAACCGTGGCTCTGGATCAAGCAAAACACAAGCGCATAAAGCGCGTCCTCTGTGTGAAATGTGCCAGTCAGTCGTGGCATCTCTAGCTCGGCATCACCAGCCGGAATAATAAATGGTTACTGTGTCCATGGAAATAAGCAACCTGAGCAAGGTGATGAGTTCAACGTAAAACCGTCGCCGCACATACACTCACACACACACACAGCCACACGGACACACGCGACTAGCTAGCGACGAGCAGTGCTTAGCGGGAAAATTACCCGGCTCAGCGAGGCGGTACAACAGCCTTGACTTTTCTCCGAGCTGTCTGCGGATTCGTACTTTTTTCTTTTCGTTTTTTTGCATGTTTCATCTTTCCTGTGCCCGTTGTAGATTGTTTTCTTTGATCTAGAAACATGTGGGAAGTGGGTACTATGCGCTTCCAGCGTTTCAAATGGCTTTGCGGTTATGGGAAAAATTTTCTGTGTCATTTTAGTGGAATGGTAATTTGGGCTGGAAAAAGTCCTTCGTATGAGTTTCATCAAAAGGTTAGGTTTCCAAGTATGAACAGAAGTAACATTGAATCAAGGCGAACGAATAGTAAATTATTCACTTGTCATGCAAGGAATGATATGTAATAATATTGCATTAAAAAATTCTCCTATTAGCTTAGTTAATCGAAAAGCGGTATGGATGAAATCAAAATACAATAAACTTAATTTTTGTCGTGCATGAATTTATTTGACGATCAGCACTGTTGGTATTAACACAGTCAAGGCGCCGCATTATGTATAATAAAAAGACGGATAAAGTGTAAACAATAAATTTGAGAATTACAGTTTAAACGGGCTTCTTGCGCAATATAACTGTGTACACGTCACCGCCTCCGGAGTGAAATTTTGTAGGACCGAAAATGAGGAAAACAACTCGCCATCGGTTAAGGAACTTTTGAAAGTTCCGAAACGTGTGCCAATAGCACGAAAAACAGTCAACAAGCACTGTAACGAGAGATCCAATTGCAAGATATACATATCTGGACGGGCGTAAAATTTATTTCATGGGCAATGCTTCGCGTCATCAGGCAGCTGCACAATGGGTGAAATATTTCAAACCTTGTGAAAGAGGTCTTCACAGAGTTATCAGAGAATACCAATTGAAATTTTCTTAATTTTCTCAAGCATTACTTGTTTTAAAAATGTATGACTTTTAAATCAATTATCGTAGAACAACAAATCACTTGTGTGCATCATAAAGGTTGAAATAGTAATGAATGACATGTTTTAATAATCTAACTTTAACTCGCTTGTGGCCTTTAAAAGGGCCTTTGGTTACAAATAACATTCAAGCCAAAGCACGTTCATCGCTAATACGACGTGCCATTCAAATGTCCTCCTTAGACATGATTGGCAACAGGAACGTAAGTTAGCGGCGTCGATTCACGATCTCATGCTCCGAGAAGGGTTTACTAGTTTATTTTCACAGCTTGCCGCTTGTTACATAGCAGAAAATATGGCACAAACGAAATTTCTGTTTTATTTGTATGAGAGTCCTTATCCTCCTACCACATGAGTGAGGGTCTCAAACTCTAAAAAAAATAAATTCATGCTTCCAAAACCCCCCACATGCCAAATTTGGTTTCATTTGCTTGTTTAGTTCTAGAGTTATGAGGAAATTTATATTTCATTTGTATGGGATCCCCCCTTCTTAAAGAAGGTAAAGGTCCTAATTCACCATAGACAAAAATTCCTGCCTCCAAAAACCCTTGCATCCCAAATTTGGTTCCATTTGCTTAATTAGTTCTCGAGTTATGAGGAAACTTGTTTTTCATTTGTATGGGAACCCCCGTTTCTTAGAAGGGGAAGGGGTCTCAGTACACCATAAAAAAAATCTTACCTCCAAAAACCCCCACATGCCAAATGTGGTTCCTTTTGCTTGATACGTTCTCGAGTTATGAGAAAATTTGTATGTTATTTGTATGGGAGCCCCCTTCTTAAGGAGGGGAGGGGTCTCAATTCACTGTAGAAAAAAAAATTGCCTCCTGAAACCCCCACATGCCGAATTTGGTTCCATTTGCTTTATTACCATCTGCCAGGGTGAGATTGTGCCAAAAAAGCATAGGTTTTTGTTCTCTTGCTTCTTATACACACAATTTAGCGATTAAGTTGATTGAAAGCCTGTCAATATATACTTCAATATTAAGTTAACAACTGCCAGAAAGATGGTGTAGTTACAATGAACATAGATAATATTGTAATTACACGAACTTTGGTTCAATCTCACTCCTTCTAGGGGGTGACATTGTACCAAAAACTTAAAATTGATTTAAATACCTAATAAATAAACAATAGCGTATCCAGTAGTGAACCAGACACAGGACGACCAAAAACAACGCACCTACAAATTATAATAAAACTTATGGACGAAAACTACTCGGGGGTCTACAACAACCAATTAAAAGTACGTGGTTTATAGACAGCTACCAAATATGTAGTAGCGTCTCCAGGCTTTAGAAAGGGGAAATGAAAGGTACGTATAATCTCAGAAGACTTATCTATTTAGTCAGTCAACAAAGTTAATTATTTACTTCGTTCGAGATACTGCAGCTAGAGGACATGTACAAAAATTACACCAATATAACAAAACTGCTGCAACTAACAGACAAATAACGCAAAAATTACATAAATTGTACGGAAAAGATAGTAAAGTGCTTCAAACCTCTTACAAGAAACCCAAAATGATAATTATTAATAACTAAATAAAAAAAATGATAACCAGAAATAATATAAAATAACAGAAAAGTGTAACAAAATAATAATAAATTGACATGTAAAGAAGATTCCCTGAAAAGGATAAAAAAATACACAATACAAAATTATACCAATTTAATTTTACAAATTAAACCAATTGTTTTTTTCAGTTAAAAACTAAATAAGTTTCAAATTAAATGTGTAAATTTTGAACTATGCCTTATCTTAAAAAACGCAACTTCTTGACAAACTTGATGCAGAAACGGTGCTAAAACTATCACAGCACAACAAAATGATACAAAAGTAACACAAAAATTATATTAAAATGGTACATAAATAACAATAACCAATTGGCAACAAAAAAAACAAGCAAAAATATTAAGCTATTATCATACAATAACCAAAATATATCACATGTAGTTGATTAACCATTTTCTTAAGATTCGAAACTATGAATCATACAGCTTCGTCAGCTTATCAGGTGTGCCTCAAGGATGCAATCTCGGGCCTCTGGTTTTTTCTATGTTTCTCAATGACGACTGTTTTGTTATACCAGCAGGATGCAGACTATTTTATGCCGACGATCTTAAAGTGTTTCTTGTGATACGATCCTTAGCAGACTATACTGAACTGCAACGATATCTGGATACTTTGATGGAATGGTGCTCCTATAATAAACTTACCCTTAGTATATCCAAATGCTATGCGCAGGGATGGTTGTATCACCACTTTGATTCAATTTTGATTCATTTGATAGTACCGTTTCAGCCGTCCAAAGTTTGACAAAGTTATGTATGCGACATTTGTAGAACTAATTATTATCTACACTTTTGTTGAATAAAGTTTTGCTGTATCTTTTGTATTTACGGTGCTACAATGAAACTATCAAAACAAAACTGGTTAGATAGTCCTTATATGTTATTGTAAAAATAAGCTCAATTTCATTAAACCCATTTTTACAGTTAACATACTTCTGTTCTTATACCTTAATTCCAATTATAACGATTTCAAGTGGAAACAAAATATAATTTGCTTTAACATTGGACGCATATCATTTCGCTTCCAATTCACTCATTGAATACTTTATTCATGTGTAGCACCACCCACCTAGAGACCGGTGGAAACTTATGCAGTTCTTTGCATTTTTAATGCACTTCACGAGTGTAATTCGCATAAATTTACGGTACCCATGGCTACCGGCGCGGGAGTCTACTGAGTAACAAAATTTCTCCACAGAAAGGAAATGATAGACGAGCACCATCACCATCACTGATATGGCTCGCTAGCATAGCTCGGCTCGGTAGGCCAATTCGAGCTCAACGAGCTTGATAAATTGGCTCCGTAACAACAAAAAAGCCCTCTGCTCTAGCTTTTCAGTATCTTTGAACATAACGAAACAGCTAGTGTATGTCTTGCTTGACTTTTGCAGAATGCAGAAGGTGGCACTGTTCCAAACAAGCGGCCTGATTTTACGTGGTCAACACGTTTCTTGAACTGGAGTGAGAAAATCCAAACCAGCCTCACTCACTGGTGGCGTATATTTGTCTTGTAGATTATATTGAAATTTACATATTCTAGGAGTTGTACCATAAAAATTTTACCACCACATGAAGAAGGTTTTAGTACCAGGCAAGTGCTACCAGCTAAGTACTCTTACCTAGGCTACCGTGTTCTGGTTCTGACACGCTTGAAGAGCAAAGTCTTACTAATGCCTTTTATAAGCCAGCTTCGTATAAAACCTTGGCTGGGTTCGACTACAAAATTATAATTGCTACACCTCGGACGTTGATCATTAGGGTAGGTATAAACGATTGAATCTTTTCTCAAATCTGTGACACTCAAAAACCTAAATCATTTTCAACAAGGTCATAACGATCCTTCATGCCCAAATAAAACCGGAATACATAGTAGCTAACGATTAATCATTTCGCACACAAGTCGGCACGGTGCCACCCATTATTGCGGTGCGAATTTTATTATTCACGTCAGACAATCCAACCTCAACTCGAACAGCACAGCCAACAAAGCGTTTCCACTAACTCCAAAACATAAAGTAAAACAGATTGAGCTGCTACAAACAATCCGTTACACATGTTTTAATTTGCTTCCCTCAGAAACGCTGCTAAGTGCTGCCGCCTCGTTTAGTAAGTCGGCCGAGCGAAAAAGTTCAACAAACCTGTCTTGCCATTCCTTGCTTACAGGCTAGATTCCGAAGTTTTCGGCAACTTCTACTCGGTTCAAGGTGAACGCTCTCGTTGCCACACTCCGTTTTGCAACGGGCTAACGGATTTGCATCGGCTTTAGGCTGGAGCTGGAGGAACTAAATATACAGCAATAAATTGTAGGGGAAAATCCAATAGAAGAACTACCTTATTCTTAATTTCATTACCTCACACTTGAATGAGTTAGTTTGTTAATGGACGAAAAAAAATACGAATGACATGAACAGACCGAAAGTCTTCTGTGTGCCAATTATGTGCTCGCTTAGCCATGAAATGCAATGCAATCTGTTCGTGAGAAAGTTCAAAGTCAGACCAACCTTAGCAGGAATGATTCATACACTCGTTTCAATTTGTATGTTATTTTTTTGCGCTGGAGCTTTTCCTGTGGTTTTCTGTCCAAAGTTTATTCGTACAAAATATCTACCTCAATTTTATTTCTGAAAACTTGGACGTTACGTCATTATCATTATATTTTAAAGGTAGACAATAGAAGACGTATAATAAAGGCACTTTGGCGCTATTTTTTCAGAACCCTTTTTTTGTGTTCCGTTACTATCAAACCTTTTTTTACTCGTTCATTATACGCCATTGTTGTAACAATCACCATAGTCCGGAGGGCCGAACCTCATCTCAACTTCATAACCACAGACGCTGATTAATATCACTATTTTTCTCGTTTATTTTCCATCGTTATCTGTCTTACACTGTACTGAACGACACCCAGGAAGATAACTCCATCTGATAAGTTAGATTCACACACAGGTGTGAAACGTTTTACATTATGTCAAAATCTTTACGAAAGCGCAAATGTTTTGTTAAAATAAATTACACTTGAAGATTGAAAACATTTCAACATTATTCAATCATGTTTTCTTGCATGTATCTGGGTCAACCCATATTTTTTGTTAGAGATTCTTAAAATAAATACGAAATTACATTCCTGTTAAGGATACGATGTAAAAGCGACATTTGTATCAAGTGAGCAAAATTTCACATGTGGTTTTACGTCTCGCCACCGGCCTCTCGTCCGGCTTTTTCATTTCTTGTAGGGGATTGAGAACAGCTTTCGATTAATTTACGTTTAATTACTGTACGAGCTAGTACACGGATTCGTTCTTAGCTTTTTTAACCTGTCTTCTGTGTAAAATAAATGGCTTTAAACGGATGAAACAAACGGCTCGAACGAGTTTTGAATGGTACTCGTGCGAAACTTAAATACACAAATTTATCACAAATTATATTTTGCTTAATCAGTCTTTGCCAGTCTGTGCGAAACTTATGTCACCAACATGAAAAATAAACTCGGTAATTTCCCTCAAGAAGAAGCAATGATAAAAATTGTGTTATTGAAACGAGCTATCCGCCTGAACGTGTTCCCTATCTGCCTATCCGTGAGTTGCAATCGTCAAGGCACGAAGTCATTTAAAATAACCTAAAATAACTCTTCAGACAGTATGTCAATTACATATATAAAGTAGATTTTCAAGAAAATTAAAATAACTCTTCAATAAAAATATATTTTTGTCAATACTGGAAAAAATCTCAGAAACCAATCATGCTATCCAATCCTTTCGAACGTCAAAGCAAACAGTGACTTGCCAAAAGAAAGTTATTATGTATTGATCGTTTTTTTTTGTCAGAATGCCAAAATTCTGCTAGAAACTAAAGTTAATTGATCGAACACAAAATTTAAACAACTTCAAAAATTGCAAAATTTTGATGGCGGGTTACTTGTAGCCGCTTACATTTCCAACTAGATGAGCCCGAATCTTACGATCCGGAAAATATAAATGTCTGTCAAGAAAACTGCGGATACATTCCATTTGCCGCTGTTTTCGAAGATGTGTAATCTGTGTATTAGTTCTTTGAGCATTATTTGCATGACGGCATGCAAAGTTCTTAAGTTTACAATAATATAAGATGTTTGTTCGATTTAATCGACGTTTTTCGGCGAAATAAGTATGAAGATTTAAATTACCAGTTAGTCCGGACGTTTCGAGCTACTACTGGTCTTCGCTCATCATCTGCGGACACTAAAACACTATATTAGGCACATTTACAACATAAAACATATTACAAATTCTTAACTTACACTTTTTCGTCCATACCAAAAATATGGTAGGAAAAGGCTCCAGAGAAAGCAACGTTTGCGTCCCACGGACTGGCAGTGGTTGATGAGTTCGTATATGTGGTATCTCTGGTCACCGCCGACAATAGTACGAGTAAGGAGATCCAACAATGTATTCAAGCTGGAGCCTACTTTTCCCTCCGCAAGATGCTTCGATCTGGAAGCATACGCCGCCGCACAAAGCTGACGATGTACAAAACGCTAATCAGACCGGTAGTCCTCTGCGGACTTGAGACAGTAACTTTGCTTACGGAGGACATACGTGCACTAGCCGTATTTGAACGAAAGGTGTTGCGGACTATTTGTGACGGAGTACAAACGGAAAGCGGAGAGTGGCGGAGGCGTATGAATTACGATCTACAGGCACAGCTTGGAAAGAGTCCCGTCGTACACCTGGCGAAAGTTGGGAGATTACGGTGGGCCGGCCACGTCGCAAGGATGCCGGACGACTGTGCAGTGAAATCCGTTCTCTTCAAGAACCCCACCGGCACCGGAAATAATTTTCTTTTCTTATTTGACATTTAGATGCTACTTTTGGTAGCTCTGCTTTTGATTCGAGACTCTTCCCTCTTTTTGGCGATTCTAAGCGTATAATTTGCCAATTTAATGTTAATGATTTCTGTTTTAAATCTTTGTTTTCTTCTGGTTTATTGTTTTCTGTTATCTATTTTTGTTTACCATATTTTTATGTCTTATTTTGTCTCCTGATCTTTATTTTTCTTTTTTTCAATTTTGTCTTTTCTGTTGTTTTGAATTTGTTTTTTGATGATCTTTTTTTGTTTTTTTATTCTGTCTTCCGCTTTCTGTCTCTTGTATTCTGTATGCAGTTCTATTTTTTCTTTTTCCTGTTTTCAATTTCTGTTTTTTAACCTTTCTGTTACCTGTTTACTCTTTCCTGTTTACTTTGTATTGGTTACTCTTTACTCGTTACTCGTTATTGTATACTTTTCACGTTGTACTCTTTAATTCCTACCGTTTTCCGCTTTATGTTTTATTACTATGTTTTCTGTTTTCTTGTCTTTGTCTTATCTTTTAAAATAATTTTCATATATTCCGGTGCATTTTTGCATCGCTTATTTTTCGCACCAAGGATAATAGCTGAAACAGTTTTCACGCTTCTTATTTCTCTCTGTCTTTGTGCGAAAGCAAATCGTGGTCGAAATGCCCAGTTAATTTACGTGTAACATTTATAGGTACTAAAAAAACAGGTGATAGCCCGCTGTAGGCTAGATTTAAATTAAACCTTACCTGAATCACTTCGATCTTCAACGAATGATACTTTCTGGGAAATCGTTTAATTTCGTGGGAAATATTGACCTATTCAACTATTCCGTAAGTAAATAAGATATATAAAAGATTCGAATAGCACAATGATAATTATCAAATAGTTTCATTTGTAATTAGTAATTAACTGTGAAATGCCTCTTAATGGTAAGGTTTTTTACAGCACAGCATCCGCCCAGTGACCGCTATTTGCAAAGCATGTACTAACAATTTGGTTCAATTTTAATACAACCATTAAAACCCAATGCGCGGCCAAACCAATCCTCAAGCAACGATTTTATGAATTACACTACGTATTCTACACTACTGAAATCATAAAAATAAAAGTTTCACTCATTCAGTTGTTTCGTTTAAAACTCGGTTTATAGTCTGTTAGTACACAATGCCAGGGCTAACTAAGAGAGATCTGGAAAGGTTATTTCAACTGCCCGATCATTAAAGGTTGTATTTTGTTTTTTTATTATTTCAAATAGATGATATTCAATACGTAATTATGTTGTAGTTTTATTCGAGCCATGCCTTCGGCGGCGGTTTTCTAGGCATTGAAATAATATATCTGCCCGTTGATGATAGGAATTTTATACACGTACTTTCTCTTTTATGCGAAGGTTTCGAATATTCCAGCAGATTTGCTATGAATAGAGTGTACAGTTAAATTTAATGATCTATGATAGCATTCTAATATGCGTTGGAAAGTCTGTCAACTAAAAATCAGTAAATCAGTGAAAATTATGACATTTCAAGCAATACATGACAATACAAAATATCACCTTCAATTCCTGCAAACGTTCTTCCTTTGTGTCTAAAAAATTTAAGCTTAAGCTAAAGACAATTTTTTTTACAAAATTTTCCATGGTAGCAAAATATTTTGTAAAACCAAATTCAAGGGAAAGCTTTGCTGAATTGTTAAGTACAATATTTTTGTGTTTTCATAAAAAATATTTGAGAAATTTGTAAAAAATTTCATAGTCTGGAAAAATCCTATTTTCTCGATCTCGAAATTTTTAAATACTTAACTATACCCGTGTACGAAAGTTCATGGAATGCTGCAACTCTTCAGACCAAATCTAAAATGATTCATATTTCGAAGAAGTCCCCAGACAGGAGAAACACAATTTGTAATTTGAGGCTCAGTCACAAGTTCTGAATCGTGTCCGATGGGCCATTGCAGCGTAACCAATCAAAACAATATTGAAAAACCAGGGTCTGACCGTCCACAAGCTTCTCAGGTCGTAGAAGAGTGATAAATGATAATGAGTTGAGCAACGAGTAGGTAGTAGGCAGACAGCTAAAGCAAACGTGACAAGTGCCGAACCATCCGTCATTCTCGTACAAAAAAACCACTCACGCTTCTGTGTATAAATTCGCACCGAGATGCTATGTATGAAACTGGTAGATTAAACTAGCCGAGCAAAAGTAAAGTTGTTTGTTTTAGAAATTTATCACTTAGCCAATGTGGTGGTTGGTGACCTTGCTGCATATTTAATCCTCTATAAACCGCCCACCGAACTAATGCAATTAATAAAGCTTCGTAGTTCGTTCGGGGGAGGCAGAGGGACCGCATGCAGGATTGTAATCACGGACGAGGAGATTGCGGGAAATGAGCTGCTGCACGAGCTCCAGTGCTCGGGTGCACGATTTTGTTTCCGCTTGTCAGAATATGTTTCAAAAGTTCGCAGCCACTTCAGCGGTTTTTGATGGCTTAATTCTCGAGTGTCAGGAGATTTAGATTGAGAATGACAGCTGCATTCGGTTAGAGGGCGTCGGCTGTAGGCGTGAATGTGGATAGTTGTTTAAACATTAATTACGGAGGCTAATCGGTGACAGTAGTATGTTGACGATTAATTCATTTTGTACAGAGTGGTCCAATTGGTATCTATTTACTATTTGCTAAGGCATAAAATTAAACAACCTATCCTACAAAGTAACTGACTCATAACTGAAATCGAGAAAGTCGTACAAAAATGAGTCCGTTTCCGATGGGCGAGGAAATTGTCATATTAAAAAATTGTTATTTCTGTGCTTCTCCTGTCGCTCGATGTATACCAAAACATGGCAGCCCTTAATTAGCAATGGCTTGTGGACTACGTGCCACTTGACCTGAAATGCGACATAAATTTATCTGCAACTTTACGTGGTTTGTTAGACAGAAATTTACACCCAAAGAAGATCCGGCGGTTGGGTTGATAGCTTCCGGATTTCGTGACGTTAAGAACGAAGCAAACGTTCAGAATTCTTAATGAGAAAGTGTTTGAATAGAGGAAGAAGGCTCGCTGCATATTCAAAGCAAAACGAACTAACGGAGACTATCCACGATTAGTATACTAATCAAATTACCTCCTCATAAACCTTTGGGGAAACAGTGAAGTTATGAAGTTGAGCGACCAATAAATGCGTTTCCGCTGCGATGGCCGCATAATGTTCACTTTGTTTGTTGGGTTGGGTGGCATTCCTACATATATGGCACTGCGTAATTAAGTTATTAACAGCACTCTCAGAATTTTTATCATCACCATCATTCCAGCACTGATGTCGATATTGCAACAGAATTTGCAAACAGTTCATGTACCATGAAACCAAGCTGCAGCGAGCTTTAATTCTCGGTAAAAAATTTTTCGTTTGAGCTCCATTGAGCTACATATAACTCCAAGTGAATGGTCACCGTACTTTTCAACAGAACTCTTTGTACTGTTTCGAAATAAAGCTGACTATTTGCTTTTAATATTTTGTGGGGCTTTTGTTATTAATTCCTAAATCTTAGTACAAGTGAATTGATTCACGTTTCTGCGAAATTAATTCTAAATAAATATTGTTACGCGATTTAGCACAAACCAAATATTAAAATAAATCAATTATTTTTTAATTACTACTTATTAGGTCGTCTCCTATTCTGTGATGATTACTGAACGTTCATTTGACTGATTTCCGAAGCTAATAATTATAAACGGATTTCACTAGGAAACATGACGTTACTCATATTTCAAACTTTGTTGCCAGCACGAAGAACGGCGCGGAACTAGCAACAAAAGCCCACGTTAAATTCCAATCTATTTACTATGTCAGCTTCCATTAGCGGAAAACAGTCATTTAAAATTATTTATTGGATTTTAAAACGCCAATAATCAAATGGAATATCGCGCGTTAATATCCGTGATATTGGTCACACTCCAACCAATCGGTGCGGTGTCCCTACAAGCCCCCGCACGGTTTAACCGCGTTCTACCCGGAGATCTTGTATACCACTCGTCAATAACCAATCATTCGAATGTTCGAGTGGAAATCGTACATGCAAATCGTAAACCAGAACCAGAAGTGGTGGGCGTGTTCCGACATCATCGCCACCGCCGCCGTTGTCATCATCCAATATTACACCTTCATCCGGCAGGCAGAAGACCGTCCCAGCCCAGCCGAGGCCCGGTCGGTCCTTTCGACAACAATCGGTGGCTTATCTTGCACTTGACGTAGAACAGAACTTCATCCATATTCAATCGGGCAACGTGTGAATTTGCAGAGGTGGTCCATATATTCCGCGTACCGAACTGAGAAAACGAAGTGCGGTCTGCCCGCTACGGGTTTCGACGGGGGCTATGAATTTGAACAGCAATTTAATCAAAATCAATTCACATTCAGAATCGTAAAAAGTATACGCGATGACAGTAAGCGTCTCTTCGACTTCATTTCAGCAAACTGAATCGGCGCTTCAGCGGTATAAACATGTACGTCGACTCAATTTGCTGGAGGCAAAATTCCATTAAATTCCAACTGTAAAGCTAGATGTGATGGGATGTTCCGGATACTGTGTGATGTCATAATTTTATATGAATTGTAAATTGCTATCGAACAATTGTAAAAAACCATTCTTGAAAAAAAGAAACGCCATGCGCCTTCATTGCATCATCACAGCTTAATTTTTTCACAACAAATATGACAAAATTCAATATTTTTGCAGCCATAAAAAATTAAGTTTCAATCCAATATTTTTCAAAAAAAAAAGGAACATTAAAATACTGGTGATCGAGTTGGTGCGAAATCCGTCAACAGCATTTTCTAGTAACAACTACAATTCAGCGAAATGTGCAATTCTATAAAAAGCATGAGGCTTCAACAACATTCCTTCCAAGAGAGCTATAAGAGTCACCCTATTCTACGGTTCACCAATCAGTGCTCCAGAGCTGGCTTTCCTGTCGTTCTGGGCTGTACGGAGCTAAACCCCAATCGCTGATGTTTATTAGATGGTAGGTGTCTGAATATTAAAAGCACAAAGACCGCGATTGGCTGGCTGGCTAGCTGCATTCTAAACGGCGTGCGACGACGACGGGCGATGCGGAAGAAGCTATTTAAGGTATTTTACAGCTGAAATGGTTCGGTGATGTGGTGTGGTGCTTTGATTCTGCCACGTAATGTTGCACTTTTGCTGGAACTCTGTGTGTGACTATTCAGCGTGATTTTTCCGCCTTGTGCTGCCGCCACTCCGGCCGGTGGTGCAGCGAATCGCAAAATTTAATTGAATCCGCTCGAAAACAATACGGTGTGTGATCAAAACCGGGAACCTCGTCGGGTGGTCTCCGTACCGAAAAGTGCATGCATGGCGGCTTTTTCGAAGCATTGGCCTTGAAAATGAAATGAATTTTTAATCCAAATTTTACTATAGTCGGTTGGATGCGTCTATAATAGGGTATCGTAAAATGCAGGCTTTCGTTTTCAGAGCCCATATTTAGGAGTTGACGATGAAAATATAATTAAAATTAGTCGAGAGGAAAAGTTGGCTTTCAGAGCTGTACTTTTAGAGTTTCAATGGGAGCATATGAAGTGTTATGATTTAGTGCTCTTCACCGTGAAGCAAATGCTCCGTATGGTTCGTTTTTAATTTTTTTTACACATTTGAATTTAATTAATTTTTCCCGCATCAAAACCTTCAGCACTGCATGACTTAATACGATCTGCTTTCTTACACCACTAAATAACAATGCATTTGTGCAATTGTTCTTAACTTTCAACTGGCTATATAATTTTTGAACTTATTTTACTTATATTTCACTTTTTCGGCGACAATCCGCTTATCGAGTCAGTTCCGAATTTAGGAGCTGTCTCCATGTTTGTCGGTCTTGAGCAATCGCCCCTTACACGATGTTCTTGCATCCTCGTCAGCAACGCTCATCCAACGGGTACGAGGTCTGACTCGAAATCGTCGGCCTCTGTTGAGTTCTCTACTGAATATTATTTTCGCTAGACTCTCATCCAGCAGCCTTGCTACGTGGCCAGCCAACTGTAACCTACCGTGTTTTAGTCGCTTCGCAATATCCGCATCTTTGCATTTATATATAAATAATAACAGACCGAAAAAATAATTCTCACATTCGACGTAAACTGGAGTCTGATTTATTTTTCCATTAAATGAAACGCAAATAGCCTAAACCGTTTTTAAAGATATATTTTTACATCAAACCAAACGTAATCAATAAGTCGGTAAGTGAAATAACACGTAATTTTATATGATTTGCAATGTTCCATTTATGTGCATGTCAAAAGACGTAAAATTACAAGATTTTTTCGAAGTGACTGCTCCACGCTTCTTTTTATAATATGCCAAGAATTGATCGCCGGATCTTACGCACGGAAACGTCAGCAATTCGTAGATGTCTTTCAACGTCCACGCTTCGTTGCCCTAGAGTACCTCCGAGAGAATTAGCATCTTATATAGTTTCGAGTTTTGTAGGAAGTTGCAGGCTACGGTACCTCACCTAGCTACATAACCCATAGAACACCCTGTTGGCAGCCGCTATTTGCCTTATTACTTCATGCCTTACATCGTTGATACATGTCACTTACGTACCAAGGTTAACAAATTTGTCGACCACTTCAAAAGTATCTCCATCTATCACCATCGCAGCTTGAACTCCCTAAGGGCTACCACGCTCCCTGCCAGCCACTAGATTGTTTGCTTCAAACAATCTAACGTGACAAACGAGTCTGACGTCTCGCCCACTAATTCTGATGCCAACCATCAAGTTTAGCATGTATCAGCCTAAACAGTTTTGTAGGAAAACCATTTCGTTTAACGTTTAACTGAATCGTACGCCGCCTGAAAGTCTATATACAAATGGTGAGTCTGCAAGTGGAATTCTGGGAATTTAACGAGAATTTGGTCCGTCTTGTAGCCTCAAATAGGGCATTTGAGACCAGCCAACCAGTTCATAGGTCGCTCCTCCTCAGCCCACAACTTTAGTATAATAATATAGCCGTTCGCTCCCGACTTTCAAAAGTTCGGCGGGGAAGCCGTCGTTTTCAGCTGCTTTGCCGTTTTTCAGCTCTCAAGCTGTTCCCTTAACCTCGTCCAAAGTTGATGGGTCCACAGCTTGTCCATCATCATCAATCCGGTTATCCTGTTTCTGTTGATAGCTTCATTCTTGTTCACCATTCAACACCTGGCCACCTCCGATCTTTCGGTAATCAGGTTTCCCTCTTTGTCGTTGCATATAACAGAAGTTGACACGATCCGGCTCTTCATTCCGTTGATCGTTTCAAACAAACTTCTCGTATCGTGTCTCTCGAAATGATGCTCCGTCTTCGCAAAAACGCTATCCCAGGGCTGGCGATTCTTACGATGGTGAAATCTCTTTTCGACAGCTCTAGCTTTTCGGTATTTTTTTTCGAGATCTCCTATTTTCTTCAAAACGCCAAGGGAAATCAAATTATCACGTCTAGAGTAAGAAAATCTAGAGGTCTAGAATTGTTTAAATATTGTTTCCGTTCACCAGCTTACGCAATTTCACGAATATTTCGGCTCATTTTGATGATATTTAAAAAAATGTACATTCGGCATATGTTATTTTTAATACTTCAAAACTTGATTCAGTGTTGCGAAGCCCACACTCGTGTGGTCTAATTTTCTCACACACGCGCACTCGTTCTAACGAACTGACCGGTATAAGCATCCCATACGGATCGATCTTATTTATCCATGCTCTGCGAAGAGTTTATGCGAGTGTGTATTTAGATAACAGCCACGGTCGTCACTCGTGAGTGCTCGTACTCCCACCCGCATATGGAATCGAGGGCGTAAGATGGAAAGAAAAGACAAAGTAATGCAAAATCTGTATCCCATTGTAAGGCTGTGCGAGATTTCGTGTTTACCGAAATTTAACGAAATCGTGCGAAATTTACCCTAGATTTTATGCTTTGCCTCCATTAAATTATAGTTAACGCTATGGTAGATCTCGCACAGCCTTATCCCAGTGTACCGCTAGTCATCACGGGCATCTGGCTGCTCACGAGTTGTTTGCCTCGTGAGCAAGTTATGCAGAAAGTTGCTACGAGGTTGTGTGTTCGCGACCCGGATGACCCAAAAATATTCGCACTGAATCCTTGGGATTTCTCGCATTGGAATCGTGCCGTGCTTTAGAACCAAGGTCCAACATGCGAATCCTCAGGATTCCTATAACTCGGTTAAGGATTCCCTTCACTCTGGAATTAAAATCCTCGGGATTCTGAAAACATCTCCTGTGTGTTTAAGTAAAGGGAGTGTGTAGGTAGCATAATGTCTGCACACAGCAACGGCGGCAGTTTGTGGTACGCGTAAGCGCTGGATGCTATGCTTCTCATATTCGCTCACACAGTCATCGTTTACTTCTTGCTCGAAGAGAGAGAAATAAAAGGTGAGAATAATAATGACAGTGAAAAAAATAGTGCGAGTGAGCAACGTAGTGTGTTAGAGATATAGAGAGAGAATATAATGAAACACAGAAAAATAATGACTAAGAGAGGAGAGAGAAAGAGAAATAGTGTGAGAAGAGAGAGAGATAAAATAGTGTGAGAAGAGAGAGATAAAAATAGTGTGAGAAGAGAGAGATAAAAATAGTGTGAGAAGAGAGAGATAAAAATAATGTGAGAAGAGAGAGATAAAAATAGTGTGAGAAAAGAGAGAAAAAGTGTGTGTGTGTGTGTGTGTGTGTGTGAGAGAGAGAGAGAGAGAGAGAGAGAGAGAGAGAGAGAGAGAGAGAGAGATAGCGGAAAACAGAAAGACAGAAATTCACAGAGAGAGAGAGCCAAAGGAACGTAACTAAAGAAATAGAGAGAACATCACGCAGGAAGTCACAGAGAGTCAGAGAAAGTCAGCAGGACAATGAAAGATAGACAGGCAGAGAAACTGAAAGAAAGATTGTCTATCTCCGTCCAACTGCCTGAGACAGCCAAACACCATTCAGCCAGGCAAAAAACAAACTGAGACAGATATTAAGACATGCATACAGACAGCTACAGAAAGATAGGCGGACGGCGACAGAAATGGGACGGAAAGGCCAGTGAGAAAGATCTACATATTTGATTTAATTGTAGCAACTCTTCAAAGCACATTGCCAATAGATTCTAAAAGATGAAATCCGGAGTAAAATATACTTGATGGCTTAAATCCACACTCTGGATAAATTCAGCGAAGAGATAAGGGAACACCAGTGCGGATGCATGTCGTTCGAAAAATTACGCGATTGATTTTGTGGTAACTGATGGTTGCATTATGCGCTCCACCCAGTCACTTCGATTTGCATTCAATCGTCTGTGATGGTGCGGTGCGGTGAAATGCTTCGTGGAGCTGAAGTCTTTAATTGACTTTCAAGTCGTTCATTCTTCAGTTTGCTCCTTTGCCGAAGGCTTTGCAGATTAAATTTCCTTACGATGCAATTTGTTTGCGAGCTCTTATTGTCAGTGAGTGCATCCACAATTTGTTACCAATTTCAAAAGGCATTCAGTACCATCCTTTCACGGCGTAGTAAAAAGTAAAATGGTAAAAGGTTGTACTGCTACCGTAGCTTTCATGTATTATGCGCCCTATTCAAGTAAGTCACAAAGCTGGCACGAAAAACGATGTGTGCTCGTGTGCTGCTCTCCGACCCAGCAGCCACGAACGAACTTCAAGGCAATCTACAAGGAAAACGCCCTGAAACCCACAGATGCTTGTGTGTTTTAATATCTTGTGGTGTTTTGGGTGGTAACATTACTTATTATAAAGTACCACAGCCATGGTACAGCCAACCCTCCGTGCGTTTCAATTAATCTCTGTTCTCTAACCCTTATCCAATTTAATGATATATAACTGTTTTATGAGTACTAATATGTCTCATACTAACATGCAAAATCATGTCCCGAAACTAGAAATGAGCGACCTTTCGCTCGTAAACATATACTTGTTTTATGTTTGCACCAAACATTTCGGTGACATAATGAAACAGATACAATCTGTAATTTAAAACATGATTAGGTACATACTTTTCAACCGGTTATTTTCCTTTCACCTTATTTACTCCAACAATCTGCAAACACTCCTCCTAATTTAATTTTATTTTTCTTCTACTAATTCAATTTCATATTTATTTTCACTTTCACAGATAAAGTTAAAAAAGATCCTTGGACTAACAGTGTGCAGCAACGCAGGCTTAGATGTCTCTTCGACGACTGGTGTCTTGGCCTATCCAGCAGGGTAAGTTTAATTTCTGTACCAATATATCTAACTAAACTAAAATTTTTGTGTTTATTGGAATATTTTATGCGCACATGTCCTCAGTTTTACGAGTTTTGTTTTCATTACATCCGTTGGTGCAACTTCATCGGCATTCAATATTTCTACTTTTCTTCTTTTTAACGACAAATTGTATGGCCATATATCTCGAACGAAGCTCGCTTCATTTGTCGCAACTTCAGGCCATGACATTTGTCAGACCGACAGTCAGTCAGTCAGTCAGTCATAAACAGTGCAGCGCATTGACTCTCACTTTCAGTTAAAAGAAGAATGCAAAATCAGTGAAATGGCGATAAAAGTTAATTTGAATTTGCTCACGTATCATACTTTCGATCGTTACTAAACTCACTAACCCGGAACCTACATGCAATAATACAGTTAATTTCACCATAAATTTTGATGACTTGTTATGTACTGACACTGAAAAACGATGTCGGTTAATTAAAATTGACAGTACATGAAGTTGTGACCTTGTCCGTATCTAACTATTTTTTTGCTATTCACCTCACATCCATTAGACGATTTCACATCAAGATTTTACGATAAAGCTCAACCCATAAGCCTCAAAGCACAAAGCCCCTGGCCAGCGAAAGGGAAATTTTTTACTGCAATTGCACTTCGTACAGTAAAACACACTTCAAGATGACCATATGTAACAACATATGGTATGAGCATCACAGAAGAAAGGCTACGAAAAAGTTCACACTCGTGAAAACTAGAGCCATGCAAATCGGTTACAGAAGGCACCGAATTCAGGTTATGAGCTTTGATCGTTCATCCGTATAAGAGCCTATCGAATCGACACTACACGCAAACAGTTGTGGTTTTCATGAGTGCGTGGCTAATTTACGATTTTGCTCAACTTGGTGAAAGATAGAGGACGTAAACAGTGCAGTTTCCACAAAAAATCCACATAAGTGCTGCTAAGCTTCGAGCTGATTGGCCCGAAATGCATCAGGGCACCGTCTCCAGTCGCATTAGATGATCGTAACGTTTTTTAGTGCGATAGCTCTTAACGAATCCTCAATTACCAATTTATTATGTGCAAGGGTTTCGCGTCGCGTCATAGACGAGTGACGTTCGGCTAGGTCAGCATCATCGGCGGGGCGGCATGAAAGCGCGCGCGTTTAGTTCCCCGTTCATTTCGATTGGTCACGAATTGGTTGAATAATACTTGCACGATCACTCCGGGTCGGTCATTGTTGTTTTGCGCCCATCTAGCAAGCAAACATGCGTTTAAGTTTCGACACTACACCACGGATGATAGTGCGATTCATACCGGAATTCGGTCAGCCAGCAGCAGCAGCAACAGCAGCAACAACAGATGGTCCTTGTCTGATCAACGATAATCATCGTCAATGGGTTTGCCTCTTTTTTATCAAGCCGCTGACAAAGTTGAAAAGCGTGATGATCGAATTTTCTGCGGAAAATCTTGACATGGTTTGTGAATGATGGAATGGAGACAAGTTACGAACGAATATTTTGGACTTGTTATCTAATTTTTTTAAATCAAAATTTTAAAAATTCAAGTCATGCATTGAGTAGCGACTGTCATTCTTGCCTAGGCCTTTAAATTCATTTGGCTTTCTTTCTAGGCTTACCGGCCAGGTACGACGTATTAATGTAGTAAGCAGTAAAAAAGTAGAAATGCAAATATCTGAGGCGGTTCTGGAAGCCCTGTCTTGAAATAAATTACATAGTTTCAAATGAGAATGCCAAAAACCTTTCAATCTTTTTTCGAAATATCGTTTTGCAGTTTCTTCATAATTTTACAAAAGCTTTGCAAAGGCTGCTGCATCTTGTAAGTGTATTCATAAAACACTTTTCAAACTACTTTGTCTTAAAAACTGAAAGCAAATGTAACAACAAAATGATATGATAACGTACCAATCAATATCTAGCAATCTAACAGTCTCTAACTAATCTAACTAATTAAATTAGGTTTTATTGCACTCCTATTGCTCTTATTGCCATTTTTATTGTCAATTTCGGCCCCCAAAACTATTACAGGTGTGTTATTAAAACTCATCATTCGCTTTATAAACGAACACACCTCTTGTATCTATAACAAGTAAAACGAATGGATGAAAGTTTTGGAAAAAAGCTACTTATAACGCCCGGAATTATAAATTATGGTTCAACACTTGTTATGAAGTAGGTATGTGTATAACTTCAAGAACCTCTTCAGTACTTGTTTTAGTGTATATCGATAAAAACATAAGCAGCTGCTTTAGTATGGACTTGCTTCGTCCTATGTGTTTTGGCGTGTTGTTTTGTCACTGTTGTATAGGATAATTAGTTTTTTACTAGGATTCAATAAAACGAGTCATAGAAACTTCCTCAAGCGTGCCTTAAAACTGGAATTATTACTGATTCAGATTTCTGAATGATAACAAACAAAATAAACAAGCAAAACAAAATAATTTTTTCCTATCTTTCTTCCTTTATTCCTCCCTTCTTTTTCCCCTTTCTTCTTTGCTTAATTCCTAGCGCAATTTTAATAAATGGAAAAATAATAATCAATATTTACAATTCAATGAATGCTGGAAATCTAGGTTACTATTTCTTTTATGGTACTCTTTTTCAATGAACATTAAGATTTGATTATAGGGTAAGAAACCGATTAATCATGGGTCGCCTATTTAAATCCGCTTTAAATGAGCCTAAAATGCAGTATTTTATTTTGGAAAGGGATGAAGTGTCTGATGCGGATAATGATCAATTGGATGAACTGGAAAATTTCGATATAGGCCAAAAATTTGCAAATATTGCACTAAAGCAAAGCAAAGCCTAGGTGCTACATTCCGTTATCGAAACTTGACCTTCTGATTTTATACGATAGTCTTCGCAGCCAGCTGTTAGAGTGCAGGACAATTGCAGGGCCAGTTGCTACGATCCTATTGGCTCCAACAGCCTCTCCCAGGCGAGATTATTGCACTATGTACAGCTAATTTAAGACAAATGGAACGGAAAACTAAAACCTTTTAATAACACTCTAATGATTGAGATTTAACCATATACGTAGAAGGATTGTTTTTCGTTAGATGTGTTCCTTTATCACCCCCTGAAATATTTGCACTAAGCTACCTAACACGCTATACTGGGTTGTGCAATGGCAAGTTGGGCTCGCACCCATGCTCGTTCAGTTGGTACCCGAATGTTTTACTCACTAAACTACTGCCACTCGTTTTATTATGTTGTTTAATAACTAGTTTTAATTTACCCTCCCAATTCTATCATCCCCGTATATGCACCACACACTTTCCATAGGACACTTTTATTTTGTTTAATTATAGTCACTTTAACAGCTTGGGTTATTCGTGACTTCTACGGGGTTGGGAATTGAACCCGGGTCCTCGGCGTGGTTGCTAACCACTACACCGGGATTGACCCCGGTAGGAGGACACTATTATTTTTGTATGACTGTAAAATATTCGGGTACCAACCGAAAGAACATGGGTGCGATCCCCACCTGCCATTGCACAACCCAGTATACTTTATATTTACAATTTATCATTCTTCGCATCAGGCACTTCCTCCCTTTCCAAAATAGTTTACCTCACGACCGCGTATAGTTATATCCAGATAAATAAAAATGAAAAAAATCTGTATTTTGTTCATATTTTCGGTATCTTTCGATAAGAACATCATATTGAATCATCTAACCCTGTAATATATATTCATTCATAGTCTCATAGTCATATAATCCATCAAACACAGTTTACTGTGTTTTCAGCAAGAAATATGATGAATTAATAATTGTTGTCAAAAAACGGGCACTTTTTCAACTGCTAAAGAGAATCAGACTGATTAAAATTAGTTCCACCACCTCTATTTTTAATGTAAAAAATCAGAAGTTTAGCTTAATAGTACTGACTTTAAGTGCTAACAGCTTGAATTAAAGTTACCAAGAAGGTTGGTATGTTGGTATCTCTCATTTAGTCAACCCATCGCTTATAATAAGATAAAACAATCAGTGATCCGCTTAGACTGCTTAAAATAGGTTCCCTGACTTTTTTTTTGACTAAATTCATGTGTATTTCTTGTTTCGTTTGTTTTTGTTTCTTACAATCTATACATTTTTAAGTGCTTAGTATCAAAATATTGCTACTCATCTTCGTTATATTTCGTGCTTTTTCCGTTGACTTTGATTAATTAACCTATTAAAATTAATATTATAGGTTCCCTGTCCCATATGTTACTTTTTATACAAAAAAATGGGTATAAAGTGAAAAGTATATGCCGCTTTTCTTGCCCCTAACGAACAACAATACGTTTTTATTACATTGCTATTTTTCTAAAGCTTTTTACTTCAGAGACATCAAGTTTAAGTTTATATGGTTGAAAGCTTAAAAATTTCAAACCTGAAAACCTGCCTGTCATCATTTTTGCCTTGAGATCCTTTTTTTTGGGAATTGATTTTGAACGATTGATCCAATTTCAATGATCATGCAATCTTGCATCTTGCAATTTTACTTGAGATTGAGCTGTTTAGGCAAAACATTGCACAGAGGGCTAAAACGACCAAAACAGTGGAACTTCTTGTTGCCGTTGTTTTTACGGTGGAAAAGCAACTTTTCCTATGTACAAATCACGAGAAATCGACTGGTGGTACTAAAGCTCAGTAGATCGAATGACGATCAAATCTCTAAATATAAGAGGCTTGTCTGTAGCCAAAACCAGGTCTCTGCTCCGACAGGACGTCATAAGAGGCTTATCGGCAACTAAAAACAGGCCCATACTTTCGTCATACTTTCGTAGCAATGGGTTCTATTCTCACTGTCGACTGCTAGATTGCTCAACTGGTCGACTAGACTGATCGACTAGACGCTCGATTTGATTACTCGACTGGACTGTTCGATTCGACTACTCGACTCAATTGTTCGGTTGGACAGATCGACTTGACTGCTTGACTGAACAGCTCGATTTACCTGCTCGACTGGTCTACTTGACTGAAAAGGTTAATTCAACTGCTTGACTTTCGGAAGCATCATTTACAAACTCCCTCTAACTAGATCTTCTATAGTAAGAAAAGTCGTATTAGGAGTAGAAGAGTATTAGAAAAAAGTAACATAAGAAAATTGGTTCCAGTACTGATCCAGGGGTCTGATTTGTCCCATCTCACTCAAGAATTTTACTACAACCTAAAAGCAAATTCGATGCTTTCACCAGAAACTTTCCCTAAGGCCTATCTGTTCTTCAGGTTAAATAGTTCTGTCGATCGAACGATGATCAATTTTTGTATGATATAATCGAACGTAATTGGTGCACGTAACCTGGGGAATAGTATTATGTAACATTTGTTCACATTTGCTTCCATTCCTTTAAAGCTGCACCAATCCATGAGCGTGTTGATATCTGTCTGAAGTGCGCAATAATCTGTTAGCATCGTGATTATTCGGTTGCCATCGTGTAATAATTTTGGCGACTTCGATTTCCAACCCAACAAACATCGTTAATAAATAAAATGAATAGTAATGGCCCCAGGACGCTGCCTTGAGGTACACCGGACTGAACTTAGAATGGGGTAGAGCAGATACCGCAAACCTTCACTGTTGAGCTGCACTCTGAACCCCGATAATTTGAATGACTTCACATTAAAAAAATATCAAACGTCATACACAGTTGAGAGTTGACAGCGCAAAATTGAGAAAAAAAGTAAAATGTTTTCTCTTCGACTGCGACAGTATTGTTCATACGCAACCGACATCTTCTCAGCAAGCAAAATAAATCGTTTTTAGCCGTTTTTTACTGATTTCCTCATTTTCTACAAGTTCGACATTGAATGAGCGCACACTTGATACGGTAGAGTAGCAAAACATAAACAAATATTCAATCAAAACATCAACAACAATAACATATTCATACAAGGTGCGCAACTTGCACGTACATGAAAACAAATAGAGATACCAAATACTCAGATTCAAAATGAACCCGTTTAATCTGAATGAGGTTTAATGCATTTACAGTCATAGGGCGTCAACGTTAATTGCCAAAATATTAAAAAAATTCATTTTT
Organism: Sabethes cyaneus; assembly: GCF_943734655.1. Lineage (NCBI taxonomy): Eukaryota > Metazoa > Arthropoda > Insecta > Diptera > Culicidae > Sabethes > Sabethes cyaneus. The sequence continues at coordinate 232,915,203 of NC_071355.1, forward strand.
TCGTATTTTAAGAGATCAAAGAGACCAGCATTTTTATATATTTTCTAAAGAGTTTTTTACATAATATATCAATAACGTACAGTTTGTTGATCTTGAGTTACAATTTTTTAAATAAATACAGCTTTTACAATGCAATGGACGCGCATGCTGTTTTGTTTTTAACTGGTAGGGAACGGATATATTTGGCATAGAATCACCAAAAATTCCTTGTCAGATCAACGACGCATCATCGAAATCTTGTTTCTTTAGAACTCAAAAACCATCTTTCCATCTTAAATCCCATCTTTCCAGAAAAAAATATGAAAAAGGGGTATCTATGTTACCCTAATAGAGACCATTAATAAATTACAAATTATTCAAAATCCAATTAGAAAGAAACTGTTTGAACGAAAATTATGGCAAAAGTTTCTATTTTATTTGATTAGATGCAATCTATTATTATTTAAATAAAAATTTAGATATTTATACAGTGCCAGACAAAACACATCGTTTCGATACCATATCTATCTGTGGTCACGTCGACCTGGTCGGAGAATGCCGCAAATCTTTTCTCATTTAAATTGCAAATTGTTTTACGATTTCTGCTAAATGACACAGACATCATCAAGGGTAGAGGATGACCATTTTCTACTGGGTTTATTTCTAGAACATATTAATAATATTTATTAGATTTGTATATACGAAACGCATACCGCTTAGAGTTTTTCAACAATAAATTATCGAACAGGTTTATTTTTAGGATGAATTGTTGCGTACTATTAAGTTATCTTTTGGTTTGAAACAGAGACAAATTGCAGCGATATTAAATTGAAATTTGACACTGCCTTTTATTTATTCGAGCATTTTCATTTAAATCAGAGCGGCGAATTACAGAGGACAGCTTTGAAGTTTGCAAAATATTTTGAATTTTAATTTATGCTAAGTGGTGTGTAAAAAACTAGTTTAGTAAGACGTAAAAATGGTTGACTCGATCTTGCAAAATAAAAATGTATTTTTTTTTCTTATAGTAAGGCTACATGATTAAATACTTGAGAATTATTATTTCACCATCTTAATAACTATCTATAGAACGGCTCATTTCGAGATCATAAAACGATCCGAATTGAATATTGGAAGATAACTTTGGTAGGTAAATGAACAGAATTTTGTTTGCACAACAAAACGGCAATGGTGATGATGATGATGATGCCAATATTAAATGGCATGAGCCCACTCGCAATTAAATGCGTCCTTTCACGCCTATCTAGCCAAAAACCGCTCGCTGGAAGAGCATCGATGCGAAGTTGTACGCGAAGTTGAAAGCAAACAACGTGAACGAACAGATAAAATGTCATTTTTGGGTGGAAGTGTGTAAACCGCCGAATTTACATAAAGCTTTGTTATAATGCGACTACGGCGATGGCGGCAATGTGTGGTGTGCGCTCGTTGTCATTTTTTTCGAAGTCGCTGGCGTAGCGGCGTGTAGGTGTAACTGCACGGACTATTTTTCAACTTCACGCCCAACTTGATAAACTCGTATTGTAAGCCGTCAGAGTGACCTTGAGAGCGGTGATGGTCGATGGACTGATGGGGATAGCTAAGATTTGTTTGTCTTTCCAAAATAATCCTATTATAAACATTTCTTCGTGACAAAACGGGTTTTTTCTAATCACGCGCTTTTTCTCCTCTTTCAGATGCACTGTAGTCCTGTTCAACTCGAAGAAGTTGACACAAACATTTTTGCTAAACACAGCGAAGAAAGCCATCACAGCCGTTGCATACTCGCAGTGCGGTCGCTATCTGGCCACGGGTGAATGTGGTCACAATCCTTCCATCAAGGTATGGGAGCTGGATGTGAATGGAAATGCCAACTACGAGAACGGAGCGGCCGGCAATATCGTGGCGGAATTCTCCGGCCACAAGTACGCGGTCAGCTGCGTGGCATTTTCGCCCACCGGAAAGTATCTTGTTTCGGTGGGCTCACAGCACGATAATGTGGTTAACGTGTTTGATTGGAAAGCCAATCTGAAGATAGCGTCGAACAAAGTCAGCGCGAAGGTCGTCGCTGTGAGCTTCAGTGAAGATGCCAATTATTTTGTAACGGTAGGAAATAGGCACGTCAAGTACTGGTACTTGGAAGGTAGCAGAAAGTACAAGGAACCGATTCCATTGATGGGACGGAGTGCTATTCTGGGAGAGCTGCGGAACAATGACTTTTGTGCGGTTGCCTGCGGCAAGGGTGAAATGGCGGACAGTACGTACGCGATAACACGAAACGGACATCTTGTGGAGTTCAACGCACGACGACTGCTGGATAAGTGGGTAATGTGTAGGACGAATGCGGCCAACTGTATGGTCACCAGTACAAAATATATCTTAGTAGGATGCGCGGAAGCCATCATTAGGTAAGTGATCACACAATCACTTCTGATCCAGTCAATTTTCTAATTCCTAATTCAACTTACAGGGTATTCAACGCGGAAACCTTAGAGTATATAACGACACTTCCGCGGACGCACTTTCTGGGCGTGGACGTAGCCCAGGGCATCCACATCAACCACATGATGACGACGCCACAAAATGCCAAATACCCGGACACGATTGCGATCGTGTACGATGAAAACCGGTCGAAGGTGACGTCCGTGTATAACGATCACAGTCTGTACATCTGGGATCTGCGTGACATCCGGCGGGTGGGTAAGAGCCACTCGTTCCTTTACCATTCGGCGTGCATCTGGGGTGTTGAAACCGTGCCATTTAGCTATCTAAAGCACAACGTGTCGGATACGCTGCCATCGGATAGTTTTCTGACTTGCTCGTCGGACGACACGATTCGGGTGTGGGACATCGATAACGGCGAGAGCAACGATGTATACCGGAAGAACATCTACAGTAAAGAGCTTATGAAGGTGATTTACATCGACGAGGAGTTGAACTTCATTAAAGATGTAGACAATCCGATTCACAATACGGAGAAAAATTCCAGCTACGATGGAAGAAACGGAGTACGATGTATCAAAATCAATCCGGCCAACAGCCAGCTAGCTACGGGCGATAGAAGCGGCAACATTCGAATCTATAATCTCAGTAATCTTAAGTTGATCACCACAATCGAAGCGCATGATTCGGAGGTGTTGTGTCTGGAGTACACGAATGAGAAAATCGAACGGAAGCTGCTAGCCAGCGCAAGCAGAGATAGGTTGATTCACATTTTCGATTGCGAAGCGGGTTACAGGATCTTACAAACGTTGGATGACCATTCGAGCAGTATTACTTCGGTTCGGTTCATTGGCGTAGGCAAGCAGTTCCAGATGGTGTCCTGTGGTGCCGACAAATCCATCATCTTCCGCAACTTCCAGAACAATGTCTTTCTACGGGGTAACAATTGTTCCGGTAAAAATACGCTTTACGACATGGAAGTAGATAGTAATTATAAGCACATTTTGACCGCATGTCAGGACCGAAATATTCGGGTGTATAGCACGCAAAATGCGAAGCATACAAAGACCTTCAAAGGTTCTCATTCCGACGAAGGTAGTCTGATCAAGGTTAGTCTTGATTTGAGCGGCATCTACATTGCTACTTCCTGCACTGACAAAACCCTCAGCGTTTACGATTACTACTCGAATGAGTGTATGGCACGAATGTACGGTCATAGTGAGTTGGTAACCGGACTGAAGTTCACCAACGATTGCAAACACCTCATCTCTGCCAGTGGTGACGGATGTGTCTTTATCTGGCAAGTGCCACATGACATGATCGTAACGATGCAAGCTCGACTTTCGCAGCAAGCTCTGCGGTCTGGTCATCAGCCAATCCCACGGCCTCTCTCCAATCCTTTCACAGACGCTATTCTGGAGCATCATCAGCCAAATAACGAACAATACGGATCACCACCGAACAATCTGTTCATCGAAGATGCTCCCGTTACACCAGGTTATCGATTCTCCGATGTAGGCCAACTTCCCCAGTGGGCTAAACGGAAGCCTACCGAAGATCAGTCCAATTCTCCCGTTCTGGGCAGCAGTCCAAGTCAACAGCAAAATTTCGGAGGACCACCGAAACCTCGTGGTCGATGGGGACAAAAAGGTCAATTCGACGAAGCTTTAGATCTGCGAAACATCGTTGAGAGTCCCATGAACGTAACTTTCAACTATGACAAGGCAGGAATGCATCACGCCAATAACAATAACACGCCGACGTCGGGTTACAATAGTGGTAGCTCAAAAGACGTCTATAGCAATGCCTATCTGAGTGAGGACAGTTCAATTGACAGTGGTCGAGAAAACCGGAGGGATATTACTCTTTTGCACAAGAAGATATCCGAAACCAAGGCACTGAATTCGCTGAATTCTGAGTCTAACACGGAGCATGACGGCGATGTTGAGGACATTTCCGATGGTGAACGAACCAGTTCCGAGCACGGAATGGTATACTACCCGACAGCGGCGCCTTCAACGCCAACGTAAGTGCTTTATTTCATTTTGTTTTAACCATAGTCTTACGCAGTGCTTTACAGAGATTTCAAAATCAACGAAATCGACGTCAACGAATTGCGCAAATCAATCCGACGGCAAAAGATGGAGAAGCAAGGTCTCAGTATTGCTACGCAGCTGCAGCTGCAAAGTGCAGCTTCAACGGGAACTGGTACCGGCACGTCGGACGACGAGGATGAAGGTTCTACACCGAGCGGTGACAATGCCGATCGTTCTCTAGCGTCAACGCTTGGTGGTAGCTCGGAAAGTATACCCCAGCAAACGTCTTCCACTTTCCTGCAGGCGGCACTGGATGGACCGGCTAGTCTTTCCGATAAGGAACGTGGTAAGTTGACTTCGCACTTTTTCCACCCCAAAGTTTTGAGTTACGATGAAAATGTGTTTTTTTTCTAGTTCAAAGCCGTAAAAGCATCAGCGCGATGCACAATAATGATGCCAAAATTACCACCAGTATCTCCAAATCGTACGCCAACAATAAAAAGGAGGAGCTAATGAAGGTCATTAACGAGGCCAAAGCAAAGCTGGAGAATGTAAGTACCTCACTGCCCACGGACCGGTTTCGTGCTGTTTCTCAAGACAATCAAGCGCATAAATTGGAATTGCAAAACTTTTGGAAAATGTATTTCCCGCTGCTACTCCCAAGTATGATGAACGCTTGAGAAAAGTTCAACTCGATTAAGTGTATAATTGTTTTGTCTTGATCACTCATCATCGTTCTTTCCTCCTGCATTTTAGGGGATTCTAATTCATAGTAAGCGTGGCGTAAAATATTCACTAAATGTAGTTCATTCTAAGGTGAGAAATGAGTGTTCCTAGACCCCTCACATAAACTAAAGCGGTCGTAATTTTTACTGGTGGATTCGGTACTAATTACTGTGCCTTACCGGGTACCGCTTTCAGTCAGCAATTCATCCAAACATCCTCTGCCAAACCAACCCAATGCAATGTAACCCAATAACACTCGCCGCCGCTTTTCCACAGTGGATTGCTGCTGTTGACATTATTCCCATAGCATTGTTCGTAACATCCCATGTGTCGTCTATCTTTTTCACTTTCCATCCTGTGAGCTGTGCTGCAATGTTCATCGATATAGGTGCCTACCTAGTGGTGCTAACGATTGGGAAACATCAATCACAATGATTTGTGAATCTGTATGATTGTTTGACGTGTATCAATTAATCTTGAACTGTTCCATCTGGGCAGTAGGGTTTGTTTTCTGTCTGTGCTGTGTATTGTCTTGCAATTCAGCATTTTTTACGTTTCTACGTTCACAGCATTTTGTAACGATGGACGCACCGACCGCTTTGGATGTTTTGAGCTTTGGGTTTGAACATATTGGATGCTAGATGACACTTAAAACGTGTCATAAATACGTACTGCAGTGCAGAAATGATGATTTTGTTCAATTTTTGGCTAAATTTAGCAATTTTTTTAAGGAGATTTTAATAAAAGGTGTTCGGAATCAAATTGCATTACAAGACATGAAGATTTTCGTCAAAATTCACCCCTTCATCGTCAAACGTTAAGTGAATAAATTATTGTATTTATTTTTTCATTCACTTGGCTTTCCGTACTAAGACATAGGCTGATGAACAAAATTTTTCCAATTCCTTGGACACCGTGTGCTCGCCGCCAAATCTCAGTCCACCTAGTCTAACTATCTTACTCGCTGGTCATCTTGTTCTTACCGGATTTGAAGCAAACACGATCTTTGAGAGCCAGTTCATGGTCCATCCTCCGCCTTCATACTCTGTTATTCTATACGTCACCGGAGATCGTTCTTAGCACTCGTCTCTAAAAAATACCGAGCACTCGCAGATCCTTCTCGAGCACTAACCACGTTTCATGCCCGTAGAGAACAACCAGTCTAATGAGCGTCAGAGAAGCCGTTATCGTCCATGATGTTCCAGAGCCCTTTTCGGTGGATGGTATCATATGCAACTTTGAAGTCAATGAACAAATGCAGATGCCTAGCCAACTGCAGATAACTGGCCAACGTTTCTGGTTCCATTTTAAGAGCCTGAGCTCCGATGGCATTCCGTGTTTTTTCACACCGTCGAAATTGCTTTCCCCGCCGGTAGGGGCATTGGGCTCCGCTTTGATGCCATTCAAGTGTTCATCAAAGTGCTGCATCCACCTTTCGGTCATCTTACGATCGTCCCTGCAGCCATTTTTATTCCGAAACATTTCGCCTTTTGCGGGATGCGTTCCATTTCTGGAAGAACTTTCGCGTTCCTTGAGGACGATGCAGCTGCTCCAACTCCGTATACTCCTCGCCCAGGTAGCGATTTTTGTTCCGGAAGATTTGGCTTCACTGCATCTTCTTTTGCCTGTCTCTGTTCATGTTGTGACGAGTGGCCGTGTGCATCTTTGCCGCATGTGCAGCGAAGATTCGCGATATTTTATGGTATTCCAACAGTCCTTAAGATGGAATTTGTCCAGTTCACCCGAGGCTAGGAGCGCGGTTTCGAGTGAACAACGTAGATTTTTAGGCACATTTTAACCAACACTAGGTAGGGGTCCGAGTTTTTGATAGGATCTGACGTCAATGTTGGTTGAGAAGTGCCGATAATCATAGTTGGTCTGTGTTTTCATGTACTTTGGTGACCTCCAAGTGTACCTACTTGTTTGTAGTAATTTATGCTGGAAGAAAGTGCTACGTACGACCATGTTCTTCGAGGTAGCAAAGTCGATAAGTCTTGAACCCATCTCATTGGTCGGAAATTTCGTCGAAAAACCATGTTCTAGCATTATCTGCCATAGCTCATTTCGGTTGACGAAATCGTACGCCGCCTTAATGTCCACAAACAGATGCTGTTTGCTAGTTATATTCCCAGAATTTGTCTAGAAACAGATGCAGGGTAAATATCTGATCTGTCGTGGAGCGACTCTCACGAACTCACGAACTTGGTACCGACGAAGGACTCCACTAAACGATCGATCTCAGTCTACAGGAGAACATCTTATAGACAGAATTGAGCAATGTAATACTACGATAGTTTTTACACTCGAGTCGAGGTCCTTTTTTAAAAATAAAGCAAATGAGGCCGGCCAACCAATCCTCCCAGATCCTGACAACGATTCAGTGGTATGCTCCGTACAGCCACTCACTCACCACTATTAGAAGTTCAGCCGGCAAACCGTCCTTCCCGGCAGCCTTACCGTTTTTCAGCTCTTTGATTGCTTTCTTAACCTCCTTCTGTGTTGGTGGCTCCACCGCTTGGTCACACCGCTCACAGTTCTTATTCTGTTCCTGCTGATCTGCTTATTTACCTCTTCATTCAACAGTGTTTGGAAGCGCTCCTTCCACCTGGCTGGTACCGCCGTTTTGTCAGTAAGCTGGTTCCCAGCCTCACAGACAAGGCAAAATTCCTGAACCTCACGCGCTCTTTCTCCGCTGCTCTCTGTATACCTTAGTGAGCCTGCGACCCCTGGCCTGGTTCTGCTCCCCTGTCACCCTCAGGCATTCGGTATCGAAACAGCTTTTATGCTGTCTTCCACGCGTCGGGCCTACACCCTTTCTCGCAGTTGTTGCAATGGCACCATGAAGGTTTCTCCACAGCCCACTTACATCTTTTCACCTTTCTTTCTGGAACCGCTTTACTGCTGGATGTTGATGGATGGACGTATCGTCCTTTCAGTACGAGCCATCGTCGCGTTCGAAAACCTTGCGTGAGTCTTACACTTGACGAAATAGTGGTCAGAGTTGGTATTTCGTCCCCGAAAAGACCGTACATCGATGACATCCGAAAAATGTCATCCGTCAATCAGGACTTGATCGATTTGAGAGCTAGAGTCTCCATTTGAACAAACATTTAAACGTGGAAAGTAGGTGCTACTGTCACTTTAATCACTAAGGTGCTCTAAGGTTTTCATGCCGTGGTTTTGTACCAAATAATCATCATTTACGAGCAGCTTTCATTTATTCTGAACTGCTGAAGCCGAATGAAACCATCACTAATGAACGGTAGCGAAATCAATCGTTGCGCGAAAAACGGCCACACACAAGACGAACAGTCAGTGTACGAAAAAGTGATTCTACAGCATGACAACGCTCGGCCTCACACTGCAGGGTTTGAAATTGCAATTGTATTTGGATCATTTTATTGAAAAGCGAAAATTTTATTATCATGCATTTTGCATTAAGATTCATCAATTATAATTTTTCATTACATTACCAGACAAAAACTACTCACGTTCCATCAAGAACTCTGTTGCTTTAGGATTTTTTCATCCCATCTCCACCAATTGCTTAAATCTTCTCTTTAAATAAAAATGCTAAGTAAAAAAACAAGCTTTGTGGGTAAAATTCATTGATAAAGCCGTGAGCTATCATGGCTTATCGAAAAGAAAATTATAAACATTAAAAAAACTTCTCCGACAGCACCAGCTATGTGTGTTTTTTTTCCACCGAATTCATGTTGAGAACCGTTGATGTCCATCTCCAATTGTGAACCATATTTAACACAATATCTTTAAATATGTTTTTTAGGTTGGTTACCGATCTGGTCTCCGCGCTAGTCAGAGTATTTCCGATCTAAGTCATACGATGGGCGGTGGCAGTCCCGGAGGAGTCGGCCGGCTGCAAAGGATAGGTAAGTGAACGACTGTACTGTAATTCTAGAAACATATTCCATCGTGCCATTCCCAGCACAGTTTGATTTGATCACACGATTTTTTTCTGTACAAATATTGTGAACCAACTTCACATGAACAAGTGACTCTTTCATGGTGAAACTATGGTGGTAGACACATACCTTTGGTTTTGGACACGCGTATTTGTTATATGTTTAGCGAAATCTAACAATATTTATTTTGCTAAAGACTAACCATCGCTAGCAGCACTAACCAAAAAAAAACATAAGCTATTCATTCGTGTAAAACTTGATTTCTCAGCTAACTTAATCTTCAGTTGATGTAGAAAAATCCATGCAATCATGAAAGCAACAGTCGTTTCAACTAACACAAATCAGAACAATCAGAGCTATTTTTTTATGCCCACATCATCAGTGTTTCATTTGATAGCCACATTCAGGAGCGTTAAACCGCTTATTCTTTTCTACTTCTATTCCCATGCTGCTCAATTGTGCACACACACACTGGCTTAACGGTAAATTGTTACTCTAAACTTACGTTAGGTGACTCATCTTATTCCTACCGTAACTATCCTCCACCTTCTTCTGTGTCGGCAAATCATAACTATCTAAACTGTGCTGCCCCTCGATCTCGTCTAGTTCAGAATTGTGCCATGATCAACCAATTTCAGCAAGAGTTACCACCATATCCTAAAAACTTGGGCATCTATTCGAAGCAGGACGAGGACGACAGCGAAGAGGAAACGATGATCCGACCGGACAAACTTGAGCTTCCAGAACTTCCACCGGTTCCAGCGGATAAACTCCGTAAGCATCCCGGAATCCTCAAAAACTATAAATCCTGTCCGGTGTCACCGGTTCACGAGGAACAGGAATGGAGTATGCTGTCCAACCAGGATGGCGAATCCGGACCCTCGGAACGCCAAACTCGACATTCGTCAATGTACTATGAAGATGCCAAAACAATCCTAGACATGATTCACTCGGACACGGAAAAGATGATTCAGGAAATTACCAGCAAGTACGGTGATTTGGATGATTATCAACCGAAGGCATCTACGCATGAAACGAAGCTGCCTATTGTTACTCCTAGCCGTAGTGAATCCAAATGCTTGGAAGTAGTGATTGGCAAATCTCCCAAAGAGGCCAAAAGCACAGCTCGGAAAGAAAGAAACGAACACGGATTTCTCTCCGAGGATGATCCTAATTTTAGCTCCGATTCCCTCGAGGATTGTAGCTTAGACTTAGATATAGACAAGACTGATCAAGGTAGAACTAAACGTAACACTTGTGCCAAACACCAAAAATTGTTGCATCGACCGATCGATTCACTGCCCAAACGTTCCGTCTCGGAGTACTTCATCTACGATGACTTCCAACCGATGCCGTACCGAAATGTTTCCCTTTCCGATATACTAGACGAAGACAAACGGAGTCCTGATAGTCGATTTTTGGAAACCCAGCGTCACTCCAGTGCCAGCTTCTTTCTTGGACAACAGTACCCGGATCGGAAAAGTCAGGAAAGTATTTTGTCGGATGATTTTGGAAGTGGCGGTGTCAGTTATTGTAACAGTATGGAAAGTATTCTGTCGGACGATTCCGAGTGTAAAAGTGCTCCGCTGGAAGTGCTTTTCGAACGGATCAAGCGGGACCGGAGTTATTGTGCCAATCAGGATGCTTACAAAATCGATACCGGTGGAAATTCGAAGTCGTACGGTTCAAGTCCTAACGCTGGGAGTTGTTTTGACTACTACATGCAAAATCAGTATTTTAATCGAGATATTCCTGACAGTTACGGGTATGAGATTTTGGAGCCTAGCAGCAGAATTTGCGACGCACGATCGCCACAACATAGACGACTGGGTGTCCCCGGGATGCCGACCTCCGTCAGTTACCCACGGTTCATGTCCAGTTCTGCTATGGCGGCCACGGCTGAAGAATTCGGCGAGGAAGATTTTATTCCATCCTTAACCTCGAAAGCTGCCCAATACGGTGGGGGAATGGTAAAAAGCTTAAGTAAAGATTTTGCGAATCAAAGAAAACAAATGAACTCGAATCCGATGTACAACTGTGAAGGAAACGAGCTGTTCGTTCGGAAAACAGTTAACGCTACGAATCAAATCACCCGGTCGGACATTTTCGGAAACGAATCGTCGGTTTATGTAATGAAGAAGTCGTGCAGCTTCGAAATCGAAATGGGTGGACGAAGAATCGGTCGAAATTCGAAAAAGTTCGAGCAGAATCTGCAGCGTTTCGAGCAGGAACGTCAGCTGCAATCGGAACGATACCGGTTGGGTGGAACACTGGAAATGGATTATGTACCGCACAAACCTCCGGTAGCACACCGGCGATCGGCAAGCATGAAGGGTCGTGGTCGAGTGCGATCCAAGGAGAAATTTAATACCATTATTGGGGGACAGCTGTCCAGCTCGGCACACGAGGATAATAGGCTGCGTGACTTCGTTAACAAGGATTATATGCTGAGGGATCCGTTGTGCGTCGCTAGTTGTTCCAAGATTAACACTGTGGAAACGGGAGATGAAAAGAGTTTTGAAATTTACGTTGCGGAGAAAGGAGTTAGCGAGAATGATAATCTGGACAGTTTGGAGTTGCTGTCGAAGCCGGATTTGAGGAAGCAAAATTCCTTGGACTCATTAGACGATGATCGCCAGCAGTTGCCAGATTGTAAAGGCTCTCCTGTTAAAGCTGTAACCGAAATGGATAAGTTGATTGATCTTAATTTACTTTCGTCGGTGGAATATAATAAATTTTTGGATATCGAAAAGAAAATCGATATAATAAATAAACTGGTCGAAATGGAAGAGCGCAAGCTGGAGCAAGAGCGAATGGCAAAGGAAAACCGCATGAAACCGTTCGAGTGTGATTCGCGCCAGAAGGGATACGTGAAGAGTTTGACGGAAAATTTCGACAAACTAGCGAAGGACGCCCAAGAGGAGCTGGAAAACGAAAAGAACTGGCACTTTGCGCACACCGCGAAAATGAAGCGCAATTTCAGCCTGCCGGATGTGCTGGAAGGTGCCAAATTTCAGTCGATAGATTTCCAAGATTCGGAAAATCTCTTCAAGCAAAAGGACGAGGATGAACTGTCGGAGAAGGATGAGCACTCGCTGGGCTACACGGAGGGTGAAGGTGTGAGAGTGTGACGTAAACTTTCTGTGTATAGTATTTGATTGATGTTGTATTCGATGGAGCTTTTCGTTCAGTTTTTTTTACTTTATTCATAGTCGTCGTTCTGGCGCACGCCTTCGAAAATGTTGCATGGAAATATTTAGCTTTGGAATTGCTTTTTCTTTTCGTAGTTGTGTAACTTTCTTTCGTAGTTGTAGCACAAATCATTGTTGACGTAGTGCTTCTGCCGGGTCCATGTTATGTTCTGCCTGTTGGCATGCCAATTGACCGTCACTGGCCGCTAAAGTGGGAGGTTTTGATTTTCTCAGTGCTGTCATAAATTGTTCAGAAAATCTATTAACGCCAATGATTATTTAGATTCACAATTTTTTCATTGCTATTTTTATAATCGATATAATTAGGCATCAGTTTCTTAGGATTCTGATTTGGTACAAGGCGCTTCCATCTATTTGGAAAAAGATGACGACGCCTAGTTATTTATCTGTGTCGGTTGGGACGCTTTTAAATTGTACAACACATTGGACATCACTAAAATATAATCTTTCAGTGCTCCGACATTTGTTCTTCATATTTTTATCAATATTCCAAAAAAGGGCATGGAAAAGTAAAAAGTAAAACAGTATCCTGCACTTTTAACAACGGTAATGTAACAATCCATAACCAGCACAAAGAAAATCACAACATTCCACTTCATTGCTTGTTAGACCCTAAAATCCCATCACTGTATACTAACTGTTTGAATCCATCCATGTGCTAAACCGTCCCGTATAGTTTCGAATAAAATATTTATATAAATGTTACACGCATCTTACCAACCATTTTAGACTGCTCTTTTAGTTCACCCGCGCTAGAATAAATCACAAACTAGTTCAAGAGTTAATAGTAGAACATTCTTGCTCTAAACTGCGGTAGTAAAATGAATTCTAGCAGTCGAAATCATACATATTTTAACTCAAACATTTCCAAAATACTTTTCTAAAGTCCCGATTTTTCACATGATTTTTCTTTTATCTACGCCATACAAAAAAAAAAACAAATGAAAACCAAACCAAACCGTGTGCCCAACTTCCTCACACCACTTTCCGTTCTTCGTTGCGTGCGTTGATCCGTAGGCGGTAATCCCCGAAGCTTAATCTCTGCGCAAGATAGTGATGAGTCATCGATTAGACGTGCTTGCTCGCTTAGCGATTTGAGTATGGGAAAAGGTAAAAAAAACAAAAAAAAATACCAAACATAGAAAACTGAATCGCCTCAGAAACTTAGTTTGTAAGACAAAGTACACGTTACTGCTAATACAACGAGTTAAATTCGGTTTGTTGTTTTTTTATTTTTATATAACAATTTGCACTGAGTTTATTTTTTTCATAATTCTATATTCAAATTAAAACTCAAACAGATCAGTAGCAATTTGAAAACTTTTTTGCCAACAAACATAATGCCTCAAAAATTTGTTCAATTTAAAAGTTAATCTTTTTAACTAGCTTTCGGTGTGATTCGGAAATTAATCTTTTCGAGAAATGATTTGTATAATCAATTGTGAATAGCTTTTCCATCTCCGGCAGCCTCTAACTATAAGCCAGTACCTAGCAGCCGCAGCAACGTCCAGCAGCGAAACGTTCCCAAGCGAAGCACGTCTTCGGTCGGCAAAGGTGGCGCCTCTCTATCGGCCGGCATGGGAGTAAGAAGCGTTTCGGTGGGCATGTTGAATCAAGCGGTAAGTTGCTAAAAATTCAACAAAAAAAACATTTCTTTAATATTATGTCACTTTTTTCTCATAATGCAGAGTGATTCTGAACCCGAACCTTCGGCAGTGACCCGGGGAGGGCTGATGAAGCCCACCATCAGTTCGCAGAACAAAGTCAACGGAACAGGCAACACCGGAAAGTACATTAATCCCCGCAGCGCTGCCGGTATCATTAACCGACGCAAAGGTTTGCAAAATGCTTACAGCAGTGGTATGTTCCTCACCTTACAATTTCGAAACAACTCAAACTAACAAAATTTGTTTTCTAGTGAATATTGCATCCGCTACCCAGGACGAATCCAGTTCGGAGGAATCACCAACCAGCACCGTTAGTACCGTACCAGCCAAGCCGGCCGTTCCGCCCCGTCCACGCAGTATCGCTTTGGAACACAAACGAATAGCGAACGTGAATGCCAGTTTGAATGCGAAGAAAGCACCGAACAGCAACATGGAGATGGAAAGCATGATCAAGGACGGCGACTTGGACAACGCCGACTGTAAGTTGCAACACCTTGTTTCCTTTCAGTCGCTAGATACAGTAGCGGTTGTTTTTACTTTTAGTGACCAATCAACTCTGCTCCAACATTATAAATCAACTGGTACAAACGACGACATCGGTAATTCAGCTGCACCAGCGGCTCAAGTCGAATGATGAATCCGGCGGCGGCAGTGGCAGAAACAATTCGCTCATGATCAAAGAACTGGAGAATGCCGTCATAATGACGCAAAATATGCTAACGAAGGTGACAAACAGGTAGGTAACTGTTCATGTTTATGTCGTGTAGTTCTTGAGTAAAATTTATTCTGAAATGAGGTCATGAGATACCTAATTTGTTCTACTATATCATGCGAAATATCATGCGTAGACGCACTGCGCTTTATCCTTTCCTTCAGCAGTTTCAGCTTCTCTCAACCGTTAGAAGTTATATAATGAAGTGCCATTACTAGTGCTTCCTTGCCACGTTAATAGAATTTTGTCGAGGACCGGTCCTTTCCATTAGTGACTAGATGTTCGATTTTTCAAATGACATAGTTTGCAGCATCTTCTGCGCTACCCCGGTGACGGTTATTATTTGTAATATGACTGGCCTTTGCTTCTACCACGAAGAAGATAGACGATTATCGACTGCATTGTTGTAGGAAATGAAATGTTAGAATGAAAAATGTTAGACTGAATACTGGGCGTGGGACTCCAAAGCGGACGATGGAATGCTTGGACTGGTAGGGACAAAACTAGATCTGAGACTAATTAATACATGGGTGTGGTATAGTTTAAATGCGTAAGGCACTCGAGTACTAATCGATAAACTGTGGGTTGGAGTCCCACTGCCACAAACTACCCAATATTTCCGATCGCAGATCGAAATTGTTCCAACGAAATTGTCAGTCTAACATTTTTCGCACCAAACGCTCCTCTGCTTTAATCTAATTTTCTCACCAAATTAAGGTAGCATGATCTTTATTTGACCACAATTACAAGAAACAAACAGGTGCTATAAACAAACACCAAACTGTTCGAATGCATATGAAAAAAATTTTTCTTTTGATGAAAGAAGATTTAAAAGGTGTCCCACATCAAATTGCATCACGGAAAAAACGCTGTTGGTACAAAATTACCTAGTTGACCGATCCTTTTCAAACTTTCAGACAATAAAATATTATCCATTCGTAAGCTTTTGGGACATTTATTTCGTTCAACTTCAATACCACCGTATGCTTGCACCTAACGCTTAAATCCACTCATAAGGTTCTGTACAACACCTGGCTGCAGGTTCTTCTGTCTGTATGGAAACTCACTTTTTCTTCATGTCTTTCTCAGATTTGACCTCCTTGGAATGCTTCATAATAGCCCAGTATTTTCCGATGGGCCTGGTGCGCTGGAGGGGGTGGGAGGTTGTCATGTCCTTAGGTGCGAAAGTGACCCCGTTGACTTCGTATCACTCTAGGACATCCTTTGAATAGCGGCACGAAGCTAGATCCGGCCAGAAGATCGTACGTGTTGCTTCAACAGAGGAAGTAGACGCTTCTGTAGAGACTCTTTGAGGTAGATCTGGCCGTTTACAGTTCCGGTAATCACAAACGGCGCACTTCGTGTGTCACATGAGCAAATCACTTGCCAAATCATGTATTTCTTGGCAAACTTTCTGCTGAAAGTTTCTGCATCCTGAACATCAAACTTGTGCCGGGCGGTGAAGAACACTAGCCCCGGAAGCTGTCGGAAGTCCGCCTTGATGTAAGTCTCATCATTCATGATGAGGCAATGAGGCTTCGTCATCATCGGGTGTACAGTTCTCGGGCCCGTAACTTTCCCACCGTATTGTACCGTGCGTCACGATTTGGAGCCTTTTGTACTTTGTACATATGCACTCCTCTCCCCCGGTCGTTGGTTCTCTGAACGAAAGACTTGGGTAGATTTAACTTTTTGGCCACATCGCTGACCGAAGCATTGGGATTCCGTTTAAACGCTTTCACAACACGCTTGTGATCCTGATCACTAATAGAACATCCATTCTGACCGCATTTCTCCTTCCGTTCGATGCTCAAAGTTTCGTAGTAACGTTCAACCATAGGCTCACCGTTGACTACACGATTCCGAGTTGTTTTCCGAAGTCCCCGTGAGAGAGTTGAGGATTTTCTAGGTGCTCGCGCAAAATTTATTCGCGACGACACTTTTCGGGTGATGCCATTTATTCCAATTCTCGAAAAACTGACGCTCTTGTTCACATGTGTCTTCCAGTATTTTCCTCGTTTATTACTTCCTGATCGGTCGATTTTCAAATAGCTTGATATCTCTTTTTTTTAAACGGTCTTTCTAATAGATGGAGGGAACAGAAGAAGAAAGTAATGAAGCAAAGGTGCTGATAATATCTTCAAATCATGACAAGACATGAAGGGGAAGAGCGGAAAATTATAGCAACGCTTATTAAGTTTGTATAATGTTGCACTTTAGTAGAGATGCCAATACCGAGGGGGTATTTCGAAAACCGGTTTTTCGGTATTGATAAATTCAAAACCGGTAAAAAACCGGTAAAAGCCAATACTTGAAAAATAAATTAAAAAACTGCAAAATTTGTAGAAAATGTTTCCATTAATCAATGGTACTCAGTTTTTTGGAACAGCTAAGTGACTAGCTCTTTTAAAAAGAAAAAAGTACGGAAAGACTGTTTATCGTGTCAACTCTAAAACGAGACAGACTTTACTGGAAAACTGCATACAATGTGAGTAATACGAAAATATATGGTCTTGTGGTCCTAATTGACAACATTTTTTCTTACTAATTTTATTAAAACCCTGTTCACGCTGAAACATCTGTGGTGCCAGGCAATTGCAGTATTTACTGGTTTTTCGAATTATTTTGATTGACATAGAGCATTAGTGAATTTTGACCAGGGCTTCGACCGATCCTTTTTTTCTACCGCAGTCACACCAACGCGCATTCAAGTTCACACCGTCCGTTTAGAGGTGGAATACGAACGCTATGCATAACACAACTGGCAGTTTGCTCAGTCAAACGCCGAATGCACGCAACAGAATGAACGCGTTCTAAAACTTTTTGACATTTTCGTTTCGATCAAGTTGCCTTTACCGTTTGGAGCAGCGAATGACTGCAAAACAGTCAAATGACTGGCAATCACCACGCTAACGAAAAGCAACCGCACAATCGTATGATTCAATACTACAAAAAAACAACCAATACATGTGCATGGAAGAAGTCGGTCGGACTCCGTCCAATACAAACGAATATTTTGCTTGCGTCGGACCGACGTCCGGGTGACAAACTATTACTGTGAGCAGCCGATTTGGAGACAAAAAGAGAAACGAAAAAATACGTCACCGTATGCTTCCAGTCAGTTTGCAGTTTATATTCTCAAAGCGCAAAGCAAAACGGGAGATTGACTGTTTGCTTTTGCTGAGAAGATGCCGCATGAATTGTAAGACGGCAGCAGCGCAAGCGGCAGATTGACTGGATAAGAAAAACAGTCAAATGATCGTTCAAAAAGTGGAGTTTGAATGGGGAAAGTTCGCATTCACGGCAGTCATATTCAACTTGCGATCCCCTTTCAAGCCCTGATTTTGACACACGCATTTTAGGGTGGATGATAAATAATTGATCAGGAACTGAACATGGTCGGAAAAAACTGCATAACATAGCTCGTTTCACAGCTCACAGTATGAATGGTACTTACAAGTCAGTCTACGCTCGCAGCGATGCAATCTTTGATGGTGGTTTCAGAAAACAGTCATCCTGTCTATCCGTTGAGGATTGCCAACAACGGGTCCATAAATGAATTCCTCTTCCGTGATATGCTATGACATTTTTAAAGCACTCGGTAATTTTTCGCTGAAGATTTTTGAAGAGCTACAATGTGCATCGCACATTTTTACTGTTGCACAATATTCTTAATTGTATTTTTGTTAAAGTCACTATCATAGATATTTAGATAACTATTTTCCGTTTGTTAAAATTATATAATTGAGATTTATTTTCAGAACCTCGAGTCTTTGAATTGAATTCGCCCTATACGTTAACAATCTGAACGGCAATGGAAGCTTCTTGAGTTATTTTTTCATTAAATCTACCATGTAAAAAAATACCGAAAATACCGGTTTTTGATCGCGTAAAAACCGGTATTTCGGTATTGAAAAATAGGACGGTAATACCGGTAAAACCGGTAAAGCATCCCTACCCTTTAATCATGCTGGGAGTTCCGCAAATCAAGCTATAATGGAATCCAATTATAACCGGATTGGAACCCAACTTTTCTCCCAGGCCCAGTGATTCGCAAATATTTGCGATGGTCTGACAAATAAACTTGAAGGATTATCAGTACTCGAGATATCCGTCAAATGTCGGTAATGGTACCTGTAAGTGCATTGCGGTTGAATGGACTACAATCGGTTGTTGAGAATTAAAAGGAGCTACGTTGATATTAAATAAAGAGCCTGCGTTGCCTCAGGATTTACCCTCAGTAATTTTTGCTTCGAGGATAATGTTCAAGGAATTCAATAACCCTTTACAGCGAAAATGTTCTGTCTTAGATTCCTCTCGTTACTCCCGAGGCGCATACCACAAATATCCATAAATATTTTTTCTGAATCATCGCTGTACCGACAGATTGTTTCCAACTGAAGGTTAAACAAGGGACAATAACATTCTCATCTTTTAACCATTATTGAATCCTGAGAAATTTTCTTAATTAGCAGCTCCGGCTAATCGGTAGGTTTTTCAGTCGCAGTGTCATTTTCTTTTCCTAACATTCATTCGTCTGTGCCGCTTTTTGCAGATTACGATGGTCTGAGACGTAATTCTGATTTCGCACTATTCAAAACGTTCAAAAGATTTTTCGGGGTGATTTCATGTTTGTCACGGCATCTTCTTCATGGAAGAGTGAGAAGTTCCTATTTGTACACAAGTTTGCACACATTATGTATTGTTCGAACATGTTCTTAAATGCTTTCTTGTGTGGTAATCGCGCATTGTAACACGGATTATCAAATTCAATTGGTCGGTGTTAAGAGAGAACGAACCAAGTGACAAAACTCTGATTTCGAGAAAAACGCGTTCAAAGTTTGCTACTCTGTATGGTTTATAACTATCAATTGTTCGAAATCATCGCTTAACTCTGACTGTTTGCAACATTTATGTAGTCTGATTAGCGTAAAATGCAGCTTAGAAAATTCTTGATCGTTTGCTGTCATTAACTCATTTTTTTAAATTTTGCGACTTGGTCCGGTTTCATTTAACACCGACCAATTTATGAAATTGTCAAAAAAAACCATTACTCTGGTTTAAGTCAAGGAATGGAATTTGGATTATATTTATAACCGGTTGGTCGAATTTAGTTCGATTTTTGGTCAATCAATTTAAAGTTAAACGATCAGTTTATTCCATTCTATCATATCGTATAATCTGGATAGTTCTTTGCTTGTACGATTGAGAGTGTTGGAAAAAGCTGCGGTTCAAATATGGCACAAAATCATTGTCGCGTAATCCATAGCAGATCATGATTTTAAACCTTTATTTCAAGAAACACATTTTTATGTTTTATTTTTTCCAGAAGCAACATCGGCGACAGCATCAACCTGAACAACAGCACCAGCATGTACGAGAAATGCAACGACATCCTCAATCAGGTCCAGAAGCACGTAAACAACAGCGGCTGATGACAGCAGCAACATCAACATCAGCGTTCGCAGCAGGCGGCGGGTTATCAATGGCCCCTGCTGACTATTGTATAGAGTGAAGTTTTGTTTGTTTATTCATCGAGAAAGTGTAGGTTTTAGAAGAATTTTTCGTGTGATACGATTGATTGTGAATGTGCGTAACATCGGTGTATCGAAAGGAACAGGAAAGTTTACCAGTTTACTGTATACCCCCGCCAGGAACAGGACACACCTAACAAACTATGTAACCAGATCAGCTTTAACGCCCAGCGCGAAACGAATGTTTTTGATGGAATTGTTAAAACCCGAAAAAGGAAAAGCGCGTGAATGTGATTAGTTTTTGTCACTATCGTTGGTATTATCGTTGCCAATAGGCAATAAGGTAAGGTAGAATAAACAGTCGAACTAAACATATGAAATGTGCTTAATTCAATTACGTAACAGAAAAACAACAGTTGAAAACAGAATCATATTTCGTCCAATTTAGTTGGTAGTTAATTTTATACGGTTTTTAATGATAGTAAAAAGATCATGAAATGTTTATGTTCTTCACTCTCCCATGCGGAGTGAAAGGTTTTGAGAAAGGAAAACGCCATATCTAGATTTGTTAGTTGAGAATGTATTTTTTCGTTAAACACCAGTTCTAGGAGTCATTGATAGGTTAATCATTTTAGCGTTTTGGACCTTTCATAACGTTCTGAAGAAAGGAAAATATTTTTACTGTTAGATAAACTCTTGGTTGTACCGAAGAGGGATCCACGTTTACATTCTACATAAAGTCAAGTGTTTCGTTTCTAAATTCTAGTTTATCAATTTTCGGACGTTTGCCATTCTTCGTAGTTATGTTAAACTGATTTTCCTTTAGTCAAAGGCTTTAATAGAAAGCTTGATTCCACCAACTAAGCGATATCTGGCACCTGTAATGCCAGAAATCGGCCGTTTTGTTAAATTGTCCTTTTACTAGTTGCAAGGCATAGCTGTATAGAGTAGGTTCTAATGTTCCATCAAACTCGTTTAACAAATTCTAGTACTTTAAATAGTAACGCATTGAATAATCACTTAATACCTATTAAATCATATTGATTTATCCTACTAAATGTAAGCAAAGTTTTAAGACAAACCATTTAAGTCCTGTAGCACTTTCTCTCTTTTATACCTTTCGTTCAGAATGGAGTTCTGTGTCTGACAGTGTCGAAATAATATCATTCAATATAAAATGAAAATGTGACAGAGAACAAAAATCAAATATATGCCAACAGTTGTTGAGGAACTTTTTCAATTGCAAGCGATAGGCAACAAAACGAAACAAACCACAAACAAACACACACAACACACACAAAGGAAACCTCAAATCAGCAACAAGTCGATAAAAGTAGAAATAAAACGACAACCGTGCAGCTGAAGCAAAAGATCAGCGATTTCACTAGTAGAAAAAGAGAAACTTTGCTTTCATCTCAACCTCAGGCTCATCCTAACATTGTGCTGTATACTCAACTAAACTAAATAAAAGGCAAATAAAACTTACACCTCTTGTAACTAACACAGAAAATATGAAATCAATTAACAATGATTAGGCTATTATTAACGTACAGTTCATCTAGCTTTGTACCACTAAGTCTAATTTAATCTAATAATTCTGACTATAATGCTCGAGTTCAAATATGAGTTGAAAGGATTGAGGACTTGAAGATCAGTAACGTAAAGGAATTTGTTTCGGCAGTTAGTTGTTAACATGGATGAGCAGGTACATTTGCGCAAACCAGAAGGTTCGCCAAATTGATGTCAACCGTAAGATTTGAAGCGATGGAAATACTTACCCGGAAGTAAACTACTGTGTATTTAAGTGTAGATTTATTCCTCTGATAATTGTGTCCAAGGCAAACAGAAAAAAAAAACAAAATACAGCATCAACTAACACTAACTGAGAGGAAAGAAGAAAATATATTTAAAAAGTCATATTTTAAAAACAAAAAAAAAACAGCTTTCGGTGCGTTTGATTTGCCCTCCCTTTCCTAACGTCTTTTTAGCCCGCTTACTAGCCATAGCAGCTCTTAACACTGCTAACCTAACCAACCGTATTTGCTTCTATTTTTCTTTGCTAGCTTGGTAGGACATTTTACGTGCACACACTCGCAGAGAGCAACCCATAAAGTGTCTCTTCCCTCGAAGTACACCACTTTGGAGGACAGATGAGACGGGTTTGCCGAAGACCGTTCTGCACTTAACCCGCCGTTGTGCCGTGTGCATTCCTTCTTTGCCGATGATCTGTGCAAAGAAGTCTAATGCCACAATGGCGCATATCGACTCCGAAGATCGGTAAGTAGTTGTTAGTTCTAGGCTTATTTTCCACTAATAGGCAGCTGGGAGTAATCGGTATCCTGCGCAACGGGTGTACAGCTTGTGAGTGAATGAAATGGAAAGAATGTGTAAATAGTTGTAAAATTTGCCAATGTTATAATGTAACCGGATTAATGTTATTTTCACATTGTGTTGTACTGAAAGAGAATAGAGATAAGTCAGCCGCTGTTGTGTCATAAAACAGATTAAAAATAATGTATTTTCAGTTTCTTAAAAAAACAGTATTGAGTTATTTATTTACAAATTTCCGAAAATATTATTTCTTTAGTTCAATATTGTTCGCTTTCAGCTCGGTCGGACGATGCTGAAACGAAAATGAATCCGAAATTGGTTGTCCAAAATTGGACCTACGCTAAATTATTCCAAAAAATTTTCGTTTAAAAATAGATTTTCTATGATTTACAAAAGGTTTCCTTATAAAGCGATTTTGAGTCGTAAACCAGCTATCTCTGCATTTCATGCAGCTTTGATATTCAAAATCGGGCTTTTGTCAGAACCTAAATTTTGCAGTTTTCTTTGTCTTTTCAAAGGAATTAAATAGAATATCATAAATTTTCAAAAATATTTAGTATTTTTTCGATGACAATAAACGTTGGCAAATATTAAATTTTTTTAGTCAATTTTGTTCGCCGATAGGAACGTTATGCGGCGTATGTGGCACCTTCGCTAGATTTCATAGCAGATGGTTCCGAGCTTTGCTAAACAGGACTGCCATCTGTGTTTTGACGTCGGCGTTCATCACCATAGGAAATTTTGTACTAGATCAGTTGAACTAGATTGGAACGTATGATTAGCCCTCAAATGCTTGCCGCTGTTGTACTTCGAACTTCACAAGTAATTTTCTAATGCCATTTTTGCCAAGTTATTTATCGATTACACGTGCACGTTGGTGCTTTTCTCAATGGACTTATTGGGAACAAAATGATTTAATTTTTCATTACAGTAATGCATTTCATTGTGCGGTAAAATAAGTTATTGTACAGTCAGTCCACAATCATGGGTCACATATAATTATTCACCGATTAATGCGTGAATGTTATACTAATTAATTGCTAAAATTGTTACTCATAAATAGCACTAATAAATTAAATAGTCATTATGTGGTTTTGAAACGGAAATTAGCAGCTAAAGCTAAAATGACCAACAACTGTGTGTGACCCACACACTTAACAAAAAGCACCGAATTCGGTAAAATTTTACCGAATTCTAAACAGCTGAACGTTCGGTAAAAATTTCGATGGTGCCAATCGACGTTTACAGATCATTAGTAATGTTTGGTGCAATAAAAAATTTTACCGAACGTTCAGCTGTTTAGAATTCGGTAAATTTTACCGAATCGTTTAAGTGTGCATGATTGTGAACATAGTTGCTTGACTGCTTTCGCCATGGCTGCTGCAAATCAACTGATACACTGTCTATTTTTAACGTAGGACTACGTCTTATCGCGTAATGTGATTCCAAAATTAAGGATCAGGTGAGAGTCACGAAATAATAAAAGACTGAGTGCTGATAATTCTCCCAGTTCTAAACAGTTTTCAGTGGTTTGTATACCAATCGACTTATAAAAGATGTAGCAATTGTAAGGCAACTAATAAAACTTTGCCCCCGTCACAGCTTCAAGTCTATAAAGATCTACCGGTCCATAAAGATCAAGGTCTTGGACAATGTCAGCTTCGTACGGCGGCGCATGTTTTTTGATCGTAGCGTTTTGCGCTGGGCAAATTTGGCCCGATTTCCCCCTTGAATGCGCCGCTGGATCTTCTTACTAATAGTGTTGGGCACAATTTCGCTAACTCCCTAAATCGCTCATTAGCGACGCTAAATTCTAATTAGCTAGTTAGTGTTTTCGGCAAAGTACGTTAGCGAAACCGTTAGCTTCACCAAAAATAAACCCTTGAAATCGTTAATCACTAAGTCGCTAAAATTACATGAACATTGGAAGATTATTCAAACTTTACTTCGCCGGTTTTGTATTGGTCAGAAATAATGTCACACATGCCGTGAACGTGAACATTAACAAATTTGTATGCGGTTGAATCACCCAAAAAATATAGTATTACTGTCTAGTGCATGACAGAGGGAGTTTCATGATATAGGGTATGTTACTGCTTCGTCACAATTGCCTATTCCCGTCCTATCCAACACAAATTATTAAAAATATCAGCATTTTTATGACACACAATGCAAAACTTGTTAATTCCTAATATTTTAGTTTGTTGTCTATCATACGCGATCAATCAAAGTAAGCTGAGATCTATTTAAATGCTTTTTATCATTAAAGAAGTCCTACCAGCCAAATTTCCTTCGTTTTTTCGTGCGACGAAGAAGAAAATGTCGACTAATCGTTTTAATTAACGAAAATAACTCATGCAAGGCATTGTCGTTATTCTATAGCCAGGAACAAGTTGCCTGTCCTGCAGAAATTTTGCATAATAACATTTGTCATGCCGTTCTACTCAAATTCATGCGTGTTAGCTTCGTAAACATTGTTGTGATTTTTAGTTCGGACGATGAAAAATTTTGATGGACGGATTTTAAAGCGGTACGACGAATTTAAGAAATAACGTCAGTTGCGTAATTTCAATAATATGTTTTAATAACCGCTTTTCAGTGGTTTCAAAGTTCACGGATCGGAAGGTAAGTGTGTTTTAGTCAAATCAGCACAAGAACTTTTGGTGTATTTATTAAATCCATCCAACAAATGATGAAAATTAGAATGGCTTTACTTACTACGACGGGAATTAGAAATAAATTCCACTTATCGTTTCTGGACAGGCCGAATTCTAACGAGTTCTAATCGAACCCAAATTTGATTCCCGGCAATAATAACATAAGAAATAGACACTGATAAAGCACGTAATATTGAGCTGAAGCATAAATGTTTTTGAATAATGGATACATAAAACTAAGTTTCTTTCTTTAAGGATAACAATGCAAGTTGTGATGATAACGTATGCATATCCGTAACAAATTACGGATGGTGATGAAAAAATCTTAGTCATGGCCGATAAAACGATGGATGTCAGCATGATGTTTAGCTCTTTTGTGGCGTTGGTGATCAGCTGCTTCTCCGTTTTAACCACGAAACTATTCGAGACCTTCCGTTTGAGGTTCGCCTAAAAATGTTCTATTGTTTGCAGCTGGGGCGAGGCTTCAGCCGGTTCGTCTCCTTCAGTGATCTTTCAGTAAGATGGACAGAGGCCAGGCCGGCTGCATCATGCAGGCTACAACTTCCAGCAAGCCCTGTTGCTGTTCACCGCGAGCCCCGAGGGAAAGAACAGAGGTTTGGACGTTCCCTTCTCGCTGATCGTCGTCAGTTACAGAAAGACCTTCTTTGGGAACTTGGTGTTGGAGTTATACTTGACGCCAAAGCTTACCTCCTTGGTGGGGCGTAATGTACCCAATATCAAGTAGGTATGGTTCACCGGAAAGATGTTTACACCAGCACCTTCAGCCTTGATTGCCTGCTGCTCAGATATGGCCGACCTCGACTGACGCATCGACATAATAATGTCTATTTTGGGGCGGTATTTCTTCACCGTTCGGCTCCGAACTTCCCAAGGTGCGGAAGGCTCTCGGTGTCCCTTTTCAGCTTCTACTGCACTTAACCTTTCTCTAGAAGGGAGAGGATGCCGCATCGGCTATATCCGGCGGACACAAAGTGCCTCAAGATGTCCAACTTCTTCACCCCGGACTGCAGTTGACAGTGCGAATCAAACATCTAGTGTAGCTGCTTGGCTGTTTTCGTCATAGTTGCTGCAATACGGCGGTACATAAGTGGATTCATCACCAGTTGGGTGGGTAATCGCATGAATAATCGCTAAAATCAGTTCATTTTTTATGCATATAGGGCAAATTACCGATTGTTGCATAGCTAAGCACTCGTCTGCACCTGCAGCAATTTGATGATTTTGAACAAATGAAAGCAAATTTTATTTGGTAAAACCGCTTACTATGCCGATAAACTAACATAAAATAGGTTCCTATAGCCATCTGTGTGGAATTCCTTACGTGTAAAATGCGTTTTTTGCATAGCAACTCTGCATCCAATTATTGCACACCAAAATAACCTTCGAATTTAATTATTGTACATCTTACGCTCAATTGTTGCACAGCTTTTGTTTTGATTTTTCCTCATTATAACGTTGGCATTATTGTCAAGTTGTTTTATTTGTGGACAAAGCCACTTACATATATATACTTTACCCAACAAACATTTTTGTTTAATAGTAGCTTATTCAACCATTAAATAGCTAATTTCCGGGTAACACGCTTTAATCAGCTGTTATACAAAAAAAATGTTTGTTGGGTAGGATTACCTTAGCATCCATCAAAACCTGGAAGCCTCGCAATAAACGGTGAAAACGGGAAAAATCGCGATGCGGAAAACTACGGCTTCCACCGCTTGCGTTGATAAACAAAAGAAAACACCGCGGAGAAGTGAACTGTCAAATGAGAGTTGCAGAAAAACAGGGGTTAGGACAAGGACAGGTGTGCAATAAAATTAGAAGGAGTTCCGTTAGTTGTTCCAACTATTGTACTTACGAATTTATCGGCAATTTGTGTTAGAAAGACTCATTTTTATTCATTTATTAACCCATTAAGCCCCACACTTTTCCCAGCAGGGATAGAAAGTTGAAACTTTCAGGAAAATTCTCTTTTAAGTCAACTAAGAAAAAGCCGCTGACATGTATTTTTAATTTTAACCCTGTGTCCCGCAACGCTACGTTGCGAAAACGCAACGCTGGGCATTAAGGGTTACCGTTTTTGCATACCTTCATTATTATGCATATAAATGCTTCATACTTTTTTACCGTTAAATCAAATTTGGGATTTTTTTGTGTGATTTTGAGTAATAATAAAGATTAAATGAACTACTTAGAGTATTACATGTTATGTTTTATGATAGATATCGAAACATTTGGGTTGGAGACCATCTTTGCACTAGACGCATACTATGCAGTTTGAATGCTAAATGCATGTCGCCGCAGATGATTAAATGCCTACCAACACGTTCCGAAAAGGTTGTAACAATAAATTTGGGTCCATGAAACTGTCGTTGCCATCACTCAATTCTTCCAGATATTCCGGAGGCAAAGGTACTTTAACAATTTTATTACGCTCTTATCACAACGGCTTCTCCATCTGCCATCAGTGTTTGAAGTTGCGAATTCTATGTTATGTAAACTTTTATAATGTTTCCGGGATATTTTAAATAAGCGAAAGATAAGATTTACATTCATTTGTTTACTAAAAAGCAACGACATCAAATGAAACACCGCAGCGAACGAACGAACCCGTTGCAAATTTTGAATATCGTTACTTCCTAGCGTTGCGTTTTCGCAACGCAAAGCTTCAAACCTATCTTAAAATTACAAAAATAATCAAAATTATGAAACAAAGTTTTTTTTGGCAAGCAACCGATTCTTACTAACACTGATTGATAGGTCAGGCGTTAATAGAGGTAAAATCGAGTTTTATGAGCATTTTTCCTTAACTGCCTGAAAAATAGCAAAACCTGTTGTTTTATCACAGCTGTAATTATGTTACATGTAACATCTGGCCTTTGAGCAAAAACAGGTCGATTAGATTTTTTTCCAATCTTTCTTTGTTTCTCAGGGTCCAAGTTGATATCTTCAACCGGGCCTTCTCTAGAAACGAATGAAAGTGCGTTGCGTTTTCGCAACGCTGGGAGGAAATGGGTTAAGTACACTAAGTTTCTATCAGTGCTACAAAAGCCATAGAACATGTTTATTTGCGTCTAGCGTTCGATGAAAGCTTATTTTATAAATTAACTTTCTTAATAATTTTGACAAGAAAGTCGTTTGGCGAATGCGAAATGGGACACATGTATGAAACTTTGTTATTATGCTTTAAAATCACGTTGATTTATTAAGAAAATATTAGTGATGGATAATGAAATTATGTAGCCGATGTTGTAGTCAAATTATATATTTAATAACATAATAAACCGTCGTGAAAAAGTTGCAAACACTACGAAGTGTGCAATAATTGGGCGGTGTGCAATAATTGGAAAACTACCCTGGCAAAAATGAACATAATAAATATAGTACTTAAGATTGAGCGATTAGCGAAAATTTTGCTAATCTGAGTTTATCGATTAGCGAGCTAACTTTCTCGGTTAGCAGATTAGCGGTTAGCGGCGCTAAATTTTCAGTTAGCGGTGCCCCACGCTGCTTACTAGTATTGTTGTCCGCGACTACCCGCGATTCCAAATACACGAAGTCCATCTATCACTTCTTGTACGTCGTCATTAACGGTCACCGTTTGTGGGAGGCGCAAATTTGTCTTTTTTAACCGTGTCCTTGCATATATTTATTCTTCGACGAATTTTATTTTAACCCAATCATCCTAGGTTCCGCTTTCAGTCTGCCGTAGATTACCTTCGTCGTCGTAACGCTTTTGGCGATGATATCATCTGCGAAGCCTAGGAGCTATCTACCTTTGGTGAAAATAGTGCCTCTTGCTTCAATGCCCACTGGTTGGATCATCTTCTCAACAGCGATGTTGCACAGCATGCAGGATCAGCCGTTACATTGTTTCAACCCTCGCCGTGTCTCGAAGGGACAGATGCGCACGAAACATATCACTCGATCCTGATCAGTCACGGCCGTCAGCAGGGTTGCCACATGCATAGATTATTCTGTGTTTAACAGATATTTGAAAGAAATTGCCGGTACAGAATCTGTATGCACAGAATACAGATTTTCGCCAAATTATACAGATTAAACAGATTTTTGAGCTTTTACATGAGAGTGACAGAGACGGAAATAGTCAGCAGAATGACTCTCTATCTCTTTCACTCTCATTGTTTTGCATTGGACAGATTTTTGCACAGATATTTTTCCTCGCCGTACAGATTGTCAGATTTTTCCAACAAAGAACACAGAATTATATGTGGCATCCCTGGCCGTCAGCCCGAAAAACCATATTAGGGCATTATCTGTCATAGCTGGTCTCGTTCGACTGTATCGTACGCTGCTTTGAAAACATTAAAGCTGTGATGCGTGGGCACGTTGTACTCCCGAAATTTCTGCAAGGTCTGTCAGATGGTAAACATTTGGTCCGTAGTAACACGAGCTCCCATGAAATCTGCCCGATAATTCCTTGACGAAGCGAATCCCAATTAGGTAATAATTTAAAACCCCTAAGCTCTAAGCACATTTTGAGCCACGAACGCAGATTTGAAGCAAGGTAAATTGTGTTTCATCATTTAAAATATTCATAGTTGATGCATCAAATAAAATTGGACGAAATCTTTATAAGGTTCATACAACATTAAGGCGAGCAACTGTGCTTTGGGCCGAACCAATCACCGGTTGTAAATCCGCTTACCCCTTAACAATCCCAACGTAACAACAAAATTCTGGTCAAGGAACAGAGTATGTATGGTAGTTATATGCACAAAATTGAAACGTTTTCAATTTTTCCAATAAAATTAAATTTTTGGTTAACATTCAAAAATGATATTTAATTTTTGATAGAAATTTATAGAGACGTATAAATTTGTTTTGAGATCGATTCTCACAGTTTTCAAGAATGTCGAAAAAGAGACAAATTCATTAAAGGACTGCTTCAAAGTAGCTATTCCAAAATATTAAATTAAATATATTTTTATCAATTTTATTTCTACAAATTCCAATGCGTAATGAGAGACAAAACGATTCTCTAAACCTGACTAACAACAAGTTAGTGTTTGCTGAAAGAATTTATCGAACGTAATGTTAGGAACGGCTTATTTTTTTAGTCCATGGTTTTCCATTGCCACTGATGGCAATTTTTAGATTCATGCTATCCATGCAAATAAAAACATAAGGCACCCGAAACTGTTAAAAGACTTGTTAATCGTTGCTCACTACCCTCACTCAAACGAAAACATACCGCGCAAAAGTTCAAAATAAAAACAATAAGCCGCAAGCAAATTGTTTCCCTTCGCGTTTCGTTCCACCCTGCTACATTTCTAACCTTCCCAAAAAAGTAGGGACCCTGCCTACATCATCTGTACACACCACTTCAGATCACAGCCTATCCAAAGTGCAGTAAGTTTTCCGAGTCCGGCCGGGTACAGCTTAATATGTTTACATTTCAAGGGGTGCAAACGTAAATTAATTGTTACAGTTTTATTAGCTTTGTGTTTCCCCGGCCCCGACCCGACGCATTCGGTTGGCAGACGTTGATGATTCCCTGTCCGTCCCTTTACTGGGTATGTATGTAGGTACTTGCACGCCAGTGCGTCTGTTATGCCGAAGGAATAAGTGAACAGTGGTTTTTGAAAGTTGGCCAAGTTGGTCACCTTTTAACTTTTTATTCGAATTGTCTGTAGAAGAAACTGAAATGTTGTTTTGATGTTTTTTTTTTTTGAAAAAAAAACTTAAGCAATGATATGAATGAACTGATATGAAAATATTTTTTAAGTTTTTGTTTCATCAATTTCGGACTTTTTTTATCGAGACCGAATATTTAAAAAAAATTAAAAATGTAACAATAGGTTTAGAGGTTATGTACCGCGAAATGAAGGGAAAGTACTACAGAAAAATTTGTAGTAAAATAGAATTGGTCACAATACAGTTTCGTAGCCCACTATTCCAGACATTTTCGCCAAAGATTGACCGAACCAGCCACACCCGTTGCAGTCTACTACCGCCGTCCGTTGGCTTCTTCCAGCGACCAAAGTTAACCGTATAAATAATTCATCACTTGGATAATGGAGCGAGTAACTTTTAAGTATCTCTTTTACGCCGATTTACTTCACCCTTCTGGATTTGGTTCGATCGGGTCCGCGGTGCAGGCGGATGGGAATCTGGTGAAAAGCGTTTCGTTACTTTTTTTCCCTGCAGCAACTTTGCCGGGAAGCCGGACGTTGCGGGCGCGTTTTGAACGGAAATGAGTAGGGTAATAAATAAAGCCGAATTATCGGGAGAGCGTTTAAACGTACTTATCGAAAGGGGTGGCAGCGGGAGCGGGTAATGTTTACCCTTGGTAGTTTAGATGGTCAAATGCTAGCTGGCTTTACTGCTGCTTGTCTGTCTTTAGGGCGACGGTCGTACCACGGTGCAGTGCAGCGCGAAAACATGTGTCGATGGGTGTTGAAGGGGGAGGAAAAATTGCCTACATGCAGAAGTAAACCACTCTCGACATGATTGGCCGATAATAAACTGTAGCATTCCCTGCGAAATTGACTGACCGCACCGCTCTGATCGGAGGAGCGTGTCACAAATAAATGTCAGTTTTTTGGAATTATACGCAGGCTAATTACTAGTTAATTGTAGGATATATGGGTTGCCGGCGATATCCTCACTTGAGTAAAGAAAATGGGTTACATTTTAGATTACTCGCAAAATGTCAACAAAGTTTCAATCATTATATTAGAACCCATTAAAACATCAGTAAAAATGAACTGCTGTCATACTAGTAAGCATACTAAAAATATTCCAATTTGCATTTTTAAAGGTTTTCAGCTTCAGGGTAGAAGCTTCAAAAAACGAAAACAGTAACAATTTCAAGCATTCCCCAGGTGCAACCGGTAAGTAGGGCCTATTGTACTGCTCGGGTTCCAACTCTGCTCGGTCCAATACTTGAAACAATACTCGAGAATTCGCTACTTTCGCTCTGTAGGCACATAAATTGGCCCTCGTTTACGCATCGGTTGCCGTTGAAAAGCCTTTATCGGTCGGTATTGAACTGTGTGCCGGTTATGCACTGGGCTTATGCGGCAGCGCAGCATACCGAGTTTATTAATCCACTTCTGAATGGGGTTCTCGAGAACGACGGATCCAAATTTCTGAATTCACAGCAGGACTTCACATACCAGCGAGAACCAACGTGAAAGAACGCTGTCCGCTCGTTCGTTCGTCCGTCTGTTACCTTCCGTCTGCCAGGCATTTTCCGATGAAATGTGGTAATCATTCAATCAGCTTCCGAATTGAACCAAATTCCAGTATGCTAAGAAGGATATGCTTTTCCCGTAGGTATGCATAAATATCCGGTTATTCACACATTTTCAGATTATTTGTTTTAACCGAAGCTTCCTTCTTCCCATCGAATGTACGGTTCTCGAAGGCCATTGTTCCGGTTCCATTGTCCCCGAAGCTGTCGGTAAATATTTTCATCTTAAATACATCTCTAATGATCGTTAATCGCTCAACAATTAACGTATTGATTTACTTAATACACCAAAGTACGCAAGAGACTGTGAATTTTCGCCTCCTGCCTTATGTGCTCATGTCCGCACAGGTATAGAGTAGCACGGATTGGTCCTGCAGCGAATGGAAAATCTCCCAAGTAGGTTGATGTTAGCCGGTTTTACATTTGCCTTCCACTTTGCCGTGCAACAGAGCGGTGGACCGGATCGAGAGCCTCAGCATGATACGACACCCATTTGTATGTAAATGTTTTCCTTTCATTTTTAAAACAAACAATGGAAATGGGATCCTTCTGTCTGCCGTTGAGGTCACAAGCACTCCCGGGCGACTACGGGCTACCGACCGGGTTGATCCGAAGGCGGACCCGTGCCGGCATGTGGTCCGATTTTGGGCAGTTTGCAGCGACGAAAAACATCGGTGAAGGACGATAATTCATCTAATTGTTTGCCTAATGCTATTCTCCACCCACTCATTATCGGCTCAGTGTGGATTGCTTCATTACGACGTTCTCGTATGGTTTTCTGTTACGGTTCGCCTAAAACGCTAGGATTAGTGTAGCCTGCTTCTAGCTCGTTTGAAAGCAAACATTTCCAAGGTTAATTCGGTGGTGTGCCAAAATGAATATGAATAGAAAGTCGAGAGATTTTGCATGAGACAGATTTTGGGACAACTAAAATATTGCCTGTCAATAATTCATTATAACAAAAAATAAGGCTTGAGTTCAATTAAAAATAAGTTTTATTATACACTACTCGATGTCTCAAGCTTTCCATCTATTACGGAACAGTGAGACAAAATAACACCTTCAAATTTGTGGTTGTAACTAATTAAGCTTATAACCAAAACGACTGAAACACATCCAAAAATATGAAAGTTTGTCGATAAAAAGTGTCTCGGAGACACTGGCGTGCCCAGAGGTGGGGCATCATTATTTTAAATGATTCCTAGCCAAAGGAAAGTTGGCCTTTTTAATATTATTATGTTCAGTATGCTTTTTTGCATTAAGGTTTTCTAAGCCCATACATGTTTTGTAGAATTGGTACCCCCCCTCTGGGCATGTCAATGCTCGTAGATGACGATCCTCTAATAATTTCAGTGAAGATTTATCCATGTCCCTGTCATCCATAAGCCAGTATAACAGTACAACATTTTTAACCTTGTTAACGCATTCCTGGTGAAAAGTATGGAGCCTAATCTAATCGAATCTCACACTAACGCAGCCAATTCTTGAAAGCTTCCGGAAAAATAACGGGCAGGCCAACTGCGCAGAATGTACCGCAGAAAGAATTCCAAGGAATCAAGTGGAACCAGCAAAAACATTTAATTTCATTAAACTCCTTTAATTCAAAAGGGAGGAAGAAAGCGTGACCCTCCCGTACCAAACGCTTCCCATACAGATAATGATTGATTTACAGTCGTTGGGAGTATCTTTGCTAATAAAGGTTGAGTGTTACTCTGGACCCTCGAAGATGAACTAATGGCATTTAGACCTGAAGCCAGGCTGCAATCCAACTAAAGTCCTCTAAAGACTAAAGTCCAAACGCTTCTGTATCATTCTGCAGCCCTTCATTCATCCGACTGAAAGATAGATTTTGAGGGGGCTCCGTAGTCGCAAGGTTACCGAGTCTGCTTCGCCAAGCAAGTAGTCGTGGGTTCGAATCTTAGCAGAATCAGGCCATTCGATGTCAAGTGACTTTAGTGTGGTGTTATGAACAATAAATCAACGATACTGGTCGCAGTGATGAGTCCATATAGAAAAAAAATATAGATTTTCTAGCTACCAGCGAAAAAAATTGTCCATTGAACAGTAATGCTGCATCGTTAGTGTCGATACAGAACAGCAGCGGTCTCAAATTACTACCATGTAGTATATTAGAACTATTTGTGAATGCAGCAGACCGCCAGTAAAATCAAGTCGTTCGTAAATTGTCTACCCATAAAATATATTCCCTACCAGCTGTAAAATCTTGCGGTACACCCTCACCGTGTTCAAAATACTGTTATTATAAAATAAAAAAGGTCATATGAACGGCAAATGCCAGTTGGTTTGTATTGCCATCCTACACCTATCAGTCAATTTTCAAAAAAAATCGTTCGACGAATTTTTGAGTTACGCACTCTTGAAGTTCACTTTTCACTAAAAATGTAAATAAAAATCTTCAATGACACTTCCACAATAACCGTAAATCACAGCCAGTATAGATGTTTTATGCAACATATGCCCATCGGTGACCATTTTAGGAGTTTTACGCTGTACTGGACCTAACTGGAAAAGTTTCGGAGTTAAGTTATCGCTGTGGGAAATGGCCAGTATCGAACATGAACACAAACTTATCATGCGACACCTCAAATTACGCCAGACTTTAAAAACTGGCTCAATTGAAGTCAGGTCAACTACCTAGCATCACGTTGGATATGTCTGGACAAGTTCCGAGGTCTTCCGGCAATACCCAGACAAGCAGCCAGTTTCGGCCATGAACAAAAACTTAGGCGACACCTTAAATCACACTAGAATTCTATAACTAGATCAATGGAACCCATGTCGGCTATCTAGGGTCAGGTTTGGTCATGGCTGGACATGTTTGGGTGACTCCGGGAACTTCTAGCAAATAACATTGTGTTATATTGACTTCCCTAGGTGTGTAGGATGTATGCGTAGGATGACAATACAAACCAACTGGCTTTTACCGTTTAAATGGCCTATTTTATTATATAGATAACAGTATTTTGAACACCGGGACCCTAGTTTGATTTCAAGTCACCTGAACTTTGGCACTTGTATTCTGCACGCACGGATGAAACGTTTTCTGAGTTGTTATTCTCGTCAATTTATTCACCTTTCAATATAAAAATCTTTACTCTATGATGCTTGGTTTAGGAGACAAGAATTTTTGAAGCTTGAAAAAAAAATATTACGAAAGATTAGGATTTTTTTAGAGTGGTTTTAACCCAAAGGGTCATTCACCAGAGGTTAGGAATAAATATATTAAAATATATTTTGATAATTTTCTATGGTCAGGAACATAATTGTCTGACTTTACTTTAGAGTTTTCCATCACTGCGGAAAAATTTGTGCAAGAATTTTTTTTTTGTTTTACGAAGCTTGGTTCAAGTGTTATATATCGAAAAATTCCCCGCAAATTAAGTTTTGCGAGAAAATAGAAGAACACCCCGTGGGACCTTTCGTCCTAAACCTGTACTGGTTATCCCTTTCCGACCGGCACGTTTTTTTGAAATTTTACGGAAAATTGTTACTGTGAAACAACTACTACTCCTTGAAAGTATTTGACTATTGTAATACGAAGTGTAACTATTCAGCTAACTCCATCGTCTAATATGCCACCATGAATTGATCGTAGGATCTTACGCTCGAAACCGCCAAGAGCTCGTCGATCTTTCTCTTGCAACGTCCACGCTTCGTGGTCGTAGAATGCCACCGGGAGAATTAGCGTCTTATAGAGCATGAGCTTTGTACTTAGTCGTAAGCTACGGGACTTCAGCTGGCTGCGTAATCCGTAGGAGACCCTGTTGGTAGCCGCTATCCGCATTTCTAACCTCCTCCAAAGTTGGTGGATCCGCAGCTTGTTCATCATCCTCAATCGTTATCCTGTTTCTGTTGACCATTCCATAATGTTCACCATTCAACAATGCATCGAAATGTTGTTTCCAACACCTAGCTCCATCCGATCTTTCGGTAATCAGGTTCCCCTCCTTGTCGTTGCACATAACAGGACTTGGCACGGTCCGGTTCCTGATTCTGTTGGTCGTATTAAACAAGCTTCTTGTATCGTGCCTCTCGAAGCAATTCTCCGCCTCCGCAAGAACGCGATTCCAGTGCTGGCGTTTCTTACGACGGTAAAGTCTCTTCGGCAGCACCAGCATGTCGGTATCTCTCTCTCTGCTCTGGCGTGTCACAGTCATCTCATCAGTCACTCGCTGGCAATCTGCGTCGAACCACTCACTGGAAGTGGCAGCAGCAGTAGTACCTAACACTTCAGGCGCTGTAGCACTGATCGGTTCGTGGATGTGCTTCCACTGTTCGTGCAAGTTCTCTCCGAGTTGTTCACCGATCCGCTCATCAGTCTTTCGAGAGTACTCTGCAGCAGCTCCTTCTGCTGATAACCAATGTTCAGTCGTATCATTGGTTTCGATTTGAATACGTCGGATCTTGCTTACTGCGAGATAGTTGTCCGAGTTGGTCCCCGGAAGGATCGCACGTCTGCGACATCAGAAAAGTACCGGTCATCAACCAGAACGTGGTCGATCTGAGAGCAGGCCTCTCCATTAGGGTGTTTCCAGGTGTGCTTCCGAATGTTCCATCGCGCAAAATGGGTACTAAAGATAACCATTTCTCTGGCTGCAGCGAAGTTGATTAGCTTCAGGTCATTGTCGTTTGTGGTAGGATGGAGGCTTTCTCTACCAATAACGGGACGAAAGAACTCTTCACGTCCGACCTGTGCATTTGTATCCCCGATGACTAGGGTAACCAACCTATTTTGGACCCCATCAGCAGCTGTACATAATTTGGACACTTCCATTTGATTTTGCTGTAAGTGTCCAAATTATGTACAGCTGCTGCTGGGGTCCAAATTACGTTGGTTACCCTATCTTAATGTCATGTCTTGAGCACTCTCCATACATATGTCCTGTTGAGAAGATTATAGGGCTTTTGCCTATGTGTAAATGTATTAGTGATCTGGGGGGCACACATGGCCTTACAGCCAGGCAAAAATGTATAGGAAAGGTGTTGAATAAGATTTATTTTAATTTTTTTTAAATAAGTTTTTCGCTTAAGATACGCAGAAACAGCTTAGCGATAAGTTTGAATGATGTACAATGTTTTGGTTTGCTTTAGAAAAGTTTTGGAAAAGTCTTGCTTCCTGTCAACTGTACTAAAAGTATTTTTTAACCTATACTTTACCGAAAAACGTTATCTAATTTGATATAGTTAAGTATCTAACCAATTTTTATGCATGAAAATCATATACATAAGTCCTTAAGCTTGCAAAATGTTGAAGGTATAAACAATTTAATAATTACTATCAAAGATTGAAGGCGGCAAATTTAATGACATTTTTCTAAAGTACTATATTTATATATAGTTAATGTCAGCAGAATAGTTAGGTAATGTTTAACTACTCTTGTAGACTAGACGTTTTCAAAGATTTAAGATATAAGGGGTCTATATATTATCAAAATAGTTCAAACCTTGGTTCATATTGCAATTCAAACTTCATATTGCAATTGCCTTGACAATATTCAGATTGGAAGCAGCAAGTTTACATGTTGCTGCAATAATTTTTTCACTGCAACTTTTCAGTAGTTAGAGTTTGTAAGATTCTAAGTATTATAAGAAATATTATAATATTATATTGGTCGACGATCTCCACGAACACCGCGTCTATCTATCGCACAAGTTTTACGAAGTAAAATGCCTTTTTTTATATTCTGGCTTAAAGATTTAACTAATTAAACATAAACAATATTCTTTTACTCACTTTTCGTACATAAAACATGGTAAAAAGCAGTGAGAAATGCAGCTAAACACTTTTTTATTCAATGTTTACATTTTAACTTGAGCTGGCCTAATGCAATGTGTGCCCCCCAGAAGTCACATTAGTGTTAGTGTGAAAAGCCCTATAGAACACCTCTTTTACGTCATCGGGTTTGTCGTTCGTCGGTGCGTACGCATTTGTTAGATTGTAGTTAAAGAATTTGCCCTTAATCCTCAACACGCATAGACGGTCATTGATGGGCCTCCACTTAATGATACTCTTCATTTATTTTCCATGTAACACGGATCAGACTCCATGCTCTGCTTTATTGCCGCATCTATAGTAAATGTGATATACTTGAAATGTAATGCACGCAATAGGATCTACTACGCGGAATTCGCGTTCTCCCGTCTTCGGCCATCGCGCTTCCTGAATGGCTGCAACATCGACCTTCTCTGCAGCTCTCTTGCCATACCCGCGCCAATAACGGTTCAAGTAGAGTTCTGACATTCCAAGTACCAAGTTTCAAATAATTGTTGTCGTTTTTTTTTGCCTGGGTCCATACCGATTATTCTTTTGCAGTTCATTTCCTGAATTTCTTCCAGTAAAAGTTTTTTAAGCGTACCACCTTACTGGGGCTGCGATGCCTAGTTTCACGGACAGGACTGCCGTTTTGGGAATAGTTGGCGAGACAGAGCCTTTCATAAGTCAGCCGCCCGCTCCGAATCCGGACCCAAATTTTTCAAATAT
Source organism: Sabethes cyaneus (assembly GCF_943734655.1). Classification (NCBI taxonomy): domain Eukaryota; kingdom Metazoa; phylum Arthropoda; class Insecta; order Diptera; family Culicidae; genus Sabethes; species Sabethes cyaneus. Next base: position 232,954,098 of record NC_071355.1, read on the forward strand.
ATCTTTAAATGAATCAAGTTTTGTGGTTTCAGTTTAAATTACCGCTCTGTTTGATTTTAATAAATATCTAGTCGAACGCGTTTTCTAATTCCTTGAACTTTTATTAAAACTAGTATCTAATAATCAAACGTTTAACGCGCTTCAGCACAATATACTGACAGGAGCACGAATACCATTAAATCACAGACAAACAGACATAACACTCTTTTTCCATTCTTCGTACCGATTAAACCGTCATTTCAAATTTGGGCTTAGTTGGGAATGTCTCCGTTTTGGTCAAAGTGGCGCTTTTTGACGAAAGAAGGGGAATTCCCCATAAAAAATACTTGCTGCTTCGAGGAATACTCCTGTTGCTAATTGATATTTGGGAATGTCTATCATAGATGGTGCTGGTGTTCAGGCTAAATGTGAGGTACGATAATTTTTGTTGATTTTTCTTCCAAGAGTTATGTCTGTTTGTCTGTGATTAAGTATAGGCTTAGGTAATATTACAGAGGGCAACTGCTTTAGTGATTCTATTTTTATTTTATATATAATTTGTTTCTATATGTAAGATTTGTCCAATAATAGTTTGTAAATTAGTCTTAAGTAAGGATAACGGGCTCATAGCCTATATTCGAATACAAATACAGAAATCAAACCGTTCATTCAGACAGAGTTGAGTGTTTGCCTATTGAAACGAATACCATTCAAAGTGCATACTCCTTCCACTATAGCTAGCAATAATAATTAAAGAAAAAGGCTAGGAAGCGGTCACCTTAAGGTGGTGTACGCAGCAGTGGCATTCAATTCCACCTCCAGCAATCCTGGAAGCAAACATTCCCTAAGAATGCTTGGGAAAAACAAACATACTCTCATTGCAGTTTACAGCCTAACCAGCCTTACTAGCTTCAGTTGCACTTTTTGCCCTCGTCACTTCCTTTTGCTGCGTCTGTTTATTTTTTATGGTTGCTCCGTTTTTCATACAGCACGCCAATTATATTTCGATATGTTCTTTGGCACCGACAATGATTGAATTAATCCGATCGGTGCATTGAGTCGTTTGATCCTCTACCGGGCATCAGTCAGATTTACTCATCACGGCTGCAACTGTAGCGTGAATCCTGTTTTTTTGCCTAAGTTTATCTGTTCTATTATAACCAGAGATTAATTTGAATGAGTCCGGAAATAGGGCCGATGTGAAAAAAAATCTGAGAAGATTCTCAGTATGATAAGTCGTCACTTCCAGACGCACACAAAAATACGACTTTAATCTAGCAGGCAAATTACCGGCTACAACACCTCTTCAGCTCTAATCAGGAAGCCGGTATCTTGCCTTTCGCATCAGAGATTGAAACATCCAATTTCCCAAATTGAAAAGTGTCACCAGCGAAGTTCGCTGTTTGGACAGATGGCGTTCCAGGATCGCCACCCGAACAAAAGGAACCAACACTCAAGTGGCCGTAGAAGTAGGTAAACTTGTTCACATCCAGATTGAATAGAGCGAGGATAGCGCAGCTTATATGCATGGGCGACACAGACACACTCACCTCTACAGCATACGTCCTCTAGGGCAGGGACATTTGTTTAACTAGTGAAATTGAAAAAATGGCTGTTCGACACACGCCATTCAATTCAATTGCCACCCGATACGCCGCCCAACCACCCTGGATGGCGGCGCGACATCTGCGTCTTCTCCATCGCTGCTGCCTGCTCTCCTCTGGTTGGTGGTATGAATACCGGTGGAGCATGAAATTTGCATACGTCTATTTGAAATTCATAGCTCGTTCATTTTTTTCGCACGTGCAACTTGACGCTGTCGCTTTTGGCGTCGGCTGAGTGGACTATTGGAAGCTGTTGCCAGAAGTTACTGTTTTTTGGAAGTATTTATCCTCTTTCAAAATCAAATCTTGGTTTGATCTATTTCTATTAGAGATGGAACAAATCAAAGGATTTGATGTTTACCAGCACTAGGAATAATTTTGAATATTTGACAGCACTGCAATGAAAGACTAAGAAAGGGCAACGCTTAGCTTCGCACAGATTGCAAAACACTCCACCAGCGTAATGCGCACGCGAGGGACTCACCGTTTTCTGTGTGTACAACCGACTCGGAAAACGTGTCGGGAAAATCAATTTCCATTTAGCAAACAAAATGAAAGTTCACACTTCTCTGCTGCTTAGAATCTCCGTTCCGGCACCAAACCGGCTAAACGGATGGTCGCTTCCGTATGGCAAGAATGAATATTCACCGGGATCGTCTGGAAATGGACGACGACGACGACGAGGCGCCATATGGCAGCTGTCTCGCGCTGAAGGTCCCGGCTTCCAGCTCATCTAGCAGCCTTGTCACTCACTTGACAGAAGTGCGACATCTCCTTTGCACATCTGGTGCACTTTTCAGCGGATTCCGGCGAAGTTGACATTGTCCGCATATACTGGTAGCTGGTGTTCGTGGGTCGGAAATAGAGAGGATTCATCTGAAGGGCATTACGTGCCACTCGCTGTCTACGTCGAGTATCGAGGATAGGTCGGAGATGCGTTACTTTTGTTTGGTGAAATGAAAAAAAAAAAGATGGGTTCTAGGTGAGATTTATTCAGTCGATTACCTGGATGTTTTGTATCCATGTACGTACTGCTTCAATAAAAGTGTAAAGCAACTTTAAAAAAAAACACATTTTTTAAGAAATCATCAATATCAGTTTAATTTTTAGATAAATTTTGATTTTGTATCGAGCTTAATAAATAAAGTGAGTTCACCGCCTACTAATTCTGTACACAGATTTATTTGCATTTTTTTTTGTTGGGCAGTTTTACATTGACTAGTTTAAGAGTCTTCTTTTGCGAACTCATTCCTTGCATTATAATGGAAAAATAAGCGGGTCACACCAAACATTCAAAATAAAATGGGAACGAACGTGTCAACGAAAACTTTAGCAACAGCCTTACAATTTTATTTCACTGGAAAGCAAGATTACTCTCAAAAGGTTAAACTGTACACGAAATTAGTCTTTGAAGGCACAGTGAAACTTTACCAGCGAGGTAAACTGCTATCGTACCAAATACGGAGCACGCTATCCGGTTCCATAAAAACAAACGTTGTATACAATCGAGGGTGGAAGGACACGATCCGATCCTTTCGGCAAACAACGTAACGCTTGATCTAGTTTCATGAGCCATAGAAAAGCTATCTGCGGTGATATGTCATCCAAAAAACCGTAATCCCAAAGACAAATAACTTTCCGAAACTACTGCACGGGGCACAGTTCTATTAACAACGCCCTAACCAGTGAAGCTCTTTCTGCCACGGTTGTAAAACTTTAAAACCGGAAGCCAACATCTGTGTCAGTGTCACCACACCAGTCAATAAGTAGTCGGCAAGGGCAACTGCAACAAGCCACCCATCATCATCATAGTTGGTACCGCAAAAAGTCGCATGGGAAAAGCAACAATAGTCGACCATGAAGTGTGTACACCACTTCTTTTTCGAAGACCTTCTGGGCACATCTTCAACTCGGATAGGAAAACCCTTTTCGAGTGGGTTCATCCATTCGAATGGCTGCTCAGCCTTCCCGATGGGCAATCGTAGGCAAAAAGCGAGTGAAAATGAACGTCTACAGACGCCTTCCCTGTAGGTAGGTCGGCAAAAGGATAACTAGTGCAGGTCCTTTCGGGTGTGCCTTTTACCTTTGGCTGTTGGTATGGTACTCCAAAATTGCCATGTTACCGTCCGGCCGAGTGTGCCATAGAGCAGGTTTCGTCATGGGCCAGTCAGTTACACAAAAAGCAGGGAAAAGAGATACTCATGCGCATCGGATCCCCAAACAAACACTCCCTCAGCCTCACTCCACTCAAGCGAACAGCAATTCAACAACCGAGGATGCCTTCCAGGGCATCACGATTTTCCCAATCCCACTACTACCAGTAACGAAGAAGCGGAAATTGTGTTCCGACCGAACGAAACGGCGCGGCGGCGACGGGCAGGCAAACCCGGTGAAAAACAGCTCCGGTAAATATTTGCCCAAGATAATTGATCTCGTCAGTCTCGCTTTTGTACGTAGTGGCGTACCTTTTTCCCTCCGCCGCGCCGCGCTGGGCCGTACCAGTGTTCAAGTTCGGTGCTCAACCGAAGGCACCGGCAGCAGTTCACATCATGTGCACGTAGGTACCTCTACAGTTGCTCAGCCAGTCAGTCAATCTTCCAGTGTACAAACTCGATATAAGTAAATAAACTTGAATAATATGTACCTTCCGGACGTATTTGAATTTTAGCCTGCATCGAGTACTGTTTCGCTGCCGGGTAGAGCCCGGGTAGGACATTTTGGCGTGACACGATCTCAGACGGATCGGAAATCAGAAAATTGTAATTTAGAACGTATTTTAATTTCCCGATAAATAAAGTTTAAAAGGAAAATTGCATATAAGATGAATGTTGTTTTTGATGTTCCCATACAGGAAAAGAAAAAGAAATCAATCTTCAACACTTTCAGCTTTAGAAATTTGACAAAAAAAATTTATCTGCAATCGGGCTAAAATTTTCTAAATATTCTCCCAAACTGTTAAAAATGATAAAAATAAAACAATGATTGACTGAAGTTTTTGGAGCGTCTTAGTAGAATACGAAACCTAAAATTAAAAAAGAAGAAAACTTATCCAATTTAATTCTACTATGTGTATTGAGGAAGCCTGCAAGTCGTAGGCGAAATACGTATCTGTCGTGAATAAAATACACATAGTAGAATTAAATTGGATAAGTTTTCTTCTTTTTTAATTTTAGATAAAACAATGGCAAAAACTAGAATTAAAAAATTAGATTTTTTACTTTTCGGCAGCTTCGCACCATAATGCAGCATGCAGAAAGTACACAAAGACTACTGTTGATTTTTTGATTATATTCTCGGATTTTTTTTTCTCGGCTTGATCAGTCTCAAAAATGTCAAAAACGAGTTTGGTCTCTACATCCGACAGTTTCGATGATTTATTTCATTTTTTTTTTCAGAGGAATAGAAGATTTATCGTTTTATCGTTAACTGTGTTAGTGTCTAACATTGGTTGTCTTGGTTGCCTGTATTATTGTTAAAAAAATGGTGTCCCTCTAAGCTATGAATATTATTTGTAGTTGTTTTGATTTTTTTGTGGTTCACTGCATTACTGTTCTACACTGTGTCTGTTCTACTGGCGATTATACTCCTAGTCGGTATACTAGTTGTACGATACATTTTTGTGTTTTCACCTTTCGCCTTCTACTAATTTCTTGACGTTATATGGCGTCTCGATTGATACTTTTTGATTATCGTCACTTTAACAGTTGGCCCATTCGTCCTCGGCGTGAGAGGTGTGAAAGCTAACCACTACACCTGGATTGACCCCCAACTGTCGATTATTGTTATTCTTATGGCTTCCTTTTAAGTCTCAAGGACTCCTGGAAATAATTTCAATTATTTCTAACCAAAGAAATATTTCAACTGTTTTCTGTCCATATTGCCATTTATAAAAGTTCCGGGATATATTACAAACGTTAAATCGGTCAGGCCAACTGTTAAGTATTGCCCAAAGACGATTCTGTGAATCAACAGTGGAAGAAGAAACGGAGATGTCTCGTAACAACTTTATATCGTTGTGTATAATTAGCTAATATTCCGAAACCTCGGAGATGAACTTGTGGCATTTAGCCCCAAAGGCTTGGCTACAACAGGCCAAGGTTATTAGGCGCCTTATTTCGCTTTCGGACTACCCAAGATATAGTAAATTGCGTGGTTAAATCGAAATAATGACATAAGATTAAGAGCGATATTTTAAATTGTTACATAGTTATTACCTACTTAATACAAATTATTTACATAAAATATTCTAAGATTATCTCTATTTGCTTCTCTGTCAATTCAACATTTACAATATCACGATGATTGTTAAATGTGACCATCATTTTATATATTGGTTCATTTCTGGTGTAATTTTGAACTCTATTTGTCAAACGAAAAGGTCTAACACTTCGACGAACGTACATCATTCACGGTCACTTGACCTAATAAATATGGCGAATTATACTTACCGTCGAGCAGGGTTGATTTGCTCTTTTTACTTCTTTTTTGGTCTTTTGACTACAGCGCCTCAGCCAAACAGAATTCGGAAAAGTGATTTATAGGACAAGTCTACAATATTATTGAAGAAAGTATAGTTTAATCTCTTGTATGTATAGCGTTACAGAGCTGCAATGCCATTGGTAGCAAAAAGAGTGCTCTATTGGCTACTAGCGGGGTATCAGCCCCAGAACACCATCAATGTAAACGATAAAACTATACTTTCTTCAACAATATTGTAGATAATAATCAACTCTACAATTGGCCTATGCATCACTGTTTCGAATTTTGTTTGACTGGGACGCTATAGTCAAAAGCGCAAAAATAAAGTAAAAAGAGCAAATCAAGCCTGCCAGCGAGTATGTCCTTCAAGAACAGAGCATCTGTTGTACGCCTTCTGTTCTCCAAGCTTCGCGTTCCAATCAATAAATGTAACGATTTATAGTTAGGCATCTCTCCATTTTATCCTAAATTCCACAGGGCATAGCGAATGAATTTCTTTTGGATTCGCTCAATTCGCTTTTGTGCACTTCGTAGAATTGCACTTTGTTGCCATATTACTCTTGCACCTGACAATGGCACATTGAAGATCCTTACGAAAGCTTGATTTCGGGTGTTCCATGGCAGGATGCACTAAGCAGCAAGAGCCGTCGTCGTATGACTGAATGGCTGGTTCCGATACTTTCGAACGGTGCCCACTGGTGGTGTTGGTAGCAACTTGGTGGCCAGGAATAAAGTATCAGGAACACTTGATGACTCACTTCTTCCCGATCTCTCCTACTGTACAGCCGGTCGATTAGGTTGAAAACTCCGGATTTCTGGATTATACCATGACGATTTTTTTACATTAAATTCCATGCAGAAGACGACATACGTGCCCCAGCCTGAGCATCCCAAAGGACTTGAAACTAGATTTAAAATCAGACTTAAATGTGTCTGAAGATTTAAATTTTGAGTTCAATTTTAACCTGGACTCGGACTTGAACTTGGGCTTGTCATTCGAATTGATTTTACGAAAATCGGACTCAAGATTAAACTTGAATTTCGACACGAAATTAGACATAAAGTTGAACTTAAATTTGAGCCATTTTAGACTTGAAGCTTGATCTCAAATTAAATTCGAGTTAAAATCAGAACCAAAACATAACTAGAAGTGGGACATAAAATTGGAATTAAAACAGGATAGCATAGTTTATTTTGACCTCCCGTGAGTTGTCCACAATTGATCTAAATCTGCTGAAATTGCAGGTCAATTTGGGAGGGAAAGGAATGTTAGTCCCATGATGAATCTAGACACACCATGGTTAGTCCGACACTCACTGCTATTAAAGAGTAGAGACCGAGGAATCCTCTGCATTATCCATAAGTGTCACAGGAAGGAGTTGCTGTTAATGGGAAGGAATTGATCTGGATCCATCGATGCAGGTAGTGTTATCACTATCATTCGAGCTCCCGTACGATTTGAGAACGTATTTGGTTACGTGGTGATTGCAAAACACTCAAAAGAGGTAGCGGCAATCCGATTTATCGATATAAGAAAAATACGATAAATCAGTTTACCGATATTCGATCTGTTCGAAGGCGCACGAGCAGTTTTTAAATACCGATAATCATTTATTGCTATGCGCGAAAGCCGTCCTAAGACAAACGTGTCTATTTGGCAATTACACCGAAAACCATGGCTGCGCTAGATACCTTTTGGCATCCTTCGATTATTATACATACTTAAAAAACCTGACTACTTTATCAAAAAGCTGTCAAGAGCTATCAGATTTTTCAAACAACTTTAACATGTTACAACCATATCCTCAGCAATGTATCTAATCTGTATCGGTTTTTGTTAAAAGAACATCAAAACCAGCTGTTCTTTTACCAAAACTAGGCCTAAGCCGAAAAAATAGAAGCAATCGCTTAATGGGCTAAAAATACCCTCCCGTGCCCTACCTCGTTTATAACACTTCAATGTTGGTTCCAGTTTGTAAACGTGTCATTGTTAAGTGTGCCCAAGTGAGTTCAAAATGACCCTCAAAAACAACCGCCGTAGGAAAAATGCAACGAGCGAGGTACGAAAGCAAATGATGCTAAATCGCCATACTAAACGATAGGTAGTGTTCGGATTCTTTTAATGAAAAATCAGCGTATTCCTTAACGACTGATCTAAGTAGTGATGGAGAAAGAGTGGAAAGGTGTGTGAAAGAGGGGGGGGGGGGCTACACTTAACAAAGTAGTCGTTGTGACTCCTACCTTTTGTCCAATGCTGGAGGGTGCATGGGTCGAACCAAGTTATAATCAGAGATCATAACTCGCTGGTTCTGATGTGTACCATTGAACCTCTCACCTTTCAGCTCTTTCTCCTTCACTATTAAAGATTTTCATTACTTTCTTCTACCGTCCCTTCGTCAATGTAAAAGAACTACCGTTCCAAAAAATATTAATTGAATTATCATACACTAGAATCTCTTTTTACGTTCATTCATTTTACGTGATTTCATTTTACGTCATCTTTTTCACGTCCGAAATTTGAATTACCGTCCTCTCGTTTTACGTTCAAAATTAGAATTAACGTCGTCGTCAAAAATCATAACGTGGTTTTTAGAAAATTCGAAATAACGTCTTTTGTTTTTATGCCCAAATTTCCAAATCCAAAATTTAAATCAACGTCCTCTTTTTTTACGACCGATTTTTTTTACGTCCCTCAATAGTGAGCATAAAACGAGATTTGAGTGTATCTGAAAATAAAAATCAGGCACAATGAAACGAGCCAATATATTTCGAATTTCACTTGGTTGAGGTGTTATAGTTAAATAATATAAAATAGGTGCACTGAGTGCAGGACAACCCTGCTCATGAGTAACCATCAGAAATTAAATTAAAAAGAAAATTTTCCAGTTGAATTCTACTATGTATGTTTATACTTGACAGGTACGTATTTCGCCTACGACTTTCAGGCTTCATCAGTGTCTGTTTTCGAAAACAGACCTGCAAATCGTAGGCGAAATACGTATCTGAAAAAATATAAATAGTAGAACTTTTAACTTTCAAGCCACACTGGTCAACAAATATCGATAAATCAAGCCGTCAACTTGGATTTATTCTCAAAATAGCTCGCGAGTTCAATGACTCTCCGTGCTTCAAAGCTTTATATTGTTTGTTAGTCCGTTCGGAACTACAATTTTCCAGTATTGTTTGATTCCCGTTTCAGACATTTTGGATTGAGAGAGGATTCGGCGGAAATTCATTCGTAATGTCCTGCGTAACCTTCGTTGGCACGATCCCCATAACTTATCTTCCTACGAAGATTGCCTGCGAAAAGCGAAGGCTGCTGATCCTAAAAGTAATGCAAAAGAGGTTGAATCCGAAGAAATACTCAAGTATTTGCTGGCAGAATACGATTAAATATAACAATAGAACGATGTTTAGTTTAGCAATATTTTATATAATAACTAATTCTACTTTTTCTAATTTTTGGTTGGCTTAGGCTTAGAAGCAAAAAGAGCGTTCCAAATCAGCAACTGCGGACTATAATATGAGCCTTCCTTAACTTCGGGGCAAGGAAGTGTTGACAAAGGGGTTATTTAAAAGAGGCAGCTGTATTCTTTTGGCAGCATGCAGCTTATTAAGTCTTTTCTGGCAGAACTTGGCAAGCTGTCACTATTCAAATTCGACCAAACAGTGGTACAACGACAATGGCGTCACTGTGGTTCCCAACAAGTGGAGCCCCGTCAATGCCTCGAAGTTAAGACCGATTGACGAAAACTGGTCAATCAATTTTTATTTTTCATGATTTCCGATTTATTTCGAATTCAAATTTAAGTTCGAAAACAGACACTGATGAAACCTGCAAGTCGTAGGCGGAATACGTATCTGTTAAGAATAAATATATTATAGTAGAATTTAATTGGAAAGTTTTTTTTTATTCAGTTTCAGGTTTCGTATTGTACTAATACGCTCCACCAACTTTTAATTTTTTTTTAATTTTATTGAATTGACGTCAATTTGAGCGAATTTAGCTCTTTTCCTCGCCCCCCACTGTTAGGTAAAGAACAGTGAAGAAAATATATCTGACGTATCTCTCGTCTTAAACATTATATGTACTGCCATTACTGCCAAACATTATACATTATACTTATACATCGGGCTCGGTACCTTGATCTATTACGATATTGTTTCGAGTGCTTACCCGGAGAACCAGAAACAAATGGATAAGTCAGTGATAACAATAGAAATAGTTGTTAATCGCATTTAATAACTTAAAGGAAATTTGATATTTTAGGAAAAAATAACCGAACCACGTCCGAAAACAAATCAAAACAAAGCCGAACCTTTTAGTTCACCCGTCGAATGTTCTAATGATGCGTTTTGTTTTGATGATTTAATAGCACACAAGATTATCACCATAATTACTGCACCCTGCCTGGAAATCTTGATGCGCCTCAGCGCATTCAAGCGAAAACCATTCTTCCGCTGACGCAAAGAATCCCTTTTGCCGGCACTCTGCTCGGAAAAGGCACGTAGAAAATAAATTACTGCCAGCTTTTGAAAGGAGCGCAATATTATTTTTTTTGCGACGAGTAGAATACTTGTGCTGTTCTATTCCACCTAGCAAAGATGGAACAATAATGCTGCCTCAGCGGAGATAAAAAAAGAACTTCTACCTCGTCCTTTTTATATTTGAGCATCCATCTAAAAGTGCTCGCTGTAGAGCCGAATGAAACGGGCACAACGGAAAGCTCAGAAAAGAACACAAAAAGAACCAAACTGACAAAGCGGCAAAAATGATAACAGCAATCACGATAACGAGCAAAAATTCCTTCAAAGTGGAAAGCGGCCAGGTGGAATCTCGACCCACGTTTCCATTTCCTCCCCATTGCTACCCACTTTCGTTCATTGCAATGGTCCCAAACATAGCGCGCGCACTCAGATTCGATACACAGCGAGAGGGAGAGGCGTCCTCTGCTCGTCCATAATATTTATGATGGAACGGAAAATATAAGAGGGTCGGCACACACATACACACATACACCCGTCCACACGCTTACGTCGCTTCCTATACACAAACAACTTAGGAAATTACCAGGGAAAACACACATTGCGACACGCCCACCACCCGGGCTCGCGGTAATAAGGAAAAGCACCTTAGCACCGAGAGCAGTGAAAATATTTTTTCGTTGGATTTTCGCGTATTACCTACCTACCTACCGACCTACCGACAACCGGCGACATGGAAAATCTTCATCGTCGCAAGGAATGAAACCGTTCCATTATGCAGTGTTGTATGCGCTTTAGCTTTTTATGTGGTGCGTGCCATAATTGAACGACATGTTTACACGGCGAAGCGAGGCCGCGAGGCACCGGGCTGAATTATTAAGCATCTCGGGCACACACTGAATGGCCCGTTAATATGTATCTCTTTATTATTTTTATACCTAAAACTTCATTGTTATAATCTTTGGAAAAATCGATATGTTGTCATTCTTTTGGCATTCACATTACATACCTACTAGGAAATATAGCTCTTCACTAAAGTTTACGTAACATTCAAACATTATTTTTGGTGTAATGCTTATGAAGAAACAGAGAACACTTTAAGCCCTATACTGAATCGCAATTACTACTTTTATTTAAGTCCTGTTGGTCTCCATTTGAAATTCAATTTTTTATTCAAATCCAATGCACAGTGAATGTTCAAAGTCTAACTTACAGTTCAATTTTAAATTAAACTTTAATTCTAGATTGCTCCATAAGTCCAATTTCATATCAATTTGAAGTTCAATTTTAAGTATAATTTCAAGTTTAATTCTAAATTCAGTTCCCATTTCAAGCCCATTTTGAGTCAAATATCGAATCCAATCTAAATTTAAGTAAAATTTTGTGGCTAATTTCAAGTAAGATATCAAAAATTTTAATTCGACTATATGTCTAATTTCAAGTAAAATTTTTTTGAGTTTCGATTTTAAGGTCAATTTCAAATGCTATTGCAAATCCAATTTCTAGTCCAATTTAAAAGTGGCTGCAATAATGAGACCGATTAAAGTCCTATTTCAAGTTTAATTTCATGTTTCATTTCAAGTCCTGTTTCATGTTTGATTTCGATTCGAATTTGAATTCGAAATTGAAAATACAATTTCCGATTTAATTTGAGGTCAGGTTTCATGGCTCAATGGCTCAAATTTAAGTCCAATTTATGTCCGATTTCAAGTCGAAATTTAAGTTCAATATTGAGTCCAATTTCAATTCCAATTACAAATCTAAGTTCAAGTCCGAATCCAAGTTCAAATTAAAGTCCAAATTCTAATCTTAAAAATCTAATTTTAAACCTAATTTTAAACCTAGTTTAAATTCCTCTGGGGTGTCCAGACTATGACACAATTTAAAGTAAAAAAACAATCTTCGTGCAATTCGGAGTTTTTAATCTAGTTGTAGATTTGTAATGAAATATGGCCAATTCCTATCCATAAAATAAGAAACAATAATATGAATAAAATTCGAAATTGTAAAACTTTTACAATAATTTACCATAAATTTCAATGTCCACAATAAAAACTATTGTCCGCATAATTTTTACTACAAAATTCAATGTAATTTTTTTGGGTTAATATAGTTATGCACTTCGTAGTGTCCGCACCTTTTCTCGACGGTTTATTATGTTAAATTTAATTTGACAACAACTCCGGCTATACAATTTAATTATCCATCAAATGGTACGATTTTTTCCTGTAAATCAAAATGATTTTTATGCTTAATAATAAATTTTCTTACATGTGTTCCAATTTCGCCTTCACCGAACGATTTTCTTGTTAAAATTATTAAAAAATTGATTTACAAAATAAGCTTTCACCGAACATTAGTAAATAAATAAATTTATTTATTTATTTATTTTGTTCTATGGGTTTCATAGCATTGATAGAAACTTACCATATTCATAAGTTCGTAAGTTTAATAATTGGAACAACGAACGACACTCCTTCCAATTTTATTGCACACCTGTTTTTCTTGTCTTAACCCCTGTTTTTCTGCAACGTGCATTTGACAATTCACTTCTCTGCAGTGTTGCTTTTTGTTTATACACTCAAGCGGTGGGAGCCGTAGTTTTCTGTCTACTATCGTAGTTTTGTCCACAAGTAAAACAACTTGGTAATAATGCCAATGTAATAATGAGAAGTCAAAACAAAAGCTGTTCAATAATTGGGGGTGAGGTGTGCAATAATAGGATTTTAATTTTATTTTGGTGTGCAATAATTGGGCGCGAACTGTTCGCGAAAACGTATTTGACACGATTTTTGTAAGGAATTTCACTTTTTCATCGTCGATTTTTCATTAACTTTTTTCGGTCGTTCTAGTCGTCACATCACTCGCGAAACTTAACTTCAGACACAGAAAAGTTTGTTTTACCACCCGAACAGCTATTTGGTAAGATATTATAACGATTTTGCCCACACTGTTCACTTGAATTGATATGAAAAACTTTACTTCGTTTCAATTGCAATTTCGAATCCGCGACCGTCGTTATTGTACGTTACCAAGGAAACGGGTTTATATGTGGAGTGATGCCATATTCACGTTGAGCATGAAATTGATCAATAATTTTCGCTATTAAATTAACTGTCGTAGTGCCAAAGTATACTTATAAAATTCACCGATAATAAAATTCACCGATAACAAAATTCACCGTAAACAGCATTTTATGTGGTATATTTACTGTCGGATCTCGTTCAACAGCAAAAATAGATAAAAAAAATTATTTTCGGCCGATTTTTGGAAATTCTGTTGTTTGAATTTCCATTTCTGTTGTTCGAATTTCCATTTCTGTTTCGTGCTAGAAGCATTCATTCAACTCGTACACTCATTTTTCGAGTTTTTCAAGCTGTAGAATCTACAGACAATTAATTTTATGAAAAACAATTAACTCATATCTTACAAATTATTTTTTTGCCCCCCGATTTTTCAAGCCAATTTCCAAGGGGGGGGGGGGGGGGTGACAAAAACGTTTAAAATTATTTGCAACGGCCTTATTGCCTACTACTTGCAACACTGTTATCGTCGTGAAAGTACTGAAATCACAAAAACATGTAACTGGACTCTGACGACCTTCGTCTTAAAATCATGAAATTGCTGCAGACGAGTGCTTAGCTGTGCAACGTTTAATTTGAACTTTAATTTCGAGTCCAATAGAGGCCAATTTTTAAGTACGATTTGGAATTATAATTTAAGTCAATTTTCATGTCCAATCACAAGTTCAATTTCAAGTCTACTTTTAAAGTCCCATTTTAAAGCCAATTTCTAGTCTAATTCAAGTTCAATTTTAAGCCAAATTTCATGTCCAATTCTCAGTCTAATTTCAAATCAAATTGAAAGTTCAATGTCAGAATCCAATTTAGGTTTGATTTCTTACTTATTTTAATGTCCTATTCTATGTTCTACTGCGAGTCTAATTAGATTCCATTTTCATCATCGATCTTTAGTCTAATTTGATCTGTCCTATTTAATGTCCCATTGTGAGTCAAATTCCTCTTTTTAGTCTTATTATAAAATCGTGCTTAGTTTCAAATTCATCTCCAATTTGAAGTGCAATTTAATGTCCGATTTTAAGGCCAAATACAATTCTAATTTCAACTGCTAATTTGGAATTCAATTAAGGTCAAATTTCAATGCCTCATTTTAAAGCTAATTTCTAGTCTATTTAAATTTCTATTTTACCACCGATTTAAATCTAATTTTAAATCCAATATAATGTCCGATTTGAAGGCAAATGCCAAGACTAATTTGAATTTCAAGCCCAATTTAAAGTACAATTTGAAGCTCAATTGTGGTCCAATTTAAAACCTAATTCACTGTCCCATTTTAAAACCAATCCCAAGATGAATCTAGTTTCTATTTCAGTTCCGATTTAAAGTCTAATTTCAAGTCCAATTTTATATCGGATGTCCAGTCCAATTGGGTATGAAATGGAGAGAGTTACCTGGAAGGAGCGTCAAACATAGCTCTGGCTCTCTCAAGCTCCCACCTGGCGCCTCCACGCAGATCTAAGTCAAATGATGACGGTCGATGGCCTTACCCGGAAATGCTTCATGTACTTACTGAAGCAGCTAAGCTAGGAGGTGCGAACTAGAGCGCCTGTTCTCCAGGTGAGGGGCGGCTCACACAGCGTCTGTCTCGTAACGGGCGGCTGAATATGAAATGCTGTATCCCGCAAGCTATAACTAAGATGGCAGACCCATCAGCGGGATGTAGGTATCGCGACCCCGGTGAGGTAGTATACCGAAAACTCAATTACCACGAACAACGAACAAAGAAATTCAGGACGGAACAATCGGTATAGGACACGGCAAGGGACAAGGAAACGATTAAGGGATAACGATTGGAAACTTGGTACCTGGAATGTCCGAACTCTCCATGAACCGGCACGGGCTGGCTTGCTTGCTCGAGAGCTGCATCAACTCGGAGTGGAGATCGCTGCTATTCAGGAAGTTCGGTGGCCAAATTCCGGAGAAAGGGAGTTCCGTGCAGTAGACCCTATTGCAGGCACTTCTTTTAAGTACCACATCTACTACAGTGGCGGTAAGAAAGCTGAACATGGAGTCGGTTTCGTAGTGTTGGGAAAACAAAAGCAACGAGTTATCCGGTGGAGGCCCGTAGATGACCGTATATGCGTGTTGAGGATTAAGGGCAAATTCTTCAACTATAGCCTAATCAACTTATACGCACCGACAAATGATAAATCCGATGATGCTAAAGACGAGTTTTACGACAAGCTTGAGAGGACCTATGGAGAGTGCCCAAAACACGACGTGAAAATCATCATCGGAGATGCAAACGCGCAGATCGGGAGGGAGGAATTCTTCCGTCCAGTTATTGGAAGACATAGCCTGCATCTGTCGACCAATGATAACGGTCTGAGGCTCATAAATTTTGCCGCGGCCAGAGGGATGGCCATCTGTAGCACCTACTTTCCACGTTTGAATATTCGGAAACAAACCTGGAGGCATCCAAATGGAGACTCTAGCTCTCAGATCGATCATGTCTTGATTGACGGTCGACACTTTTCGGATGTTATCGATGTACGGTCTTTTCGTGGACCAAATATCGACTCTGACCACTATCTCGTAGTGAGTAAGATTCGCGCAAGGCTGTCGAACACGGCGAAAGCTCGCACTGAAAGGACGCTGCGTTTCAACATCCAGCGGTTAACGGCAGACGGCGTTGCAGTGGAGTACGCCAGGAAGCTTGACCAGCGAATCGCAGAACAGCAGGTAGAAGAAGAAGATATAAATGGGCTGTGGAGGAACATCCATGGTGCCATCCAAACAACAGCGAGAGAGGTGGTAGGCACGACGCGTGGAAGACAGCGTAACAGCTGGTTTGATGCCGAATGCCAGAGAGTGACAGACGAAAAGAACCAGGCCAGGAGTCGCATGCTCACTGCGGCAACGCGTCAAAACAGAGAGAGATACAGAGAGACTAGAGCTGCGGAAAAAAGAATCCATCGTCTAAAGAAACGCGAGTACGAGGAGCACGTGCTTGCCGGCGCAGAGGAGCGATACGCCAGCAACGACACACGGAGTTTCTATAAAACGGTGAGAAGCAGGAATTTTGCCATGCCTGTGATGTGCAATGATAGTGCTGGCAACCTGCTTACCGACAAAACGGCGGTAGCAGCCAGGTGGAAGGAGCACTTCCAGACACTATTGAATGGAGAGGTAAATGAGGAGATCAGCAGGGACAGGATAGAAATTGTAAGCGATGGTCAAGCTGTGGAGCCACCAACACAGGAAGAGGTTAAGAAGGCAATCAGTGAGCTGAAAAACGGTAAGGCTGCTGGGAAGGACGGTATCCCGGCTGAACTTCTAAAAGCGGGGAGCGAGCGGCTGTACGAAGCAATCCACCGGATCATTGTCAGGATCTGGGAGGAAGAACAAATGCCGGAGGAGTGGTTGGATGGCCTCATTTGCCCAATTTTCAAAAAGGGACATCGAATGGAGTGTAAAAACTATCGAGGAATTACATTGCTCAATTCTGCCTACAAGGTGCTTTCCCGTATCCTGTTCTGCAGACTGAGACCGTTAGCGGAGTCCTTCGTCGGCGAGTACCAAGCGGGTTTTCGTGAGGGTCGCTCCACGACGGATCAGATGTTTACCCTGCGCCAGTTGCTAGACAAGTTCCGGGAGTACAACTTGCAGACACACCATCTGTTTGTGGATTTTAAAGCGGCGTACGATTCAGTTAAACGAAATGAGCTGTGGCAGATAATGCTAGAACATGGTTTTCCGACGAAACTAGTTACGCTGATTCGTGCGACGCTGGATGGATCCAAATCATGCGTTAGAATAGCGGGTGAGACCTCAGCTGCTTTCGTGACGTTGGATGGACTGAAGCAAGGGGGCGCACTCTCTAACCTGCTATTCAACATTGCCTTGGAAGGTGCATTACGAAGAGCAAACGTGGAAAGGAATGGAACTATCATCACGAAATCTCACATGCTTCTTGGTTTTGCGGATGACGTCGATATCATCGGAATCAACCGTAGAGCAGTAGAAGAGGCCTTTAGGCCCTTTAAAAGGGAAGCAGCGAGATTGGGACTTACCATTAATACCGCCAAAACGAAGTACATGGTTGCTGGTAGGGAACGTGGGAGCTCGAGTGGTGTTGGTGCCGAGGTCGAGTTAGATGGGGAACGATATGAAGTAGTGGAGGAATTTATATACCTTGGTACACTCGTGACATGTGACAACGATGTAAGCCGCGAAGTGAAATGACGAGTTGCAGCCGCGAATCGGGCTTTCTACGGATTACGTAGCCAGCTGAAGTCCCGTAGTTTGCAAATTCGCACAAAACTGGCGCTCTACAGAACACTAATCCTCCCGGTGGCCCTTTACGGACACGAATCATGGACGCTAAAGGAAGCTGATCGGCGAGTGCTTGGGGTTTTTGAGCGTAAAATTCTGCGATCTATACTTGGTGGCAAAATGGAAAATGGAGTGTGGCGCAGACGCATGAATCACGCAGCTGTACCAAGTATACAAATATGCTGATATAGTGAAGGTAGTGCAATGTGGCAGGCTGCGGTGGGCTGGACACGTGGCCAGAATGCCCGATGAAAGAGTAGCCAAAACTATTTTCAGCAGAGAACCAGGAAGAGGCCGTAGACTCCGAGGCAGACCCCGCACCCGGTGGGTGTGTGCTGTCGAAGACGATGCACGTTCAGCTGGTGTTCGTGGGGATTGGAGAACGGCAGCCCAGGACCGACGGTACTGGAGGACTATAATTCGTTCGGCGCAGGATCGGTAACGGACCGTTGCCACTAAAGTAAAGTAAGTAAGTCCAGTCCAATTTCATTACAAATTCAATTCTGATTTCAAGTCGGCTTTCAAGCCCAATTGCAGCTCAATAACTAATCTAATTTACTGTCAATTTATGTTCGACTCAAAGTCCAATTACAACTTCCAATTCAGATCCAGTTTAAAGTCCAGTTTTGAGTTCAATTTTTATCCAATTTTTAACAAAACGTCAAGTCCGTATGCCCTCTTGCCTCATGATACCCTATTGAAAATTTTCCATGATTTGGAACATAGTTTTTTCACCACGATTCTTGGTTGAAGAAATCAAAATGTTTGAAATTAACGATGTCTACTAACTTTTTTACAACCAATATTATGTTATGTATATAGTATGCACCATCCACTTAGTTCTTGAATATATTAGTTAGAATTTTTAATCCTGGTAAACTAATATTTTAAAGGCCCAGACAGATACGAATTTTACGTTGCAGAAATTTGACTAAAATCGGTGCAAATTTCCGAAAGGCTAATTTCTGCATGTGTGCTGTCTGAGTCTTAATTAACCTCAAACTGTAAAGCTAATTTCTGAGCACAATCAACCGACATCTCAGTGAACTGCAGTCTGCTGGGGATCTTTGTTCTAGTTCTTATTTCAAGAAACTAATCTGAATAAATGCATACGAGCTTGCGAGCTTGTCAAACGAAAAACCTAAGGATATAAATGCCTTCGTACTCGAGTGAGTTTTATTCAACAGCGGCATCCGGAAACTTCAACTTCCATCTCTCATTTACCCTATTACTATACACGGAAAGTCGACTGATACGAACGCGGTTTGAGGCTGATGAATACCGAAGTGAAAAATGATGTCGCTGGTGGTGATGATGATTATATGTGCCGGTGCAATTATTTCCACTTTGCTATTCATTGCTTCTATCATTTCGGTCCGCATATTCTACGTGGATAGGTGGTTGGTACCCGCCTATTCAGTGGCCACATGGCCGAAGCCCGCGCGCGGTTCGTAACAGCTTGGCAATCATCACACGATGAAAATTGCAAGTGTAGAAATTTGTGTGGGTATCATTAATATTAATGAGAGAATTATTGCGTCATTACTACTAATGATTGCATGGCGGTTAGAAGCAATCCCGTTTCACGCAACAATACGAGAAATGAGTTTTTCCTGACGGTAAGCCAATAGTGAAATATTCATCAACCACTTACACGCATTGCATATATTTTCCATTCGAATTGAAGTTTGATCCAAGAGCGGACACACCTCCATCGGAATAATTCCCACGAAAGTCAAGAAGTCGCGAACAGCGACTATTCCTGGGAAATTCCCATGCATGCAAGTCCTATTTCGCAAGCAAACAATGTGTCCTGCCCATCGTCTACAAAACCCACTGAGACAAGATCATCCCCCTTTTATACCTTTTAGTAAGGCCTTTTCTGATATCCGACATTTCCTTTCGCTACGTTAATATATAATTAAACTTTACCTTTCACATGCTGTGTCTTGGTGAGCATCCCCATCGCAGTCGATTTAGAATGGCGAAGGAACATCCCATTGAGATAAATGCCAGCTATGTCTTTTTACCCTGCGACTATCGATTTTGGGAACAGAATCCCCACATGAGTCTTGGAAATCGCTTAATATTTACAGATCCAGGAGTCAGCACAACAGAGCTAATAGTCCAAAATCCATCAGAATTATTTTGGCAAAAGTGGTCGATCCACCTTGAAGGTATCGTACTGCACGCGAGAATGAATGGAAAGGATATGCTCCCGCTGCGCGGTGAGGATTCCGCCTTGCTACTGCACCGCATTCGAAGTTTAAATTGTGAGAAGATTACAGGCCCTCCTAATGCTGCTGTTGCTGCACGAGAGCCGGCTGATACGGGCCAAAGGCGATACTTGAAGCGAAGAATGAAGTCTGATTTGATGGGTTCGTGCTTTTTAATTTCTTTATTACAAAATATTTTCCCTTTCTCGGTACTGCATTTTTGCACCTTTTTTCGCTTGGCTGTTTCTGGCTCTGAACAGGCGGGCGTGAAGAGCGAAACACATCCTTCTTAGCGCGGTCCACGTACAGGGGTTGCCGAAAAAACGTTACTTTTTACTTGATTGTACAAACGATTCCTTTATTACCTTCTGTTGGCGATTAGGACGTTGAAAGGCAATAAGTGATACAGAAGCATATAGGATGCATCTGAAAGTCTGATCCTCAACGGGGGTTCATTCGGAAATAGAAAGAATCAGCGAAAAATCAAACTAATCCCCCAAGAACG
This sequence comes from Sabethes cyaneus, assembly GCF_943734655.1. NCBI lineage: Eukaryota > Metazoa > Arthropoda > Insecta > Diptera > Culicidae > Sabethes > Sabethes cyaneus. Next base: position 232,974,721 of record NC_071355.1, read on the forward strand.
AAGCGTTTCATCCTGTTTCGTTTTTGTCTCTTTTTCAAGTACTTTATCAGGGCTTATAAAATAAGCATTCCTCAACTATACCTTAGCATTTAATTTTTAATTTGTAACGTAACAAAGAAGTGTTCTATTCAAGAATCGGTTATGTAAACCTTTCGAAACATGAGCAAGATGAAATCATCTCCACAGTGCTTGGCATTGTTGGGAGTAGAACATTATCAATCAGTCCGTTAACCGGCATTCAGTATCCTGCCCGATCCTTGAGGGAGAAGTTACAGATGCTCTTCCGTTCTTGATACACCTTGCCAGGAGGGGTGACACGGACGACAGCCACTATAGTGCGCTGCTCGTATCGGTCCGTCGGTCGGTCTGAAGGAGGAAATCGAACGCAATCCTCGAACTGTGATGCAGAAGTGAACAAAAGACAATAATCCTGTCATTGAGTGAAGGTGCCGAACCGTATCAAAATTTAAATACCTTGCACCGGGCGGAACAGACTGTCATTGTCACCTCGGCAGGCAGATTTAAGTTCGTTTCCAGGACGACGGCAAACAAGCTGGCGTAGCGGCATGGTTTACTCACCGTTTGCTTTTGGGAAGAATAAAAAATGTCTCTAGTAGCAGGAATATTTTGAATAATTTCCAGGCACAGAGTTACTGAATAGTTATTGAATTTTTAAAATTTTCAAAAGTTTCAAACCGCATCAAGAACAGACAACCATTTTCCAGGTGAAAACGAAGCACTTCCGGAGGCCAGCTGAAAAAGTAAATTCAACCGATGCACCTCCACTAGACAATTCGAACTCAGTGCACAATTAATACTGTCGAACAACGGCCACATATGGCACAGTTCACACTTGCTGTGAAAGGTATTTAACGTGTTGTTGATCGAAGGAGTGGGGTGTCGTTAAGTACCCACGTGTACGGGTCAGGTGAATTAAGGCGTTTTAATGCGACAATGAGCGGATTTATCAAATCGTGCGCATCCTCTAACAATACGCTGCCATGTGAACTTTGACAAGTGTTAGTGCTCTGCTGTGAATAGGAGTGTTTTCGAATTGTTTGAAAATACATGTACTAATTATGATAAGTTTCAAGTTAACTATCCGGCGTTACAGCGTCCTGAGGCAATAAACGTCGCTGAATTGCATTTAAAATTAGATCAGTGTTTAATTTTGACTTAAAATTGAACATAAATTGAAATTAAATTAGACTTGAGCTTGGGCATGCACACGAAATTAGAAATGAAGTTTTACTTGAAATTAGGATTAATTTTTTTCGTCTTACTCTCTCACACGTTCACACGTTTTTTGTTCATTTTTTTCTCTTTTCCTGTTCTGTCTTTCTGATTTTTCTTTCGTTATTTCTTCTTATCTTTACTTTTGTTCTTCTTATCTGTACTTTTGTTCTCATATTGAATGGCTTTTGTTCTCATATTTCTTCTTTTGCCTTCCGTTTTCTAACTCTTTTTATCCACTTTCCTTTTGGTTTATCGCCTTCTTCTGTGCTCTTTTCCTCTTTCAGATACCCTAGTTTGTCTTCTTTCCGGTCACATTTTATCAATTCTTGGCCTCCTATTTTCCTTCTGGTTTCCGGTTTTTCTTTTTTATCTCTCGTTTTTTTGTCTTTTTCTCTCCCGTTTCTCCTCTTTGGTCTGTTAATCGCTTTCCTTTTTTCCTCAGTTCCCCGGTCTATTTCGATTTTATTCCATCCCTCTCTTTTTACATACCATTTAACCCTCTAATGCCCGCCTTCCTCGTTTCTTCTCACGGTTTTTCTTTCTTTCATTCGCTATTCTTCTTTTCCCTTTTGGATTCTCTTATTTTTTCTACCTTTCTTTGCTATCCTTTTTTTCTGTCCGCTGTTTCTTCATTCTCTTCTTTTCCTGTCCCGTATTTTCCCTTTTCAATTTTCTGTTCCGTTTTTCCCTATTTTCACACCAGTTTTTCCTCTATTCTAGTCTCGTTTTTTGTTTTCTGCCCCGTTAACTCCGTTTCCATTTTACGTTTTCTCAAGTCCGTTATTCCGCTTATTGTATCGTCCCTTTCTGCCACGTTCTGTTTTTCTTTTTCATTTTATCCGTTTGTTTTCCATTTTTATTTTTTCTCTCCATTTTCTTCTTTTTTTGTTGTCGTTTTTAAATTTTTCTACTCCCGGTTTTCCTCTTTTTTCTTTCTTCATTTTTCCTTCCTCCTCTCCGGTATCGTATTTTTTCCTTTTTCTCTCTCTACGCTTTTCCACTTTTTTCTCATTCGATGCTCCGTTTTTCCTCCCATATTGCTTTGATTCTTACCCCAATAGTTGGTAACCAAATATCAATAAAAAAAATTTCAGTATTTTGCGTAGTTGTGTGCAGTATATGCGCATTAAGTTTTATTGTGCATATTTTTGCTATAGGTCGATAACGTTTGGTGGAGTAAAAATTGAAAGCGCAGAGTGGCGAAAGTCAGTAGGCAACGGTGGGTCAGACACATCGTAAAGATGCCGAACGACTAAAACCGTTCTTTTCAACAACTCTACCGGCACCAGAAATAGAGTGGCTCAACGTGCAAAAGAGCTCGACCAGGTCGAAAGTGATTTGCGACTTCTAAAGCGACTGGGAAATTGGCGATTAGTGGCCTAAGATTGAGTTGAATGGAACACACGAACCACCCCGACGACGATAATACGATAGGTGGGTAAAATCAACGCGCCATCGAAATTTTACAATTTTTTAAACTAGTTGTTTCTGCCAAATAAATATACTCAATAAGTCAGTCTCAATTTCTAGTAACATAATTAAACGTGCTTCCTGTTTCTCTAAAAACTATTGCACCACGTTTTCACAATTGGAGGTTTCAGTTAGTTTCAAACCTGTAATTCATATTTCCAGAAACGAATCAGTGTTTTGGCGACACGATAGTCTATGAATTTTGCTGCCGTTGCTGCTACTGCTGAACAGGTCCCATCAATTCAGAATTTATTTTCAGTTTTGTTATAAAATAATAAGACTTTCGGCTGGTAATAAAACTTTAAATTGTAGAAAAAACTGTAATGAATAATTTGGTATGTGAATATTAAGTGCTTGACTTTTAGAATCGATGAAATCAGTGTTGAAAAATGTGATGGATTGCTTAGTAGCGAGGCGGCGATTGTCTTCAGCAGCTGAAAAATGTACGTTTTTGGACAACAATTTTTAATTCATCATATTTCTTTTCGGAAACACAATAAATTGTGTTTATGTGAATTAAATCTATGGTTAAGTGTTTTATGATGATGTTCTTATCACAAAGTTTTGAAAATATGAATAAAAAAGTGCATTTTTGGCTCATTTGTTTTCAACTGATTAAAATAGGTAACACTGCTTAACTCGTTCTTTACCCTAAATACTAGAATATGGCCTCGTACAAAAATGTTTTTGGTGTTGAACTCCAACATTCTTCCAAATAACAGCCAAAAATTTGTTTGGTTAGGGTGTTATCATATTAATAGCACTAAAAAACTAACATATTTATTGCGATTTGACAAGTAATCGCAATAGGATCAATTTTCTACGCCATATTGTATTCCTACTCCCCACTTATAGGAGGTTTATAAGAGATATGGCGCAACAAATTAGTTTGATTGTAGCAATATAAACAACCACAGCAAATTTGCGTTATTAACAGTCATACAGCTAGCTATAAGTGTGTTTTACCTCGTATCATCTTGGTATTGCGTAATACCATAATAAAATCAGAGGTAATGATTGATACCACACTTTTTTCTTGCTTCTGTGCCAACGTAAGAGCACCACAATACTAATATTAATGGACAACACACAACACGTATTACTCTTACAAAATTTAAAGATGAAAATAATATCAACTAAAAATCATTTTTACCTCAACGTCGACCGGTTTCAATATTTTTACCCTAAAGTTTGAAACCCTTTTAACTAGTTAAACTATTCGCTAATATTATTTTTGTTCCATTCCATAAATATGTTATGATTCAAATCGTCTTGAATTTGAGCCATCAATTTACATAGATCTAATTTATTTTTATAAACAAACATTGTTGGTTTTTGGCACAATCTCACCCCCGTGTCCCAATGTCACCCAGGATGGGGTATAAGAAATAGAAAATATAGGTGCGTTTGTAGTATGACTTTTAACTGTTCTCACTAAAATCCGACGCAATACTGATTTGAGGCTCGTAATAGAAAAACCATTTGCATTAATATTCTTCCAATCATTTATCTACAACGTTCCACAAGACAAATGTACTGATTACTTTGACGAATGTTAACATTGATGGCCAATCTGCAGTATTCCATCAACTGAACATTACCTATATATCTTGACATTGTCGATAATCATAATTGTCGCGTTCGAACAGACGATAAAGAAACCCCCTGAAGACCAGTCCTTGAGAGGATTGCACTTAGCCCGAACAAGATTTGCTCTGCTGAAGAGCGTTTGAGGGAGTCCTCGATATTCGTTCCATCAACGCGACGCGCTCCGGCGGCGGATGGAGAATGACAAACAACGGCACATTCAACAGAGGAGTCGTCATAATTATGCCGATTCCAATCAAAGATCAAAGCAAGTGGTTTATTGTAATTAATATCTCCTCGGTGGCGACGCAACTGGCACGAACAAAAATAAAAACTCAATCATAATGGGAGGAAGCGAAAAAATAATTTATCACAGACTCTCATCCGGCCACTCCTCGACGCAACAACAACAATCCTTCAGCCGTTATTGCGGTGCATTGTGCCGGTTCCTGTACGGGAGGAGTAGGAGGTAAAGGAGAAACACGTACCGCTACCTCGGCAGCGTTGGATGGCAGAAGCATCCACCGAGCCAAACAAGTGATCCTGCACTAGAAAAATAACTGATGCTTTTAAATTTCCATATTTTCCTTTAGCTCTTCGATTCGCACTCGAGCGTGACAATCGCGTCACTGCACTGACTAACTGGCTTGCTGGTGGAGGGCGCGCATGGACTATGTAGACACCGGGAAACAGCAGATTCCATCCAACGCTGCTGCATGGCATGGCGATGCCGACTTCGGGATAGGTACCATTGAGAAAAAGCGAGATAAATCTGTTCAAATTAACGGTGAATAGAGGATGAGCATTAAATATACATAATCACTGTGGCCGCTGCCGGTGCTCGCACTAACTTTGCCGGCATTGGAGAGCTATATCACGGAAAAGCAATTGATATTCATAACTTCCCACCCACGCTCGCGGTAGTAGGTGAGGGGCGGAGAAATAGCATGACATTACTACCTACCCGTAGCAGGAGGAACGTCAACAACGCATTCAACAGAGGCATCAGAAAGGGACCTTCTCCGTTCTTGGTTCTTGCGATGGTCGTTTGTTCCAGTTTTCAGCGATTTCAAGTGATCTTCTTGTACTCTCCGTGTGCGTATTTGCATTTCTCTTTGATGTTTGAAAAAGTCAACACCATTATCAAATGAAATCTTGACGAGATATTGAGCACCGGCTCTTATGGGCGAAAGTTTTTTTTTTAATTTCAGCTGTCAGCCTGTCTTCCAGGACAGGCTTGACCGGATTGAGGTCCGTAACCCGGAAGCGGTTTGTGTTTATTGCTGAGCTGTGGACAACAACGAGCTATAAAACGAACCGCTTCGGTTGCAATTTGTTACGATCTTGATGACGAATGTGAACCCTTGTAAACTGAAAAGTTGTACAGTGGCAGTTATAAGTCATGTAATAATACTGGTCCACAGAAGCGATGCCATAGGAAGATTATATTCGGTACTTCAAATTACAACTAGTGTACTAGTAGACAAGGTGATTCGATCAACTCTAACTAAAATGGGAACGCATGGTTATTTTCATTTACACGGTGCTGAAGAAAAATATCCTCTGAAAAAATCTTGGAAAAAATGTTAATAATTAAGGAACTTTTTTCCTGCTTTTGTCGATCAGTGATTTTAAGCTTGTAAGTTTTTAAGCTACATGTAGAATTCTAATTCGGTTCTTTAAACTTTGCATGAAAATTAGTATTTAATTGTCTTATCTCAGAAAATGGTTTTTTTTTCAGATCTGGAAAAAAACCCTTCATCCAATATTCCAAAACCTGTGTAGGTATTTCAGAATATCACAAAAAGAACTCTCGGTGAAAATTCTTGATTCATTCTAATTTTCAAAATAGCTCAGTCAAAGTAACGCGTACTTGTTGCAATCATAAAAACTTGGTTACAATTCTCAACTGTTTTGTAAAATTCTATGCAAAACAGACACAACGCATCCACTTTTACGATTGAGTATCACAAGAAAACTGAAGTAAAGAAAACATCAACGAAACATAATTAACCATATTACCACCTACATTATATTCAGCAATTTTCCGGCTCATCTAAGACGAACGCCTTACCCATCAGAGCAGAACCTTTCTTCGGCTGCACCTAGTCAAGACAATGCACTATCACCGTACGTGTTGAGCAAATATTTAGAATAACTTGGGCCGGCTAATAGCCGGTAATGATCTTACCATTATCTTGCCCCTAAAACCATCTGAAACAATAACAATCGGTACGACATTGAGGGAAAATGTGTAAACATCTTGTTTTGCAAGGTTTGTTCTTCACATGAACATTTGCCCTGGATGCGAAAGGGAAAAAAAGAAATCTGTACACTGACCAAACCGATTTGCTGCAGATTACCGAATTACAGCGAGCTTAAATTAGGACGCTTTTGCAATACATGCTTCGCTACCGGACGGTAAGCTTCGGACTTCAAAGGACCTATTTTCTATCGCCCCGTTTTCCTGCAGAGTCGTCATCCTTGTTTTGTTGTAAGGGTAGGCCGAGCCTGCGAGTGCTTGATGAAAACACATGTTTTCTTTCATTTTGAACAGAAATTCGTCAAATGTTTGTTCTAAATACCACCCGCCCCCGTCGTACGTGTGGGTACGGGATTTTTGTAGGTTGTTTCACTTTGCACATATTTTGGAAATGTTCATGTATATATTGCATTCAAAACCAAATATTTAACGGGTTTAATTGAATCACCCTAATAGTGGTAACGTGATAGGTTCCATCATACGCCAGGAAGGATAATTTCTCATGGCGACTGTTGCGCAAAGGTCGTGTAGGCTCAAACTAAACCAGATTATCTGCCCACCGCTTTTATGGAAGCAGCTTTGCAGAACTTTAGGCCAAAAATACTCGTCATTCAGCTAATTTTAACACAACCGCAGAAGCGAAATGGGTCTACTCTGTAGGATGTGCCTTTAAAAAGGACGGAATGGGATTTAACTGTGCTGCACTCACTGGTTGCGTAGTGTCTATCTCGGGAGGTTGCGATGGCTATTGCGTTAACTCAGGCATCGATAGATGCAGAATCGGCATACGCCTATCATTAATTAATAACTCAATTGTAAACAGCGACTGGTATTTTATTTTATTCGTATTTCATGATTCGCATTTCCAAATTCAATATGTTTCTTCTGTATAATTCAGTTAACAAGCGAAATCTCTTTCATGTTATTTTTGGTTTACAACAATTTTTGTATCGGCTAAACTAATTAATGTTAATAATTTGAACGCTGTTTCCTGTCTACCAGGAGTATAATAAAAATGAACAAAAATGAAATGAAACGTTAATAATAATGCTAACGTTAAAATAGTATGGTTCAAGTATTAATAATTAATAATGCAATTATTTTACTCCATTGTAACACTTCCGAGGCTAAACAAAATAATGATAAAAAGTAATAACTGTCAGTAAAGTGAATGGTCACAAAAATAAGACGCTTGCGAAAATTTTACTTTTGATTGTTGACATGAAAGTACACTGAAGTCGCTTTTTACGCGGTTTGTTTTTTACGCGAATTTCGGAATTTACGCGGTTTTTTTACGCGAATTTCGGAATTTACGCGGATGTGCTCAAAACGTCTATTTTTTCGCGTAGTGTTGAAATCCACAAAGTTTTTTTTACGCGAAACTTTGTTTTTTTTACGCGAATTTTGGAATTTACGCGGTTTTTTTACGCGAATTTCAGAATTTACGCGGTTTTTTACGCGAATTTCGGAATTTACGCGATTTTTACGCGGGACGCGGACGCGGTTTTGATTTACGCGGGACGTATCCTTCCGGTAAAAAGCGACTTGAGTGAATATCCATATCCTAAGTCCAATTCAAATCCTTTTTCCCGCTGCTGCTACCAGTCGCAATCGTTGTTGAAAAGCACAAGGCACGCTGGCGAGCACGATACCCTGAGGCATTTCCTCCCAAATATTCTCAAACCGTTGCTTGAAAGTACATGCCGGACTCGATTATCCGGGGATTCGATTAACCGGGGATTCGACTATCCGGGGATTCGATTATCCGGGTTTTTAGACCCGGTTGAAAATAAAAATGAGCACCCGGATAATCGAGTCCGGGCTGTACTGCCTTATCAATACTGTAGAAGTGTAGAGGAAAGTATTCAACAGTGAGACGGATGCGTGCTGTGAAGCATACAGACGATACGCATACAGACTTTAGGCAATGGACAATTTACACAATGGACGATAGGCATAATGGACGATAGGCCTAATGGCATAATGGGCATAGAAAAATTTTGCATAACGACCTTTGCGCATAATTTCCAAAAAAAAAATATGACTTCATAGATGGTTCAGGACGAGAAGGCCGCAGGCTGTGAGTGATGCCAACGACACGTCGTCGAAAGTCTGACTAGGTTTATTTGGTTCCACAGACTCTTGTTAGAGTTCCCTAGCCTTCGCATCGACTCACCGGGTTGATACCGAATGACCGAATAGCATATACAGGGATACCTCGATATAAGACAGCCTCGTTATAAAACAACCTCGATATAAGACAATTTTGTCTTATATCGAAACAAATCCCTTTGACATGGCTAGTAACGATACCAGAGCAAATTTTCCATTCTGAAATCGGCGCCATGAAAATGTTCATTATTTCAAAATAACCCCAAAAATTGTAAAAACTAATAGTTCAAACAATAATAAATAGTTCAAAAACCGTAAACACATAACACAGAGCAAAACTGGCGACCGCTAATGCAATTTTTTTTTGAAAAAAACATGTTTCGATATAAGACAATTTCGATATAAGACAACTTTTAGAAATTATAAATTGTCTTATATCGAGGTATCCCTGTAACTGAAATCCAAATGACCAAATGTCAACAATTACCACAGTAAGCCGAAACTGTATATGGTCGAATCACAAAAGGCCGAACCACTATTTGGCCGAATAACAAAAGGTCGAAGCACGAAAGGCCGAAACGTCGTTCAGTTCAATTTTTCGAACTTCAGATCGCTGAATTTTGATCGGTGACGACATAGCGCTGCTAAAACAGCTTGAACCCTGCCAGCTCGGATTCGTATTTCTGCAGGAACTTCGTCGCAAAAGAGAGAACGTTTCAGAGATCTACCTCAGAAAGGCCCAGTTTAACCAGAGTGGTGGCACTACCAACGAACTGGGAATGGACTTTGTAGTGTTAAGTAGAATGGAATGCAGGTTCGCGTGATAGAGTGGAAGGCGATCAATGAAAAGATGTGTTTATTGAGGATAAAGAGCCGTTTCTTCAATTACAGCATCATCAACGTGCACTGCCAGACCCGACGATGAAAAGCTAGTGTCCTACGCGAGGTTGGAGGTAACGTGCGACAGCTGCTCGCCACGGGACATAGTGATCGTCTTCGGGGATATGAACGCCCAGGTCGGAAGGGTAGAAATGTATAAACCGATGGGAGGACCCCATAGCCTGCACACCGACACGAACGATAACGGCCAACGATGTATAAATTTTGCAGTTTCCCGAGGACTGGTGATCCCAAGCACCTTTTTCCCACGCAAAGGTATCCACAAAGCCATCTGGAGATCACCTGACCAACGTATAATATATCAGATTGACCACGTTCTCATAGATTGCCGGTTCTTCTCTAACATCAGGGACATACACTCCCTAAGAAAAAAGGCAATGGAAAAATAATCTGCGCTTAGCCACCAGGGAGAATTTGGACAAATACCGACGAGCAATGAACCGATTGACCACGTTCCAGGAATAAAAAGCGCCAGAAAGAGGACAGAGAGCATCAAGAATTATAACAACTACATATTCCGAGTTAATGACACACCCAAGGTTTACGAGAAAGTAAACCTTTTTCACCAAAGGTGGACGAGAAAGGCAATCTGATCACAAAGGAGCGCGAGGTGGTTGACTGATGGACGCAGTTTTTCGAAAAACATTTCAATGGTGCACGGATAGAAATTTGATCTCCAAAACAGCAAAATGACTAATGATTCCAGGCTTCTAGCTCATGATTTATGAAAATACACCATGAATAATAATCATGATATTACGAGCTTCTTGCAGTACAACACAACGCATTATTAATGATTTTGTGCTGTCTGATATGGCAGTTCAGGAATTCACATTTCATGATTTCATGATTTCATTCATGGCATCGGAATCAAATTTCTTTCCGTGTGAAGTTTCAGAAGGAGGCGGGACGAAAGTTAAGCTAGAAATGATCATGGAAGATAGTAGTGTCCCAGCTCCTAATCTCCAAGAGTTCAAACGAGAAACCAACCAGGTTGCTGAAGACCAAACGATCCGCCGGTAAGAACCGTCTACCTGCAGAACTTTACAAATGTGACCGAAAAACGTTGACAACGGCTCTATACTGGGTTATTTCAAAGATTTGTGAAGAGGAGAAGCTGCCGGAGGACTTGTTTTTCCCTTTTACATAAATGGTAATGCCAGATCTTGAAAAAATGCGAAAATGTGGCGACTACAACCTGCTCACTCATCACATTGTTACTGACTGCAAGACAGCATACGATACAGTCGATCGGGATCAGCTGCGGCAGATAAAACGAACACGGTTTCCCGGACAAACTGACGCGACTGATCAGAGCTACATCGAGTGATGTTTCGTACACCTCCCGAGAACGCCCTTCAAGATGCTGCGAGGTTCGAGACAAAGTATCGGCTTATTTTACCTTCCTGGCTCTGTGCTGATGACGAAGGCAACGATGTGAATATTTGAACATGTAAGCATGTTACAAAATTGGTGGAATGTGGACAAATTGGGTGCATGAGTACGTGAGTATCCAACAATTAATCAGAACATTGGTTTCCACAAATACAAATGAAATTTTAAATGAAACTTTAGTATGTAGGTATAAGTAAAATTGTTCTTCGATCCATGCTTGTGAATATGACAACATAAGAAATGAGCTCAATTCCCTTCCCAAATAAAACTACACAGCTTTCGATTTAAATTCATTTATTTCTTAATTTTTTATAACCCTAAAACAATTCATACGTACAATTCAATATATTTGCAATATGTTACATATAAATTCGTGTGCTTTTTCTGTCTAGAGTCTACGATCAATAAAATTCTCACATCTTTTAGCTTTCTGCGCAATGCATCCCTACTTGCATCGCTTTTCCACATTAGCAACATCTAGAAGGATTCGTTCGAAAACACAATCACTGGACAGTTTTTGCTTTCCTGTACCTAGGACTACAATTTATTTCTACTTTTTTATTCGTATTTACACAACTTACGACTGAATGCGCGTCTCGTTAATCACTTATTTTTAAATCACTGGCCTAACCGCGAACGAAAAGTTGGTTTCATTTCACCTACATCGATTTAACGTCGTACCCTAATTTGCGGGGTCGAAATTAGCCTCTTGGGTTTCCATTCGTATTGCACTGGTTCTGTGTCGCCTCTTCGAGAAACTATTTTTTTTTCATTCATCTCGTTATTTTCCCTGGCTAGGGAAAATCTCAAGAGAATCACTGGATAGTGTTGGTCCCCTGCTACTAGCTCAGTTGATCAGTATGCTCTTGGTCAGACTGGTCAACTGCTGCTGCTGTTGTTGTTGCATTTGTTGCTGCTGCTGCTGTTGCTGTTGATGATGCTGCTGAAGAAGCAACGATCCTCCCAGGGCAGCAGCGGATGCCGGATTATTGGTGGGATGTGACGGTGGATGATGGTTGAAAGTATGCTGGTAGTATTTCTGTCAGAAAACTTTACCTATAAAAGGAGCATCCAGCCGACTTCCCCCACGGGCATTAGGCATCAGGAAGGGACTGCTGTAGTCGCCTGCCCGGAGAGCGGCAGCCGCAACGGCCGAATGGTGCAGGTTGGTTAGAGTGGTCAGCGGAGATGATGACAGGGCTGCCAATGAGGCTGAAGCGGACGATGGTCCACCCGCTGCCCATGCCGGTGCTCCGTGATGATTTGATTCCACCGCTTGTTGAGATGCTTGCTGCTGTTGTTGTTGCTGGTGCTGACGCTTGAGGCTGGCACTGAGGCTGACATCGTGCAATTTCCGCATGTGCTTTTTAAGGTCGAAATTGCGACAGAACCCTTTGGCGCAAATTTTACATGTAAACGGTTTCTTATCGTTGTGCGTATGCATGTGAAAGGTGAGATTGTATATCTGATGAAAAGCTTTGTTACAGATCGTGCATTTGTAAGCTTTATCGCCGCTGTGGGTAAGTTTGTGGTTTTTGTAGTTTCCCTTCTGGTGGAAACCTTTGCCGCAGTACTCGCAGATGTACGGTTTGTAGCCGGCGTGAATGCGAGTGTGGGTGTTCAAAGTGGACGATCTATTGAAAGCTTTCCCGCAGGTCTGACATTTGTGTGGTTTCTCAGAAGTGTGTATTATTTTGTGCCGACACAGTGTGGATGCCTGACGGAATCCCTTGCCGCAGATTTTGCAGATAAACGGTCTAGCACCGGTGTGAACAGGCATATGTCGGGTAAGGTTGTAGTGCGCATTAAACACCTTTCCACATTCCGGACAGGCGAATGTTTTCTGCTTCGCCAGGGCGGCAGCAGAGGTTAGGTTTGCTGAGTTGGTTGAATTCACTGAACTGTTGAGATCACTGGAGGACGACGACGAGGATGTAGATGCATTGAGGTTTATCTTTTTGTGATGAGCCAGCGAGTGCTGAGGTGGAGACATGGCGGATGCATCGAGACCTCGCAGGGCATTTGCGGTTGGTACGTAAGGATGTAGAGGAGTTGGATTGCTTCCACTGCTAGACGTTGCTAAGGAAGATCCATTTAGCAGTGTTACTGGATGTTGGGTCAATGCAGCATACTGGGCAGCTGCTGCGGCGCACATTAATTGACCCGGGTAGTACAGCAGAGGGTACTGACTAAGCAGATCCTGGTGTCGATTCGCTACAAACTGATGCATCGAACTTGGTACGTACTTCTTGAACGCGGAATCGTACGCTGCCATCGATGAACTGTGCTCATAGTTCGGACTAGACGATGCCGATGGTGGGCTGGATGATTGCGGTGGTGGAATAACTTCCAAATGATCCTTCCGTCGTAGTTCCGGTTCTTCTTCCTCGTCATCGTCTCTTCCCATAATATTGGCGATGGAGAATTTGAGCGCCCCTCCATTCGTTCGCTGAATTTTTATCGGCTTCTGGTCTACCTCCGGTTCGATGCTGGTATTGCTGTTGGCTGATTCCATGGTGGGACTCTTGGAAGTAATCGGTAATCCTGGTGGGCTACACGGCGGTTGCATACCACGTGGACTCTGTAGAAGAGAAATAAAAATCGTGTCATGAGAATTTTTAATCAAGCGTCAAAACGACATTCACTGTACGTTGGAGGGACGAAGTAGGCGCCGCTGGGTGCCACCTTAATGATTGAAGAGAAAAAACGATGCCGATTGTAATTTTTACTGGCCTCGTTCCCGTATAGGGAACGGGTTAAAGCCATTGTTTGATGCCTGATAGCTTCTGAACAATTGCCCGTGCCGCAGTGCAGCAGCGGCGAGGAAGGTTAATTAAATTGCTTTATGCGCCTCAGAGAGCCATCACAAGCCGCGCAGCTCTCGGGGGTCTCGCAAAAGGGGTCAAGTTTGATGGAATGTCACGTATTGATTGTTCGATGGCGATAGACTATAATTTGATTGAGAGTTGAATTCTAAAAAATAATAATTGTTGGCATAATAAATTAGGTAAGGAAACAATCGACGTTTGGCGCACGCCTCTCTTCATTGTTGGTTGTGACGTTTATCCGATCGTATTGTTTATTGTTCCGAACTTCGATGAATGGTTTTTTTAGTAATTAAGCGAATTCTATGCTGGTCTCGATAACAGTGTTACGTTTGTTTACAATTCTCATAAAGAACAATAAATAAAATTTATGAATCAACTCTGTTGAATTTTCCCCTTTGCAACAAATGAGCTTATTTACAAACAAATTAAAAAATGAAATGCATTTTAACTCGTTTGTTTTCTTCATGATTGAAGTTCAATCAGGTATTAATCAGAAAAAAGTTCCCAAACCTAAACTAAGTTTAGGTAGCGGAATGGCAACACCATCCCACGCTTAAGCAAAACCGGTTTATCCTTCCGGGAACTTTACATAGGATGTGGCAAAATTGGACAGCCGACAGTATCCGAAAGCCGCTTCGTCAAAGCGAGCACCACCACTTTAAGTACAGCCCACATCCTTCCTCCTTACCGAATTCTGCATTTACGAAAATTAAATCCTCTTGCTAGGGCAAGTTATAAAAGTGGCACTGGCTCAAGGTGCATAATGAAGCCCTTTTGTTGATGGTTAATTATAATTAGTCTCCACACTATTTGACTCTAGAAAGCGAGATTGGTTGAAAAGTAGTATAGTCAAAAACATGGAGGAGAAAAATAGTGAAGAACACCGACACTTTAGCACGAAAGATCCCCAGTCCACAATCCACAATCCACAGTGATACTGAACAAAGAAAGAAGTGTGGAATAATGAAAAAAAAATCACCTGGACAATATCATAGTAGATCAAAATAAAATGAACGCAGTGACAATGTCCATATAAAACAATAACTAAATATGAGCTTTTTTTAACGGGAAATTAGCCGTCATTAACTTTTCGTCGGAGAGCCCAATTTCGGAAGTAGTTTTTGGGCCCAAAAGCGGGGTTCTGTTTTAAATAATGTAAATACTGCTTTCTTCTTGTCAATCTGAACACAGCGAATATATTTTCATGAACAGAATTTTTGTTTCAAACAAAAAAAACTGCTTTTGAAATTGACAAAATCGATGTTTCAAAATAGATGTACATTTGCATTGATAGTTAATAGTAGTCCAGCAGCAAGTCAGTTATAAAAAAAGTTTAAATATTTTTACATCAAAAGCGATGTTTGTAAGTCGTTACTTTTTGGATTCCAGAACGAGGTGCAATACTATCGCTGTACTAATTCTTAGTGTACAACTGTTTACAAAATGATTAGGGTTGCATGTCAGCGTTTCGGGATAGATCTTTTACAAGAATAATCTAGTAACATTCTAAGTTTAAATATGCATTTATCAATTTTAATTATCATTTTATAACGATTTTGTGACCGGGTATTGGAACCGCGGTAAGAGAGAAAGAGAGAGAGAAATTTCACGTAAATATTAACTGACTGTTCAGTGCATTTTTAACTGTAAAAGTAACTATTTCTCGTTCTAAAAATACAATTGACAGCATTGCGCAAATTGGTTGTTTAAAAACACGTTAAAGCCTCTATTAAGCTCCATTGCAGCTTTGAAAGCAGCTACCCAAGTAACAATTTCAGGCTGATCAAACGCTTTTATAGCTGAATTTATTCTACCTGTGGCTGAACTACGGTTTAGTTTTAGAAATAAAAACCATTTTTCAGCTCTTAAACATGTAAATTTGGTGATTTTATCAAGCTTTCGACTTGCCAATAGCTGCTTTCGAAGCTGCATTGAAGCTTAATAGAGGCTTTTGCGCGTTTTTAAATAACCAATTTGCGCAAAGCTGGAAACAAGGCGCACAAAGGTTATATAAAGGGCGATATAATTGCTTAACAAGTGTTTTTTCTGCCTGAAACGAAATAGGTTGTATAAGTTCTCCAATTTCGGCTGAATAAGAATTGTAGAATTGTTTACATAAATTTTATTCGATGCATATTCAGCTATGGCTGAATAATAATGGCTGCTAAAATGTTTAATCAGCGCATAAATATTTCTTGGGGTGAAATGAACTCAAATAGCTTCCATAGATTGTCAAAACATCAGAAGAATCAAATCCCATTCTTTCAATATTGTGCGAAGTGCAAGAATAGTCCATTTTGCCCAATTCATCCCCATATACATAGATAACCTCATTAAAGCAGTTAAAACTAACTTAAAGGTAAAAACATACTTCAAAAATGTGTATTTTATAATACTGAATAACTTTGGAGAACAGTTGAAAGCAATAAATAAATTGGATGCAAATTTGTTTGGACGTATTCAAAACACGAAAGTTTGTATCACCCTAATAGATGAATATAAGGTCACCCTAATAGTCTAAAAAGATGCGCTGCATTTTATTCATAAACTTCTCTGAAGACACCATCGTTGAAAAATTACGAATTTTTTACACAATAGCAAAATGAACGTATTTTTGTAGTTCTAGGAGACAATCAGGCAAAACGGACCGATTGTGAATTCATCACGGTACTAAATCGATGACATTCAATTCTACTGGTGTCTTTCGAATGAATTGGTGCTATTCGAGTTTATTCCCCCGTCTTTGAATTAGTTTTATTCGCTTCAATTAGGTGTTACTGTGTATTTAGGGGTGAATTGGGCAAAACAGACTATTCCTGCATTTCGAACAATATGGAATGGATGGGATTTGTTACTTCTGATGTTTTGACAACGTTTGGAAGCTATTTGAGTTTATACTTGAGTAGTTTCTATATTATTTAATTAACTTTTATCATGATTTTTTAGGAAAATGGGGCAATATGGACCACTTCCCGAAGTCTGCGCAGGGTGAAGCTATCACCAATCGATTTCCTGCATTTTTTACATAGAAATAGGTATCTTGTAAGATTCCAAACCGGCGGCTTCTAATTCTTGGGATTACGAGCTCGTTTTTGCCCATTGTGCAGTGGTTCAACGACAATGACGTCACTGTGATTCTCAAGAAGTGGTATCCTTGTGAAAGGAAAACAGAAAAGGGTGCACTGCAGGTGACGAGAAAAAACTAAAGAGCAAATGGAATTTGGTTAATTTTTTATAACTGTTATTTCACATCTGCAATCGGCGCTTGCCACAAAAGACGATCATTAAGACTGTCGCAGTGGCTTTTTGACCCAATGCCCTTCTGGCATACAAAACTAACTGTAATTTTCACAATCGACGGAGGCGACGGTAGAAGAAAGCAATGAAACAAAGGTCTTTATAGTACCCAGATAGAGTGGGACAAGAAATGACGGGGAAAGAGCGGAAAATTAAGTAAGGGAGCGTCATTGAAGCAACGCCTATGAAGTCCGTGTACCGATCGCCTTTACCCAAGGGATGATGGACCGTATTCGAAAAAAGTTCGGAAACTATGATCTTGCAATAAGCATAAAACAGAATTATGTATACCTAATACATTAAAAAGTAAAAATGACACACAATCATACTTTAAGAAGGTCCTTGTATCCAAATTATCAATTTTTCCGCTAATAGTTTTTTTATTTCATAAAAATTTTGAAAAATAAGTGATAACTTTAAATCCGACTATAAGAAATTTAATGTAACTATTTTTTCAGTATGTTTCATGGTCTCAAACTTTGAAAAGCAGTAAAACATTTTATCTTCTGATCCGTAATGCTTTAATGGGTTAGTTTTGATGCTCAAACTTTTGTAATTTCATGTTGAATGTCGAAAAACTGGTCATATACATTCAAATCTTATTTTACGGCCACAGTTGACGGAACGTAAAAAAAATCGGAAAAAGAGAGGAAGTTATTTAAAATTTTGAACGCAAAAAGGACATTTGGACGTAAAATGAAAAACGTTGTTTCGAATTTTGACAGTAGAAAGAAAAGATATTATTTCGAATTTTCTGAAATTACCTGATGGTATTTGACGAGGACGTTAATTCAAATTTTGGATGCGAAAAGGGAGGACGTTAATTTGAATTATGAACCTAAGAAGTGGACGCAAAAAAAATTACGTAAAACAATTGGACTTAAAACGAGATTCTTGCATATATCAAAACGTCGTAAAATATGTAAAAGATAATCTGGACTATCCGTCAAAACTGGTTTTACTCGAACTAGACACTTTCTAAATAAGTAACAACATCGCAACATATTTATTCGGTTTAACACTAACAACTCAGCAATTCCTTGAATAAAAGTATTATCGAAATTTAAAGTTTAGAGTCGTATATTTTTGTAAGAAACATCTGATCGGGTTTCTAGTAAAAGATTTTCAAGCTACTAAAACACAAAAAAAAACTACTTTTTTTTGTTTACCAGTTTTATAGAAAAAAAACTTAAAAACCAATTGTTTTTGATTTGATTCCTTAACATATTTAATTGGATTAAAAGGTTTAAAAGTTTTTATTCTTTTAGAAATAGTCTAAAAGCAAAACGGGTAAAAATGATAATAGTATTCACAATTGTGATTTAACATTAAAGTTCTATTTGTGGTCAATTTCAATTTCAAACGTGCTAGTAATTTTAATTTTGGGCAATTTATTATCACTGCATATTTAAAAAGAAAAGTTTTTTTCAAAATAGTCATCTGCTGGAATATTTTCATCATTTTGGTAGAAAAGAAGTAAAGGACATCAGAAATATGCAATAGTATTTGAATAGTATTGAAGTATTTGAATAGCGGTTTAAATTTCCTTTAAGGACAAATCACCTTCGAAAAACTTAAACATCAATATATTTCCCAAGTAACATTTTTGTTGTATAACAGCTTATCAAGCACTTGTACCACGGAAATCAACTGTACAATAGTTTAATAAGCTATTATACAACAAAAATGTTACTTGAGTTTGGTTTCAAATTTCGATTCTTTTGACTTTTCCTGCTAACATAGGAAAATTCTCTCTTAGGCTAGTATAACTACAGAGTTGTTTGTTGCACTTTTTCTGCTTAATATTTTCACCTTTTTCATGACCAGTAAATAAATTGTCGGCTTTTGACTTATACTCGTATTTGAGAGAATTTTTATGCCAAACCCCAAAGATAAAACGAAAAAATAAAACAATTACGTTAAACTCTTGAATGGGTGGTTTTAAAAATATGACATTTCTTTACAAACCTTGAATAATAGAAATTATAGAAGCGAAAACGCTATACAAAAATTATAATTTATAAATTATATTTATAAAAATAAAGATCGGCCGTCGGCTATTTGATTCGAATTTCAGATTAAATTGCTTACAAATTTTCATGAACAGCAATTAACAAACATTTTTGAAATTCATCAGGATATTCGAATTATAATAAAATAAACATTTAAATGTTTTCTGTATATTGTAATGTGTAAACAAGATTAGTAGAAATAAATAATAAATTAATGAAGTTCAATAACCTTGTTTGTGGCACACTTATAAAATGCCAAATTTGAATATTATGATAAATTAAAACCAATATAATTTATTAAAAGTGGCATCCAGCGGTCTAGCCCAAATGTTAAAACTGACTAAAACAAACTACTTGAACACAGAATCAAACAAAATACGTACAAAATAAACCATGTTGCGCTGTCGGGACCCGGCTATGGCGTTGATCAAGTGCCTCTCGAGCAACTTCAGCAGCAATGGTGGCGGCGGCGTCGGCTGTCGTTCTTCTTCCTGGCAATCACTTCCCGCAGCAAGTCTCGGAATTTACTTAATCAACACAACCCAAAAACACAACACGTATCAAAACACATTAAATTAAAAGTTTCCTTCGTCTAGCTTATGTCTTATCTCGGGGCCGTTTTGCATGCCGTAATCACATCAATTGCACACGACGCAACCCATCCTTAGCTTCCCGACACTTTCCAAGATGTTCTCTTCTGGTTCCGGCTGTGGTTCTCATATGTTGCTCTACTGCTCGTCTCGAGAGGTGCCAAATGCGGGTGGCAAAACTCAATTAGGAAAATTAATTCAATTGATTGAAGACAAGAGCAGTTGGCCTATCCACTTCATAGCATCCCGAGCGCGCACTTGTGCGTGCATATGTGTGCTGCTCGATGATGATAACACTTAAGTCTTCCGTTCGTTCTAGTCCTTCCGAACACTATATTCTCTCGGTAACATACAACAACACTTTCTATCAGCAAAGTAGTTCACTTTTCGTTCGCGGACAAATGGCCACGGAAATGCAACCGGTTCGACAGCTGAAACTGGTCTGAGCAAACAACGGCGCACAATTCGACTGATAGCACTCCGCTGAAAATCTCGGTCAGTCAGCTAGAACTGATCCAGGACTCAAGCGAACAAAAAAGATTTCGCTTCCAGTCGCCACAGCACGAGAGCAAACGAGAGGGCACGATGCGCCTCATTCGATGTTTTTTACGCTTTTGAGCGGATCCTACCAGAGTATGCGGATCGTAACCTCCTATACAAGAAAACCAGTTATCCTTGCCAGTTCCTCTTTCAACCGAACGCACACCACCGAAATACCGCATACCGAAATTGCGCATAATCGTACCTTACAGCCCAAATACACTCACACAGCAACCGGCCAGCAAAGCAGCAAAAAAGGCACCAACCATAAAAAGGTAGAACATCCCTTCACCCACCCCGAATTTCCACCCGAGAGACTGAACCTCATCGAGGGCACGCAATCCTTCGAGCCATTCATCCTGCCAACCGACAATGAGCAGCGAGCTGGAAAAAGGACACAGTCATACATAGCGTTAATGTTATGTACAAACATCTCTGCGCCCGTTTGATGCTCCTGCTCTGTTGTTCCTCATCTTCAGACCCTCTCCTTCGATCGTTAGGTACATACACCCATCCATGAGCTCTATCCCTGCGGAAGATCTCTCGTAGATGGCATATTATGGCGCTATCCTGCTATTGAGGTTGGTGGTGTTGGTGCTCGCCTCGCCTAGCAGCCTTTTGGGTGCAAGCTTTTGCGGAGTGAGAGCAATCGTTGGCAGATTTGCGCCGGTTCTTCATCTCCACCGCCGCCGCCGGTTCGTCGTTATTACGACAGCAGGGTGACGCCCTCTCGAGCAGTTGCTACAGAAGACCACCTCCTCCGCTGTGTTGATTCTCCCTGGTGCCGCTTGTCACGATGTTCGTCCCATCGCCGCGTCGGCTGCCGATGTGGACAGGCTCTGCCACTTTTTTTTGTCCCGCTTATTGCTTGCCAGTTTCTTTTGGGTCCTTATTGCGCTCGATGACAGTGGACTGGACCGGCGGCGCGGCGGTGGTGGGTGGTAAGTAGACAAAGTGGTAGTTGTTGCTTGTTAGCTCATTATGAAGCGGGCGGAAAACTAACAGTAGCGAAATGTTTGAGCAAACAGAGCCGCTTTTGTGAGAAGGCACATGAAAAAAGGAGCCCCGGAAGGGACGCGACGCGGCACGATGGCAAGCAATTCGAGACTCCCTGGCGAAGTGATACGATGAAAAGTGCAGTGTTGTGGAAAATGCACAACCGAATCGAAAGAGCTTGCCGTCTTTACGAGCCGGATCGTTTCTTATGGGGTACCAATCCCGGGCCGCAGTTGAAGGATTTGCTCTGCTTATCGGACTTGTGATTGTTACTGAGATCGGATAAAAGTACCGAAACGTTAAATAAACGGGTCTTAAATCAGCTTTCAAAGCTCGATTAGAACCCTGTTAGTTTAGAAATTTGAACATTGATATTTCCACTTTATTATTTTGTATCGTCTACTCGAAAATAAAATTTGTACACTTTTCGATTACATAACAACAGAAGGCCAAACTAAGGATGTGTGTGAGTTTAATGATCCAAAAAGTTTGCGTATTTCTTGTACATTCCTTTTGGGTAAATGAAGAAACTCACGTGAGATGATGTTTCATTCAGCATCTCCAAATTAAAGTAAAAAATAGACTCATAATTAAAAATTATGACCGAATGAGAAAAACAGTTTTCAAATTATACTCACGTCTGCGTTTGAAGCAATAATTTAGTAAACAAATATGTATGTCTATTTTCCACTACTGAATTTTACCGTCGGCAATCGTGGTTCTTTCCTCCGGCGTACGGCAAGTGACATTCACCACCTACGGCCATAACCAGTTCAAATAAAAAACTGTACAGCGTATAACTCCTTATACCTAAATAGTTATTATTTATTAATATTTTTGATATTATTTATTTTCATGTTCTATCAAGTGACGAAAAGAAACCGGACATTTCTTGCATTTATTTATGGGTATCCTATGTACGACATGTGTTAGGTGAGTTTTAACTTTTTTGTGTTTTCAAGTAATTTTTAAAATGCACTTTAAGTAGGGTTTATTTATAATTCCCGTCGTAGTAAAGAAAGCCAATTTTCATCATTTCCTAGGTGGATTTAATGAATACCCCAAAAGTTCTTGTGCTGATTCGACTCAAATAAGTGACAAAAAGTATATTTCGAGAAAATCGGATCCAAAGTTAAGCTAGAAGTCAGCTAGAAAATTCGTCAGGTTAAAATACAAAACAAATGGCGCACTATGGTTCTGTTAACTTCACTTTATTAATTTCTATTGAAATCTTGGAAAAGCATTTTATAATTTTTGGGAGATACCTATAAGACATTTTTGAAAATGTTATTTGCACTTACACACCCCTTTCCTTCCAAGCGAAACCCAACTTTTATTTTGCTTAAGATAGGAGTCACAACGACAACTTGTTAATCATAGCTACCTATTACCCCCCCTCCTTTCCACCCTTCCCCTTCATTCCCGGAAAAAAAAGTCCTTCTTCATTACTTTCCCTTACCGTCCCTTCATCAATTGTAGAACCATCGTTTCAAAAAAAAATACAACTTGATCCCACTTTATCCAGCTTTAGTTACGATTTCGAGTTTGTTAGGAGAGATTTACGATAGTTTTCGTACGTTGATATACGAGTTGGTGCTAGCTGGGTATATAGGTATAACGAATCGGAGTTGAATAGGTCTGCACGACGTTGACGCACCTTGAACATAGTTTAAGAAGGAGAATTATTTTCATCGCTGCGCCATCGCACAGAGGACAGAATCGACCGGCAAAAACGGAACTTTTTGTTACCGTTGTTTTTAAGGGATAAAAAGAGACTTTTCTAATGTAAAAACCACGAGAAATCGATTGGTAATGGTCTCAACGCGCGAAAATGACAAGAAGTAGCCCATTTTATCCTATTCACCCCTGTTTTCTAATAGTTTCGAAAGAATCATGTACAAACTCTTGTCAATTTGAGATTCAATGGTAAGGAAAGCAGAAGAACTTTAAGAAAAAGATAAATGAACAGATTTATTTTAATACAACATAATCTAGAAGTCTGGTTTACCACATTTTCTTGTACTAAAGTAAAAATGCCAATTCGGTACTTTTACCAGAGATTTTCAAGAAGGCATGTCTGTTCTGCAGGTTGAAAAAGTCAAAAGATCGAACGGCGATCAAGTTTTTCACTAAAATGTCATGCAAGGGAATGTTTTGCCTTGTTTTACCCTACAACTTGTATACTGAAATCTGCGAATGTATTGATAGGATAAGGAGCAATGCTCAGATTTTGTTCAAATTTGGTGTGTAGAGTAGGGCGGGGCATAAGTGCGATGTTTGAAGTTGTCATCAATTTTCGTGAGATATAAAGAAGGACAACAACATAATATATTTTATAGTGATGCAGTAGCTCAATGTGTTCACAGTCAACTATAAATCATCTGCGGTAATAGTGTTTTGCAAAATATATTCTTCTTTCTTCTGATCAAGTGCAGATTCGCACCTTTACCCCACTAGCGGGGCAAAAGTGCGAATACTGCGGGGCAAAAGTTCGAAGCTAGAATCCATGAAATTAGTCCAGCAGTAGCTAACAAAATCATTGTATCATTGTGCGTTATGTTTCGGTAAGGAATATTCTCAATCTGCACCTTTTCCATTTTGCGCTGGTGTATTGCAGCCTCCGTTAGATCGAAACTTTTCCAAACGTTTGTCTTTTGTTTCATCAGCGGAAACACATTGTTTTTCTTCGGCCAACATCTGTAGAGCACACAGTTTTCTGCAGATATTTCATTTCTAGTATCTGTAATATAGTGCCTAAAGCTGTATATAATTAGCTATACATTTTTGCCTCGTCCATGAATCGCACTTTTGCCCCGTCCGTGAATCGAACTTTTACCCCGCTAGGCGCTTGACGGGGTTAGATTAAATTACGGAAAAGCGAAATATATTTTGTAAATTATTTTCGCCGTATTTTCAAAATAGATATGTGAGCGATGTAAAACGCTGCTACAAATTTTCAAGAAGTAATATCCTCCTGTTGATATCGTATTTGCCGTATAACGAAAAATTACATCAAAACCACCCTAAAATAACATTTGCTTATAACTCAGCAACCATGCTTCGTAAGCAACCAAAGTTTACGTTAGATTCAAGCTGTCAAAGTAGTCACCCATCCATGCCAATGTAGAAAATTTACTCGGAATCTGCACCGATAAATCATTGAATCGCACTTTTACCCGCATCGCACTTTTACCCCTCCTTACTCTATATTCTTTGTCGAAAAATTTAGACCCTTATTTTTTTTATTGGACGCTTAGGGTGCCCCTTTCTGGGTTAGGGTGGTCACAAAAATTGTCATGCTTTCCGATTTTACTTTACTTAAAACTTTATAACTTTTGAACTACTGAACCGATTTTAATGATTTTGTTTCCAAATAAAAGGTGTTTCAATAAACTTATAGAAAATATATTCGACTGTAGCATTCCGGACTACAAAAACATTGAAACTTTGAAGAAAGAAAGAATGGCAGACATGATAATTTTTGTAGCCACCCTAACTAACAAAGAGGCACCATAAACAACAAATAAAAAATGAAACACAAATAAAAAATTAAAATTTTTCGACCAGGACCAAACATAAACAAATTTGAACGAAATCGGACCACTTTAACAGTTGCTTCTTTTCCTATCAATACATTCTCAGATTTCAGTACAAGTTGTAAGATAAAACAAGGCGAACCATTCCCTTACAGGACATTTTAATGAAAAACATGGATGTGTATGTGAAATCCACAAATTGGATCGATCATTATGGCTTGGCACAAACTCACCCCGTGAAGTGAAGCTCGAAAAGTACAAAGTTTCGAAAAATATTATTTTCGAAATAAAAACTAATCCAACGCATAATAACCTTTCAATACATTCTAAATGATTAGTTTATATACCTACAAAATAGCAAGTTGATTTCTTGTTTGGGTTGGTTTATACGGGACATTGTCTACAAGCGTTATTTCCGAGTATTTTTGATCGCGAACTTTGAAACCCTGTTTAGGCTAAATAGTTGCTTATGTTATCTGCGTTCCATTCTAAGTTATGAATAAATATGTTATGTTCATCATCATTTTAAATTTAGGTCACTAGTTTCTATAGATATAATAAATTTTCACAAATAAACATTTTTGGTTTTTGGCACGATCTCACCCCCATGGCACAATGTCTCCCCGGATAGTGGTAGGGGAGAGACGTCTACAGTAAAACACTTTTTTTCCAAAAATTTTAAAAATTTTTTGGTGATAGTTACCAACGAGGTCTTCAATCCATTTGACAGGTATATCCTTCTAGTTGACTGAAAAAAAGTTTCAGCCCTTTTGGTTAAAAGATAAAATAGTTACAAACGCAAATGTGAAGGTGTCTTTTTGGCTCACTGTTCCCCAGTAGGTGGGAAGAGTGAGACAACGAGTATTGAATACTGAGACACATATTAAAATTAAACTTAAACCATATTTTTTGGTTACAAAGAATAGTTTAGAGGTCGTACTGTTTATTTTGGGCATAAAGGATACATTATTGTTGTGCATTATTGAAAATTCCGATTTTTCTCACATCTACATTTATATTCATATAAAGGTCAAATCCTGGTTATCTACCTTCAACTTACACTCATTTACAATCAATTTATATGGATTGATTTACAATTCAACACAAAACTTTTTTTTGAAAATTACCCACATCTGTTTGTCTCACTGTTCCCAATAGGAATGTTTTATAAGAAATAGTGAAATAGTGGTGTTAGCAAACAATTCGATGGTCTTATATTTTTTATTTTTATCTCTCATTCCTATGAGATGCCATGTAGTAAATTTAATTTGGATTAGTTATGCGATTTGCCGTTAAAAATCACCTGAAAATGATCGCAATAAAATTTACTTTGACCCCCCCAAAAACGACTTTTGTTGAAAAATATACTAAAAAATTAACAAATTTTTTTCAAACTGTATTATGTGATATAGATTCACAAACTTTACTTTGCAGGAAAATATCATGGATCTTGTATGTTTTATGTCGAAGCTATTCCCGATGTCTCACTGTTCCTGTTGTCTCACTGTTGACTACTCTCCCCTATACTAAAATGTTTAATTTTTGTATTAGCAATTTTGGCCGCTGATCCAGACATAAATTAAATTTGAACTTGAAAATGGTTTGGACTAAATTTGAAATTTTATTTGAACTGTATATGAAATTGTCGGTTAACATCGAAAAAAATTGGCTAAAATAATTTTCCTTTAGCTGTAGCTACAAGAAACAAAACGGGCGGGCTGTGAACAAACGTCAAACCGTTGGACTTCACATAAAAATAAATATCTTTCTTCTGATGAAGAAATACCGAATCAAGTCCAGCGAGTCATTCACTTTTATATAGATAAAATTGAAGCAAAATGCGATTCATTTGATCCAAACGTGAAGAAATAACCTCGAGCCGTAAACTAGCTCCTTGCAAACGGATTCATAAAAATAGCTTTCTTATGGCAAAAAAGAACAAATTTTATCCCGGCAGAATCATCAGATATCACCATTTACAACTCTTTATACCGAGAAATCTATGATAAAATAATCTTCATTTGGCCAAAAAGCTGGAAAAACGCGTGCCATTGGATTTCTAATAAAAAATACTTTCTTTTAACATCAAAATATTGAATGCAGATCTATATATATATATATATATATAATAGTGAACGTATGCTTGTATGTTCCTCCATAGCGCCAGAACGCCTTGACTGCTCTTCGCCAAACTTGACACAAGGGCATCAGCACTGAGGATACATGAAAAAAGGCTTTGTTTCTCCTCCGTTATAGGGATTTTTATTTTTGTTCCGCTATAACTCCGAAACGCATGGACGGTTCTTCGTCAAACTTGGGACACATGTTCACACAAAAGAATCAGCGTAGGGGGGTGGACCCTAAAAAGAGGATGAGGTCAAAATAAGTAAAACTGATTACATTTCTCCCGCATTTTTTTTTTTTTTCCATGTTGGGTATTTTTATCACTGCGACCATTTGTTTGATCTATTGTGATATATTCCCCGTTTTATTATAGCTATGTTGTCAAGATGACGCACCACTAGCAGAAGTGATTGTCATTGTTTGACTAATAGCATTTGTCCAGCCCGGTGATGCACTTCGGATGAAGTGCACTACGGCGCTGGGAGTTGTTCTCCAAATATCAGAGGGTTCTAACAGCCCTCTTTCGAAAAACCTTAATCTTTTATTGAGAATTGCCGGACATCGGCATAACAGGTGTTCCGAGTCTTCTTTTTCTATGCCGCAGAAGCGACATATATCATCATGAAGTTTTCCCATTAGCTTCAGATGATAGCGGCTCGGACAATGTCCTGTTATAAGACCAGTATAAATGCTTAGATCTTTCTTCGAAAGCTCCAGTATTTTGCGAGTAATTGAAACGTTTGGAGAGATGAAACGTTTCGACTGCCTAGCATTGAAAGTGTTATTCCAATTTGATTCCACTTTCGTACATTCCCATGCTTTTAGCTCCATTTTTAAAGCAGAAGCAGATAAGCAACAGAAGAGCTCAGGTCCTACAAATTGATGAGATGATCCGAGTCTTGCTAGTGCATCAGCTCTCTCATTTCCATCAATTCCACAGTGACCTGGGACCCAGTACAAGTTGACTTGGTTACGACGAGACAATTTTTGGAGTGATTGAATACATTCCCAGACAAGTTTTGATGTGCATGTCGCCGACTTTAGAGCGTTTAGAGCTGCTTGGCTGTCGGACATGATGCATATATTTGAATGTTTATAGTTCCTGCGCAAGCACACAGTCGTACATTCTAGAATTGCTTGTATTTCAGCTTGGAATACAGTTGGCCATCTGCCCATAGAAATTGACATGTCTATTCCTGGGCCAGTGACTCCTGCTCCCACTTGATTGTCTCCCGCATTTAGACTGATTGCAATTGTGCAAGGGACTAGGAGACAAGACAATACTATAGCGGGAGGTTTCGAGGGGGGTGTACCGAAGAGGGAAGTATGAAAAAAGATTTGTTACAATTCCGTTATCGGGATTTTCAGAGAGCAAACAGATGCATAAATGATTGGCTACGTGACAGGGCGAGCTGACTGGCAAGGAGCAAACAGGGGGGATGGGGATCGTGAGTTGACAAAAGGGAAAGACGGTCTCAAACAAAGGACAGGTCTCAAACAAACAGAGGATGGTTCAAATAGGTAAAGGGGTCAGTTTCTCTTACATTTGGAACGATAACAGTGGTACAAATATCTGGTGCGACAAGATGGGATTTCTGAAGGGGGGGAATTGAGTGGCCATTGCCAAAGGGGAGGCTTTATAGGGATTACAACAAGACAAATTTACAAGACAACGGGGATGGAGGGGTGGAGCTGACGAAGGGAGTAGACACATTCAAATGAAGAAAAAGAGTTTTGTTTCTTGCATTTTGAGAATTTACGTTACAATAACAGATGTGGATAGAGACAAAGGGTCCCCGAGTAAGATTGAGTAATCAGCGTAGTATTAAGAGTAGTATTAAGATTAAACTTGCTATCATATATAGTGTAGGACGGGGCATAATTGCGGTATTTAAAGTTGTCTGAAGTTTTTGGAGCGTCTTAGTAGCATACGAAACCTAAAAATAAAAAAGAAGAAAACTTATCCAATTTAATTATGTGTCTACACATAGTAGAATTAAATTGGATAAGTTTTCTTCTTTTTTATTTTTAGGTTTAAAGTTGTGTTTTAATCACCCCGGTGGCAACTATGACGTTTGCGAACAAAATAAGTGAAGCCAACATGGGCTGAATCACTGGATTACTTGTATGCAAGTATGCATGCAAAAGAACGAATCACACGGTATTTCTGCAGCACCAGCAGTAATCTTCGCAAGGTTATCATCTGAATTAGTGACATTTTCTCTTAGTTGAATATAAATAATACTTATCAATGAGCTGTTATTTAGCCTCTTAAAAAAATCTTCAATTCCATATCACATAATCGATATATACGTGGTTAAGTTTCGTTGGCTTGGTCACTTCAGTCGCGTCACTTCCACTGTTGTGTGAATGCTGCTTATTAAAAGCAAAACGTATGTAGCGCCACCTCAATATGTGGCGGTTTCACGAAACATTATAGATGCCCGGGGGTTGGTTTTAATATAGTGAAAAAATCTTAAGTTTTTACTACTTTATATTGTTAAAAAAAGAACTGACGAGGGGTTATTGGATGGAGGTTTGGTTTTTTGCGATCATTCTCCCCCCGTTGATTGCACCGGATCATCCGACAGAAGTAAGCAAATTTTCGCAGCAGCTCGTCGATACTCCCCAGCCGTTTTGACTGTCACAGCCCTCACTGTCATTTCCTGGATGTGTATCTAAAAATCATTCCATAAACCACTTTTGAGCTATCGTAAATTCGTAAGAACATTTGGTCCTAATCGATCCGCATTTATTCCGTTACTTATAGTTATGGAACTGGTTTAACATGGAATACGAAGTGAAAAAAGTGATTTTTTAACCGATTTTGCACGTTAAACCAGTTCCATAACTATAATTAACGGAATAAATCCGGTTCGAAGGACCAAATGTTCTTACGATAGCTCAGAAGTGGTTTATGGAATGATTTTTAGCGGATCGAATTGTAAAAACGCGTGTGTATAGACTATAGAACAAGGCGTATATTTAAAACTGAAAAATGGTTTGTTTCAAAGTGTTCCTTATCCCATATTCTAAAAAAAATGACGAGGGGTTATTGGATGGAGGTTTGGTTTTTTGAGATGAAAAGCTGTCATCAATTTTCACGAGATACAAAAAAAGCACAGCCATAAAATATATTTTATATTGATGCAATTACTCAATATCTTCACATTCAAATTCAACTATAAATCATCTGGAGTAACAGAGTTATGCAAAACAAATTCCTAATTTTTCTGATTCTGCCGAATCGCACTTTTACACTAGTGGGGTAAAAGTGTGAAGTTTGAATCCATGAAATTACAGTATTATCAAAAAAAAACATGTGCGTGTGTGTCCCACACACGTTTACAATTTAGCAATTCGAACCACCAGTTTTTCGTCGCTACCTCACCTCTGTATCCCTCGTTATTTGGCAAGCATATATTGTATTCAATTGCATTCAGTTCAAGATTTTCCTACCTTATTCTTAGACCTTTGTAAGGATTTTTTTAGATTTCCGAAGTTCCTTTTGAAACAGAAGTTATGGTCGAATGCCAAATAGCGGGCCAACCATGATGACATTCCACTAGGATTGTCTAATAATCAAAATAATGATTCTAACTCAAATTACAATGCTTTAAAGTTGAAAGATATTTCGGGTTTCTCAAACAAACAAGAAGTTTGCGGATTGAAATTGTTATCTTTTCATGTTCGTAGTGTATAATTTGCTATAATACATAACTCGGGATGTTAATTTATTGTGTGCTGCCTAAGAAGAAGAAGACCCCCCCCCCCCACTCTTCTAAACGTTATTTATCAAAAAAAATTGATGTGGAATTATACAAGTTTTTATTATTGCGGTAATTTTACTGTAAACAATCAAACTATAAAACTAATAAAATATCCTGTATGATACAGATTAAATTAAAAAATGGTAAAAACCTGAGATCAAGTTTAAAGAAACAAACAACAATTGACAAAAAAATATAAATTAGAAAATATAAAGTAGAAAGTCTGAACCTTTCGACTATACTGGACGTATTGACAAATTTAAAGCCAGTTTACATGCCAGTTCGATACCTAATAAATTTTATTACTAGTTAGCAAGTGTATCTGGTGATTTCACAGCTTGTAAAAACAAACGGTGTTATTGCAAAACATACGTCCCAGCGGAAATCCGAGATTTATCAAACCTCTCCATCTTATTTCGCCAACCGAGGGGTTGGCATTCTTCGTCGACCACTTTAACATCAATTATATAATCCCATTGTTCACATCCCCCGCGCGCTGGTGGAATCTTGTAATAATCCTTATATTCACCATCTAGATGAAAACAAACACGACAAAATAATACAATATGTCGAAGGGGAAGACACAATCTTCCCGGGGGAGACAATTGTTTTTGCTTCTGTTAATTACGGTGGTGGTTCTGCACTGAAGTGGTACGTGCTATTTCAAGGCTAATAATAGTCTTCCCGTAGGATGCAATTTTGTGTTTATGTCACGTTTCGGCAAAGGAATAGTGAATTTGCTAAACAATAAAAAATAGTAAAATGATTTAGGAAGCGAAAAGAAATGAACGAGAAGTAAAAATTTAGAAACAAGAATCAAGCAAGAATCTAGAAGCTAGAAAAAAGGTAAGAAACAAAAAGTAACAAGTAGAGTAGGGTATTAAAAATAGGCTTGATTTTATTAATAAGTTGAAGAATATTTGTTCAATATTTTATAAACTATCTAATATTATCAATAACTAGGTCACTAAGTAATAATTATTACAATATTGACCAAAGAATAAAGCTGACTCTGAACGCTCGATTCGCCCTGTTTTTTGTATCACCGGTTATAAAACGTTTCCTGCTTTCGCTGGTGATAATTGTCGTCAACACGCCGAAACACGTCGATCCGATTCGACAGGGGACCCTCATTTCAATTTCAGATGTACAATTACAAAAGGGAACTGCGTCGCCTCCCGTGGGTGTAAAACCATTCGGCACAAGGCAGAGCAAAGTAAATATCAAATCATGCCATCCCCGGGGGCATCCCACGGCCGCAATCTGTTTGTTGTGCCAAATTAAAACTAAACATGATCAAAATGTGACTTGCGGAGAGATACCTTTGCGCTGTCGAGGACGACGATAACGACGATGGTAATGATGAGGACGAAGATGATGATGATGAAAATCATTACGCTTGGGAGTGTGTCTCCTGTTATCCGATTACCTTAGACGTAGCAAATCTTCTCTGAATGTTTATTCCATTTACGGTACGGAGTAGAGCCAGTGGCATTCAGCTTTACCTGATGCATATCGGTTCCTAATCTACCGAGCCGATTGTCGCAAACAAGATCAAAATATTTTAAAATATTTGCCAGCTAAACCTCTCGTAGACTGGTTTAGTTATAAAACAATTTTTCCATTAGCTTTCATTAATTTCACTTAGACTCGGATTAGGCATCGGATCAGGAGCAGCTTGTCCTCCTCCAAAATTTAGATAGAATTCACAGAGGATTAAACTTCATCGGTCTCGCTCTTTATGTTGTACTCGTGCGTCTCTCAGGATTTGGTAAAATTTTACTGTATGTACCTACCTACAGTCGGCCTGGCCTAATAATAATCGGCATGAATGTCACACCCAGGATTTTCTTTTTAAAACGTGCACCGCAAACCGTTGCCATAGTAACGACTCTATATGACATTTCTTAAAAATAAACCAAATTAAAATTTAGTTGATCAAGCTAGCCTGAGTTTTTTCGTGTTTGCCTAAGTTTTTTATAGTGAATAAAATCAAAATGAAATTTCCTCAAAAGAAACTGTATCAACAACAGTTTATTAGCATTAATATCATTCGTGCGTTGTCAAAATATTTGTAAACATAATCCTTAATAATAAACCCACACTCAACAGAATTCGGTGGATTGTTTCTGGTTTTCCCTTCGTGTTTCAAACCCACCCGAAGCATATTTTCCTAGTCACTATTGTGCCGGACTGGTGAAGCGTGCTGAAAACACGACTCTTAATCATCGCTTCTAGCGGTCGGTCGGTCGAACCGACGAGCGGAGGAGGACAGGGCAATTTCGGCATAGAAGAAACACCCACGCTTGCTGTATTAACTGTGCCGACATTGTGTACGTACATTTGTACTGGCAGGTAGGAACATATAAATTCGGTGAAGTTTTTCTTTGTCGCCGATGCAGAACTGGAAGCCAAAGGTATTTTTTTTGAATCAGCTTCCGTGCTTTTAGTAGTGTGTCCGGTGCAGTGATGCGTGTGGCAGCTCAGGATCAAATCTGATCCATCATAATGATAATCCTTTAATGAGTGTTATTATTTAGTTCGTCTGAAGGATTGACGTGCTTGAACCTCGCGTCAGCTGATGAGGGTTTCATGTTCATCGTAAAAGGACGTTCATCTCACTAATGGTTCAATTCATACGAAATATGCATTTTTGTATTGTTGTGGCATTTAAGGAAATCCCAGCGCGACGATTAATGTTGAATCTCCAAACAAGAAGTGAAACAACAACAACGGTGCATTTCTGAAAAACCAACGAGCGATGACTAGAGCAACAGAAATGCATCGGCAACGGGAATCACAATTGCTTAGAATGCAATTGCTCGGCGTGAAATCGTCATCCCAAGAACAATAGAAGCGTGCATATAGGAGCATAAGAAAAACTCCCCGCGGCACTGCGCGGAACCGTCAAGTTCCCACTTATGCATATTTCCCCTTATCTGCTCGAGTGCAACACATTTGAGTGAAACACAAAAAATGCAAAAATATTGCTCATATGTTTAGCGGTTGCATTCGTATTGTTTTTATCCCCCGAGAGAGGGTTGAGTACGACAGATTCGTGCTCGACACGTACAATTTACAATGTCTTCTTCCAATTACTTCTTCGTTGGGTATTTTGGCAGATGTACAGGAATCACTTGCAAACATAAATGCATAGGTGAACTGTTGTTCAACTTCTTTTTTGAAGGTTTCACATATTCACGACAAATAGAGATTCTATTGAAAAATAATTCCTTATTTTCTTGTAATGTTCATGTCAAGGTAAGGTTTTATCATGGTTTTGAAATAAGTTAAAAAATAGTCATGATAAACTTAAAATAAAAATGGGGCTGGATTAAAATTGATAAAAAAAATTAATGAATTAAGCTTTTGACAAAATTTACAAACTTTTGTGAAATAAAAAGGAAAAAAACTAATTGTTTCATTGGTCAAAGCTTCAGCAACTTTGTTCCATTAATTCAACCATGAAAAACCAAATGTCAGTAACTCAGATCATTATTGACTGTTTGAATATAAACCCTACATGCCGCTGCTGGAACAGTAATTGTGGCGTGGAAGCTTAACCGACTTCAGTTTTCCACCGTGAACCCGTGGATGACCCGATTCCTCAGGCGGCTCGGCTTCTAAGACTCGAGTTCTAAGCACGCTTGCCGACCTCAATACCGGATTAAGAATGTTTTAGACAGATTAAACTGTTCCGCTTTGATCCTGGGCATCTAGCCGGTAGGCCGGAGGCTTCTTCAAATTTTCGTTATAATTATTTTCTTTTTGTTTTTTCTTCTCACCCGTAGTATTCGAACGTAAACGGATTACCACTTTCGGGCGAACTTCTCCGGCTATTCGCCGCAGCTGACCGGCGATGATGAGGGATATGCAAAATTTTACACACTTCACCGAAATCTGTGGGCTAGGAATAGGTCGCCCCTTTGCGGTGGGATGAATCTTGCCGTGTGGTAGATCTATCTCTTTCAAAAGCCGAAGGATGCTACCGGAGAGGGATGATCCTGTAAATGGATCGGATAATGGTGAAATGAGAAGATCATAATGATTGGATGCCTCAAGCCGACGGCCTAAGTGAGGTTAATGAAAGGTAATAGAAAAATTGCTTTATTATTTAACGACCGCAAAAGAAAGCAGTTTGCAAATATTGGTCCGTTTGTATGGGGTCAATATTTTCAAATATTGTGGTCCTGTTTGTTTGAACGGAACCCATGCGAATGCGTGTGGTTTGATGTGTGTACTTGCCGTGTAGTATAATAGCCGTGTAAGGTATTGCTTATAGTTTATAAGCCTAAGATTAGAAGCAAATAGTTTGTAAGCGTTGATTGCTATCAGCAGAGTATAAGGTTCAGGTCATTACAGTAAGCAATAGCTGGTTATCCATCGATCTCAAATGTTTCGGTATAAGTTGTATAATTATTATCATTCAAGCTTATTTATTACGCTCTTTTGTATTAATTTGTTTCTTCAGGTATCAGCATTTGTGGCTCGAGCAGCACGTTCTTCACAATCGTGTGGATCTTCCACGTGTGTGGAAGAACCTTTGTTTCTTACTGGACGATCAGCTAAATAATTAAAAAATTACACATAAATTTCAGCACAACAAAAAATTGAAATATGAAATGCTTTCACTTCACACTATTTTCAATTTTTTCTTAGGAATTTTCCAACACCGTGAAAAATTTTGTGGAACGTTTTTTAAAAATAAAAATGTTTGCTCGATTACATATACGATTAAATATACTAACACTAGCTGACCCGACAAACTTCGTATTGCCACAAATTAAATTGTATTGTACA
The DNA here is from genome assembly GCF_943734655.1 of Sabethes cyaneus. Taxonomy (NCBI): domain Eukaryota; kingdom Metazoa; phylum Arthropoda; class Insecta; order Diptera; family Culicidae; genus Sabethes; species Sabethes cyaneus. The sequence goes on from NC_071355.1 coordinate 233,010,177, forward strand.
TAAGTCCTGAATATCGGATGACCTTTGTCACAATCTCGAGTTTTGCAAGTTTCTGAGTTCAACCTTAGGTGATTCATTTTGACAGTTACTTAACAGTGAAAGCATGGGTAGTTTATTATACAAATTTTATATTTTTCCTCACAATAAAGCAGAAAACAACTCCCCCCGTTGCTTAGCCAGATAAAATAAAGCGGATAACAATATTCGCCGTGATTGTATAACATGTCGCCGAATACCATTCCGCGAAAAACCTTACACGGAATGTACCATATCACGGAAAACCTTTTCGTGGAAAGTACCATTTCGCAGGGGTAGTCCTCTCTTCTCTCGCTGTCGCTCGTTCGAACCCAACTGAAGGAAAGTATTAGATGTCAGTAGACCTAGGAAAACAAATAAATCTAGACAGAGGTGATTTCTGTCCCCCAAAAAATTTTGGCTTTATTTGTATAAGAGTCCTTATCCCCCTACGACCTAAAAAAAACTCCCAAACATGCCAAATTTGGTTCCATTTGCTAAATTGGTTCTCGAGTTATAAGGAAATTTGTATTTCATTTGTATGGGAGCCCTCCTCCTAGAGAGAGGAAATGGATAAATGGAACCATGTTTGATTAATTCTCGACTTATGCAGAAATTTGTGTTGCATTTGTATGCGAGCCCCCCCCCCCCCCCACTCTTAGGGGGAGGGGTCTCTAACCATCATAAGAACAAATTTTCACGCTGATCGGTTCAGTAATTTTCGATTCTATAAGGAACACACGGACAGAAAGACAGAAATCCATTTTTATAGGTATAGATAGATTTTCTTCTATTTTTATTTTTGTTTGTATAAGTTTGTATAAGTAATTCCAATTTCAAATATTCATTACAAAAACTTTTTTGTAATAACTTTTCAAATATTCATCTAAAACAAAGGTAAAAATACAAAATGTTGTTACTAACGTGCGGGCAAATGTGTCTCTGCGTGTTTCTCTTGGTCGATGCTTGGTCATCTTTCTTGACGCTCAGTGTACTCAGCGGAATGCGCTTCTGCGTAAAGAAATCGGTCGGTTTCTCTTCTACTCGGTGGTCACTGGATTCGCCGCAAAAAAATATTTTTGTTATGTTTACTTTCCTCATACTTTTGATTTTTTGCAGTCTTTATTCACTGTAGGGCAGTGGGATATGTTATATTTCTTGTTTTTCCATCTGGCGCATAAACAAATAAGTTCTTCGGATTTCCTACGCGGGAGCAAGCGACATAGAGTTGTCCATGGGAAAAACATGGTCGTTCGAGATCCAATCCGCAAACTTCAAGTGACTGCCCCTGAGCCTTGTTTATCGTCATGGCAAAGGCCAGTCGTATCGGAAACTGCAGCCGCTTAAAATCAAATGGCAGGTCTGTTGGGATCATTGGAATGCGTGGTAGTAGAACATCCTCTCCTTTGTAGTTGCCATTTAAAATGGTTGCCTCAATGATGTTATCCATCATCCTTTTCACAGCGAGCCGAGTGCCGTTGCAAAGCCGCGGGGGATTTATGTTCCGTAAAAGTATGATTGGAACGCCAACTTTCAATTTCAGAACATGTGGCGGTAAACCGGGCAAATCAAGTGAGTGGAGGAATTCTGTCGGATAGTTCACAACTTCCTCCGTATTCGTTACTGTATCTATTGATTTATAGATTCTTTCACTTCCTTCTAACACATCCTGAATACCGTAATTGATTATGTTAACATCCTGGTTTTTTGGTGCCAGGATAGCTCGTACGCTCAGCCACTGGTGATTTTTGTGGTTATGCGCGATATTTGGAAACACCTTCGATATAAGCTGGTCTTTTGTGGCTACAATTTCACAGAAATCCGTCGGAAATGTAATACATTTGGTTGTTTCGTCGATGGGCATTTTTCCATTTCCGATGTCTAGAAGTTGTTTCGCAAATTTTCCAGCAGAAGCATCATTCATTAACTGTACTCGCATATTGGTTCTCAAGCTTAGTTTCTGAACATACGGCCATAGCACTGAAGACTTCAAGCAGGCGTGCAACTCATCCGCAGGCGTTGCTCGTGGGATCACTGGCAAAGTTTGACGGAAATCGCCAGACAACAAAATTAGAGCGCCACCGAAAAGCTCGTTGTTCCCTCGGAAGTCTTTAAGAGTCCTATTCAGCGCTTCTAGAGCTTTTCTGTGTGTCATGGTACATTCGTCCCATATGATGATCTTGCATGTACGTAGTATGTTTCCCATACCCGAGCTTTTACTTATGTTGCAAGTTGGTGCTTCGTTGATCTGCAGATTGAGCGGTAGTTTTAATGCAGAATGTGCAGTTCTGCCTCCAGCGAGTAGAGTTGCAGCAATGCCAGTCGAGGCGATCGCAAGCGCAATTTTGTGTTCTGCTCGCAACGTTGCCAGAATCAGTGAAATCAAGAAAGTCTTGCCGGTACCACCGGGCGCATCGAGAAAATAGAAACCTCCACTCCGCTCCGAAATTGCACTCATTATAGTGTCATATACAGCGCGCTGCTCTGCGTTCAAGTTACGAATATTTGTCTCAACAAATGATGCCAACTCCTCCGTATCATAAACTGTTTCCTGCCTCAGATCACGATCGAGAATGTTATTTGAATCTCGATCCGGTGCTGGCATACCGACCTGAGGCAGTAATTTGTTAGCGATATTCAAACATGCATCCTCAATCGCAATCAATGCCTCGTTGTAGATGTTTTGGTCAAATGGAATCTCTTGATTTTGATTTGCTGATCTTACACGATGCAAGATGTCATCACTCATGGCGTCTTTGTGATTTTCCCAGAGCTCCTCAGGATTGGACGGAGAGCAGGTCGTCAATATGATCGCGAACAACGTACGAATTTGCTGCGGTCGAGCTGTATTTGCGGCGTCAGAGAGTGCAATGTCCCAATGAGCATCGTTTTCTAGCAGATTCAATTTTTGACATGCTTCGCGAAAAGTCGCACATATTTGGCCGTTTACTGTTTTTAAATCGTTGAAGCTTGTCGGTCCTCGGACGTTTATTAATAACAGCCGTAGATAAAAACATTCCGAGTTTCCGGGGTGCACAGTATACACACGACCTAGTGCATCGGTTGCATATAAATTTGAATGCCCGTCTACTGCTTTGCCTTGCTTGCGACGCTGGAACTTTTTCATTGACGCATTCCACGTGTAATATCTTGGCACCTCCGAGTAAAGCAGTGTTTTCGCAAAAGTATCTTCCTGACATAATAAGAAGAAGGCAGTCAATGTTGTTGGAGGTGGGGATAACGCTCGTTCTCGGGCAGTATTTGCAGTAAAATACACACGTTGCCCATTCTCCAAGTGCACAGCTAAGTGGGTAACCGTAGGATGTCGTTCATGGATCGGGAAAGATAAAATGCGCCATACCGCTTCATTGCTGCTGATGTAGCGTCCCAGCTGGTATTGCTCGATTTCGTCAGAAGGTCCAGATGGATTCCTCACCTCAAATACAGCCATATCGCTCCCCTTGTTTACGTATTTCGTGATGTATTTTATGGATTTCACCGAATTGCAGAATTCAACATTAATATGAGCTCTGAACGTTTTTGAAAGCAACGGTGAGTAAGGCACGATCCAACGATTATCAATGTCAATTCTGTCCTTGACTGTGGCAGATCGGCCACCATCTTCCGGTGATCGACGACGATACAATGGATAACCGTCATTGCCACTGATTGTTTCCACAACGAAGGGTTTCGGGAATCTTTTTGTGCATCTTCCGTCTGCCATACATGGTGAATTCATGTTCAGTGTACCACACGGACCATGAACCATGTTATTAATAACAACATCAAACAGGTCTGGGTCAAGCTCTCTGTCTGGAATTTCTGCTGAGATAACTTGATCGATTTGATCTGGTGTAATTTTATCCATAAGCCAGATCAAGATGTGCGCGTGTGGCAATCCTCTTTTCTGCCACTCAACAGAATACATCCAGCAACGTGTTTCTCCGAACACGTGATGTTTAACGATGTAGTTCATGAGCATTTTGAGCTTCTGTCTGAATACACGCGCAGTGATGTCGTGACGATCTCTTGGTGACTGACCGGCGATTAAAAGTCCTTTTATCTCGATCCAACTTGGATTGCAAGTGAAGGTGACAAATAAATCAGGTCGACCATATGCACGGACATATGTCATGGCATCCTGCGCGTACTCATGCATATGCCGTGGACTTCCGGTGAAAGTTGCTGGTAGTATGAACGCCTTTCCCAACTGATTGGGGTCGATATTAGAATCATTGTTGATCGCATCACGTAAATGAATATATTCTTCCGAGCGCAGCTTGCTTTGGTTAAGTCTGATGTAGAGAAGCCTTTCAGATTCAATTTTTGCGTACATATCAACAACGTACTGATGTAACAGTGCACGGCATTTCAACAGGTGGTTATCAGTATTTTGGCGAATCATCAGTCGATACGCGTAATAATTCATGGCGCTGACTTTTTTGTTTGTTTCCTGGCCAGTAGTTGGATTTACCATTTTAATGTTGAAGTGGTAACCATCTTCACCCTGCCAGAACAGGATTGGATATTGTAATCCGTCGTAACATCGATGAGTCTCCGAGATGAACTGTATGTCTCCTCTTCTACGGTGTAAGACGATATCGCGCTTCTCAAATCCCTCCCCAACTACGACGATCGCAACTTCGTCGATTGTTGGTGCGTTGTATTGTCGTTCATGTTGTCCAACTGGTGTTTTGTCGGCTCTAATCACAACAACATAATCATCTGTTGGCATCTGATCGAGAGCAGTTTTGAACAGCTTTACCAATTCATTATGGCTTTGGAAAAAAATTCCTAGTTCGGCAACGATTTCTCTATCCGTAGTTGTAATGTAACGACATCGTAGGTTTGTTTGGTTCTCCATGTTTCCCATGAAATAAATTTGAAGAAACTTGTGCTCTGTATCCGGCATTGGTAATAGTGATCCTGCCTGGTGGTAAATTTGACCTTGTATTTTGAACGTTGGCATGAAATTTCCGCGCTCAATTTTGTCTGCCCCGAAGGAGGTCATTTGGAAACAGGAATTGTACTTGCGAATGTTTTGTAAGAAAAGTTTCGATTTTGTTGTAGTGCCTGATACTAACGATGATAGCGGATCGGGGGGTGGAGACAACTCCGGTAATTTCACTTTGCCACCTACGCAACACATTCCAGGTGACTCATTCGCAAATTTGAGGGCATTGCAGTACAGACACAATTTATCCATATTCCCAATAGCCACATTTGGATGAAGATGGTAATCACTTTCTGGATCGTAACGGAATGCTACATGCTTCAAGTCAGCGTGCGGAGTTCTTCTAGCATGGCACTCTCGGTCGGCTCCCCTCCTTACTGTTCGGTGTTCACTGGGCTCAGAGGAACGCGCCTCTGCATGGTGCTCTCGGTCGGCATGAAGTCTTGCTTCTCGATTCTCACTGGATTCAGCAGAACGTGCTGTAGTGTGACGCTCTCGGTCGGATTGTTGTCTTGTTGTTCGGTGTTCACTGGGCTCAGAGGAACGCGCCTCTGCGTGGTGCTCTCGGTCGGCATGAAGTCTTGCTTCTCGATTCTCGCTGGATTCAGCAGAACGTGATGTAGTGTGACGCTCTCGGTCGGATTGTTGTCTTGTTATTCGGTGTTCACTGGGCTCAGAGGAACGCGCCACTGCGTGGTGCTCTCGGTCGGCATGAAGTCTTGCTTCTCGATTCTCGCTGGATTCAGCAGAACGTGCTGTGGTGTGACGCTCTCGGTCGGATTGTTGTCTTGTTGTTCGGTGTTCACTGGGCTCAGAGGAACGCGCCTCTGCGTGGTGCTCTCGGTCGGCATGAAGTCTTGCTTCTCGATTCTCGCTGGATTCAGCAGAACGTGATGTAGTGTGACGCTCTCGGTCGGATTGTTGTCTTGTTATTCGGTGTTCACTGGGCTCAGAGGAACGCGCCTCTGCGTGGCGCTCTCGGTCGGCATGTAGCCTTGCTTCGCGATTCTCGCTGGATTCAGCAGAACGTGCTGTAGTGTGACGCTCTCGGTCGGATTGTTGTCTTTTTGTTCGGTGTTCACTGGGCTCAGAGGAACGCGCCTCTGCGTGGCGCTCTCGGTCGGCATGTAGCCTTGCTTCGCGATTCTCGCTGGATTCACCAGAACGTGCTGTAGTGTGACGCTCTCGATTGGACGCCAATCTTCCATCCCTGTCCTCAATCATGTCTGAGGCCCGTGCTAATTTCATCTCTTTAGCTTTAGGTGTAGACCTACCAATCGCTGTTCGTTTTTTAGGAGGCATGGTTTACCGGATAGTTTATTATAAGCATAAGACAGTGCCTGTATTTGAACTAAACTAAACCACTGAAGAGTAGCACTTTATATAGGTGGTATATACTTAAGATCAGGTAACCTATGTGGAGGTAATTTTTTATTAACAGTATAATAGGTAGATGACAGGTTGGTAGGTAGTTAATAAGTAGATTTTGATGTTATCGTTTTTGACTAATGTTTTATGGAAGCGTCACAAATTTCTCGAGATCGATTAGTTCTCGAGTTAAGAGGAAATTTGTATTTCATTTGTTTGGGAGTCCCCTTTTCTAAAGAGGCGAGGGGTCATAAAAAAATTCTTGCCTCCAAAACCCCTCAAATACCTAATTTATATCCATTTGCTTGATTAGTTCTCGAGATAAGGTAGTGTTACTATTGATAGTTTCTGGTGGTTCCATTTGCTTGATTAGTCCTCGAGTTATGATGAAATTTGTATTTCATTTGTATGGGAGCCCCCCCCCCCTCCTCAAAAGGTAAGGGGTCCTAATTCACCATAGAAAAAATTATTGTCTCCAAAAACACCCACATGTCAAATTTGGTTCCATTTGCTTGATTAGTTCTCGAGTTATGAGGAAATTTGTATTTGATTTGTATGGAAGCCCCCCTCCTAAAAAGGTAAGCAGTCCTAATTCATCATGTAAAAAATGGTTGCCTCCAAAAACACCCACATGCCAAATATGGTTCCATTTGCTTGATTAGTTCTCGAATTATGAGGAAATTTGTATTTCATTGGTGTAGAAGCCCCCTCTGTTAAAGTGTGGAAGGGTCCTAATTCACCATAGAAAATGTTTTTGCCTCCAAAAACCTCCACATGCCAAATTTGGTTCTATTTGCTTGATTAGTTCTCGAGTTATGAGGAAATTTGTATTTCATTTGTATAGGAGCCCCCCCTACTAAAGTGAGGAGAGGTCCTAATTCATCATAGAAAAAAATCTTGCCTCCAAAAACACCTACATGCCAAAGTTTGTTCCATTTGCTTGATTAGTTCTCGAGTTATGAGGAAATTTATATTTGGCTTATATAGGAGCTTCCCCCTCCTAAAGTGGGGAGGTGTCCCAATTCATCATAAAAAATATTCTTGTCTTCGAAAACCTCCACATGCCAAATTTGGTTCTATTTGCTTGATTAGTTCTCGAGTTATGAGGAAATTTGTATTTCGCTTGTATAGGAGCCCCCCCTCCTAAAGTAGGGAGGGGTCCCAATTCGTCATAGAAAAAATTTTGGTCTCCAAAAACACACACATGCCAAATTTGGTTCTCTTTGCTTGATTAGTTCTCGAGTTATGAGGAAATTGGTATTTCGTTTGTATAGGAGCCCCCCCTCCTAAAGTGGGGAGGGGTCCCAATTCGTCATAGAAAAAATTTTGGTCTTCAAAAACACACACATGCCAAATTTGGTTCCATTTGCTTGATTAGTTCTCGAGTTATGAGGAAATTTGTATTTCATTTGTACAGGAGCCCCCCCTCTTAAAGTGGGGAGGGGCCTAATTCATCATAGAAAATATTCTTGCCTTCGAAAACCTTCACATGCCAAATTTGGTTCCATTTGCTTGATTAGTTCTCGAGTTATGAGGAAATTTGTATTTCGCTTGTATATGAGCCCCCCCTCCTAAAGTAGGGAGGGGTCCCAATTCATCATAGAAAATATTCTTGCCTTCGAAAACCTTCACATGCCAAATTTGGTTCCATTTGCTTGATTAGTTCTCGAGTTATGAGGAAATTTGTATTTCGCTTGTATAGGAGCCCCCCCTCCTAAAGTGGGGAGGGGTCCCAATTCATCATAGAAAAAATTTTGGTCTCCAAAAACACACACATGCCAAATTTGGTTCCATTTGCTTGATTAGTTCTCGAGTTATGAGGAAATTTGTATGGAAGCCCCCCCTCTTAAAGGGGAGAGGAGTTATAATTCCCCTTATAAAGAGGGGAGGGGTCTCAAATTACCCTAGAATAAATTCTTGTCACCGAAAACACCCACATGCCAAATTTGGTTCTATTTGCTTGATTAGTTCTCGAGTTATGCAGAAATTTGTGTTTCATTTGTATGGGAGCCCCCCCTCTTAGTGGGGGGAGGGGTCTCTAACCATCACTAAAACCTTCCCTGGCCCCAAAAACCTCTACATGCAAATTTTCACGCCGATTGGTTCAGTAGTTTTCGATTCTATAAGGAACAAAATACAGACAGACAGACAGACAGACAGACAGACAGACAGACAGACAGACAGACAGACAGACAGACAGACAGACAGACAGAAATCCTTCTTTATAGGTATAGATAGGGGGATTAGGGGCATAATGAGCACCCTAACTTGTTGACTGATTTAAGCACCCAAAATGACAGAATTTTTAAAGTGTCGTCATTGCAAAACATACATTCACTATCGATAATTAAAGGCATACTGTTAACAAATTGAAAAATAATTGATATGATGACGAAAATTGCAATTTAAACTTATGTTTCAAAAACTAAAAATCGGTCAGTGTGTGGGGCACAATGAGCACCCCCTGGGGCATAATGAGCACCCTTATAAACACATGCTTGAAGGGTGTATATAAGAACAACAATCACACACACATACACACACACTCACACACATGCATATACACATACATAAACACATACATACACATATACACATACACATACACACCCATACATACACAAACATAAAACGTGTCAAAACGCCGATAAAACTATTGACCGCAAGCCGCTTAAAGGCAATTAATCCGCGGAGGTTGCCTCTGGAGCACACAAGGAAAGTTTCGGATGACGCTTAAGCTAGCTGTGTTTTAGTGTTGAAGACATATGCTTTTCCGTTTCCCTCTACTAGCTGGTATACGAGGGTTCTGATTTCACGGGTAGTAATACCGTAGCATTGAAACTCCATATACAAAATATGGACCACCAGCTCTTGTCCAGTAGCGGGAGCGGAAACAGTTTTGAAGGAATCAATTTGGTCCACCTCCTGCCCAGAGATTGCCCTTTCATTTGGCCTCACATACCGAGCTAACGTCTGCCGCAGAATGCTTGTTTTGTGAGTATTCCGTCTCGCCTTAGAGTGGTCAAGGCCACTTGCAAGGCCTTTTTTGATCAATTATGTCTTCCGGATTCTCTTGGCATATTCATACCATCACTGTACACAAGCATTGACGCGATAAACAAAGGAACTGACAGGTTAGTTAATGCGACGTAGTGCTCGTTTCACCTCACCTAAGGGTGCCCATTTCGCCCCCAGTCAAGTAGTGAAAGTAAAAATGGGTTTTTACACTATTTATAGTATAAAATCAAAACTTCAATGATGGTGAAATTTGAGATACAATGTATACATCATGTTGCAGTGTGCACTTTATAGTTTAAGATATTTAAATGATCGTAAAACCTTATTTGGTAGTGCACCAAAATTATAATTTTTTCAGCGTCTGAGAGCCTAGTTAAGTTTTTTAATATAACTCCGTGTTTTAAAAGTAGAGATCACTAATTTTTTGATAAATTGATGATGTAGTACCTACAGCAGTGTTTCGCAGCCCATATGATGTTACAAAATGCGTACTTTCGTAGAAAAGAGGGGTGCCCATTTCGCCCCGTGTGCTCATTATGCCCCTAATCCCCCTATTCATTAAAAATACTGCAAAAAAAGGATATTCAACCTTAAATGCCTACAGCCATGAGCAGACACAAAACGAACAACAAGCTTCCTTCAACAGTCACTTGACTTCCACCCACCGTTTTTTTGCATAGGCTGAAGAAAATTATTCATTCTTCATTTAATCGCCCATCGAAACCTTTTGCTTTACGTTGCAGTTCCCGCACCAAGTGCCGTTCCCACCGGCTGTCCCTACACCTGCACCAGGACGACGCCATTCGTCACGGATACGACCGGAGCAGATAAGTCACGCGATTGTCCTATTTTGGTTTTACCACGCGCCAGCCAGCGCTACAAGCGCGCGATGAAACCGGCGAAAATCACGCGCTCAATTATTCATCAAGGCTAATTTTTCACCACTAACCCGTGGGTACCTACTGTCTAAGCTATAAGCTGCCCACGTATCTTGGAACTTATCGCACACGAAGAATCGCGCAACGTGTCCCACCAGGAAAAAGACGTCATCGTCGGTCGGTGGTGACGCAAGGGTAACCGGCGATATGCTTATCTCGTCAGCGATGCATAATTATGTAGGTAAGTGCCGGTATCAAGGGTAGCACTCAAGTTCACCAAGAACTTCAACTGCTCCTGCTACACATCGTCGTCACTCGGACGATTTCTGGCATCTAATGTGGAAGCGTTGTCTATTTCGTTGCTTCTTTGCGATGGCAGATAATTTACATATTAGATTGAATCATACGATAAAGCACTTTCAGGCAATGAAACGGCTTCAATCGGTTTATTCGAAGAGACCAGGTCAAAGGCAGGATCCCTTTCGTGCAGATACCTCATACAAGCGAGGGCGTTGAAGCGTACCCACGCACCCTCCCCCCGCGCATTCTACGGGGTGAAGGAAAATTATAGACTTGTTCCCTAGCTCTGTGTACCGAGATGGCGCAGTGGAAAATCGTGACATTTTAATAGGATGATTGCGCGGTGATAAGAAGCGTATAATTTCTTAATAAATTGTTCTAATTTAGTGGTTTAATTTGGTCGGTGACAGATTGTGATTGCATGAGTAGGGATTTTTTTCTTGCTTGGCATCGCACCAAGTGTGCTCGTCCTGGTTGAAGGAAACTAAATGTTTTACGAATTTATTGAATAAAAATACCTGGAAAATGCTCACAAGCAAACATTTTGTCACAGATGGTCACAAAACTGTCTACACCTGGTGCGGAACACCTCCTGAAGTAGTTGATCTAGTTTTGTATTTTTTGCCTGCTTCTCGAAGTCATTCGAGTTTCAATAATAGCGAACACGTGCATACACCCTGACAGTGGAAATTAGTATCGCTACCGATTTGCATACCGCTATTTTGTGACATAGAGGTTGCTTCCTGTCTTTGACCGTCCTTCGGCATTCCGCTGTCAACGCAGGGACAAATATTCTACCTCCGAATGGAGGGTCCTTCTAACAAGTGTACAGCTCGAACGACCACTTTTTTGACGTAGCAGTCGCATATGTACTCAAATTTCAACGAGTTTCTTCCACCCGGTATGTAAGCTAAGCCTACCTACAAGATGCTCATCCTTCAGCGCAGCAAATCAAGATCAAATTATATTACCTTGGCAAGGAGCGAGAGACAGCCAGTAGGAACCTTGGCAAGGAATAGACCAATTTATTTCAGGTTGTGCATCTGCGCTCCAGATTGAGTTGGTGGCATGTACATACTTCGTGGTATATCACAATCATTCTGACTGACTGCTGCCGGCACGAGCCAACTGGTGAAATAATAATAATTAACCGGAAATCAAAACACGCGTCCTTTCTTAAGACCCGAGCAAGGGAAAAAATCCGCAGGCGTATAAGCATCAGGCACTTCCGCTCCGCGCCGTCGTCATCGTCGTCGAAAGGTGAGCAGTTCCAACAATAGAAATGTGTGTGCCATCAGGAACAGAACAAATAAGCGTACCGTTCGGATCTGAAGGGATAGGAATTTGTTCTGCCGATGGTCTTGTGAGCTATTATTAAAATATCAAATTCATTGTTGAGGTTTGAACACGAGGGTACTTGGCCCTTAAGCGGCGGTCAGTGCGTCTTGAAGGAGGCACGGTGCAGTTGGCAATGTTGCCTAATGGGATACTCTAAAATGACGCAAAATTCAAACCCTAATAAATCATCAAAAAATTTTACAAAACTACATTTTTAGTGAAAATTTATTTTAAAGCCAAATAATTTTTTTTTGTTCAAATTTACACTAGCCTATTTTTTCGTTGCTGTTTTCAAGCAACTAAAATTGATCTTGAAATCTTGATCTGACAGTTTTTCATTCTTTGCGAGGTAAAGCTAAAGCGTCACGTCGTTTTGCCCTTCCACCAGCCGGCGGTGGCGGCAGCGGCAGCGAGAATTGCAATCTGCTGCCTTGCATGTGCACATTGAGGGTATGGTGCAGGGTCGCTAAACGAAGCGGACGAACAGGAGGTTGGTTTTGGAGGGTGTGTCACTGTTCGTTCTTGAATTTCCGCTCCGCAACAACGGAACTGTGGAATGTTGAGCTGTAAGAAACCGCGTACAATCTGCTGCTGATTTGTGCTGTACGTTTACGCTGAATTCTTTTTTACATGGAAGATATTTAGTATGTGAAAAACTATATTATTTCCAATTTTACTATTCAAAGTTACTTAAAAACGCTTGCCTTACAAACACACCAGGGTTGCTGCTTTCAGAATCCAGGGGATTTGTGTTTCATAGTAAAGGCGATGCCTTAAATAAGTATTCCGGAGATTCCAATTTTGGAATCTCATACAAGAATCCTGGTTTTATAAGCAAGGCATTCTGTGCGAATCTTCTGCGGAATTCCTCCACACGGTTCCTTTGTGAGGAACCTCAAAGACTCTGTGAGATTTTTTTTTGGTCGTGCGGGTCGTGAAAAATGAACGTTTATAAGACAAATGTTGTAAAAAAGGCTAACTTTATAGTAAAATTTTGAGTGAATAATTTACAAGCGATGTATGTTGCATTTCATAGCATTGAAACCTGTGAGATCAGATTAAGAAGGCCTAATATTCCTGTTTGGACAACATTTTGAAAAGTAAAATAAAAACCATTTGGAATAATTTACCATCTTCAATGTAAGGGGAAGTCCTATAGGGCCGGGCAGACCTCTATGTCCGGACACTAGCGATTTCTCAAAAACAAAAAATGATAAAATTATTTGGAAAGAATAGGACAATAGTACCATAAAAGTACTATTGTTCCATTCTTTCCAAATATTTTTATCATTTTTTGTTTTTGAGAAATCGCCAGTGTCCGGGCATAGGGGCCAGTCCGGTCATACAGGACTCCCCCCTGCAACAAATTCAGTAACTACGCCTTCAAATAGATTAGAAACGGCACTGGCCGCGTCCTTGTGATCATAGGGGAAGGGAAGGATTGTTAGTTCAACATTCGCTGTTATGAGGCCGAGTTTGCCTCTGCACATCCACGAATGTCATGACAAGGACGATTGTGTTAGTATTCATCCATATGTCGAACTCAGAATAAGAAAAAAACGCAGATTAAGTACTAGTTTTTCCTTTAGAAGAAATTGAGTCAATTTAGTGCGAATTAACACAACCAATCATGAAGCCTGATGTTCTATTTTAATTAACCTATTAATATTGCTAATAGACTCATAATCAGAAATATTTCATTAAAAAAATGGTTTCTTACAGCTTTATTGCGTTCGCATGAAGAACGTGAAGTTAGTTTGCCCATGGCCGGTTCTTTGGTTTGTTTATACAAATTATTCTAAAATGCAAAATTAATTTCCTTCATGCACGCTTCAGATAGCATCAAGTACTTACTGTTTTCCGCTCTTACTACTTGCTTCTAGCAGCAAGCAGAATTCCTCTGCACTGTATTCGGTCCTAGGCAACACATCGCCAATTCGTTGAGCCCCTCGATACACGCAAATCGACTTCTACCTGTTGGATTCTATTTTTGCTTCCGTTGGGGTTCTTGTAGAGATCGGATTTCACTGCACAGTTGTCCGGCATCCTTGCGACGTGGCCAGCTCACCGTAGTCTCCCAACTATTCAACAGGTATGTGATGGGAATCTCCGCTATTCGTTTGTATTCCGCCAAAAATATTCTGCAACACCTTACGCTCAAATACGGCAAGTGCACGAATGTCTTCCGAAATCAAAGTTAGTAAGTCTCAAATCCGTTGAGGACTACCGGTCTGATAATCGTTTTGTATATCGTCAGCTTTGTGAAGGCGGCTTCTTAATCGAAGCGTCTTGCTGAGGGAAAAGTAGGCACGACTCCACCTTGAATGCGTCGTTGAATGTCCTTACTCGTATTATTGTCGGCAGTCACCCAAGATCCCAAATATATGAACTCATCAACGACTTCCAGTTCATAGCCGTCAATAGTCACTGTCCGTGGGAGCCAAGCGTTGTTTTCTCTGGAGCCTCTTCCTACCTTATATTTGGGTTTCGACGCATTGATTTGTAGCCCAATCCTCCTAGTTTCCGTTTTTAATCTGGCGCAAATTGCCTCCGCCGTTCCAAAGTTTCGATGATGTCGAGGCCGTCGGCAAACGCTAGGAGCTTGCTACTTGTGCTGAAGATCGTTCCTCTTATTACGACAGCCTCACACCGGATCACAATTCAATAGCGATGTTGAATATAAATATAACGTACAGGACAGTCCCCTTGCCGCAACCGTCTGCGCGATTAGAAGTATCTGGAGAGTACCTCTGAAACACGCACGTAGCACATCACTCGCTCCAAAGCAGCTTTGATCACCCGCGTCAGTTTGTCCGGAAAACCGTACTTATGCATTATCTACCACAGGTGTTCGCGTTCAACTGTATCGTATGCTGCTCTGAAATCCACGAAAATATGATGCGTGGGTACGTTGTACTCTCGATATTTCTGGAGGATTTGTCGGAGAGTAAAAATTTGATCCGTAGTAGCACGGGCCACCATAAAGCCCCCCTGATACTGCCCTACGAATTCTCTTGCTATTGGAGATAGACAACGCAACAAAATCTGGGAGAACACCTTGTGAGCGACGTTGAGCAACGCGATGTCGCGGTAATTACAGCAATCTAGCTGGTCGCCCTTTTCATAGTTGGGACAGACTTCACCTTCCATCCACTCTTTCGGTAGTTTCTCCTCCTCCCAAAACCTAGAGATTATCCAATGAAGTGCCGTTGCTAGCGGTTCTTGGCCATTTTTGTAGAGCTCTGCAGGGAGTCGGTCCTTTCCGGCGGCTCTATTATTCTTCAGCTGACGAATTTCTCGCCAGATCTCTTCGAGATCGGGAGCCGGCACGCTGTTATCGTTTGTAGGCACTCCGAAGTTAACTTCCGTTGCGTCTCCTTCTGCTACATCGTCGTTAAGGTGCTCATCGAAATACTGCTTCCACATCGACCCTGCACATATCAGGTTTAGTCCGGAATAGTTGTTACAGCTTCGCACGATCTCTGTCCTCCTCAGGATCGTGGTCAACTCATTCCGCGCTCGTCTATACTTGACCAAATTTTTTCTGGTGGGTATCCTTAGACAGTTTTTCCAAGCTCTTGTTTTCCTCTCTATCGCTTGTTGGCATTCTACGTCAAACCAACCATTCCGTGCACTCGAGGTTTCCACACCTAGCACCGCAGTTGCAACCTCGTTGACGGCCGAGCGTATCATACTCCATCCGTTTTTGAGGGTCTAGCTCCAAGCATCCGATGCATCTAGCTCCACAGAGGAAGGTAGAGCTTCATCAAGTACGCGTGCGTATGTACATGAATTATGCCCGTTTAAATTTTTTTATAAAATTCTGAGACCTTTCGGCCCAAACCAGTACAATAATATCATATATCCTTATTAGTCAAAGTTTGATAGTTTATCGAAATATTTAATTTGGTTGGGGCAGTTAGCAGTTAGAGGCAGTAAAAAGAGACAAGTTTAGAGAGGTTTGATAATGCCTAAATGTTGATTATTTAATAAATCAGTATTTAATAATAACCACTCTTGTTTTTGAGCACTCCGGGTCAAACATTTGTCGCTCCCTTCACAGATCATCTAAGCATCAAAGTTTTTTCAACGCAGATCCAACATGGAAGAATTTCCAGCTTCAAGGTGGTTTCGACACCCGATTCGGTATGCCTTCCCCTTTTCCATACCGTTTTCGAATCATGTGTCGGCTGTTGTTACTTTCGAGTGTATGTACACATTATAATTATTTTATCGACAATTATGCTGCCGATCTCGATATATTTTCGGTAACGATACCCGCCAGAGCCAGAGCAGCATATTGTCCGCCGGACGAGGGGTGAGGTTTAGACCCATAACGAAAAAAGGCGAACTGTGTTCAACTGTTTTATGATGTTTCGTCGTCTGCATGAGACTGTCGCTCGCTACCGGGGCAGAGCGGAAGAAGCTGGCTGGGTTCGTTCTAATTGTGTGCCGCGCATTGTATGCGAATACGTTGGGCGTTTATGCAAGTCTACACGGCAAAAAGTTGGTAGCAGCTGTCCTTTCACCGCACCGTATGTGGCGATGGTTTACTCCTTACATCTTGCGCCCTCTTGAGCGCTTCGAGACTTCCCGGGGCCGCACGTTCCCGTTGAAGCGGACGCCCAGCTGATCGGAATTGCCATCAATTCGAGACTGTTGGGCTTTGGGCTTTGTTTGCATCCGCATCCGTGCGCCGACGGTATGAACAACGCGCGCGCGAAAAGTGTTCATTTGATTTTTTTTCTGTTGTTTCGTTCGATGGCACTTTGAAACGGAATCCCGCCGGGTGTCTGCGGAAACCGTACGGTTCCGTGACCCGATGTGATTGTGATTTTGTGACGGTCTCACGCTGACGATCGTTTCCTGACGAGGTTGTGCATTTCGGGACATTTGAATTGAATGCTTGACAGTTGTTGAGCAGCAGAACAACGGTTTTTTCTTTGTGTTTATTTAATTGTGTGTGTTGAATTAGAGGTCAAATTCGACTATAATTCAATCAAAAAAATAAAAATGCTGAACAAAAATCAGATTTCTGTATAGTGATTGTTATCCGGGAATTGTTAAGAGGGTAAAGTATCATAATAAAATCATTTCCTGCAAGAATTTTTTAACAGTATCTGTTTTGTTAAAAATAATCTGCTGGGTTCTGTACGCACAAACACGACTTAAATATAAAAATGTGTATTTTAGTCGTGCGCACTATGTAACTACTCAGTTTTAATAGAAACAAAAATATCAAGCACATCAACAAAGCCGTGTACCTACACACGCATTTAAATAACAAATGGAAAGCAAAATGCGCTATCGATTCTAAATACCTAGTATTCATTAGTAGGGGGTTTCAGACACGTAATAATTTCGATATCATTGTTATTTTTCAATACATAGCATAGGAATAACTTTTCCGATAAAAGAAGGGAAATAAAGTTTAAAACCCCTCCACGAACTGTGGGGGTCAGCTTTGATTGAGCCATTTTATCGCAACTCGCTAGCGATAGACCACGGTGGTCAGTTTGGGTATAACTTTAATGACCAGCTACCGAACCCCGACAAAACTCACAGTGACGAACCTAATTTCCTGACGATAGGATTTCGTATTTTCACGCATCCTACCACTTGACACGTAATGTATGTCACCGCCAGACGGCCTTATTTGTGGCATGCTGCGATCCCACAATCCTTCCCACCCACGACGACGACGCTGACGACGATGACGATGGCGTGTGCGTGTGATTTTAAAGCTTGACAGTTTAAATAAAATTTCATCCCTTGCTTCTCGCTATACCCAACCGACTAGGCCAGATCGGGCGGCCTTTTGTCTGCGCGCCACTGACTGCTGCTTATGTTACCCGTCAAACATTTGCAGCCGTCACACCGCCGTGGCAGTGACAGGAGCCGCACAAAGCTCACGCTTCATGACCGGCGTCGTCGTTGAAGGATTTCTAATCCTTTTTAAATACGAATCAAATTAGAGCTCGGAAGCCACACTCTACTGGCATTGGGAAACAAAACAAACAGCCGTTTGGGTCGTTGGAGGTGGTGACAGTTTTCCGGGCGTGACAGCCGTTTCATTGTTGGCGGGCTTTCACGGGTTGGGGAAATGTTTTCCGAACCGTTTTGAGTTGTATGCCAAATAATAAACGGTGGTTTAAATCATTGAATTATCTGCTGGGAAACTGTTTTTAGGGAAAGTCTAATGAAAAGGGTGAAGAAATTTGCTAAGGGATTTTACTAGAGAAATCGTTTAAAGTTGGCGCTAGGAGAATAATAATTTAAAGTTAACAAATAAAATTTCTATTAAAATAAAACATCACGAGGCATCTAACAGAACGTCAACATCAGGCTAGATTTTGAGGTACAAAAACTGCGTAAAATATATATACGTAAAAGCTAAGTTTCTTCTGGACCGGTTTGGCGAGGACCGCCAAGTCGTCGTCATCGTAACAGACTAGAGCCGGGGTGGCTTGTGCTTCACCATTTGTCTTCATTCAACTCAATCTTCTCAAACTAACAAGTCGCAAATCAGTTTCAACCTGGTCGACCTACTTTGCACGTTGAGCCCCCCTGTTCCCTGTGTCGGTGCGGTTGTTTCGTCGCACTGTCGACGTGTCCGGCATGCCGTAGCCTACCGACTTTCGCCAGATGTACGATGGGAAGATGTTTATGATTCATAAATCTCAGCTTGTAGTTTGTACTCCGCCAAATATCGTCCGCAGTACCTTTCGCTCGAACACGGCAAGGGCGCTAGTCTAAAATTTCTCGAGTTCGATTAGTTTTTAAGTTACGCAAAAATTTCTGTTTTATTTGTATGAGAGTTCTTATCCTTATCCTTATGGTTTTAGGAGACTAAAACCATCATAAAAAAATTCCTGCCTCCAACACCCCCCACATGCCAAATTTGTATAGGAGCCCCCCTCCTAAAGTGGGGAGGGGTCCTAATTCACCATAGAAAAAATTCTTACCTCCAAAAACCTTCACATGCCGAATTTGGTTCCTTTTGCTTGATTAGTTTTCGAGTTATGAAGAAATTTGTATTTCATCCGTATGGGAGCCCCCTCCAAAAGGGGGGAGGGTTCATAATTCCCCTCCTAAAAATGGGAGGGGTCTCAATGCACCATGAAAAAAATTCTTGTCTCCTAAAACACCCACATGCTAAATTTTGTTCCGCTTACTTGATTAGTTCTCGAGTTATGCAGAAATTTGCATTTCATTTGTATGATAGCCCCCCCCCCCCCCCCTCCTCTTAGAGGGGGAGAGGTCTCTAACCATCATAAGAACCTTCCCCGGTCCCAAAAACCCCTACATGCAAATTTTCACGCCGATCGGTTCAGTAGTTTTCGGTTCTATAAGGAACATACGGACAGACAGATAGAAACTGAACAATTTATATGTCGTTGTATAGGTAAAATGACCAGCAATTCTATAGAGTGGGTTAGAAAGCAACCTTAAGGAGAACCTAAGAGGGATAGGGGGGGGGGCTCCTATACAAATGTAACTCAAATTTCCTCAAAACTCGAGAACTAATCAAGCAACTGGAACCAAATTTGGCATGTGGGGGTTTTTGGAGGCATGAATTTATTTTATAACGGTTTCGGACCCATCACCCCTGTAGTAGGAGGATAAGGACTCTCATACAAATAAAACAGAAATTTTTATGTGCCATATTTTCTGCTATGTAGCAAGCGGTGAGCTGTGAAAGTACACTAGAACAAGAGACATTGAATCGACGCCGCTAACTTACGTGCCTGGTACCATTCATGTCAAAAGAGAAGGACATTCGAATGGCACGTCATATTTGCGATGAACGTGCTTTGGTTTTAATGTTATTTGTAACCAATGGCCCTTTAAAAGCTAAAGTATGATTATTGAAACATTTCAAGCTACACATAATCATATTTAATACAATAATTTGTGGGCTGGTGATTCATTACTATTTCAATCTTCATGATGCACACAAGTGATTTTTAAAAGAAATTGCAGGTTGCAGGTATTGTACTTATGGCCCCCCTCCACGTATTTTCAAAGCCACCATTGCATTCAATAAAAAATTGAATCTGAATATTTCACTCTTCTCTTTTAAATATTCGCTTAAACAATCATTCTTATAAACATAGATATGCTATAAATGCAATTTACGTTAGTCTTTGATCTAATGATCTAATATAGTCCTACGTCACCCTTTCGTACAACTCTTAGGGCTGTATAGCTTGAAGTTTTTTGTTAGATTATAGTCACTTTAACAGCTTCGGTAATTCGGACCTCTCGCCGGAGGATGACGTCGCTAACTGTAATCTCAAATAACTTAAAGCCAGCAAGTTATGCCACGATAATTTCTAATGCTGTGCCGGTTCCAGATTTGAACACTGGAAACATAAAATACAGCCGGTGTAACAGGATCTGGGAGAATTCCTTGTAGGCGGCGTTCACCAGGGTTTAGCCACGATAGTTGCAGTACTCGAGCCGATCAGGGCCGCCATCTATCTGTGCTGTTTGCCAATAAAAAAAGCCTTTTTATTGAGCAGTCTTACAATCATCTAAGTGATCGGCAGTTGCATTCAGATCGAGGAAGTATTTCAAGGAGTCATCATGACTGGCTCAAGCTCTCTGCGCATTTCGGCAATAATGATAGAATGTCTTTTAGGCTTTTTGACGAAACTTCCAACTTCCTTCCAACTCACCGACCACCGGCACCACAAGAATCCGAGTTAGCGAAATCGCTGAATCAACTATTACCAAGGTAACAAAAGTGTTCAGAGAGTGTTTGTCGACAGTCAGCAATCCTGAATCGGGGAAAAATCGAAAGCCGGAAGCCGCAGCGACGATAAAAAGAAGCCAGATCTCTCAAGCGAAACCCCTACATCTCCGAGATGTCGCCAACAAGCTAGAAGCTGGAACAATAAATAAAACAAGACAGCCAAAACACGATTCCAGAAGTTGTACTCGGCAATTGGTGATAGGACGGCGAAACCTATATGTCAAGGCAGACTTCAAACAGCTTCTTGGGCCGTTCTTGACCGACCTAAGTCCGTACCGAACTCTTCAATCGGAGAAGCGAACTGTACAACTTAATGCCAACGTTAAAGGAGGCCGGTTTGTTGCGACAATGAAGCCGTGTAGTTGTTACGGAGTATACTAATTACGATGGATGGTATCGAAAAAAAACTCCCATCAAAAAACCGAGCATTGAGTCTTGTGACAGAAGACTACCATCGCCGCCGTTACCACGATTCGAATAATAAAACCGTTGTAAATTAAGTTCGGCAACATTACGCGATTGTGAGCACAATTTTCTGAAAGTTAAGTATCAAACATTTCAGATTTGCAAAGCCAATTTATTAATGGCTGCTCCTGTAATTCCTAATAACTTCTTTTGGGAAAATGTATGCATATTTTTATATTACCTAAGAGCCTGTTGTATACCTGTGGAGGTATTCGACGCAAATAAGCTTTTTCCAAGCATTTACGGCAAAATACTACAAGCTTTCGTGCAAAATAAACTTAAATGAAGGTGAATATCAATTTGCAATAAATAAAGAAATGCAATAATAATACCTTCATACCATTCGTCTTTCATTGTGCAGGTTCAATCGAAAGTAATAACTAATATGACTGATAGATACTTGAAACAACAATTTCGCACCAACATGCAAACATCCAATTCCCCTTCAATCAAAATAAATAGCCATATTTGAACTGGATTATAATCGTAATCGGTTTTCCTTCACGCGAACATCGGATAGTTATTATTAGGAAAATATATGTGTTTATTTGCCACCAACAACACTGCCTACCAACCGTTTACCTTGTCCGTCAACTGATTGCCCGGTGTCAAAACGACCGGCATCCGGCGGAAACCCAAGTCGGTGAGTCAATTGAGACATTCTATCGGAAGCGAATTTCATGTTAGCAGTTAATAATCCTATTTCCTCCCCCAATAATAACCTCTAGCAGTAGGTAGCCGGGGCGCGGGAAAATATGTTGCAAACGAATAGCGAATGCCAATTCCCTGATAGCACGTGATGAAGTCCGGAGTGGTTTATTGCGAACGACGTCCCGGCACGTGGCCGATTTCGATTCCAGCCGATAAGCTCATCTTTATTATCTGCACGCCCTCGAACGATTGCTTCGCTGTGTCTTTCTCCCCGATCGACCCGAGCATGTTTGGCTTCCGCATAACCGGTCGTGTTATTTGCAATTGATTTGTTTGTAATATTGTTTAAATGGTTTCCCGCATCACACACCCCTTCCGGGACGACGTCGTTATAGATTAAACCCGTCCTTCCGGTTTGCTAAATGATGGGTAGTGGAGCGTTGTAAGAAACAACAGGGCCGAGGTGAGAACGAACGATTGTTGACTTCTAATGAATGCTGTCAGAAATATGCGGCAGAAGTTTGATCGAATTACAAATTATTTTAGACTAAATATCAGAAAGCGCTTCACTTTACTAGCTTTAAACCTGGTTCAATTTGTTTTGCCTTAAGTCACACATTGCGCTGCTAGCAAAGATCAGCCCTCGTGTCACTAGCATCCAACAGACGAAATCTTTATTCCGCATCCATATGGCAAATGCACACTTCCAAACAACAATACGCTTCCGCTGACAAAAGGACCAAAGCAGCAATTTGCAGCGTATTTCCAAGGGGTGGGCGTTGAAAAAGGCGGACTTGCAGCCGCTGGCTGGCTGGATGATTGCAACCATCGAAAAAGCCGATGTTCATGTGCCGATCAATTGATTCTGGCGCGTTCCGGAAGTGGCGTTAACAACACTATACCGTATACATACCTATATGACATGCCGATGATTGCTTTGCACGGCCAGCATCTGTATGGAGAACCAAATAAATTGTGAACAACCGTTCTTTCGCTAAACTGTACGTCTGAAATTAGAAGCGTGTTCACAACGTGTAAGATACCCAATTATTCGTGGAAATCTCAGTCAACAGTTTTGTGGCTGACAGATTTAGGAATAGCGAGAGTAGCGGGCTAACGAATAAATGGAGGGCAACTTTAAACTTCGTTACAGAAGCGATGTGCAATTCTAGGGTGCAGGATCATAAATAAATGGTATGTGCGATCGTGAATTTCATTGTGCAATTGCTTTTCACCCATAGGTTACGGTAAATTGGGCAGGTGAGAAACGAGAGCATATAATTAATTTGAACAGGTTCTACTAGTACTACGTCTCCAGATAAACTTCTATAAGTTGTATGTGATTCTTTCATACAAAATGGTTTCAATAAAATTTCCAGTAAACAATATTATTATTTAAAAGTGCAAATTTAGTTAAAAGTTGTGAGGTTTGAAATCTTGACTCAATCCATTCCTGACAATAGACGGTATTTTTTAGCCAAAATACTAGCGAAAGTACCTAACGGAGAACTCTCATTTGCTCCTAGCTAACGTGTTTGTGGTAACTTTCTTCAATTTAAATGTCAGTCTGAGCTGTATACGTAGAAAAAAATCGATGAATATTGAACTGCGAAAGCAAACGTAGCAGAAAAAAATCGTCTCGCCAGGTAATGTGTACCATCCATCCATTCATGAAGGAACGGAAAATGTTTTCCATTTCATTTAAGCACAGCGTAGCACTGCAAATCCCGACGGTATGGCAGTAAGAGCGGTAGCCTGCAATTATAACCGATCTTGCAGCTTGCACCTTTACAGATTCACTGATGAAGAACTGTATAATGATACGCGAAAAAGAAGGAAGATATTATCTGTTGTTTGTCCCTTTTTAGTAACAGTGGAACGGTTACTAAAAGATAAAAACTAACCTTTTTACCTTTTAGAGAAGAAAAAAACTATTCGGAATGAAAGGTGGCAGTTATTAAAACATTATATTGTATTTTTACTATAAAATAAATAAAGACTGTACTCGAAAAAAGTAAGACATATTAGTTAGTTACATTTTGGCGTACGGGTAAAAACTGTTTAAATTTTAACTGAAACTAGCTGGCAGTGTAATCTTTATGTTGGCAGAATTTGATCACAATCTGTTAAGACGAAGGTTTTCAGCACAAACGATGATAACATAAACACATTGGCAACAGCTCGTCGAGATTTAGTAAGAGGCCTTCTCGTGCAAACTGTTGCACAATGCCGTCCTGTCCGACCTTATAAGGGTTACTGTTGATGATGTGAGACAGGGCTGCATTTTATCACAGTTACTGTTTCTCATCGTTATAGATGGGATATTAGGTAGTTGGAGCGATTGATAGTAGATCAAATTGAAGATTGCCTTGGAATCTTCTAACGATGGAGTAGCTAAATGATCTCGACCTAACTGACGATATTGCGTTGCTCGCACAATGCCGAAACAACATGCAGAGCAAGTTAGATGACCTCTTCGAGAGCTTCCAGGCAGCAGGTTTCAGAGTCAATGCAGCAAAAATTAAGTCTACAGTAGTGAACACTGCCAATCCCATCTACTGCACATTAGCGGGACTCAATATCTTGGTAGCCAGACTCGCCCGATGGTAGTACGGTAGTTTTGATTAACGGGTAGAACGTCGTAGGATAACTTCATCTTGATCGGATGGCTTTGGTGTTGGTGTGGATGAAGCTCCATCCTCCGCTTCTTCAATAATCGGAACAGGATTCGAGCCAGATGTACCTTCAGCTGGATCGACTCTTGCAGGTGCCATTGTAGATGCATGGTAGTTGGTTGGTTCGAGGATGCACTTGGTTGACATGCGACCTCACTAGCTTCGATCATCTTGCCGTGTCCAGCGCAACGATGTAGTTTACGGAATCCTTCCGTGCGATAACTCGGCCAGCAACGCAAGTCTTGGCATTTCCGTCGTGATGCTCAGCGTAGACCAGGTCGGGTTCTTTGCAGATGCGTTTCATAGTTCATGTCGACGATTGAACTGCTCCTCTTGTTTGCAATTTCTTTTAGCATGTGCTACGGGATCAGGTTTCCTTAGCAGGTCTAATGGATTGCGCACTGGTCTTCCAAGGAATGCTTCAACTGGAGATGTTGGTTCCGGGATATTTGGGTTTGAAGTAGAACGGTACATCGAAAGGAATGTGTGCAGATGTCAGATGATTGAAGACTTCGCTGCTTCAGCACAGGCTCTGCTGAACAAATTGCGCCACATCGTTGTCAACATTGGGCCAGTAGATGTAACTGCGCGCCAGAGACTTCATACGGTCCATCCCATCCATCATGAGCTGACGAACATTAGATGGTACGACGATTCGATCACCGAATATGTATAACGCATTCGTCGACAACTTGAAGATTCAACGTGACTGGAGGCGAACACGTAGTCTTCATCCGGTCGACGTTGGGAACCGTGCAACATGAATGTCAGGGCACTACGCTGCAAGCGGGTTGCTGTGTATACTAGAATACCCCTTTTTTATAGGAGCCCGAACCACTGCGACTATTAGTTAGATCTATTGTGGTGTACTCCGGTTTGCTGTTT
The DNA here is from genome assembly GCF_943734655.1 of Sabethes cyaneus. NCBI lineage: Eukaryota > Metazoa > Arthropoda > Insecta > Diptera > Culicidae > Sabethes > Sabethes cyaneus. The sequence continues at coordinate 233,035,482 of NC_071355.1, forward strand.
ACATGTATAATGCACAAGTTTGTTCCATCACTATGAGTCAGAGTATTGGTCACCCTATGAATTTGCATTTCCCCCCAAGAAGTTATGACTTCCTTAATGAATTTCAGTATCTTTTTTGTTTCAGCAGACCATATCTCGCTAGGCGTTAGAATGCCCTTTCCGAGAATACGCAGTCTTCGTTGAATTAGTGCGCTGCATTGACACAGTATATGTTTCGACGTCTCGACCTCAAAATTACAAAAGTGACATATATCATCTGTCAGCGGTGATGTCTGCTCGGACATTGACCGGTTAAAAGACCGGTCTGCGTACTCAGAATACCTTTCTTTGAGCCGAAAACCTTGTTCGTAGTTCATCTCCGTAGGCATCAGCGAGCGTGAGCGATTGCCCTTACCTCTCTGGTAGGGAAATGATACATGACGCCAGCGCCAAGACTATACATTGATGCATCTGCTGCGACAATGATCTCCTTTGACGGGTCGTAGTGAGTAACCAACAAATCGGATAGTGGGATGGACTTGAATTGATCGAATTACCTCTAGCAGTCTTTGGTCCAGCACCAACTAAAGTTCTTCTTAAGCAAATTGTCCAGTTGTTGTCCAGTGCCCTCAGTTACTTCATCCGCTTGACGAATCTACGATAATACTTGAGCACCCAGAAACAGCTCCGCTGCCTATAAATGAAAAATTGGCTAATATGCCATTTTTTCCAAAATTGAGATCATAATATCACATGATAGCATACACTCCAACCAATGTTCCCACGGAAGCCGATTGTAAAAAAATGTATTTTTGGAGGCACAGGACGTGAAACAATTTTGGCTAATATCCAAAATAAATGAGAAGTTGGCTAATATCCATAATGATTTCAAACCGCAAGCGCAGCAACCGATGTGTTCTTATTTCGCATTTTTCCATCACACATTAAAACTGATCATGTGCACTATGGGCCAGAAATTAAAATTTCGGGACAAATATATTTGCGGCTAAACGGCGTGTCTCAGCTCAATGTGGTCTTCGGCAACTTTTTGAATGAAAAAATGATGCATCTTTTAAAGGGGTCGTCCAATATTCACGTGTTACTTTAACAACAATTTAAGTAATAAATTATTGAGTAAATTTTTTTTTTACCTTTTTGGTTTCGAAATATTAAAGATAAACCAATTTCAAGTATTTTTTCTGAAGATATGAAACTTCTACCATTTACCCATTTTCAGCAATAGACCTTTGTTTACGACCACTCAAATCACATTTCTTCTTGTAACATGTTTATTTCAACAGACAGCTAAATATGATGTTCTAGACAACATTTTGCACATAAAAGAGGAATATTTTTGCTGAAGACTGTTTTGCTTTTTCTGCATTAATTAATAAGATATAACTGTTTTTAGGCTAAAACCGTTTGGTGAAAAATGTGTATTTTTTCAAGGGTGGTGTCTTCGGAGAAGTAAAATATTAAAATATAGCGCATCTTCATGCACTATTAGGGTGACCATGAATTCACCTATTAGGGTGATACAAACTTTTGTTTTCTTAAATAATTTAAAAAAAAGTTTTTTTCTCCAAAAGTTGCAGAAAATACTAAAATAAGCAACTTTGCTGAATAAAGTAACTATCTATCTCTTGCCGGTTACGAAATATAATGATGTGTTAAAAAAGAGCACTTAAAAATCAATTACACTCAATAACTTTGCACACGATTGTTTTATTTCTTTCAAATGTTCTACAAAGTTATTGAGTATGTTGAAATACATATTTTCTGTAAAGACTGTTTGATGCTAGGACGCATATTTATTAAGTTATAAAATGCATGAAAAAAAAATCCGCACTATTCCCAGGTATTTCCAGCCATGGTATTCCCAGGTATTCTCTGAAATACACATTTGGGCAGATAGCTTAAATAATTCCCAACAAATTAGTATGCAAACTAATTGCAGATACTTGCAGATGGCTAAGATATTCGGATTTTTCATCAGACGGTTTTTATCCTAAAATCAGTTATATCTTATTAATTAATGCATATAAAGCAAAACAGCCTTCAGCAAAAATATTCCTCTTTTATGTGCAAAATATTTTCTAGAACATCACTTTGAGCTGTCTGTTGAAATAAACGTGTTACAAGAAGAAATGTGATTTGAGGAGTCGTTTATAAACAAAGGTCTACGCTGAAAATGGGTAAAAGGTAGAAGTTTGGTATCTTCAGAAAAAATACTTGAAATTGGTTTATCTTTAATGTTTTGAAACCAAAAAGGTGAAAAAAATTAACTCAAAAAGTTATTACTTAAATTGTTGTTAGAGTAACACGTAAATGTTGGACGACCCCTTCAAAAGATCCATCATTTTTTCATTCAAAAAGTTGCCGAAGACCACATTGAGCTGAGACACGCCGTTTAACCGCAAATATTTTTGTCTCGAAATTTTAATTTCTGGCCCATAGTGATGTGGTGCGATGGTTTCAGACGTAAGGTTAGCAATCGCAAGGTTTTTGGATCGAATCTTGTTATTTTCTCACATTTTATCTTTTTTTTGCAATCCAGACGGCAGGATTCGCAGCTTCCATTAATGACGGCATGGAGTAGCTGCTTCTTCCTTCTGGCTTCGAGCGCTTGAAGCACACGCTTCGTTGGCAACTTGTCCGGGGTGCACGGATTACTTGTTTCGTCGTCCACTTCGTCTTCACTTGTGCTTCCGTACTGTTTTAGGTAGTTCAAAGCCATTTTGTAGACTCACTAACACGAGATAATTCAAAACGTATGGACGTTAGCCAAATTTGCTCCCGAATTGTAAACTCTACCTACTTGTGTTTATAAATGAAAAACTGGCTACTGCGTTAAAAACGTCCGGCGGAGGGAATTTGGCCACATCTATCGCTGTTTGAACTCAACAGTGTGGCTTCGGCATGTATGAGGGGTAATATGCATATTAAACAGGTTGTCATTACCGTGTAAAACATCTTTTACAGACAAAAGTAATAAAATTGCATTTTCTCAAGTTCATGTCGGTGGCATATTAGCCAATTTTTCATTTATGGGCAGCGGAGCTGCTTGACATCCTTCGGATGCTGCTTCTTGATAATAGCTTCAGTTTTCGAAGTGTCAAGTCGAATACCGTCCTTGTCCACGATGTGTCCCAGAAACTCGATCTGAGGGAGCGAAAAACGGCATTTTTCGAGGCATAAGTGGAAGCCGTACTCACCAGGGATGCCGGCTGCCGATAACATGGTACGATACGTTAAAATGCACCCGGTGCTGTCGTGACTCCAGAGGGTACTCGGTTGTATTGGAAGAGTCCACGATGCATGTTCGCGGTGAGTAACTTCAAACGGTACCCGCATTGATTGACTTTAACCACAAACATGGGCGTAGCGACGGGGGGTTTTTGAGGGATCAACCTCCCCCCCACAACAAAATTTGTTCTACACTTTTAAGCTTGAAATTTCACAACCAGCTGTTTAGAGCACAGGAAAATGTACGAGGCTGGTCGTACAATGCTCGTCGGCGTCGTCAGCAGCTTAGAACCGGGATGGTTCGTACTGTTTTAAGCTCCATTCAACTCGATCTTGGATTTTTCGTCGCCCATTTCCCAGCGTCTCTAGAGTCGCAGTTTTTTACTAAAAAAAATGTCGCTTCAGGCCTTTAAGCCATGTCGCACGTTGAGTCCCTCTGCGCCGATGCCGGTAGGGTTGTTGTTTAGAACCGTTTGCCTTACGACGTGTCCAGTTCACTAGTTTACCGACATTCGACAAATGTAATTGCCTCTTCGCTTTCAGCTGGTACTCCGTTAAATGTCGTCCGCAAAGGCGCGTAAGTCCTCCGTGAGCACGGTCTGTCGATCTAATTGAAAGTTTGTACATTGTCAGGTTCGCATGTTAATCGCAGCGTTTTGCGAAGGGTAAAGTACTCGGACGAACCAAAAAGATTCGCACAGATTATCTAGGATTTCTAGCGCTGGAATCGTGTGAAGGAATTGTGTAGAATATTCGCACTGAATGCCTCGCTTATAGAACCAGGATTCATATATGAGAATCCAGGAGTTGAATCCACGTGATTCCTATAGCTCGGTAAAGGAATCGCCTGCACTGTGAAATATGAATCCTCTATATTCTAAAAGCAGGATTCCTGGAGTGTTAGCAAGGGTAGGCTCGATGCACTGCTTGAATATGCCGCAGGATCTCCTGAATTGTGTTGTTGTCCGCGGCTGCCAGCGATCCCACATGCACGAACTCAACTACACTATACTTCTTGTTTTCACCGTCAAAGATTACCGTTCGCGTAAAAGGAACGTTCGTCTTATTAGAACCTCTATCATTCATGTATTTGGTCTTCAACACGTTTATTTCAATCCCAATCCTTCAAGCCTCCGGTTTCAATCTAGCGCAACTGGCCTCCACCGTGGCAAATTTTCTGTCTTCAATATCTAAGTCACCTGCGTAGCCAAGGAAGTTGCTACCTTTCCTGAAAATCAGGCCTCTCATTTCGATATCTGTTCGTCGGATCACCTTAAGAACGATGTTAAAAAACATGCAGGATAAGCTGTCTGTAGCACCCTCGTCGCGCCTCGAAAAGACTCTGGACTGTAACAGCCTCTTCCAGCCGAACATGGAATGTACCTGGGAGGCCAAAATTGTAACATTTGTCTACTATTATTTCAACTTAATTTTTTATCAGATGAAGAACACTCCATTTCAACCAAAATATCCTAACTAAACGGTTCGGCTATGTGAGATTTCTTCTTGTAAACCACCCCCCCCCCCCCCCCCCAAGAAACTTTTCTGGCTACGCCCGTGACCACAAATATTATCTTCTATTTTCCAATCTAAAACTATTTATGAAATAGTTGGGTACCGTATCTAAACTGTTGCCTGGTATAATATCAAGTATATTAGCTATGGTTATTCTTCAAGTAACCATAAAAACAATAGCTCGTTAAGTATGTTCACCAAACGAAAACGAGTGATCTTCTATACATATTTCTGAAGCGTAGGATACGAAGAACATAATGATAATGGTTGAACCATAATATAAAAGGTAGCGTCGTTGAAAAATTCTGCTTTTGGAATGTACTGTAACCTTTGATCTTACGGTGATTATAAAGATTATAGTAGTGGTATGGTTATGACCGTTTTCATAATTGTTTTCATTTATGTGGGTAGTTGGTTCGACCCGAGTATCAAAGAACAGATATGTAACATTTTGAGTTTTTGACGTAGCCTTTTCTTGTTCTTATTCTTATTCTCATTAATACCGTCACAGCCACAATTGGGGATTCCTGGAAATAATTTTAAATATTGCTAAGCATAGAAATATTTCAGATTATTTTCTTGTCTGTATTAACATTTGCATAATATTCTAGATATATTGCAAATGTTTAATCGGCCAGGCCAACTGTGAAGTATTGCCGCGAAGACGATTATACGAAATGAATCTAATGTGAAAAAGCTATTCACACATAGATAAATTTCAAAATCAACAGGGGAAGAAGAAACGGGGACGTCTCGTCCCAACCGTTCCTATATTTATAAGTGTAAATCGTAAACGTTGGAAGTATCATTGCTAATAAAAGTTAAGTGATACTCCCAACCCTCGGAGATGAACTTATGGCGTTAATCACAATCCAAGCTGTAATAGGCCAAGGATATAGCGCCTTTTTTCGCTCTCTGAAAATAGATATGACACCAGCTACCATGCTACTAAAGATATGTTAGTATAAGTTAATTACTTATTTAAGCATCAAAAATAAAAAAAATATTAAGGAAATTATTCTCTCTTTCATTTCTAAACTGCCAGATGACAGTAATATTCTTTGTTAAACTTTGTACAAGTAGAAAAAGAAACATAAAAAATGAAACTACTCGATAACAATAATTTTAATCACGATACTATTATGTATTGGTTTCTGTTTTATAGAATATTTATAAATAATCTCATAAGATTCATTCATTAAGTTTTGTGAAAATAAATGTTTTTGAGCGACTCAAACTGGAATTCGCCAATGGTTTGACAAAAAGTAATAAACAATAAATAACTTCAGCACAACATCATGACTGCCAACACCATGTAGTTGCTATGACCACGAGAGTCGACCTCTTCACAACTGGTCACTCAGGAACGCGCTTAGTAACCTAATAAAATAATGCAGAAATTTTTGCAAAACAACATTTGTCATGCCGTCCTACACAAATAGGGTAGTTGATCCAGTAGTTGTGGTAGTACCAATAGTTGCGCTACTATTCATTATTAATGCATATTTTCGTCACCGTAGCATTTTAGATAAAACAATTACATTCATTATATAAAACAGGTTTTTAGAAGTATTGGTAGTTAGACTACACCAGTTAAAATTAAAGCATTATTTGCTAAAATGCCAATTTTCCAAAATCTAACGCGCAGTTGGAGCGCACAACTATAGGCGCTCATCTATAGTTTTGCTACGATGTTTTTTCACTTAGCAACCTAGCAATGTATATGGAATAACACAATTAAAGGAACATCAAACTTAATTAAGGAAACATTAGCGCAACTGTTGGTACAATATAATTGAATCGGAAAATTCTTTTTTTCTTTATAAAGCTTCTCGTACAACGAAAGCAATTGTCTTGCCTTGTGACAAATACCTTGTATTTGACAATTTATATCCCAAAAGCATTAATTGAAGCATATACCTCAATAAACAAGCAAAATGAAGGTATATTGTGCTTAGTGGCGCAACTAATGGATTATCTACCCTACAAGCGCGCTAAACGTTGTTTTGATGTTTAGTTCGGACGCTGAAAAATTTTGATGGACGGATTTTAAAACGGTACATTCGTCGTAATATAAATAAAATAAAATAAATATAAATAAGAAATAAAGTCAGTTGCGTAATTTCAATTAAATGCTTTAATAATCGCTTTTTAGTGAATTCAAAGTGCACGGATCGGAAGGTAAGTGTGTTTGAATCAAATCAGTACAAGAACTTTTGGAGTATTCATTAAATCCATCCAAGATATGATGAAAATTAGAGTGGCTTTACTTACTACGACGGTATTAGAAATAAACTCTATCTGGTTTCATAAAATTTCTGAATGGATATGCATTATAGTTAACAGCTGATATGAATAAAATGAGTCCTATGCGTAAAATTACACTGAAATAATACATAGTTGAAGAAAATGATGAATATCAACAATATTTTTTGTTCAGTTAAATTATTTTGGAGCAATTTATTTTTTCCCAAATTTGTCTGCTTTCCAAAAATATCTACAAAAAATTTTCGGAGGGGTATATAAAATCGGTAAGCCACTGTATTATTTTGCCTGGGAACATTTTCTAACATTTTCATAAGAAAATGTTTGTTCTATAATAGTTATAATAAATAAACAAATAAATTATAAGTTTTCTTGGAAAACAGGAGATCTCGAATTTTTGAAATATGGTTTTCATTGATATGTCCATAAACTATATCCATCCATGTATAAGTAAATTTAATGAAATTCTGGATATTCGGCCCATTTATTGCGATTATTAATCGTGAAAGAGTAAGTTAGGATTTTGGTCTATTACGGTCTAAAATTGTTTGAAACTTCGCTTTAATTCGTGTGAAGAAAGAAAAGAGAATTTATTCGATTCAAGTGCTGCCGGCATAAGTTACAACGATTTAAATTTTCGCCTAAACAAAAAATTCTCGTCCGCCTAGAAATATTCCTAATAATTAAAGCTGAGTAAATACCATTTGTTCAAAATTCTGTCCAATAAAATATGCTGTCATACTTTCAGTTATAAAAAAAACGACTAACAAGAAATATTGGAAAAATTATAATGGAAATTAAATAGAGTAGCCATCAAATGTATAATTCTAAAACCAGTGACCTTAAAGATAAAAATTATAGACATTCTCCGTAGCCGGTCTAGGATGTTCCGACGGACACTGCCAATTTATCTGGAAAACTTATAAGTAATGAAGAGAAGTAATATTTTCTAGCAAAATAAAACTATTAACTACGTTATTATTTGCTTGCCCTCCACCAAGCTTATTGGTTCGTCAGATTTTAAATTAACGATCTTCCAATTAAACCTTAAAAAACGATAAATAAACCTTTATCCCCCTTGCAGTAGCTACTGCTTCCTGCTATGTGTAAACTATGCATAAGACCTCTCAGCTGTTTCTCTTTACCTTGGTTTCAGCAGGCTCGTGCACACTATACCGGCCTAACTAGTCAACAAATAGAGAGAAACTAGCTAAAAAAGATCAACTCTATATTTAAACATGATCTACCTCTCATCTCCCCATCATCGCAACGCAATACAGCAAACTGCCAGCAAAGCACACGTTTTACAACACCACTCGCTCCCACAAACCACCGACGAATTGCGCCGCGTCACAACCCGGCCAGCCTGCCAACCAACCAGCCAGAACAACATTACTGTGAAGTGAACCGGAGAAATGACGCGCACATGCCCTGCTCCGGATGCGTTCGTTATGTACCATTTCAGCGGAGGATTGAGAAACATCTGGCACCGATACCAACAAACGCGCCATCATAGCTGGGAAAAGCATAAATCATACACACTGCCAAATGCAAGAAGATTAAAAATGGAAACAGTGTAACATATTGTGCAGCTGCCAGGTGGAACTTGGCATGGCACTAGTGGGATGAGCGAGACAGCACACGGATTGCTTTCCCTGTCGGGAACCGTCCAACGGGAGGTTAGCCACGCCCATCCTTCGGATGGTAACTGCAGTGGTAGTAGTACTAGTTGTATTAGCCATAAGGAAAAATATCATCGCAGGGAAACGATACGGCTCCGCACGAAGGGCGATGTTTTCGGCACACATACACCTCGCACGCAGTGTAGCGGTTGCATAAAAATAATTGAACAATTTCGTTCAATTAGTGGTGCTTCAGCTGCTCTGCCAAGAGGTTTCAATAATGCGAAATACACTACACCGAACCGAGCAAAAAAAAAAGAATGCAAAGCGTTTTGGTTTCTTTTTTACGTGGGATTACGTTCCAGCAACGCGGAGAGATTTAGTACCTAGTATACTGACGATTTTAGTGGCGAAAATGTGTGGCGGTTTCCTAGTGGAACGTGTACCGTGTATCGGTTTTATATCGATCACGCTGCAGTAGTTTCACCGCATAACGTTTTTCACACGATTATTAGGTCATCATTGTGAATTTCTTCTATTGAAAATACCTTGATATGACTAATTCTATTTCATTTTTGTGTACTACTCTTACTGAGTTACGCAATGGTTGCCTAACTAAACTTGATATTTAATATGATAACTGCAGCTTAATGTTATACTATTTTGTCCTCAATTTTACCATCTGAAGTTATGACAATAATATGTCTAATTTATTCTCTCCAAATTTAGGTCCAATATCAGGTCTAATTTCATGTATGATTTCAAGTCCAATTTTTTGTTTAATTTCTTTACTATTTAAAAAAAATTAAATCCAATTTAAACTCAAACTTCTAGTTTGGTTTCAAGTCCAATTTAAAATCCAAATTGAACCACAATTTATGTTCATTTCAGGTCTATTTTCAAGTCCAATTTCATATT